>NC_092280.1:20721512-21376512 GCF_036320965.1 Panulirus ornatus | reverse complement strand
CACGTGCCCTGTTTTAATCCACTGACAGCACGTCAACCCCGGTATACCACATCGATCCAATTCACTCTATTCCTTGCCCTCCTTTCACCCTCCTGCATGTTCAGGCCCCGATCACACAAAATCTTTTTCACTCCATCTTTCCACCTCCAATTTGGTCTCCACTTCTCCTCATTCCCTCCACCTCCGACACATATATCCTCTTGGTCAATCTTTCCTCACTCATTCTCTCCATGTGCCCAAACCATTTCAAAACACCCTCTTCTGCTCTCTCAACCACGTTCTTTTTATTTCCACACATCTCTCTTACCCTTACGTTACTTACTCGATCAAACCACCTCACACCACACATTGTCCTCAAACATCTCATTTCCAGCACATCCATCATCCTGTGCACAACTCTATCCATAGCCCACGCCTTGCAACCATACAACATTGTTGGAACCACTACTCCTTCAAACATACCCATTTTTGCTTTCCGAGATAATGTTCTCGACTTCCACACATTCTTCAAGGCTCCCAGGATTTTCGCCCCCTCTCCCACCCTATGATCCACTTCTGCTTCCATGGTTCCATCCGCTGCCAGATCCACTCCCAGATATCTAAAACACTTTACTTCCTCCAGTTTTTCTCCATTCAAACTTACCTCCCAATTGACTTGATCCTCAACCCTACTGTACCTAATAACCTTGCTCTTATTCACATTTACTCTTAACTTTCTTCTTTCACACACTTTACCAAACTCAGTCACCAGCTTCTGCAGTTTCTCACATGAATCAGCCACCAGTGCTGTATCATCAGCGAACAACAACTGACTCACTTCCCAAGCTCTCTCATCCACAACAGACTTCGTACTTGCCCCTCTTTCCAAAACATACCTATACCTATACATTTCAATGTATACATACATATACATATATACATATGTACATATCCATCCTTGCTGCCTTCATCCATTCCCGTTGCCAAACTGCCACATGAAAATGTCACCCCCCTCCCCCTGTGAGCGAGCACACAAGGTAGTGCTAGGAAAAGATAACAATGGCCACATTTGTTCACACTAGTCTCTAGCTGTCATGTGTAATGCACCGAAACCACAGCTCCCTTTCCACATCAAGGCCCCACGAAACTTTCCATGATTTACCCCAGACGCTTCACATACCCTGGTTCAATCCACTGACAGCACGTCATCCCCGGTACACCACATCATTCCAGTTCGCTATTCCTTGAACAGCTTTCATCCTCCTGCATGTTCAGGCCCTGATCACTCAAAATCTTTTTCACTCCATCTTTCCACCTCCAATTTGGTCTCCCACTTTTCCTCCTTCCCTTCACCTCTGACACATATATCCTCTTTGTCAATCTTTCCTCACTCATTCTCTCCATTTCAATACACCCTCTTCTGCTCTCTCAACCACACTCTTTTTATTACCATAAATCTCTCTTACTTTTCATTACTTACTTGATCAAAGTACCTCTCAACACATATTGTCCTCAAACATTTCATTTCCAACATGTCCACCTTCCTCCAAACAACCCTATCAATAGCCCACACCTTGCAACCATATAACATTGTTGGAACCAATATTTCTTCAAACATACCCATTTTTGCTCTCCAAGATAGCGTTCTCACCTTCCACACATTCTTCAACACTCCCAGAACCTTCATCCTCTCCCCCACCATGCGACTCACTTCTGCTTCCATGGTTCCATCCGCTGCTAAATCCACTCCTGGATATCTAAAACACTTCACTTCCTCCAGTTTTTCTCCATTCAAACATATCTTCCAATTAACTTGTCCCTCAACCCTATTGAACCTAACAACCTTGCTCTTATTCATACTTACTCTCAACTTTCTTCTTTCACACACTTTACCAAACTCAGTCACCAACTTCTGCAGTTTCTCACCCGAATCAGCAATCAGCACTGTATCATCAGCGAACAACAACTGACTCACTTCCCAAGCCCTTTCACCCACAACAGACTGCATACTTGCCCCTCTCTCCAAAACTCTTGCATTCACCTCCCTAACAACCCCATCCATAAAAAAAATTAAACAGCCACGGAGACATCATGCACCCCTGCCTCAAACCGACATTCACTGAGAATCAATCACTTTCTTCTCTTCCTACTCGTACACATGCCTTACATCCTTTATAAAAACTTTTCACTGCTTCTAGCAACTTACCTCCCACACCATATACTCTTAGTACCTTCCACAAGGCATCTCTATCAACTCTATCATATGCTTTCTCCAGATCCATAAATGCCAAATACAAATCCATATGCTTTTCTAAGTATTTCTCATACATTCTTCAAAGCAAACACCTGATCCACACATCCTCTATCACTTCTGAAACCACACTGCTCTTCCCCAGTCTGATGCTCTGTATATGCATTTACCCTCTCAATCAATACCCTCCCATATAATTTCCCAGGAATACTCAACAAACTTTTACCTCTGTAATTTGAACACCAACCCTTATCCCCTCTGCCTTTATACAATGGCACTATGCATGCATTCTGCCAATCCTCAGGCACCTCACCATGAACCATACATACAATGAATATCCTTACCAACCAGTCAACAATACAATCATCCCCCTTTTTAACAAATTCCACTGCAATACCATCCAAACCCGCCACCTTGCTGGCTCTCATCTTCCACAAAGCTTTCACTACCTCTTCTCTGCTTACCAAACCAATCTCCATGACCCTCTCACTTTGCCACACCACCTTGACCAAAACACCCTATATCTGCCACTCTATCATCAAACACATTCAACAAACCTTTAAAATACTCACTCAATCTCCTTCTCACTTCATCATTACTTGTTATTACCTCCCCATTATCCCCCTTCACCAATGTTCCCATTTGTTCCCTTGTCTTATGCACTTTATTTGCCTCCTTCCAAAACATCTTTTTATTCTCCTCAAAATGTAATGATACTCTCTCAACCCAACACTCATTTGCCCTCTTTTTCACCTCTTGCACCTTTCTCTTGACCTTCTGACTCTTTCTTTTATACATCTCCCAATCATTCGCACTACTTCCCTGCAAAAATCATCCAAGAGTCTCTCTCTTTCACTAACAATCTTACTTCTTCATAACTTACTGCCCTTTCTAATCTGCCCAACTTTCACCTTTCTCATGCCACAAGCATCTTTTGTGCAAGCCATCACTGCTTCCCTAAATACATCCCATTCCTCCCCCACTCCCCTTACGTCATTTGCTCTCACCTTTTTCCTTTCTGCACTCCATATCTCCTGGTACTTCATCACACAAGTCTCCTTTCCAAGCTCACTCACTCTCACCACTCTCTTCACCCCAATATTCTCTCTTCTTTTCTGAAAACCTCTACAAATCTTCACCTTCGCCTCCACTACATAATGATCAGACATCCCTTCAGTAGCCCTTCTCAGCACATTAACATCCAAAAGTTTCTCTTTCACGCGCCTATCAATTAACACGTAATCCAATAATGCTCTCTGGCCATCTTTCCTACTTACATACATATACCTATGTATATTTCTCTTTTTAAACTGGGTATTCCCAATCACCAGTCCTTTTTCAGCACACAAATCTACAAGCTCTTCACCATTTCCATTTACAACACTGAACACCCCATGTACACCAATTACACCCTGAACTGCCACTTTTCTCACCTTTGCATTCAAATCACCCATCACTATTACCCGGTCTCATGCACCAAAGCTGCTAACACACTCACTCGGCTGCTCCCAAAACACTCGCCTCTCATGATCTTTCTTCTCATGACTGGGTGCATAGGCAACAATAATCACCCACCTCTCTCCATCCACTTTCAGTTTTACCCTATCAATCTAGAGTTTACTTTCTTAAACTCTATCACATACTTCCACAACTCCTGCTTCAGGAGTAGTGCTACTCCTTCCTATGCTCTTGTCCTCTCACCTACCCCTGACTTTACTCCCAGGACATTCCCAAACCACTCTTCACCTTTACCCTTGAGCTTCGTTTCACTCAAAGCCAAAACATTCAGGTTCCTTTTCTCAAATATACTACCTATCTCTCCTTTTTTTCTCATCTTGGTTACATCTACACACATTTAGACACCCAGATCCTATGATCTGTATTTCCCTTTTAATAATCAAACTGTTCCAATTTGCCTTGTGACAAACAGTAAAAGCCCTGCTCCCATCACATGATGAAATAAAGCTTTCCACTTCTATTTACAATCCCAGCTGATGTTTGTCTTTACCAATAATAAAAAGACAACATAAGCAGCATACTGCCTGAGGTGAAGAAGTATCAAGGGTCTCAGTTACCCATACAACATATAAGGGAGCATATATGAGTATATACCATCTGGGATGCCAGATGTCCATCACTCACTACTGTAGATTTACTTTATATTTTCTCTTTTAACATACTCCTCAACTCAGATATCAGCTTCTGCAGTTTCTCAGTAGAATCTTCCATAAGCAAAACCTGACTCATATCCCAAACCCCCTTTAAACAAAAGACATACCTGCTCTAAAAGTTTCTTGCATTCACAACCCATACCACCCCATCCATAAGCAAATTAAACAGCCATGGTGTCATCATAAATGCCAAAAGCAGATCACTTTCACCTGGAACCACTCACCTTCAAATCTTCCTACTCAAACATACACCTCACTCTCTTCATCAACACTCTGGTGCTTTTTAATGCTTCCCACTGAATACCTCTATCAACCTGTATCACACGCTTTTTCCAGATCTATAAATGTCACATATAAGTCCTTCAGTTTCTCTAAGTACTTCTTACACACATTCTTAAAAGCAAACACCAGATCCACACATCCTCTCACATCCTTTAACAATCCTTGAACCACATTGTTATCCCTAATCTAGAACTCTGTTCATGCTGCCATCCTCTCAATCACCACTCTCCCTTACAACTCACTAGTTACATTTAATAAATCTATATCTCTAAATGCGAGAAATGGTGAGCATATAGGAAAATAACTGAACGCTCATTTTTGTCCCCCTGCCTTTATACACTGGCACTACACATTCTGCCAATCATCTGGCACATCACCAAGGGCCACAGAAACACTGTTTTTTATTTTTTTTTATTTTGCTTTGTTGCTGTCTCCCGCGTTAGCGAGGTAGCGCAAGGAAACAGACAAAAGAATGGCCCAACCCACCCACATACACATGTATATACATACACGTCCACATCCGCAAATATACATACCTATACACCTCAATGTATACATATATATACCCACACAGACATATACATATATACCCATGTACATAATTCATACTGTCTGCCTTTATTCATTCCCATCGCCACCTCACCACACATGGAATAACAACACCCTCCCCCCTCATGTGTGTGGGGTAGCGCTAGGAAAAGACAACAAAGGCCCCATTCGTTCACACTCAGTCTCTAGCTGTCATGTAATAATGCACAAAAACACTGAAAATCCTATTATCCAATCAACAACACAATCACTCCCTTTCTAAATATATTCAAATGCAAGCTCCTCCACACCATCTATCTATACTGCTGATGCCCTATCCCTTTGGGAACTCCCTCAAGGGGTGGTCATGATAAAATTCTCTACAACTGTTGAACTTCAGTGTCACATCTTAGCCTTTAGTGCCTTACCCTTAAATGGTCACTAGCGGTGGGCAACTCTAGTGCAGCGTTTTTGGAGGCTCCTAACTAATGTTAAAATCAACTACTTCTACCTCATGTGTCTACCTTGCTTTAACGCCCTTCATCTTGCACAAGGCTTTCACCACCTCTTCTCTTTTCACCAAACAACTTCCCTTGACTCTCACTTCACATACCTCCACGTCCAAAACATCCCACATCTGCCACCCTAACAGTAAACACATTTAACAGCACCTCAAAATACTCACTCCATTTCCTGATCACCACATTTATGTAAGTTACCACTGCCCTATTTGACCCTATTAACAATTTTCCCATTTGTTCTCTTGTTTTACTTACACTATTAACCTTTCAAAACATTCTCTTAATCTCCCTGATACTCACTCACCCCAACTCTCATTTGCATTCCTTTTCAGTCTCTGCACCTTCCAACTGACCTCCTGCTACTTTCTTTTATACATCCTCCAATCACATGCACTTCTCTGCAAACAATGCCCATTTATCTCTTTTTTCTTTCACTAGCAAACAAACTTCCTTATCCCATTACTCACTACCCTTTCTCCCAGTCCACTTCCCATCTTCTGGTTGCTACACACTTCTCTGGCATACATAAGTATACATGCATCTGTCTCAACACATCAAGGATAGCGTTAAAGACAATTCTAATTAATTTGGCAATAATTCTAAATGTCCCATCTTATTTTTGCATTCAATGCATGTTAAATCAACTATCCAAAATTTCACATCCAAAAGTACTTAACATCAATCATAATTACAATGTTGTTTGTGCTAAGCAGTTCATGACTACAATTGTGATTACAGGTTGTAACTCTACTCTAGCATTCTGTGGTCCAGCAACTCCCATGGTCCAGCACATTTTGAATCTGCTGCTATTACTCTGAGACTCTGCCACTTGGGCAGCACTGTTAGCAGTGATAAGGCACAAAATCTGTTTACATTGCAGCCGAGCTAAGTAACCGTCTTGTTAATTTCTTATAGCCCCAAAACAAGTGTATAATGCTGATGAATCTGCCCTGTAATGGTGTTGTATGCCACGAAAAACCCTTGCCCAAGACATTGAGGAGACTCCATCTGGGGGGTAAGGATTCCAAAATTAGGGTAATAATTCTTGGTTGCAGCAATGCTGCAGGAACACACAAAACCAAGTTAATGGAAATTGGTTAGAATGTTCACCTGAGGGCCTTAAAAGGGGTTAATTTCCGTTTTGTGGAATTTTCTGAAGTCCAGTAATAGCCAGGTCCCAAGGTTGTTGGTACCATGGTACAGGTAAATTTCCATGCTTTTTCCCCAAGCAAGGAGCCACGAATAATCTTGCTACTAACCCTACTTGGTATGACGTTAACTGTTATGGTGTGGTCCTTTCTCATGTCAGTGCTCCAAATATGCTACCTCCCATTTGATTATCTAACTTCAATTATCTTGGAAAGGTATGATTCTGAGTTACACATCATAGGATCTTCAGTCATGTTTTTCAAAAATCATCAGAGAAAAATCTGAAATGTGAGAAGTAAAAGCACCATACCGTATCTTTTTCTTTCCATGAAGACAAAAGTCTCTGTACTGCAAAATTTGCTAAACGATGCCGAGCAAAAGCCTTCATATTGCCCTTGAAGTACTGCTGGAACACCTCACTCTGCTGCTCACTTGTGCAACATGTTACAATAACCTGAATGGACATAAAATACATCTTAGACATCATTTCTTACTTTTATTCACATAAGCTCTCAACTTCTTCCTTTAAAAGACTCACTAAAGTTTGTGTCTACAATAACTCTCTTGCTATTCACAGTTAACAGAAGTTTTAACCAATGTAAGAAGGATCTTGTACCTCAAGTAGGTGTACGGTACAGTTATCTTGGAAGAGTAGAGGTACATCAGAAGACACATATTCCTCACTGTTGCTGCCAAACCAAGTAGCCATCTCAGAAAATCCATGGCGAAGTATGTGAGTTACTAAATTTCTATAAAGTTCCTTCTCAACACCACCCACTACCATAATCAAAGACTGCAAGACTGCTGAACCACAATCATTGCGTATTATTTCTGGAAAAAAGAAAAATCTATATAGCCAATTATCACTAATTAGAGCGACTGAAATAAATCCTTGTAAAGTCTAACAGCAGTTTTTATATAGAATCATATCTATAAGCCTCATCCATTTGTATGAACTTGAAAAAAGCTACATGAAGCAATTATAAGGGTACCTCATTCACAATTTCCTCTGAATGGGAAGACCAGACTGGAGATCGAAGGAGGGATTGAAAAGGATTTTGAGTGATCAGGGCCTGAACATGTAGGAGAGTGAAAGGCATGCATGGATGAATTGGAACAGTGTGGTATTCTAGGGTTGAAATGCTGCCAATGGACTGAACCAGGGAACATGAAGCATCCCAGGTAAACCATGTAAAGGTCTGTGGGGCCTGGATGTGGATAGTGAGCTGTAGTTTCGGTGCATTACACATGATAGCTAAACATTAATGTGAACAGATGTGGCCTCTCTTAATCTGTTCATGGCACTACCTCACTAACTTGGAAGCCAGCAATTAAGTATTAAGAAAATAAAATCCATAGTTTTTTGTCTTCAAATATCACAGTTCCAGTGCACCCCTCATTCCTATGAACAGTATTTTACTTTCCTGTACACATCTTCCAAAGCAATCAACTCCCTCGTTTTGCTTTACCTACACACATTTCCCACATATCTCATACTACTACACTTTTTATCATTCATCCCATACTAAGTTTCAACAAATAACTATAAAACAGAAATAAGCCAGCATTTACAAAAGCTTTCCAACATTTCTGGCTTAGTTGCACATACAAAAACATTAAAAGAAAAATTAAATGAGTCTATTAGCAATCAATTTTGCAAATAAAATGCTTGTGAAAACACATAAATTACCTAAGAACCTGTTCTATGACTGGTGTAGCGGTCAGCATTCCCGACTGTGATGCATTGGCTGCAAGGCATGGGCTATAGATAGGGTTGTATGGAGGAAGGTGGATATGCTGGAAATTAAATGTCTGATGACAACATGTGGTCTGGGGTGGTCTGATTTGAGTAAGTAATGAAAGGGTAAGAGAGATGTGTAGTAATAAAAAGAGTGTGGTTGAGAGAGCAGAAGAGGTTGTTTTGAAATGGTTTGGTCACATGGGGAGAATGAGTGAGGAAAGATTGGCAACAAAGAGGATATAGTGTCAGAGGTGGAGGGAACGAGAATGGGAGCCAAATTGGATGTGGAAAGATGGAGTGAAAAAGATTTTGAGAGATCGGGCCTAATCAATGTGCAGGTTGCGAGGACGTGGGCGTATGGATGAAAGGATGGCTGCAGGAGGATCGGTGCTGGCTGGAAATGAGATGTTTGAGGACAATGTGTGGTGTGAGGTGGTTTGATCGAGTAAGTAACGTAAGGGTGAGAGAGATGTGTGGAAATAAAAAGAGCGTGGTTGAGAGAGCAGAAGAGGGTGTTTTGAAATGGTTTGGGCACATGGAGAGAATGAGTGAGGAGAGATTGACCAAGAGGATATATGTGTCGGAGGTGGAGGGAACGAGGAGAAGAGGGAGACCAAATTGGAGGTGGAAAGATGGAGTGAAAAAGATTTTGTGTGATCGGGGCCTGAACATGCAGGAGGGTGAAAGGAGGGCAAGAAATAGAGTGAATTGGAGTCATGTGGTATACAGGGGTTGACGTGCTGTCAGTGGATTGAAGCAAGGCATGTGAAGCGTCTGGGGTAAACCATGGAAAGCTGTGTAGGTATGTATATTTGCGTGTGTGGACGTGTGTATGTACATGTGTATGGGGGGGGGGTTGGGCCATTTCTTTCGTCTGTTTCCTTGCGCTACCTCGCAAACGCGGGAGACAGCGACAAAGTATAAAAAAAAAAAAAAAAAAAAAAAAAAAAAAAAAAATGTCTCATGGTGAGGTGCCTGAGGACTGGCGGAATGCTTGCATAGTGCCACTGTACAAAGGCAAAGGGGATAAAAGTGAGTGCTCAAATTACAGAGGTATAAGTTTGTTGAGTATTCCTGGGATATTATATGGGAGGATATTGATTGAGAGGGTGAAGGCATGTACAGAGCATCAGATTGGGGAAGAGCAGTGTGGTTTCAGAAGTGCTAGAGGATGTGTGGATCAGGTGTTTGCTTTGAAGAATGTATGTGAGAAATACTTAGAAAAGCAAATGGATTTGTATGTGGCATTTATGGATCTGGAGAAGGCATATGATAGAGTTGATAGAGATGCTCTGTGGAAGGTATTAAGAATATATGGTGTGGGAGGCAAGTTGTTAGAAGCAGTGAAAAGTTTTTATCGAGGATGTAAGGCATGTGTACATGTAGGAGGAG
The DNA here is from genome assembly GCF_036320965.1 of Panulirus ornatus. Taxonomy (NCBI): domain Eukaryota; kingdom Metazoa; phylum Arthropoda; class Malacostraca; order Decapoda; family Palinuridae; genus Panulirus; species Panulirus ornatus. Next base: position 21,366,498 of record NC_092280.1, on the reverse strand, counting down.
AGGAAAGTGATTGGTTCTCAGTGAATGTAGGTTTGCGGCAGGGGTGTGTGATGTCTCCATGGTTGTTTAATTTGTTTATGGATGGGGTTGTTAGGGAGGTGAATGCAAGAGTTTTGGAAAGAGGGGCAAGTATGCAGTCTGTTGTGGATGAGAGAGCTTGGGAGGTGAGTCACTTGTTGTTCGCTGATGATACAGCACTGGTGGCTGATTCGTATGAGAAACCGCAGAAGCTGGTGACTGAGTTTGGTATCTGGGAGTGGATTTGGCAGTGGATGGAACCATGGAAGCGGAAGTGAATCATAGGGTGGGGGAGGGGCAAAAGTTCTGGGAGCATTGAAGAATGTGTGGAAGTCGAGAACATTATCTTGGAAAGCAAAAATGGATATGTTTGAAGGAATAGTGGTTCCAACAATGTTATATGGTTGCAAGGTGTGGGCTATGGATAGATTTGTGCAGAGGAGGGTGGATGTGCTGGAAATGAGATGTTTGAGGACAATATGTGGTGTGAGATGGTTTGACCGAGTAAGTAATAATAGGGTAAGAGAGATGTGTGGTAATAAAAAGTGTGGTTGAGAGATCAGAAGAGGGTGTTTTGAAATGGTTTGGTCACATGGAGAGAATGAGTGAGGAAAGATTGACAAAGAGGATATATGTGTCAGAGGTGGAGGGAACAAGGAGAAGTGGGAGACCAAATTGGATGTGGACAGATGGAGTGAAAAAGATTTTGAGTGATCGGGGCCTGAACATGCAGGAGGGTGAAAGACGTGCAAGGAACAGAGTGAATTAGAATGATGTGGTACACTGGGGTCGACGTGCTGTCAATGGATTGAACCAGGGCATGTGAAGCGTCTGGGGTAAACCATGGAAAGTTCTGTGGGGCCTGGATGTGGAAAGGGAGCTGTGGTTTTGGTGCATTATTACATGGCAGCTAGAGACTGAGTGTGAACGAATGTGGCCTTTGTTGTCTTTTCCTAGCGCTACCCCACACACATTTGGGGGATGAAGGGGTTGTTATTTCATGTGTGGTGGTGGCAATGGGAATGAATAAAGGCAGAGAGTATGAATTATGTACATGTGTATATATGTATATGTCTGTGTGTATATATATGTATACATTGAGATGTATAGGTATGTATATTTGCGTGTGTGGATGTGTATGTATATAATTGTGTATGTGGGTGGGTTGGGCCATTTCTTTCATCTGTTTCCTTGCGCTACCTCGCTAACGCGGGAGACAGAGACAAAGCAAAATAAATAAATAAATATGAATAAATAAATTATAATAAAAATAAAACATAAGGTTCAATGCACAGACATGTACAGTGATTGTAAAGCATGACCATAAATTCCAAAATTTTTATACCAGAATCTAAGACCCAGACAGACAGATAATGACTTACGTGAAAGCTCCTGTAATGTAAGGACTTACCAGGAAGTTTTGGTAGCCTGGTGAATCTGATAACCATATCTTGCAGCAACTGTTTCAATTCTGGAGGGACTGTAAGAAAAATCCCTGGATCCTTAAAAAGGGCATGATTAGGTATGTGATCGCTGGCTGCTCTTCACTGTATCTCGGACCTCCACACCTGAACATACTTCTAATACGGAGCGAATAACATGACTAGCATATGTGTGACACACAAATTCTTCCAAGTTATTATACACAAATCTTCCAACCTGTGAGAATAAGACATTCATAATGTAAGTAAACATGAATGCATTAACCCACTCAAATCATTTTTGTCAAAATGAGCTTATGACATAAGACTTACAGTTTCTACTTAAAATATCAGGTGTAAAGACATTCATGAGCTATCTTTCTACCTGAATAAAACATAATCTAGAAGCAAAACAACAAAGAATACATTGGCATACTTTCCTTGGGCAACAATCATCTAATTTTATCCTCAGAAGAGCTAAAACAGTTGCCTGTTGATAATTACAAACTAAAAAAATTTTGCCTATCAGGATCTTGGGCAATTCTTCAAACAGGCAGTTTCCCCAGCTCAATACTCACTTCAGGCTCTCTCTCAACCTAGCCCGGACAGCATCTTACCATCAAGATGCCCTCACAAGACAAACAACACATACCCATACATGGGATGAGTGGCATAACAACATACTGTATCTAAAGCTGATATGTAACTAATTTAAGAAATAAGTCTCTTATGTGCATACCTTCTGGGAATCTAGAAGCAAGCTACAAATAACCTCTCCCCTTTTTCTACATCAGTAAGGCTGTCTCTCAAAGTTGTGTCCCATCTCATGTCGTCTTCCTCCTTTTTATTAATCAGCTTTTCTTCAGTAAATAGCACAACACATCCATATGCTGAAAACTAAGTAGTGCATCCCTCTAATTCCTTCATATCCACCACAAGTTCTCTTGCTTAATCTGTCTCATATCTTCATAGCAGCCCTTATAAACTCTGATTTGGATATTATTTCCCAAAGGGGCTGACATTATCTCGTCAAGTTTAATGAATCTAAAGTCAAATCCCTCTGATTTTTCCTTTTTGAAACTCCTTAAAACTTTTCCATCTCCTTCAGTCACTTCATAATTCCATCCCAAAACAATGAACAAAATATATATCCCTACAACATCTGTCTTGAAAATCTTTGATTACACAAATAACTACGTCTGCTTCTAAGAACCTAGGATTAGATGTCAGTGAGTCTTCCCTTCAAATTGATTACTCTGATTTTACACAGGACTGATTTGTTCTTGCATGAAGTACTGCTCTCACATCCAGAGAGGTTATGGCTCTACATTTGTGGATGATATTATCAGAAGAAAAGCAATCTGACTCTCAACCTCTTAGCCAATCCTTTCTTCCCATACCACACAGCTCATTTTCTTTCCTATTCTACTGATATTTGAATTTATATTCATGATAACCAGCTGCATGCTTGCCCCTATCACTATTCAGACCATGCAATACTCAGAATGGCCATTAGCAACTTGGGGCGAGTCACTGCGGTCTCTTTTTTTCCAAACACCACTTAACGTTGAAACTCTATCTTCTCATGTTTTTCCCCAGAAGTCATAACCTGCCCCTTATAAAAGGCAGGTTATCAGCCTTCTTAAAAACTCCCACATTATTTTTTGTTTTATTCTTTTCTTAATTTCATCAGCCCTTCTTTATATATCATTTCAGGGACTGGCCACAAGCAGGAATTTTGTTCATGACTGGAACCTCAGATACAAAAAAATAAAAGTACAATCATACCTTGCTTTATGTCAAGGTTATGTTCTGAGAAAACATTGCCCAGAGAAACTGCATACAGCAAACCAATAAGCACACAGAGAAAAATGGGATGTGTGCAAAAGTGAGTTATAATGTCCCAAACATATTCTACCCTGATTTTCATCATATTAGTATATTAGGAATCCATACATAGATTAACATAAATGTTGTTAATTAAATCTATGATATTATTTCTCCTGGTTCTGGAATAGAAGATGCTGCTGAACATTTGGATGCCATATCAACAAACTAACATAGTGGGTTGTAGGAATATCACATGTTAGTGGGTTGCAGGAAAATCACAACAGCAGGTACTTCCTAATCACACAAGTAGCACAGATCTGCACACAACAGTGGTAACTGCGAGATTGACCTGCCAGTGGGAACTTGGCATGCTCCACATAGGACCAACACTGCCCACCTGCAAACCTCATTTTGTACCATACAGAACCCCATAGTCGTGAATTTTGACCACATAAAAAGAGGAACTGGCAGGAGAAGGTTCCTCACATAACAGTGAAATCACATACAGTGATCCTCCATAAAGTGAGGGATGTGTGTAATGAGTCTGCCAGCAACTAGTACAATTTTTCCTGTAAAATCCTCAATCCTTTGTATATGTCATCTTTTTATGTGATATTCCTGACATCTGGAAGCTTGCCAACCACTCCTATAATCCTCCAAACCACTTAACTCCTCCTCCTACTACCCTATATCATCATCATCATCAAGAGCAAAATTCTATGAAAAACTGATCCAGTACAGTAGCCAAAAATGAAAAATTTTTGCAAGCAAAACAACAAAAATATCAATGAAATGATTTCACAAAACTTTAAGAGTTTGACAGCAGTGAGTATGGTACATGTGTAAACAAGACGTGAAAAGACATTTAAACTGATACTGCAGTACTTAAACATTCAGAGCATCACAGGACTATTGGAATTCTTAAGAAAGGATTGAATATTTATAAAGTATTACCATATCTCATAGTGGATGAATTTCTGAATATTTGAGGTGATTAAAGCCCCTCGAAAACTGAAATCAATCACAACATTCTTCATAATTTTCCACCAATATTATGGCTCCATAACAACAAAAATAATCAACTATTCATAACACCTAACCTAACAACTATATCTTTCCCAGTGTATCCCAAGTTGCAAATATCTTCTAAGCAATTTATCACCTAATATTATCATGAGAAAAGTTACTTATGCAAAACCACATCTCAACAAAATCCACACAGTTTATCAGAAAAGCATCATTTGTGATCTTTAGCTTTTACCTCCTTTACCACACTTCTTTCATGATGAGAATACTGACTATTCAAATTGCTTCTCTAGTTTAATACACGTTTTTATATGTATATATATAATATGATGTTTTACCCTTGCCAATTCATTGTCATTATTTCTTTTTATATATATAGCCTGTAAAATGTATCTGAAGGCCATTTGATCCTTTACCATAACATGCAATGACATGCTAAAGCCAATAAATGAAGATTATAAAGATTCAACTTTTTTTTAACTTGCCCCCCTACACAGATCCACTAGCAAATTAACTCACACAACTCATTCTTCGTAATTCTAGATTCAACTGCAGAGCATAATGTGCTAGCCCAGCCTTCTGGCAAAATGATAGGAGCAGTAGATAGGAATCGCAGGTAGGAGCATTTAAATATTGCTGCAAATAGAAACATTAGGTAGAAATAGTCAGTAGGAACAATGGGTGGGAGCACTGCATCAAAGTGGTAGGTTGGAACATTAGACAGAAGCCTCTGAAAACACTGAGCAAGAGTTGCCCTCTGCCAGTGGCCTGTTAAGGGTGAGGCACTAAAGCTTAAGATGCAGCACTGGAATTCACCAGTTATGGAGACTCTTGCTGTGGCCATCCCCTTGAGGGAGTTCCCAAGGGAACAGGCATCAGAGGTAAAGATAGATAGATAGCTAGATAGCAAGTTATTGTAGTCTTACATTAAACAGAGTTCTAATCCTACCTTAATCATGAATGTGCAAAATTCTTCTTTTTCTTCATCCGTAACGCTAATGATTTCTTCATTGCTTTCACTCTCTCCATCAGGTTCCTTACTTCGCTTCTGAACCGCATTTTTCTAATCATAAACAGAACACTAATTCAAGTTATCAACTTCCTTAACCTTTGAGAAATTATCAAAAAATATAAATAAAAACATGAGTATCACTCTTCAGGCATAATTTCATTATCCATCAAAAGTAAAATATTATATATATATAATGGGGCCTTTGTTGTCTTTTCCTAGCGCTACCTCGCACACATGAGGGGGGAGGGGGATGTTATTCCATGTGTGGCGAGGTGGCGATGGGAATGAATAAAGGCAGACAGTGTGAATTGTGTGCATGTGTATATATGTATGTGTCTGTGTGTGTATATATATGTGTACATTGAGATGTATGGGTATGTATATTTGCGTGTGAGGACGTGTATGTATATACATGTGTACGGGGGTGGGTTGGGCCATTTCTTTCGTCTGTTTCCTTGCGCTACCTCGCAAACGAGGGAGACAGCGAAAAAAAAAAATAAAATAAAAAAATAAAGTATGTAGTACCTGCGCATACTTCAATGAAAGTGTGAGCAAAGTCTGCAAGACATGTGAAGCAAATGCATCTACACATGTTTGCCTGAGATCCTTAAGGAAGATCCGTGACAGACCCAGAACTTGTGCAGTATCAGCAAAAGGCAGTGCATCATCCAGTATTCGTGATACAATCTGATTACATGCCAGCCTCTTTTCTTGTCCTTCTCGCTTAAGTTCTTGAATAAAGTTTTGCACAAGAATCTCTGTAAAATTTAAAAGCCTGATTAAACACTGAATAACAATCTCAAAGAGTAGACTTACAGGAGACATTATAGGTAAGACATTATGGGTGCATTTAATCCTTTGTTCTCCATTACAGCATAATAATATAGTCTCTTGGTGGATACTCCAGGAAATTGGATAATATGAAATTAAACATTACTCTTTACATACAAATCAAGCATAAAAGTCTAAACAAATATCAAAACCTATAAATACATACATACATACATATAAAAAGTACATGAGTGGCAAGTGTACAATAAATGCAGTTAAAACCAGAAGGGAACAGAAAATACAGTCAAGTACATTTGATTAATGACATTTGCTCAGTCTTGATAAAGTATCTATACAAAAGCACTTGACTTTTTGTATTTTCCATTTCCTTTTGGTTTTACTGTACATACACACATATCTGGCAACAGATATGGACGAAGTCAGCAAGTATATGTACATGTGTATATATGTTTATGTCTGTGTATGTATATATATGTGCATGTGGGTGCGTTGGGCCATTCCACATCTGTTTCCTTGCACTACCTCGCTGATGCATGAGACAGCAATTAAGTATAATTAATTAATAAATATATATATATATATATATATATATATATATATATATATATATATATATATATATATATATATATATATATGTGAGAAACTGCAGAAGCTGGTGACTGAGTTTGGTAAAGTGTGTGAAAGAAGAAAGTTAAGAGTAAATGTGAATAAGAGCAAGGTTATTAGGTACAGTAGGGTTGAGGGTCAAGTCAACTGGGAGGTAAGTTTGAATGGAGAAAAACTGGAGGAAGTAAAGTGTTTTAGATATCTGGGAGTGGATCTGGCAGCGGATGGAACCATGGAAGCGGAAGTGGATCATAGGGTGGGGGAGGGGGCGAAAATTCTGGGAGCCTTGAAGAATGTGTGGAAGTCGAGAACATTATCTCGGAAAGCAAAAATGGGTATGTTTGAAAGAATAGTGGTTCCAACAATGTTGTATGGTTGCGAGGCGTGGGCTATGGATAGAGTTGTGCGCAGGAGGATGGATGTGCTGGAAATGAGATGTTTGAGGACAATGTGTGGTGTGAGGTGGTTTGATCGAGTAAGTAACGTAAGGGTAAGAGAGATGTGTGGAAATAAAAAGAGCATGGTTGAGAGAGCAGAAGAGGGTGTTTTGAAATGGTTTGGGCACATGGAGAAAATGAGTGAGGAAAGATTGACCAAGAGGGTATATGTGTCGGAGGTGGAGGGAACGAGGAGAAGTGGGAGACTTGGCAAACTGGAGGTGGAAAGATGGAGTGAAAAAGATTTTGTGTGGTCGGGGCCTGAACATGCAGGAGGGTGAAAGGAGGGCAAGGAATAGAGTGAATTGGATCGATGTGGTATACCGGGATTGACATGCTGTCAGTAGATTGAATCAGGGCATGTGAAGCGTCTGGGGTAAACCATGGAAAGCTGTGTAGGTATGTATATTTGCGTGTGTGGACGTGTGTATATACATGTGTATGGGGGGGGGGTTGGGCCATTTCTTTCGTCTGTTTCCTTGCGCTACCTCGCAAACGCGGGAGACAGCGACAAAGTATAAAAAAAAAAAAAAAAAAAAAAAAATATATAAAAATATTCCTATGAGTCCACAGGTAAAATGAAACATGATAAGTTCCCAAGTGCACTTCCATGTAATAATCACATCATCGGGGAGACACAAGAGAGAAATAAAACAATCAATTGATATACATCGAAGAGACGAAGCTAGGATGCCATTTGGTAAACATGCGATTGTCCAAGACAGACAACGAGCATTCATGAACTAGTCATTTCACAAATTTCATCCACAATAAAATTATCTAATTTGTATCGACCATCACTAATATTAAGATTATAATTCTTTGTGTATTTAATAATAGAAGACTGAATGATATTTCTCATGGTAATAGAGTTAGAGTTAATATCTGAGATGGCATTACTCCAGTCAATACAATGATCATAGTTTTTAAGGTGATTAAACAAGGCATTTAATTCTTGTCCCGTTCTTATACTATATTTATGATGCTTAAGTCTAACAGCAAGATCCTTACCAGTCTGCCCAACATACCATTTATCACAATTTCCACATGGCACTTTATAGATGCATCCAGGAGAATTTTCTGGTGAATTCCTGATTAAGATATCCTTTACAATATCATTGTTGCTGAAGGCAACATTTACATTAAAGGATTTAAGCAGCATGGGGAGTAAAGTAAAATTATCATTAAAAGGGAGAACTAAAAGATTCATGGTGTCAATGGGAGGTTTGGGCTCAACTCTATAAAATGATTTCTTTGCTAAGTTAAGGGATTTATCAATGAAAGATCTAGGGTACTTTAACTTAGATCCAATACAATATATCTTCTCAAACTCATCAATAAACTCTGGACTGCAAATACGTAATGCCCTAAGGAACACAGACTGAAATGCTGATAATTTAACTCTGTCATGTTGAAATGAGTAATAATGGATATATGAGCATACACTGGAAGGTTTTCTTTCTTTCTTTTCTTTCAAACTATTCACTATTTCCCGCGTTAGCAAGGTAGCGTTAAGAACAGAGGACTGGGCCTCTGAGGGAATATCCTCACCTGGCCCCCTTCTCTGATCCTTCTTTTGGAAAATTAAAAAAAAACAAGAGGGGAGGATTTCCAGCCCCCCGCTCCCTCGCCTTTTAGTCGCCTTCTACGACACACAGGGAATACATGGGAAGTATTATTATCCTTAGGGACAGGGGAGAAAGAATACTTCCCACATATTCCCTGCGTGTCACAGAAGGTGACTAAAAGGGGAGGGAGCGGGGGGCTGTAAATCCTCCCCTCTTGTTTTTTACTTTTCCAAAAAAAGGAACAGACAAGAGGGCCAAGTGAGGATATTCTCTCAGAGGCTCAGTCCTCTGTTATTAACATTACGTCGAAAATGCAGGAAACGGCGAAAGTGTATTAAAAAAAAAAATATATATATATATAGACTCACTTCCCAAGCCCTCTCATCCACAACAGACTGCATACTTGCCCCTCTCTCCAAAACTCTTGCATTCACCTTCCTAACCACCTCATCCATGAACAATTAAACAACCAGAGGGACATCATACAACCCTGCCGCAGACTGACAATTGCTGGGAACCAATCACTCTCCTCTCTTCCTCTTCATACACATATCTTACATCTTTGGTAAAAACTTCCCACTACTTCTAGCAACTTACCTCCCACACCATATATTCTTAAGACCTTCCACAAAGCATCTCTATCAACCCTGCCATATGCCTTCTCCAGATTTATGGCCATAAATGCTACATACAAATTCATCTGTTTTCCGAAGTATTTCTCACATACATTCGTCTAAGCAAACACCTGATTCACACATCCTCTAATACTTCTGAAACCACACTGCTCTTCCCCAATCTGATGCTCTGTATATGCCTTCACTCTCTCAATCAATACCTTCCCATATGAGTTCCCAGGAATACTCAACAAACTTATGCCCCTGTAGTTTAAACACACACCTTTATCCCCTTTGCCTCTGTACAATGGCACTATGCATGCATTCTGCCAATGCTCAGGCACTTCACCATACTTGATACATACAATGAATATCCTTACCAACCAATCAACAACACAGTCACCCCCTTTTTTAATAAATTCCACTGCAATACCATTCAAACCCACCAACTTGTTGAATTTCATCTTCCTTGTAGATTTCACTATCTCTTCTCTCCACCGAACCATTCCCCCTGACCCTCTCACTTCGCACATCACTCTGACCATAACACCCTATATCTGCCACTCTATCATCAAACACATTTAACAAACCTTCAAAATACTCCATCTACTTCTCACTTTATCACTACATGTTATTACTTCCCCACTTGCCCCCTTCATCAATGTTCCCTTTTGTTCTCTTGTCTTATGCACGTTATTTATCTCCTTCCAAAACATCTTTTTTGTTTGCCGATGATATAGCTCTAGCAGCTGATTCAAGTAAGAAACTGCAGAACTTGGTGACTGTGTTTGGAAAAGTGTGTGAAAGGAGAAAGTTGAGAGTAAGTGTGAATAAGAGCAAGGTTATTAGGTTCAGTAAAGTGGAGGCACTCACTCAAGTTAATTGGGATGTAAGTTTGATTGGAGAAAAATTGGAGGAAGTGAAGTGCTTTTGATATCTGGGAGTGGACTTAGCAGTGGATGGAACCATGGAAGTGGAAGTGAGTCACAGGGTGGGGGAGGGGGCGAAGGTTCTGGGAACGATGAAGAATGTGTGGAAAGAGAAAATGTTATCTCAGGGAGCAAAAATGGGTATATTTGAAGGAACAGTAGTTCCTACAATGTTGTATGGTTGCAAGGCATGGGCTACAAATAGGGTGTACAGAGGAGGGTGGATGTGCTGGAAATGAAATGTTTGGGGACAATATGTGGTGTGAGGTTATTTGATGAAGTAATAAAAGGGTTAGAGAGATGTGTGGAAATAAAAAGACTGTGGTTGAGAGAGAGGAGGGTGTGCTGAAATGGTTTGGACATATGGAGAGAATGAGTGAGGAAAGATTGACAAAGAGGATATATGTGTCAGAGGTGGAGGGAACAAGGAGAAGTGGGAGACCAAACTGGAGGTGAAAGGATGGAGTGAAAAAGATTTTGAGCGACTAGGGCCTGAACATACAGGAGGGTGAGAGGCATGCAAGGAATAGAGTGAATTGGAATGATGTGGTATGCTGGGGTCGATGTGCTGTCAATGTACTGAACCAGGGCATGTGAAGCGCCTACAAAAGCCACTATCTTCTGATGTTGCAAAACAAATATTTTTACTACTTTTAATTCCTTTACACATGATTTGACTGTCTGCCTTATCCAATTTTCTTGAACACTTCATCTACCTTTGATTTGGGTAGCAAACTCAGTCCTTTTTAAATTTTCTGCATACTTTTCATGATACAGCATATTGTGATATTTTATAGTCTCTTAGATAAAGGAACTTTTCTACAGCCAACTTCTTCTCTGCCTTTTTGAACAATTTGGCTGTTTCCCACCATCCACCGACTGATTTTTGGCTATAGTTATTTACAGTTATTTATGAATACATTGCAGACTTTAATGCTGCTGCAGCAATCATTGGTGGGATAGATAGATAGATAGATGCACCATCTGTGGTATTCTATAAGAATATGACTGCTGTCTGATGCTGCCCTATCCTTATTATAATAAATGGAAGTCATCCATGTTATCAATCTAGCTATATTTCTGATGCCTGTTCCTACTGGTACTCCCTCAAGAGGGTGGTCACAGCAATAGTCTCTATAACTAGTGAACTCAAGTGCCACTTCTTAGTCTTTAGTGCCTCACCCTTAATGCAGTGTTTGGTATTGAATTTCAATTTTTGAGGCTTTACTGGCCCATTTAAGAATTAATTAACAATTACTATATTTTGAAATTTAAACTTTACATGACCAATGTGTTGCACTGTTTTTCTGCTGATAGCACTAGTACTATATGGAGATTAATTTTAGGGTCTATATCAGATTAGAAAATTTTTCTAAAACACTGATTTTGACAAAAAACCGACTTTAATTTTCCTTTTTCATTTTCTATCTGTACGGAGACAGACTATCCACCTCTGCCTCCCCCACCATACTTCATAAAGTGTAAGCATCCTCTCAGATAACACAGAACAGAATTATCTTCACTGATGATTGACGGCTACATCATGGAAGCAAATAATCTTCAATGGGCATAAGTAAATGTAAGTATACACAGAATAATGATGTCATATTTCACAAACTGCATTTTGCCAGTGCTAAAAGTCATTTTGAATACTGACTTGCATGGCTCTCTAACCAACAGCTTCTTAAGTTTTAAAAGCATGGTCACTGAACCAACAGCCTGAGCCAAGAAATACATTTAATAACAACAAATGTTACAATGAATCTACAAACATCTTCAATAGCATTTGAAACGTAAAGGTTGTGCTCATAAACAAGGAACCTATTGCATCTACACACAACATAAAAGTGGTAAAACAGCACTTATTGAAATTTAACACCTGGAAGTAAAATGCTTGCTGCTCTTTGAAGAATATTCTCTTGCCACAAGTTTACTCCTCCCTGGATAATGTGAGTCCTGCATCATTTGCTTCCTGGTTGTTCAATTACTCATATATGATGTTCTTTCATCTTACAAGTGAAAAAATCTGAGTTGTATTTTGGTGCGGATAGAAACCAATCTAGTAAGAGTTCTTAGACAATATAATCATTTTTTCTTTGATTGGCTACAAAGCTTTCCCCTTTCTATCCCAAATTTTGTTCTACTACCTCATTTTAACACAGACAGTGAGGAGGAAATTCACTGTTATTCTGATATATTTCAGGATTTTATTTAAAGTCTAAATCTCTTCCACTGAGGTGTTTAAAGCTTAATTACATATAACATTTCAGAACATGGATGTGCTTTTCTTGACAATTTCATGAAACTGGTACCAATGGAGTTCTTACACTGTGAAGATATGACTGTGAGTGTAGGATTTTATGTGTAGCAACTCCAACTTCATCAAACATAAGTTCTTATAAAGTGGGCAGGGCTTTGAATCTGAGGGAAATTTTAGAGTACAAAAAACTCAATATAAGCAGCTTAGCATGTTAGTAAGGCATTGGTAACACTTTCATCCAAATCTAAAGGATAGCAAATGAATAGGAGGGGTACCTATGGCTTCCTGACATCATTTTCAAATGCCCCTCCACTACATATGAAAACAATAAATGTGACAATCCCGTGGACAACCAACAAAAATGAATCATCAGGTGCTAGTTCATATTTTCCCGAGCTTCATTCAGTTTTCAGGTTGATATACAAAATTAACAAATCTGTAATACAAGTAAACTTGCCTGGAGGGTCTAGAAGTGCCTAAATTCCTTTATCAATGATGCATTCCAATGAATGCTGCCACACACCAGAATTTCTGAATCTGACTGAATCCAGGTTTTGCAAATAACTTGGACAAGTTCAAAAGTCTATAAAGATATGGGGATCCACTTACTGCTAATAAAACTTACCCCACTCAGGGTAACATTCTAATGTCTCTATAGACATCTGAACTGTGTTTGCCTTCTGAATGGAATGGTCCATGACATAGTTAAGCATAGCACAATTTTACTAAGAAATTTCACCTATTGTAGAACCAACATCTATTGTCTTAAAATAAAATTATTTCCCTATTTTCATATCTAATGGTATTTTACAATTCTTATTTATCATCTAACCCCAACAATTTCCTTCTCCCTTATAATCCTTCCACTAACATGAAATTCTATTACGCTTTCTTTCCACTTCCGTAAGTTACTTCAGCGGTGTCCTTAAACTATATTTAACGAAATTCTATTAGATTCCAGTAAATAGGGTTAATAGAGTGGCGTGGTTATGATTGCAACACTACCAATCTTTGACAGTCCCCAGTCCCATTATAAACTTAGCACAACGGAACCTAACTTACTTAAAAGGCACTTTCTAAAGGCGATAACAAGTGAATGAGCTTTGTGACTCCACTGCCATGTCTTTCGTCTGCACTATAAAATCAAAGAATAATCGCATCTGTAAACTAAGTAAATTTGCAAAATATTCTCATTTCAGTGAAGTCTTTCCGACTTAATGTTTTGTACATACCCTTCTCTAGTCCATCTGTATGTTTCAGTTGCTCATATACACGCAAATAGTAATGATATTCTTCTTCAGATAATCTATTTCCTTTGCCAAATATGCCCTTTTTTCCATTTCGCTTCGTCTGTCGAAGGAAATTTCCCTTATTCTTTTTCTTGTAATTCGTTTGCGGTTGCACCTTGCGGTCCATGTTTACTTTGTATTGTTACACCAACAAATGTAGTTCCAAGAACGAATTATGATAAAAAATTCTCATTCAAATATTTTCAGCATTATAAAAAGACTGGTATATGATAGAGATAGATTCTATGCCAAAACTGCTTCAGTTACATAATAAAAAATAGTATTTTGTACAATATCTATAGAGATAAATGTAAAATGAAATTATAGGTAGCACTTGACGCCCGTAGACGAACAACTGGTCAGGCGAGTCACACATGTCAGCTTGTTATTGTCATTTTGAAAAAATTCAACTCTTGTAAGCGTTGAAAGACTAACTGAATGTACTGAATTATGACTGACATCAGGCATAATGATGACCAACACTCTGAACTAGTAATGATATACAAAATGTTTTAGGACCGTAGACTCAGCTGGAAGATGATTTGAGACTTGGTACAGTAAAGATTGCCGTCACCCCTCTCACCTAAGCTTGTCTAATAACCTTTCAAGATAATTCTAAAACATTCCTCCCAGTATTGCCAGAACAGATATTATTGGCTGCCACCAATCCAACTTTAATTTATATTCATTAGTTCGTCTTAGCATAGTGCTTCAAGCGAAAAGGTGGAACTTTTTTTTTTTCTAAAGCTATTTCGGTGATGATATGAACTGATAGAGTACCACAAAGTACGAGTGGCTTTTACTCTTATCTTAAGATCAATGTTCTTAAGACACGAGATAGAAATATATTTTCCTTCTACAGTCACTCGGTAATGAATATCCTCCCTGCCTGCCACTCAATGTACCCTTTTCCATGCTAGGGTCTTCTGAGTTTTATTTCGCCTACTACAAATCTGCCATGATGGCCTGCAAGTAGAATACTAACTTAGGTTGATGTCATAGCACTCGACTGGAACTAACTCTAATGTTGGTGGTATAAGAAGACCATCAGATTTTAAGAGGTCCTCTTCATATTTGAATAACCAATTCGCATTATGTTCTTTCTTGCATATTCTGGATATACTGATACCTTATGGGGAAGTTATAACCTTGTTGACTAAGGTACCATACAGTACTCTTTGTGCAAGGTGTACAATGTTAATCATTCCGTGACAATTTTTTATTGAATTCTGATAAGATTCTTCTGAGTTCAGAAAAAAGAAAATCTACCCACTTAAAAATGATGTCTGGTATTTTCTCATTTTTTCTTTGCTTTCAGATCCAGTCATATTACTAGCATTATCTATGAACAACTGATTACATCTGTCTATAAACAACTGATTATATCTTCCTTTTTTTCCAAAAAGACCAACATGGCACAGACAAAATATTCCCAAATCAAAAGGATATCTTGGTTGAAATAAATACCGTGAGAAAACGAGCAGAAATTAGTCTGGGCTTTGCAGGTATTTGTAGACCTGACCCTTACGATAGAAAGGTTACAAAAAGAGGGAAAGATGGGAAAAAAAGGGGGAAAAGAATTCTATAGCTGTTTAAGGATAGAAAGAGGTATCAAATCTAAATGGTCAATCACTATTGACCATTTCTATATTTGTAGAAATTGTGGAAAGGAGCAACCAGACATGTGCCATGAGTTCAAGCCTTGAAGGCTGGGAAACGTAGACAGCTCATGAGAGGAGTGGGCTAAATAATACACATAGAACTGAGAAAAAAGCAGTAAAATTGCTGCATACAAAATGTATGATTGATGAAAAGTGATGCTTAAAGAATTAAGTGGAAGGCTTTTGATTCTACTCTGGTTAAGAGAGACGTGAAGGAAGAGCCACCCCAGTTGTGCAAGTGGTAATTTATACTGGGATGAATAAAACAGCTGAAGTAGCTGGTCACAAGAAAAATATGCTTATACCCATGTTTATGTTATTAAAGGGTTGAATGGTAGTATTTTGAATTTGAACAGATATAGACATAGGGAGAAATTGTTTTAACACTGTAAAATTTAACTAAGTCACTGTTCCTCCTTTCTGAGATGTTGCTTATGACCAAATTGAGAGAGGAAATATGTTCAGTATAAGAAAGTGAATGAGTATTAGGAAGAGTGAAGGAAAACTGAAGTGATGTATGTAAAGTGGAATTATTAGCATACATGTGAGTAGAATTAAAAGTAGAAGAGAGAATATCACTTATTGGGAGAAGAGAGAGAGTGTAATAGGACAGAACCTTGAGGAACACCACTGATAGGATAGAAAGGGGAAGTTGCCTTATTAATGACTATTGCAATGGAACAGCCAGAGAGAAACAGAAAAACCAAAGGAAGGTATTTTTAAAAAGCGAACTTATTCAATCCTGACAAATGCTTTGGAGATGTTGAGGGCTCAGAAAATTTTTTCACTAAAATCTTTGAGAGAGGACCAAGGAAATGAGTCACATTGAAGAGTACCGCTCAACCCTACATTGTGAAATCCTTACTGGAGATCAGAAAGACAGGATTGGAATTCCAGGTTTTTTTTTAAGAAAGTCAAGAAGAGTTTTATAAACTATGGAGAAACCAGAATTGAGAGGAATGGGGCAAAAGTTGGAAGGGTTAGAGCAGTCTCCTTTCTTAGGGATGGGCTACATTAAGGCATGCTTCCAAAAGGAAGGGAAAGTCTTAAAATTATTACAGATACTTTAGCACTGTCAGCAGTGATGGGAAGCCGTTTCTTGTAGCACCTTCAAGAGAATGTCCTATTCATTAGACATGATTGCATTTGTTAATAATTAAATTTCCACTTGGTTAAAGACTCTTTGACCCATCTTCATATCTTACCTTTAATATTTTGTCTCACTAATCTTTAGTAAAACTGTGGTTTATTTGTTATATGCTTTGAGAAAGTGTGCATTATGTTTTCTTGCTATTTCCATAAATCTTGTTCTAGTAAACTAAGAGTGGCAAAAGTTTCATAAAGGCTACTTTAGTGATTTGTGTGTGTACTTTTACATGACACAAATTCATGTCGGCCTTCATATCTATATCTATAACTGTTGTTGATCAAATTTCCAAGTATTTGTATTTTACCATTCTTTCAATAATTTTAATTACATAAGTGATGTAGGGCTGAATGGTGTATACTGCTTTGATGTTAGCTTAGCTCCTCTTTAATGTATATGTATTAGAAATGCCATTTTGTGGAAACTTGCTAAATTTGATCAGTGCTTCATCTCATCAGAAGCATCACTGGTTTCCCTAGACTTTTAAAATAGATTTAATTCTATCAGCTTCTGTTGCTAAGTTTTCGAAATTGGTCTGTTGTTTAATTCATTTGATTCTGCTTACAGTGGCTATATGTACTGGTATTCTTATCTTACTGATAAATCTTTCATCATTCAAAGTTTTTTATATCTTAAAGTGAATTATAATTCATACTAGTCAATCAGCATCATGCATATTTTCTTAAGTCGCTTTTTCTTCCATGTTAAAAGGTTGATCCAAATTGTTTGTTCTTTACTCGTATGAGAATATGACTTTTGCGATGTGTTCTGTGCTTTATATCACTTTCCCTTCTATGAGATTCCATTATTTCTTTGCCAGCATTTTTATTCTCAGCTCTTCGCATTTTTTCTTTGCTTATTTCAAGCATTTTCATCTTGTATTCTCTTCATTTATGCATACACTGTTGTTGATCATGAGAAAGAGAGAAGCACATACAGTATATTGTCTTCCCAAAAACTAACCTTCTTAATATCTATCAGGATGACTGGACGACAGCTGGAGGTGTGTGTCGATTCTCTAGAGTCAGCCATAGCAGCTGCTGAAGGAGGAGCAGATCGCTTAGAGTTATGCTTAGCACTCTCAGAGGGTGGCCTAACTCCAACACCTGGCCTTCTTGCTGGTGTCAAAAACCGTATCAGCAAGCATGTGGAAGTGTATGTTAACAGATTATACTTTTTTTCATGATTACACTATCTCAAAATGGAAACCTTTTTCATGATTACACTATCTCAAAATGGAAACCGATACACAAAGTTATCTCAACTCTAAAATGCTTTATCATTATATAGTCTTTTTTTTCATTTTGCCAATAAAACTGATGAATTACTTGCAACTGTGTACGGAGCTTTGTTGTCATGCATCTGGCAACTTCCTCAGCAGGTCTGCAAACAAAAGATGAACAAAACTGGTTTCTAAACCAAATAGCAGACTATTATATTTTCTCTAAAATAAATCACCTCGGTAGCCAGCAATTTCTACTGTCAAGGAAATGGATGCATTGTTGGCGACTGTGTATGGAGGTTAGTCATCAAATGTTTGGCAACTTTTACTTTTCTTGTGTATACAAGAAGAAAAGGTTGATCAGTCCAAAAGCATTGGTTGATTATGACAAGTTCAGTGTTCAGTATTTTCCAGTGATAACCACTCACTGCAACCTATGATGACAGGTATGGATAAAAATCTGTGGAGACTAAGCAAACTTTCCACAATTACATGATGGAGGGAGGATGAATTCAACATGGATAAATCTCACCAAATCCCATTGAATTGGATGCAAGGCCTAAGGAAAAGTGATTTCATCTGCCTTTGTCCAAGGGATAGAGGAAAGTCCAAGTTCAAGATAGACTGAGCATTCTGTCACTTACTGCTTTACAAATGCCGGTTTGATATGTTTTTCATTTAAGGAGAAACTCTGTCCTTGATGCTGTAAAACTTATCATGATTAGCCAGTAGATCCTGCAAGGGAAAACAGTGGCTAAGAAGGCCAAAGAAATGCCTGTCTCTTCAAAAGCTGCATTGTATTACCTGCAGGTCTTCTAAAAATAACCGTAATACATAGTTCTTGAAGATTTCAGATTTCCATTATTATCCACAGCATACAAAAGTCTACACACAGTTCCTTATCTTTAGTTGTGGTAAAATGATTCTGATAGGGCTTCCACAGTCTGGGACATTTGGTGAAGAAATGTTTGAAAGTCTGAAAAACCCAATCAGTATTTTTTCAGTACACATATTATCATGTTATAGGTTTTGTATGATACGTCCACGAGGGGGTCCTATGGTGTATTCAGATGGTGAAGCTGAGGTAATTCTGAATGATGCAGAGACATTAAAAACAGCTGGAGCAGATGGCCTAGTTTTTGGTGCATTGGACACTAATGGCACAATCGACAAAAAGCTCTGTAAACGTTTTCGAGAGGTAAGTGGATGCTCATTTTACAATAGTATAATTGTTCTCTAATACACTTAAGGGCAGTGTGTGCAGAAATTTTATTATTAATAATCTATTCCCTTTCAAAGTACATATGACTTTATACTTGTGTACATAGTCCTCTGAAATACAATATATGCTTGTGTTTAAAACTTCATCTCACACTGCTTTACTTACAGACAGCAGGTGGTCTGCCATGTACATTTCACAGAGCGTTTGACCTTCTTCAGAATCCTATTAATGGATTAGAGACCATCATAGAACTGGGATTTCAAAGGATATTAACGAGGTATGTATGTATGCAAGTATATACATACTTACTACTTCCTTCCTGCCCCAGGAGTCCCTTTTGTCTTTATGAGGCTCCTGCAGCACTCAAGAACCTGGCCATGTCCACCAATCTTGGCTATACATTATAGGGTATAGCAATGTGTGTAGATCAGTGTTCAGAGAGAGCAGGGCAATCAAGTAGTAAGCACGCAGTGTCTTTGTTAAGGTAATAGCACTGTGGGCACGAAGGGTGTGTGTATACTTACTTCCTGCCAC
Source organism: Panulirus ornatus (assembly GCF_036320965.1). Classification (NCBI taxonomy): domain Eukaryota; kingdom Metazoa; phylum Arthropoda; class Malacostraca; order Decapoda; family Palinuridae; genus Panulirus; species Panulirus ornatus. Next base: position 21,346,907 of record NC_092280.1, on the reverse strand, counting down.
AGAAGTCAAGCAAAAAGCACATGACAAAGGACACACGAGAAATGTAACACAAATTTCTAATTTCATAAAGCAAAGAAACCAGCTCAAGACACAACCCCTCACTATCACCTGAAATTAGAGAACAAATCCAAACTTTACATACCACCATCACTAAGCTAATCACAGAAAGAAAAACTGAAAACTGACTCTTTCTTCAACCCAGTGAATCAAAAGACCCAGAGGAACTAACAATGATAGATATGAAAGAAAATCCACTCTTACTGCATCAGTCCAGCCCTGCCTCATTATGGACTCTCAACATATTCCAATGAAATCTCTTCTCCTAAAAAACACAATAACATACTCATGATACTATAAAATCAGCAAAAGTGTGTGAAAGGAGGAAGTTGAGAGTATATGTAAATAAAGTCAAGGTTATTTGTTTTAGTAAAGGGACAGGTTAGTTGGGATGTGAGTTTGAATGGCGAAAATTTGGAAGCAGTGAATTGTTTTCATTACCTAGGACTGTACAAGGCAGTGGAAGTGGGTTAGGAGGCAAAGGCAGCACCGAGCAATGTGTGGAAAAATGGGTATGATTGAAGGCATAATAGTCCCAAAGATGTTATACAGAGACAAGGCATAGGCTGTAGATAAGTATGTGTGGATGAGGGTGGATGTGTTGAAAATGAAATGTTTGAGGACCATATGTGTTGTGAAGTGGTTTGATAGAGTTAGTGATGAAAGGGTAAGAGAGAGAGGTGTGGTAACAAAAAGAGTATCCACATATGTATAATATATATATTTATTCTATTATACTTTGACGCTGTCTCCCGCGTTAGCAAGGTAGTGCAAGAAAACAGACGAAAGAATGGCCCAACCCACCCACATACACATGTACATACTTAAAAGCCCACACATGCTTATATACATACCTATACATTTCAACGTATACATATACATACACAGACATATACATATATATATACACATGTACATATTCATATATGCTGCCTTCATCCATTCCTGCCGCCACACATGAAATGACTCCCCCCTCCCCCCGCATGTGCACGAGGTAGCGCTAGGAAACAACAACAAAGACCACATTCATTCACACTCAGTCTCTAGCGGTCATGTGTAATGCACCAAAACCACAGCTCCCCTTCCACATCCAGGCCCCACAAAACTTTCCATGGTTTACCCCAGAAGCTTCACATGCCCTGGTTCAATCCATTGACAACACGTTGACCCCAGTATACCACATTGTTCCAATTCACTCTATTCCTTGCATGCCTTTCACCCTCCTGTATGTTCAAGCCCCGATCACTCAAAATCTTTTTCACTCCATCCTTCCACCTCCAATCTGGTCTCCCACTTCTCGTTCCCTCAACCTGACACATGTATCCTCTTTGTCAATCTTTTCTCACTCATTCTCTCCATGTGACCAAACCATTTCAATACACCCTCTTCTGCTCTCTCAACCACACATTTTTTATTACCACACATCTCTCTTACCCTTTCATTACTTAATCAAACCACCTCACACCACATATTGTCCTCAAACATCTCATTTCTAACACAGCCACCCTCCTCCGCATAATCCTATCTATCGCCCATGCCTCACAACCATATAACATTGTTGGAACCACTATTCCTTCAAACATACCAATTTTTGCTCCGAGATAATGTTCTCGCCTTCCACACATTCTTCAACACTCCCAGAACTTTTGCCCCCTCCCCCATCCTGTGACTCACTTCTGCTTCCATGGTTCCATCCACTGCTAAAATGCCCCAAAGAAGGTGTATGTGTGCACTTGATCCACCCTAATTAAACTGGAAAATAGTTAAACATAACAGACAGGGAGAATAATTATTTAAGTATGCTTTCATTGATAGTTTGAAACAACAGATGGAGATAAATGATTTAAGCATGCTTTCATTGATAGTTTGTAAGTTGACCAGTGAAATTACTGTGTTTTACAGTAAAATTCAGAAATGTATATTAATTCTTTCAGTGGAGGAAAAGCAACAGCTCTTGAGGGATGCAACAACCTGGCTCAATTAGTGACAGCAGCAAAAGGGCGCATTGTAATCATGGCAGGGGCTGGAATAAAATCAGATAATGTCACAAACATTATATCTCTCACAGGAGTTACACAGTGCCATGCCTCTGCTAGAGTATGCAGGTATGGCATTTAATTATATATACATGAAATTTTGGTGTGTACTCACATAATGATATAATATAAACCTTTTGGTGTAATGTGAATTGGCAAGGGCACAGTCTCACCCAAGCATCTTGATCATGTACTCTTTCTCCCTCACTATAGCACTCATAACCAACTTCTCTTAATAATTATGTAACTTCACTCACCATTAATACTCTTGATATTCTGACAATGCATACATATAGACTTAACCAAAAAACATATGCTCACATTCCAATGATGCATCCAAAAAATGATTCAGAACATGTATGATTGCATTTCTATGATATAAAGCACCATCCAAAGAATTTATCATCGTGTTCCAGTGATGCATACTGTATTACCAAAAATAATTATTTTTCATAATAGGTGCATCAGATTTAAGAATTAATAATATATAACTTGAAATAGAGAATAAAAACTCTATTTCTTAGTAATCTCAGATTGAAACAGGATATCTATTGGCTAGACAAAATCTTAAGTTTAATGCCTCCAAGACCCAGTTTCCAACCATCTCTCATTTCTCACAACTCTTGCCTCTCCTCTGAAGGTTCTGTCATTCCACCTGACTCAGTGAACATACTTGGTATTACTGCAACATCCTCTTTCTTGGAAACCTCACATTACAGGAATAGCAAAGTCTGCCTCTAAGAAACTGGGTGTCCTGTTTTGATGTCGAAACTTCTTGACAAATGCTCCATTTATACAAGGGATTGATTTGTCGTTGTATGGAGCACTGCTCTCACATTTGGGGTGGTTTGAGCTTGTATCCTTACTTGAGTTGTCGAAAGCTGTCTTACTTATAAACTGTCTCAGGCTAGCATCCAAACGTAACCCCCTTGCCCAACGCTGCAAGTTTGGTTCACTTTCCCTCTTCTATAGGAACTTTGGTTTTCGATCGCAAGAGCTGGCTGCTTGTATGCCCCTACCACCAGCTAGATCATGCAGTACTCAGAAAGCTGTTGTGTCACATAATTATTGTGTAGCCATTGGCCATTTTGATACCTGCTTCTTTCCCTACACGTCGAAACTTTGGAACTCTCTACCTTCTCATGTCTTTCCCAATACCTATGACCTAGCACATTTCAAAAGAAATGTTATTCACATCCTCAAAAATTTGTAAATGCTTTCCTTTGTCTGCTTCATAATTCTCTCTTTATTTCAATTAAGGCCTGGCCTTGATGTGGACTTCTATCCATGACTGGGTGAAGAAAAAAGTCCTTGGGGTGGCACAATTCACATCCACTAGCTTTATCTTCAGAGGCCACATCTAAGTAAATAAAATACTGTAATGCTGCACTTAAAAGCATTCATTTAACATATTACTATCAAGCTGTAAAATATATTGAGGTACACTTTTCAAAAAATCTGCCATCTAACCATTTCTGTGCAGTTAGGATGCATGGTGCTTTACCTCCAATTTCTATTTAGTTCAGTCACTGACATAATCATGATCAGACTCTCACACTCAATCAGGTAACCCAATAGTTTTATGTACACGAGAATAAAGTGATAATATAAAGTAATGCCAGTGGCTTAAAAGCAGAGAAAGCTAAATGCTTAAGCATTAGGTAAATGCCATTGAATATTACAAACATGGTGAAAGAAGGGTGAATGTTACATCTGAAATTAGCCAAAATAACACAGTTTATACCATCCAAACTCGTAAAGTTGTGTTCATATGAGCTGGTAGAGCAATGTTGGATATAGAAAACAAAAAGATTCATAGCCAAAGAAATAATAGCAATTATTTTGTCCAAGTGCTCACCAGATCCTGTCATAGGCATTCATAGGTAGGTAGGAACTCCCACACAAATCAATACCTCCATTCTCTGAATAAAATCTTTCTCACCATTACCACATCACTCTTCATCATTTATAACCCACCCTTGCTAAAGCCAACTACCTTTATCTTTTAAACTTCCCCTCACCAAAACCAGCTTTCCCTCACCATAATTGCATCTTTTCATAATTTTCATTACAGACATCTCTCAGTCACCATTAACATCACTCTTCAGGGCAGGTATATTTTCACTACTATAATTATTATACCCTTTCCTAACTTTTTTCTTCTCACCACAGTAATCGTAACCTACTACTGTTTCCTTCATTAATTACTGTGCCCTTTCCTAACTCACAATAATAACCTTTCTCATTGCAACCATTCCACTGTACCTCCACTTGTCTTACCATCACCACACCTTTTCCCTTTACTATGTTATAATTTACATTTAAAATTCTTTTCTCTTTCTTTCTGCTGCACCCAAATGTAGACTGCTGGCATTCTGTCCTCAAACATAAAATCTTTTCTTGTAACAAATAACTCTCAACACTTAACTCACACAATTCTTTCTTCATAACACCAGATTCTCCTGCAGAGTGCTTTATACTAGCCCTGCCTTTTGGCAAAATGATGGGAACCATAGACTGTAGTAGTAGGTTGAATCATTAGGCAGTAATGGTCGGAAGGAACATTAGGTAGGAACATCTGGAAAAACTGCACCAGAGTTGCCCTCTGCCAGTGGCCTGTTAAGGATGAAACCCTAAAAGGCTAAGAAGCAGAACTTGGAGTTCACCAGTTTTGGAGACTCACTTGCTGTGGCCACCCCCTCTCAGAAAGTTCCCGAAGGGAACAGGCATCAGATACAGATAGATAGAAACGCTTTACTGCTCCAGTAGACAATGTTTAAGTACTTTCAACTGCTTCATATTGCTTGATATTTATCATGTTATGTTTCTATAGAGGGTAAAATTTTTCCAAATTACAACTTTTTACTTACTTCACTAATTGATGGCATATTGTTTGTTGCTATCCTCATAAATGTCTCCTCTTGCATAAACTCATTCTTCATGTAAAACTGTAATAAATCTATATTAGTAATAAACAAAATTTTCTTTCCAGGGTGTTTGGCACTGAAGAGATTGGTGGAGCCAAGATGGGTAATGGAAGTGACAATGTTCTTTGGGTAGCATCTTCAGAGGAAGTGCAAGCTATAAAGAGAGCGATGATAGTAAGCTGAAAAGACTGTACAAATTTAATCAATGCTTTGTGTTAAGTGTTCTCTTAACTATAGTACAGTGATTAAGTTAACTATCAATTAAATCTACTTACAAATTAGTTAAGACATTTAATACCAATCAAAACTTTACAAGAAAAACATTTGCCATTTGGTTCAAGTTTGGGGATAGCCAACCCTTTTCCTTTAATTCTGGTTGTCCAGATTTGCTCTTTGGTCAGTATGAAGTCTTTTTCGGTGAGGCTGCGTCACTGTCAGTCAGTGTAAGTAAGGTACTACAGTCTCACTGAAACTTCTCACTCCAAAGGAGTCCATCATTTCCCTGCTTCTGGTTATATGGATAAGGATATATTTAGCAAGCTATTCATATCCTACTTTAGGTCAAATACAGAATATGCTTTCCAAGTTTGGTCACCACACCTAAGGAAGCATAAGAGTGAATTGAGAAGGGCAACAAAGATGGTAACAGAATTAAGAGAGCAAGTTACTGGTAAAGGCTAGAATCCTTAAATTTGCCCACCTAGTGACAGAACACTGAGGGATAACCTGAACACAAAATTTAAGATTTCAAACTGATGATAAGGAAAGTAAACTTCTTTGCAAGACTCAGGGATAGAAAAACTAGAGGACTTAACATGAAATTAAACAAGAAACTTAAAGAAGGACAGGACAAAGTACTTTTATAGCAGGAATGGTGGATGAATGGTTTATAAGGAGTGAAGACATGATTACTGCAAACACAAAAAATTAAAGAAAGGTGTATGTTTTTTTATACATACTCACCACAGTATAGAATATTCAAGAGGGAATCACAGTGGTCGAGAACCCAGACAGTGGAAATGAGTTATATGTGAGGAGCGGTATGATTAAATGTAATGAAAAAAGTAGAGGGGCTGTATTTGGTATGATAAGGAATGCAATAGGAATTGTGAAGTAGAGTGGGTTTGGGCTTGTGGAAAGAATGCAAGACGAGAAGTACACATGGAGAGTACATGACAGTACAATTAAAGAGGTCAGTGTGGGAAGAAGACCATTTAAGAAATGGGGAGATAAGAGTGGAAATACATGGAATGGTGTATGCAAAGGAGGCATGTAGGAACAGGGATATGTGGACTTCTGCTATGGTCACCCCTTGATGGGAGTTCCTGGAAGCAATGGGCATCAGAGATATAGGTGGAAAGATAGTTCAGGAAAGGAGGTTTCACATGTGTAAAACTCCCTCTCTTTGTATTACAAGTAGATAATTACCAAACCTATTATTATTCCAAGAATAAAGACAGTCAGTGATTTACAATTGCTGGAATGTCACAAAAGGCAAAGGGGACAAAAATGTCATTGGTACAAAAAGGATTACAAAATAATGATTCATTAAATCCATTTCTTGTCCATTCTTGTTCCAAATAAAGGATAAACATATTTCTTATATCACTATTATACATATATTTATATATAAAATACTTACTGGATACAAAAAATGTTTTGGATTTTTCAAAAATTTTTCATCTTCCCTAAATTATCCCCACACTTCCAATGTCACATCTTGAAAAATCATTACACTGAGATGAATCAAGATTAAAATCCAATCATGTAGCTTTACAATCTTTCAGACTTTTATAAATGAAACTGGTAGTCATAAAATATTTAATTTACAGAAATATTGCTACAATTTGAAACATATTCCACCTTTCTTCCTTAAAACTTCTATTTCTAAATAGAAAAATTGAACACCTGCATGATTTTCATCATTTCAAATTTCACTTACTCTAAAGCATTGTCTCTATCTGCCCCAGCTGTATCTGCCTCATCCAGAGATGAGAAGTTCAGGAAGTGAGCTGGACGATGAATTTCATGATAGAACTCTTTTGGACTGGCTAATTGTAAATCATACTTCATGTTAGGATCATGGCGTACCCCCATGAAATTATAGTTCCAAGAACCTTGTAATGGAGTCATAAAAAGACCAAGGAAACGATCTGAAAGAAGCATTTGAACTTTCTCATAATGGGATGGCAAATAACCCTTGGGATTATTGCCCATATCTTTGTTGTTGCGACCCCATTCAAAGCCAGATGGAGTGAGCTTGTATGCCTGTAAAGAGCAGGAACCAGGTGTAAATGAACATGTAATAACAATTGTGCGGTCTGTGGTCCATGAACTATTATCAGCCATGACTGTGGCATGTGTGGTGATATCGTGAGGGGAGAGCTGTGGTAACTCATTGGGCTGAGTGTGAATCCACCCTAAAGGCTCCAACTCATTTAGGAACTCATGTGTAGGAAGCTTATGTGGTAGATGTACCATTTGATGTGTCCCCCATTGTGGTGGCATTACAATACACCGAATCTCCTTCACTTGAGGGTTGTCTGGAGGACTTACACCATAAAGGTAACCAGCAATTTGAGTACGAAGATCCGATATGATGATAAACTTTTTCAATACATTTTTGGGTAAGATATATGTGAAACCAGTTTCCTTTATATCATCAGATGATACATAAATGTAATTAGTACGCAGATGGAGGTTTGTAGCAGATATTGCTCTTACTCTCCATTCTGTTTTGCTGCTGAATGTTTGAGTTTCATAATTGCTGGTGGTAGATGTAATGATCTCATCCCCATGTTTGTTAACAGTTCTGGTAGTTGTGGCAGTAAGCTGGGACTGCTCCTTAGTTTGTTTCTCAATTTCTGCAATCTGCTGTCTTTGGGCTGATGGTGCACTGATCTCCATTCCTAAAATAATATCTCTAATCTCTGACTGTGTGAGAGATGCTACATTTACGTTATTCTTTTTACCATAGTCAGCAAGTATGAGATCTTTCAGCTGCACCTCAACCTTAACCCAGTCTTCATCTGAAAGGGATGGCCAGATATGGTGAGGTTCTGTGATGGTGGTTTTGTCTGGTTTGAGAAGGACCTTTGTACGATCATTATTAACATGGAGGGCACGCAATATCAGTATAAGACGAGAAAAGGCAGTATAGGAAGAGATGTTTTTCAGCCAATCATCATACAAATTAAACAAAACCATCTGTGGCTCAGTAGCTTTCAAGATCAAGTCTCCAAATTTCTCCACCTTTAAACATGCCTGGAAGGGCAACTGCAGCTCAGAGCCTTTAATCACAATGTTAGGGAAGTCCAGCAAATGAACCTCAAGAGGATCTAACATACCTTTGCGAGTCACAATGATCTGTTTAGGCTGTTCTTCAACAGGTAACGATCTAATCAAAGCTGCAACTTCCTCAGCTGTTTTCCATTTGGCTAACTGACCAAGACGTTTCTGGCCTGCCCATACAGAAGTGTGAATTATTTTCAAAAAGAGCTGACCAGTGCGAGGGTTAAAAATGAAAATTGCCCCATTGATTGGTTTTGTTGTGAGATTACCTTCAAAAGTCTTGTGAATAGTTACCCTGTACACATTAGTATCATCTACAAACCAAATAATCTGATTAGAAAAAAGTTCACCATAATTCTGTGAGGAGAGATATGGCTCTGTAGGCTCTGAAGAATAAAGCTGAAGACCCTTACGGATGCGCTCACGCAATACATAAAGAGCTGGATTAGCTTTCATAATCTTTGCCATGGCTTGCTGAATCAAGGGTTTAGCTCCTGGGAACCAATTACCATATGCACTATGCAAGTTATAAGCCAGATCAATTGCAATCAATACACCCGTAGGAGATGGATACAGAGACATATTATCAGTTGTGTAGTCCAAAAATTTTGCTCTTGCATAGCGTTCAACATCATGAGAATCATAGTCACCCCATCTAAGTTGCACATCAATCCAATATTTCTGTGTGGTCGACCCATCCATTGTGTCCTTTGAATCTGCCAAGAGTGAAGGTTTAGAATAGTTCCACTTGTAAGCTGCAAACAACAGGATATCTGCACATGAGGAATTCATTTTATATGACTTCCTAGGATGAATAGTTTCTTTCTGCACAGTCTCAATCTCTAGAGCATCAAGTTCCTGATCAAAGACCTGACAAAGGTCCATAACCACAGATTCATGGATCTTCTGCCAAAGATGGGCACGAAAGATCTGGATGAGCGAAATCTTTAGGGTAGGAATTTTACCATGCATGAATATACCAGTCAGATCAAGTTGTACCTGGAAACCTACATACACATTGGCTCTGTTTATGGTTGGTGACCACCAGAGAGTAAACCGACGGTTTGGAATCTGGTTTAGACCAGATCTTTGGGCATTTGTAAGTTTCTTGTACTTCATACTCTCTTCAAAACCTGAGGCCTTCTCCCAGAAAAGACCCTCCCAAGTTGGAAAGTATGTACCTTTGAAGAGAGTGTGTTCTAATATACCCTCTACACCACCCAAGGCCTGAATCATGTCAGTACGATAGTTATTTAAATTCCATAGCTTTCCATCATGACGCTGATGTGTCCACCAGAAGGGATTCTGTTTCAGCACCTGATACTGTTTAAATTCTGTACGAATTCTCCAACCCTTATCGTAGGCTAGAGTATGACGATCTTTCTGGAAAAGTGTGTTAATCCTGGGAATGCCCCGATCCCAAGAATCTTCTAAATCTTCCAGAGTGAGACGACGATTCTGGGCAGTGGCTTCTTGCCTCTTAAGGGCATATTCTGCCCAAACTCTCTGGGAGTCAAGGAACTCTGTCTCCCATGGCTGAATATATCTATACAAGTTAGGGATAAGTTGGTCTTCATCATGACTCATGCCCGATCTGAAATGGGTTATGCCAACATCTGTCTGCTTACTCCATCGCAAATCAGACTGTGGGATGAGAACGTGACCCATGGACAACATACCAAGACCTCCAAGCTCCTTTGGTGTGTAAAATACAACAGGAGGGAATCTTGAGGGCATCTTGGAATTAAGACCAATTTTAATTCGAGTTTGAATTTTATTTTCACATTTCACCAAAAGATCTAAGAGCTCTTGAGTGTTAACCACAGACTCCCTGTAATATGTCATAAGACCAATTAAGGCTGTGTTCCATTTGTTTACAATCTTTGTAAATGTGGTGGAACCTGAAGCCATGAGGATTTGCCTCACACGATTGTGAAACCTCTGCATGGATTCATCATCCACTCGCAAGAAGCACTGAGATGTTCGCTCTTTGGTTACTTCATTTTGCAAGTTCCACACACCATCCCTATGTTTAAACTCCTCATGTGTCATACGACACTTAGGCAAAATACGACATTCAAATCCAGACATGTTGAATAACAAGTTAGGGTTGTCTTTAGAATAAACAGATACAAAAGAATTCTCCCAGTTGATAGTGGTGACAGAACGAGGCAATCTGTTCTTTATGTCCCAGAAGACAGCACGTCCTAAGTTGACATCATGCTTCATGAGCCTCATCCTAGCATCTCTTGGCCAGCACTTCTTGTTGTTATAGCCAACAATGTTTTCATTATTTGGATCAGGGTGTTCTGTCAGGTACCGTTGAATAAGATCTTTAGCCTCTTCTGCTGTGAAACGGAAGAAGATGTGTATTCTGTCAATGTATCGAGAGTAGAGCCTTATAGGATGCTGTGTTTCAGTAGCAACATCCTGGAAGTTCAGAAAGTCATTTGGCATTTGTGGGGGGCCAGCCATGTCAGCTGCACGCTTAAGACCCAGTACCAACAAGTCCATTACCAAACCATAATACTGGACAATAAAGGAGGCAAACTGAAGACCTCTAATAATACCATAACGATTAGTGTGGTTCATATCCTTGTAATTTATGTCTACGTTATTCTTAGCTGTCATGTAATCAGCAATATTATGGTCCACAATCAATCGCAACAGCCTGTTAAGCAATGTAAGATCAATCTTTTCATACAGTTTCTCATATTTTGACTCAAGCATTACATTGCATTCTCCATCAGCTGTATCCCAAACATCAGTGAGGTTATTTATACCTTGGCACCACTTGTACACCAGAAGTGGAGGAGGTTCTGAGTCTCCAGGTTTCACCCAAGGTGGGAACAGACGGCGCTTGTCTGCTTCATACCAGAGGTACTGATCCAGGTAAGCATCTGTGATTTTCTCGAGAGGCTCTACATCATATACAGGAATTAAATGGCTGTAAAGGTCCATGAATTCAATGCCTACCTCTTTGAAGGCTCTTTGAGTCAACAAATGACGTTTGATGCGAGAAAGTGCTTCATGAGGATTATCATAAGCTTGTTCTATGAGACCCAATTCCTCCCGCTGGGACTGATTTAAGCGAGATTTCACACTGTATGCTTCCTTTAGTCTTTCTAATGCCAGGATGAGAAGCTTTGTGTCATGCTTGTAAGACAGAGGTGGGAAAGGGATAGGAGCAAAGCGACGAGATTCTAACCAATGAACAGTGGTGGTGTAGATAGCCACTGCTTCCTCTGGACTGATATAAGGACCATCCTTCTGGTAGTTGTGTTGTCGCTCCTGTTCAGATTTAAGGTACAACCGTGTAAGTCTCCCCATGTTCTTCTTACAAACAGTTTTATCTACTGTTGCCCCACGGCGAATACGTTCACGGTTATAGTGAGCAGTGTTTGTCCACCAATCAGCCTTCATCTTTACATATCGAAGAATCATATTTTCAATGGGCGTTGGGAGACCAGGTACTTTCCATGGGATGTTGGCCTTCCAGCATCTCCATGCCTCTGACAAGTGCTGAAGAATTGTTCTAGCTTTATTTTGTTTAATACCTTCTGGCATCATGTCCAAAATGTCATGCATAACAGAGGCTCGCAATTCAAGATCAAAGTGAGACTCCACACGCTGCTTGGTCACAGTTTTTGCTACACCTTTACTATGTCGACCCTCAAACTGACGGGAAAGGAGGTTACCCAGCCAACGCTCCAATAATGGGGTAATTCCTCTCATGAAGAAGAGCCAAACTCTCCAACCTGGGGCCCAGAATCCACAACCAGGGCCTTTGCCCACCTGACCTGTGTTGAACCTGTAGTAGATGACATGCTTAAGATCTTTGCACATCCTAATCTGTCTCATGAGTTTGTACTTATACCTGTACATGCCAGTCAGCTGACCAACATGAGCAAAAATATATTGAAGGCCATCTGCTAACTGAAATGCATCAACATTGTTTAGTCTGTACTGTACATGAGCATCCACCACCAACTTTGTTAGCCTCAAAATTTCACGACACAAGTGAAATGCATTCCCAAACCTCGACTTTTTTCTTTCTTTTGTGGTAAGGGTCTTGACAGGCTTTAAGTTGAAGTTGTAATCCAAATGCAGATAATTTAGGTTTTTACGATGAATGAGAAGGTTAAGCATGTTATATCCTTGACGACAAACCTGAAGACCAACTTCTACCCAGTCTAAGGTTGTGGTCTGGAAAAACTTGGTGGCCTTGAAGGAACGGAACAAGTAGCGCTTCTTCTGAGCTTTCGGTGGACGGTGCTTGAGAGCATTGAGAACATAATACTTCAGTAGCTTTTGGTATGACACACGTACCTACAAAACAAAGTGATGAAATAATTAACAAAGACAACAGTTCAGCAGCTTCCTAGTCTGTCTATCAACCTATCCATCTGTCTATATATCTGACCACTGTTCTATCTGGAAGTCTCTCAAGGGGGTGGCCATGGTAATAGAATCTCCATAACTTGTGAACTCCAGTGCTTCTTCTTGGCCTTTAGTGCCTCACCTTTGACAGGCCACTGGCATTGGGCATCTCTAACACAATGTTAGCAGAGGCTCCTACCTAATATTCCCACTGACTACTTCTACCTAATGCTCCTGCCTACCACTTCTAACGAATATTTATACCTAATGGTCCTGCCTAAATATTCCTATATACTACTTTTATCTATTGCTCCTACCATTTTGCCAAAACGCAGGGCTAGCACATAGTGCTCACCACTGGAGAATTTACAGTTATGAAGAATGAGCTGTGTGAGTTAAGTGTTGTCAAGTGTTATGCACGAAAAAATGATTGTATGTTTGTGGACAGAATACCAGTAGTCCATGTGTAGGTAATGCAGAAAGAAAAGACAGATACCTGGGTCAGAGGAGCGCAACATGACAACCAGTGAGATACCCAGGCGGGCAGTTCTGGTAATATACCTCCCTGGTTGTTAGCTACCTACCAACTACTTACTACCTACCTAGTCTGAGAAGGGGAAAAAAATCACAGAACAGTAAGAGCTTTAATGCAAGCCAACTGAAAATTAAATATTAACAATGCAGAAAAAACTTATGAAATAATAGTATTAAAAAACTGTTCTGATATCAATAACAGAGATGAAATAGCAAAGTCAATGAGACATCAGTTTTTATGTTAATGATGTAGCAACTCTGATGATGCCTTACAAACCCTTTCTCTGTAGCAGTCTTAATATCCACAGTTCAATGTGGTTGGAATATTTTCAAATATGAAGAAATAGTGTTCACAATATTGCTGTTATGATTAACTAGAACATAATTTTCTTAATAAAATAACATACAACACAACCAAGTAAAACACTATTTATGCTTGCTATGTGCCCTTTAACTTATGCTGTTTCTCTGACAAGTGTGTGAGGCATGCCAGTTCTAAACTAATCATTACACAAAGTTAGAGAGCTCATGCAGGCCTCCTTTATGTTTTTAAAAAGTATACGAAAAAATGAGGGAGAAGCATCTGCTAAAAAAAGTTTGGGATGCCACTAAAAGCATTCAAGGCTGTACATTTCAACTTGAGGCAGATGCAGGTCATTCAAGATTTTCTATCATACATGCCCCAGCTGCAGCGAACAGTAAATAAAAGGATCTATGTGACCGTGTGGCAGTGAATGAGTTAAATGGAAAAAGTGATAACTACGATGTCCACATCTTGATGTGGCTCATACAACCGAGACCTAGGTAACTATCTCGCTCATTCAAATCTGCCACCAGCACCATGTCATCAGCAAACAACTGACAAGCCTCTTCACAGAAACTGCTTACGTGCACCTCTCTCCAAGACCCCTGATTGATCTCCTTACCACCCGATCCAAAAACAAATTAATCAGCCATGGTGTCATCACACATCCCAGACACAAACCCACCATCACACAGAACCACCCAACTTTTTTTTTTTTTTCCCATCTTGCACATATACCTACTCTCTTAACAAAAAATCCTCCCTGATTCTAACAGCTTTCCTCCCACGTCACATATTCGTAACACCTTCCACAAAGCATCTCTGTCAACCTTATCCTATACTTTCTCCAGATCCATAAATACCAAATCCATATTTCTCTAAGTAATTCTTACACATATCCTTCAAAGCAAACACCTAATCCACAAATCCTCTACCACTCCTGATACCAAAATCTTAACTCCTTAATCTGATACTCTAGGCATACAACCATCCCCTCCATCACCACTACTATATAACTTACCAGTTACACTAAATAAACTTATAACACTTTAAATCAAACACTCATCTTTGTCCCCCCTGCTGTATTTTATGCACCGTTATTAAACACGCATTTTGCCTGTCCTCAAGTACTTCACCATGATCCATGTATACACTGAAATCCTAACAGTTACCTCTTTTCTTTAGAAATTCAACTGTAAAACCATCTACTCCAGCTGTACTGCCATATTTCATTTCATAACTGGATATTCCTGCAGTAAGCACTATGTGCTAGCCCTGCCTTTTGGCAAAATGGTAGATACTAACATTTAGGTAGAAGAATTAGGTAGAAACTTTAGGTAGTAGCAGTAGTAGTAGTAGACAGGAACATTAGGCGAAAGCATCAGGTATAAGAAGTCAGTACGAAAATTAGGCAAGAAACTCTGCAAACACTATGCTTAACTTGCCCTCTTCCAGTAGCTAGTTCATGGTAAGACACTAAAGGTTAAGAAGCAGTACTGCAGTTCACAAGTTATGAAAACTATTGCCATGGCCATCCCCTTGAAGGAGTTCCAAAAGGGATCAGGCATCAGAGATATACAGATAAATGTTCCACCATTAACAACCAAGACATAACTTACCTTAACTGGCTGACCTGGTGGGCAGTGTTCCCGATACCACATCTTAACCAAAGGGACATCAATTGCTCTTCTCATAGTGCCAGATCGCATGTTGAAAGGTCTAGGTGCCCACAACAAAGCTATGCCATTTGCAGTTGCATCATCATAAAGCTGCCATTCCTTCAAGAGAGATTCTACATCTTCTGGCAGTTCAAAGTCCTGTAACAAATATGTATGTTCACTGTTTCTAACACAGCAAGACAGGTCCAGGAACTAAAGAAAAAAAAAAAAAAAAAAAATCCATTCTCAAGTGGTCATGTGCAATGCACCAAAACCATAGCCCCCCTATCCACAACGAGGTCTAATAATTAATAATCTTTTCTGTGGTTTCCCCTGACAGCTTCATGTGCTCTTGTTTAGCCCACTGACAGCAAGTAACCCTTATGTACCTCACAGCTTCAATCATTCTATCCATGCACACCTTACACACTACTACATGTTCAGGCTCTTCTCACTCAAGTGAGTTTAGGAGAGAATTGTATGAAAAGATATGAAAGATTGAGACAATGAGAGACACTAAATGAGTTAGCAAGAAATGGGTAGTTTTAAGGAAGCAATGCTTGTGTGTGAGAGAAGTGAGTGTAAGGTGGAAGGATGGCAGGTGGGAAAGGGTACTGAGTGATGAAATGACAAAGTTGCCTATAAAAGTGAGAAGAGAGATGTATGGGTGTTTCCCACCGGGAAGGAGCGTGAAAGAGCATAAGATGTACATATAAATACAACAGGAAGTCATGAGGTAGGTGCAGGAGGTGAAAAAGAGGGCAAATAAGAGTTGGGGTGAAAAGTACCAAACTTCAGGGAGAATAGAAAATGTTTTGGAAGGAGGTTAATATGAGGAAAATAAGAGAACAAATGGGACATTGGTGAAAGGGGGGGTTTAATAAGCAGAGATGAAGTGGAGATTGCTGAATGTCTACTGCCAGGGTAGCAGATGTAGGGTGTTTGACCCTGGGATATATGCAAAGTGAGAAGTCATGGCAAGTGGTGTGGTGAAAAGAGGTGGTGAAAGCCCTCTGAAAGATAAAATGTGGGAAGGTGGCTGGAGTGGATGGTACTGCAGTTGAATTTCTTATGAAAGCAGATGACTGCATTGTTGAATGGTTGGGATATTCAATGTGAGAATGCAGATAGCAGTGAGATGCCTGAGAATTGGTGGAATGCCTGTATAGTGCCAATGTATAAATGGAAAGGGGACAAAGGAGAGAGTTTGAACTACAGAGGTATAAGTTTGCCGAGTGTATCTGGTGCAAAGGAGAGAGTTTGAACTACAGAGGTATAAGTTTGCCAAGTGTATCTGGTAAGTTGTAGGGAATGGTGGTGGCATGCACAGAGCATCAGAGTGGCAAGAAATGCGAAAGGGATGAATTGTGGAGTGGAAGAGTAAGTGAAACACAATACTTTGAGGGGCTTTGGGCATGTGGAAAGAATGCAAGACAAGAAGTTCAAGGATGGTAGTATGATTAAAGGGGTTGGTGCGAGGGGAAGAATGCCTGTGACATGAGAAAATAAGTGGAAGGGCATTGGAGATAGAGAAATGGGGGAAGAATACATGGAATGGTGTATGAGGAAGAACAATATGCGAGACAAAATAAGTGGAGATTACTTTACTGTGGCCACCCACTTGAAAGTTTTTGGAGGGAATGGGTGTCTGAGATATAGACAGACAGATAGCAGATAGATATCACTATGTCATCAACGTGCCTTTCCCCAAAAATATACTAAGACATGAATTATTCTGAGAAGACTGTGCATATGCTGCCCTTTCATAAGCATGTGAAAGAGCAGAGAATGTCAAAAAATCATATATATACCATTATCACAACTTACCTCATCATCATCAGGAAGAAGAATCTCTCCTTTCACTGTATTACGGTGAGAGATAGGATTAATCAGAGGATCAAAGTAGAAGGCAGGCAAGTCTGGATCTTCTGTTTTGATGTAGAGGACAACTGGTGTGTGATACCAGCTGAGATGGACATACTGAGGCATATTATTGTAAAGGTATGGGAATGCAATGCGATATTCTGTTCGAACTTGGTGACGAACAATGATTTTGTTAATATCATTGAACTCATTCCAGTCTTCATCTGCTGGATTCATATCCTTAATCAGAGGTTCAAACTTTGGTCCTCCAGGTAGTGCCATGTTCAGTGCCTGTAATACATCATAATGTCTCACAACAAAATGTAAAATAACTTTTATGTTATTTTCTAACACCTTTCAACAAACATAAAAGTAGTAAGCTGCCTCAGTTACATTAAGAAGCAATATCTTTAGCAATTCAACTGTATGAATCATATTTAAACAGCTGTCCTAAACAGAAGTCTATTAATGATTATAAGACTAAAATGAAGTTTGGCAATTTCTTCCATTTCCTATTTATTAGCATATCATTCTTCCTCTTCACTATACCTATCATCTCAAAGTCATCTCACCCATGATGGTGTACTCATTCCTTTCCCCTTTCAGTGTCAGTTTCAACACTCACAAAAAATTTTATTTTCTTACTTTTCAATATATCACTCCTGAGGCCACATTGTTCATTCCCAGTCTGAAGGTCTGCATGTGCCACCACCCTCTCAATCAACACTCTCCAGTAAAACTTTCCACATACACTCAACAAGTTCATAACTCCGTAATGCAAACAAGCTCTAAACCACCACCCTCCAACTCAATTCTAAACATCATCCCACGAGACATACACCTAAATGAAACCATACTCCCCAGTTGTATAATAAGTACATGATGCTCTGGATATGACCCATCCCAAAAACATTACAAACACCGATTAAACATATCTCAAAGAACCCTCATGCTCATGATACACCTACACTATGAAAACACTGAACACTTAATTTCTCATTTGCCTCACACTTTCCCTACATAAGACTCACATGCATCGCTACACTTTATGACCTGTGGCTGGCTTCTTGAGTGTTGTGTGAGCTCCATATAAGCCCTATATAAGACAGATAGGAATAAAGGTAAGGTAAACTGTGTCATTAAAGAGTACAATGAAGTAACTTCAGCTGAGTTTCGAAAATTAAGCACACAAAACATTGCTAAAAAAGAGAAAACAACTAGTGAACACTATCACTCACCTTTGCTGTGAAGAAGGATTTTAGATCAAAGAGATAAAAGTAGTTGTTGTCTGAGACATCTGTTAACAACTGGTTTGCTAGTCGGTACAATGTTGCCATTTGTGGAAGTGTCAATCGCCATTTCCGATAAGTAGGACCATTCACATGCCGAGTTTCTATGAGTGGCTTGTGTTCATAAAACCAGTCTGCAACCTGGGAATAAAAAATCAAAAAATTGCAGACTGCAAAGTATAAATCAACTTCATGCAGTGAATATCTGAAGCTGAGAACTGGCATAATGCACATATCAAAACAAAATCATTTGAAAAAAAATATGTCTTCAGCACCAACTCCAGATGAAGCTATGTGAAAATCCATGCCACGCCATCTTACAAAAGAAAAGTGATCTCAAGGTTTAACTATAATCTAATAAATTTCAACCAACTTAAAACTACAAACCAGAAAAAATGTAAATATATGTAATTACATGTAAGGAATCATTAACTCTTACAATTAAGCCCAACCTGGACTTGGAAATCATGAACAAAGTGGTCTCATTACATCCAATAAAATTTTAAAAAACTTAATACAACAATATTTGGGAGAAAAAAAAAAAAATTGTTCCTAATGAAGTGTGTAAATATGAGCAATTAGCTCCATCTTTAAGGACGATCTTCTAATAAATAATCTCCCATCTCACCAATCATGATCAAAACCAAGTTCCAAAAACAAAGACAAGTGGAAGCGTTTTCTATCTCTCTGAAAGAATGTCAGTGATAAAAGACATGAATAATTCTGCCAAGTTTCATCATAATTCCATGTTATTTTGCACAGCTTCAGGCATCAGCTTGGCTATATCTAAGGTTGTACATTTCAACAAGACCAACAAGCTTGAGCTATAATGAAAAACAGTAACCATGTAAAAATAAAATGATTTTGTAGAGGTGTTGATAAAAAAAAATCAAGTATAATTTACCTACATTTTCAAACTTGAGCTAAACCTCCCCAAATGTCTGCTGTGACTTAATTATTCATCTTTATGTCCTTTCTACTTGTGACTTTTACTCCTCAAAATTTTGCTATATAAATGGGAAAGCATGTGTACGTGTAGGAAGAGAGGAAAGTGATTGGTTCTCAGTGAATGTAGGTTTGCGGCAGGGGTGTGTGATGTCTCCATGGTTGTTTAATTTGTTTATGGATGGGGTTGTTAGGGAGGTAAATGCAAGAGTCCTGGAAAGAGGGGCAAGTATGAAGTCTGTTGGGGATGAGAGAGCTTGGGAAGTGAGTCAGTTGTTGTTCGCTGATGATACAGCGCTGGTGGCTGATTCATGTGAGAAACTGCAGAAGCTGGTGACTGAGTTTGGTAAAGTGTGTGGAAGAAGAAAGTTAAGAGTAAATGTGAATAAGAGCAAGGTTATTAGGTACAGTAGGGGTGAGGGTCAAGTCAATTGGGAGGTGAGTTTGAATGGAGAAAAACTGGAGGAAGTGAAGTGTTTTAGATATCTGGGAGTGGATCTGTCAGCGGATGGAACCATGGAAGCAGAAGTGGATCATAGGGTGGGGGAGGGGGCGAAAATTTTGGGAGCCTTGAAAAATGTGTGGAAGTCGAGAACATTATCTCGGAAAGCAGGGTATGTTTGAAGGAATAGTGGTTCCAACAATGTTGTATGGTTGCGAGGCGTGGGCTATGGATAGAGATGTGCGCAGGAGGATGGATGTCCTGGAAATGAGATGTTTGAGGACAATGTGTGGTGTGAGGTGGTTTGATCGAGTAAGTAACGTAAGGGTAAGAGAGATGTGTGGAAATAAAAAGAGCGTGGTTGAGAGAGCAGAAGAAGGTGTTTTGAAATGGTTTGGGCACATGGAGAGAATGAGTGAGGAAAGATTGACCAAGAGGATATATGTGTCGGAGGTGGAGGGAACGAGGAGAAGAGGGAGACCAAATTGGAGGTGGAAAGATGGAGTGAAAAAGATTTTGTGTGATCGGGGCCTGAACATGCAGGAGGGTGAAAGGAGGGCAAGGAATAGAGTGAATTGGAGCGATGTGGTATACAGGGGTTGACGTGCTGTCAGTGGATTGAATCAAGGCATGTGAAGCGTCTGGGGTAAACCATGGAAGGCTGTGTAGGTATGTATATTTGCGTGTGTGGACGTATGTACATGTGTATGGGGGGGGGGGGCATTTCTTTCGTCTGTTTCCTTGCGCTACCTCGCAAACGCGGGAGACAGCGACAAAGTATGAAAAAAAAAAAAAAAAAAAAAAAAAAAAAATGGGAAAGCAGCAGGAGGGCATGATGAAGATACAGGGGACGAAAAAGAGGGCAAAAGAGAGTTGGAGTGAGTGAGTATCAGTAAACTTTAGGGAGAATTACATGTTTTGGAGAGATGTCAATAATGTGTAAAAAATGAGAGAACAAATAGGAACACTGGTGAAGGGGGTAAAAGGGGAAGTGGTAACAGGTAGTGATAAAGTGAAAAGGAGATGGAGTGAGTATCTGAAAGACTGGTGAATGTGTTTGATGACAGTGTGGCACAAGTAGGGTGTCTGGGTCCGAGTGGTATGCAAAGTGGGAGAGACGAGGCAGTGAGGTGGCTGGAGTAGATGATATTGTTGCTGAATTCATCACGAAATGGGTTGACTCTCTGTAGAGGATTGGTTACTTAGGATTTTCAAAGTAAGTATGGATCATGGTGAGGTGCCTGAAGGGTGGCAGAATGAATTCATAGCACCACTGAATAAAGGCAAGGGGGATAATGGGGAGTGTTCAAACTACACCACTTAAACAACAGAGGTAAAAGTTTGTTTAGTGTTCTAGGTAAGTTGTAAGGGAGAATTGTGAGGGGAAAAGAGAAGGCATTTACAGAGCATTAAATTGAGGAGGGATGGTGTGGTTACAAATGTGCATGAGAAATACTTAAGAGAAATGGATGGATTTTTATGTGGCATATATGGATCAGGAGCAAGAATATGATAGAGCTGATAGATATGCTTTGTGGATGGTCTAAAGAATATACAGAGATGGAATAAAGCTGCTGGAAGCAATGAAAAGTTTTCATCAAGGGTGTAAGGCATGTGTACAAATATGAAGAGAGGAGAGTGAATGGTTCAAAGTGAAGGTTGGTCTGTGGCAGGTGTGTGATCTCATCATGGTCGTTCAATTTGTTTAAGGAAGGGGTGGTGCTGGAGTTAGACGTGAAAGTCTTGGAAAGAGGGGTGCGTTTGCAGGCTGCAGTGAATGAGAAGGCCTGGGAAGTGAGTCAGTTGTTGTCTGTTGATGACAGGACAACGGTGGTAATTTGAATTTGAAACTGCAAAAGCTGGCGACCTAAACTGAAAGGGTGTGCTAAAGGAGAACCTGAGGATAAATGAGAACAAAAGCAAAATCATTAATTTAGCAGAGTTCATGGACAGGTTAGTTGAGGAGTGTGAGTTTGAAAAATATGAGGAAGTGAAGAGTTTTAGATACCTGCGAGTGGATATGACACCAGAAGTGGATGACGGGGCAAGTTTTCAGGAGCTCTTTAGAATGTGAGGAAAGAGATCACGTGGGAGGGCAAAAATGGGTATGTTTTAGGGTAAACTAGTACCAACATTATTACATGGAGGCAAAGCATGGGCTTTGATAGATAAAGCTATGCAGAGGAGGGCAGTTGTATTGACAATAAAATGTCCAAGGACACAAGATGGCGTGAAGGGGTTTGACTGGTAAGCAATGAATGGGTAAGAGAGACCTGTGGAAATAAAAAGAATGTGGTTGAGAGAGTTGACAAAAGTGTGCTGAAATCATCTGGACATATAGAAAGAACAAGTGAAAAAAGGTGGGTGGATGGATAAAGAGGATATTTGTGTCAGATGTGGAAGGAACAAGGAGAATGGGTGGAACAAACCTGAGATGGAAGGTTGGAGTGCAAAAAGATTTTGAGTGATCAGGGACTGAACATACAGGAGGATGAAGGGCATGCATGGGACAGATTGCTGTCAATGGACTGAATGAGGGTAAACTATGGAATGGTCTGTGGAGCCTGGTTGTGGATAAGGTGCTGTGGTTTTGGTGAATTACACATGACAGCTAGAGAATGGATGTACGAGGATATGGCCTTTCTTCATCTGTATCTGAAGCTTTCTCACTAAAGCAGGTAAAGGCAATCAAATACACAAAAAATCTTCTATGCTCGAGGCTCCAATTGTGGACAGAAGTCCACAACAAGGCCAGGCCATAATTGAATCATAGAGATGATTATGAAAATTAAAAAAAGAAAAGACAAGGGGGATATTTACAAATTTTAGAAAAAGTGAAAACCTGTCTTATGAAGCATCAGGTCATTTTATTGGGAAAGACATGATAGGGAAGAGTTCCAAAGCTTCGAGGTGTAGGGAATGAGAGTTATCAAAATGGCTCACCCTTGAGTTGCTAATGGCCACATAGTAACCATGTGACATAGAGCAGCTTGCCATGTATTGCGTGGTCCAGCTAGTGGTGGGGGCACACAAGTAAAAACCAAAGTAATAAACACAAGAGGGAAAGTTAACTAACACTGTAGTGTAAGTCATGCAGGTCATGTTTAAAAGTTAGTCCAGGATATTTCATGTCATCACTTTCGACTAAACTCTTTCAGGCAAGGATGCAGAGCTGGAATTACCCATCTTCACAAAGATGGATCAATCCTTTGCATAAATGGAGCAACTGTTCAGAGGGAAAGAAATTCTGAATTTTAGACAGGACTCCTATGTTTTTTTAATGCAGACTTAAATATTTCCATAAGACAGGGTTTTTAAGAAAGACTGGATCTTACAGTAATACAAAAGAATGTTCATCAAGTCAAGAGGTGGAATTACAGAGCTGTCAAACCAAGGAGGAAAGTCGAGAGGAATTTTCGCAAGAGCACTGGAGTAGAAACTGGGTCTTGGAAGCATTAAACTTACACCAAATTTTGTCTACCCCACTGGAATATCCTGACTTTATTGAAAAAATTGCATATACTACCTAATATGGAACAGTTCAAGGGGGCCAAACAAGGATTCATCCTTAAGCTCAGTAATTTATTCCTGATGATACCCCAGAGCAAGGAAATGGCCAATGGGTTTGAAAGAAAAAATCACCTCAATGTCTTCCTCGGGGTCCAGTTCCATCTGGATGGCTTCAAGTGGTTCTACATCCAGAACATTGTCTGCAAAATCTAAAGGAGGCTCCTCATCATCAAATGGAGGGAACCTCATTCTCTTGAAATGCCGGCGATCTCTCTTTTCTCGTCGCATCATCATCCACATGGTTGACCATTGGGAAATGTAGACTGGCTCAATCACCCATGGTATCTCATTAACGAATGTAATAGCTCCGGTGATATGGTACAAAACCTGTGAAAAGAAACGTGAAATTAATTTTTCAGGATAAATAAGTTTTCATGGACAGGGATTTCTGTCCATTGTTTGTCATTCAGTTATCAACAAACCTCCTGCATAATTAGTTAGCATGTCTCATGGCCAATATCCCCATTAGTTTAAAATAATTTGCTCTGGGTATCATCAAATTAAAACAGTCTTCCTTTTGGACAAGTTAAACTCAACCACTAGGTAAGAAAGCAGTTTCTTGATTTTTGTTTTCCCTAACTTTGCTCTCCTTCCTGAAAACTTGCTCAAACTTGCAATTTGCATCACATCAAATTTATATGAAAATCAAGATTCCTCTTTTTATCATATAGAGTAACCAACATGTCAAGAGCAAAATCATGCCCCAAGAAGAGGTCATCTTTGGTGAGAGGAAGAAGAAAAAATGTAAATTAATCAATGATTTACAGATGATTCTAAAAATTATTCTTACAAGGCAGAAAGGTTATCAGAAGAGGGGAAAATGAAGAGAAAAAGAGAATTCCACACTTCAGCTGTTCATGGAATGGAGGTGGCACCATAATGGTCAAACCTTGAATGGCCAGTCCCCACACAAAGAAAATAGGAAACAGCAGTCAAAAGCATAAGTGAGGTTAAAGTCTTGTTGGCAGGGACATAAGCATACAGCTTACAAATACTACAACCAAAACAATATCTATAGAATAGAAACTTAAAAGAACAATGACCAAAACAATATCTAGTGAACAGAGAGAGAGCAGCAGCAGCACTGCAGGACACAAAACAGGATAGCTGAAGTGAAGACAACTGAAAAATTAATACGATGGTAGGTTCTTGATTCTAATCTCATTAACATAGATGCGCAGGAAGAGCCATCCCAAATGTGCGAATACTCAATACTGGTGTGAATAAAACCCCCGTAGATATGAAGAGGCTGTCGATAATGGAAAATAATTATGGCACTTAGATATCACCCTAATCTTCTAGAAAGCATACTTTGTGATGTAGATTCAGTGGGGTGTCCATGAAATGGGAGATATGGTTATGCCCTTGTTTATATTAATATAGGTTCAAAATGTGGTAGTTCTACACTGAACCAAGGGAAATGCGACTTTCTGAGAAATATATATAAACTGCACTCTAGAGCCGTTATGGCTAACCAGGATACTGCTTTCCCATTCTAAGATAATCCTCAGATCCAAACCGAGAGAGGAATATTTGTTCAGTACAAGAAAGAAAAGTATTAGAAGGTGGAGGGGAGGAAAAGTGAGTTGATGTGTATACAGTAGAATCATAAGCACTGGGTGTAAAAGGCTATAACTTGGTTAAAGTTATCTGTAAAAAGAAGAAAGAGTAGGTAACATGGTAGAACCCTAAGGAAGACCAGAACTGATAAAATATGAGGAAGTCTCTATTTCTATGACTACAACAAGGGAACAACCAGAGGGGAAGCAATACTTTAGTGCATTTGGAAAAAACTAAAGAAAGAAAGTTTAAAATGCAAAGATTAACAACACACCTTGTCAAATGCTTTGGAGATGTAGGGAGCCAAAACAAAAGTTACCAAAGTCCTTGAGAGAAGAGTAACACAAGTGAGTCACATAGGAAACAAGAACACCAGCAGACCTGGCACTGCAAAATTTATTGATCAGATAAAAAAAGAATGAGATTCTAAGCATCTGACAAACTGAGATTTTGGGAGAGTTTTAAAAACTTTTAGAGACTGCAGAAGTGACTGTAATGAACCAATAATTAGAAAGATTAGACTGGTCTCCTTCTTTGAGACAAGCTACATAATGGCATGCTTCCAAGAGCAAGGAAATGTCTGAGATTTTTGACATAGGATAAGTAAGCAAGCAAGGACTGGAGACACACTCCCTTAGCAATAAAGGAGGTATGCTATCTGGGACATATGTTTTGTCTACCTGGAGCTGGGAGAGTGCTCAGAAGGCCATGCAAAAGGAAAATATATATGAAAGTATAGATTCTGAGGGTAAAACTGGCATCAGAATATTGGATGCAAAATCCTATACAGTTGCATTGGAGGAAAAACAAGGTACCAAAAGGAGCTTTTTATCATCAGCTAAAGAGTTTGCTGAAATTTATCAAGATGGAAGAGGAAAGGGTAAATTACAGAAGTTATTGGGGATGCTTTATCTAAGGATCAGATAGATTTGTCAGTAGATGTTATCAGTACATTTTCTCTACCTGAAATTGTGTTTGCACAGAACACAGCAGTTACTACATACAGAAATGAAAGCTTGGTGAGATTCTGGTGAAGGGAAAAGTTTCATGTTCTAGTATACACTGTCCCTGATGCAACAGTCATCAGAGCAGAAGTGATCAACCCATGACTGGGTGAAGAGACAGAGAGAGAGAATCTAGTAGACAGGCAGATATAAGACTCCATCCAAGCAAAGATAACTTCCGCTATACATTCAGCACAACATGAGGCATCCCAGCCACTGAAGCAGTACCCATTCCAAGGCTAGCAGCAAAGATACCACGCAAAGATGATTGATAACCTCTCAAGCAGCACCACCATTTGCGTTTTGAATGGGGGATAGAAGGATGGCATGCTGAATTGGGAGTGACAGAAAAAGAGCATATATAAAGAATATTTACAAAAAAAATTAAGTTAGAAAAGTGCTCATGACAGCTAGTAACTTGTGGTAGGACTTGAATTATGTTCCAGATAATTAAAGACGGAAAAAGAGAGGAACTCAGATCTGATGAAATCATCGCAAACAGAGCTTAACTAATCCATATGGTGCACAGTGAAATCCTCTATGAAGAGAATTTCAGCACAAGAATAAGAAGAGAGCAATGCTTCATGGCAAGGTGCCAGATAGTTGAATTGTTATATACAGTTGTGGTAATGGGGGGTGATATATATAACAACTGAGCACAGTTACAGGGGAAAGAGAAATTTTAAGCCAGATGGCATCAAGTCAGGAGATCCAAGATACATGTGGTGAGCAATGGGAGATTTTGTATTACAGTACACACAAATATCAACCTGATAGAAGAAACAACGGTATATCAAAGTTTGA
This sequence comes from Panulirus ornatus, assembly GCF_036320965.1. Taxonomy (NCBI): domain Eukaryota; kingdom Metazoa; phylum Arthropoda; class Malacostraca; order Decapoda; family Palinuridae; genus Panulirus; species Panulirus ornatus. The sequence continues at coordinate 21,320,243 of NC_092280.1, read as the reverse complement.
GATCTGATGGTGCAGATGGAAAGCATCCTTAGACACTTGGGTTTCAAATAAAAGATCAAGGGAGGAAGTGGACACATGGTGTTCTACAGAAGAAAGTTCGGTCTAAGACCACAATTGTTGTATACATGAAAAGAAAAAAGGCCGGATCTGGGAACTGTGTATGATGGAATGAGGTTGGTTCCAGTTGCCTGATATCACCCTAGAGATCTCTGGGAACCATCCAACCCTCCTTAATTCGACACTGGAGAATCCAGATGAAGGGGTACTGTCATGAAATATTTACATAAAAGGAAGGAAAAGCTAGTGTGAAGAATACTTATGTTATAATGCAAATCTCTACCATATAAATCCAAGCAAGATAAAAAGAATTTACATCAATAAGGTGCATGGCAACTGCATAACCTAAAATAAGTAAACATATTTCAATACTGACTCTTCAGATTAATCTTTCATTTAGTCTAATTACCTGCAAGGTTGAGGTAAAAAAGTACAACTAACCTGGACATCTCTTATCTGCTCCCATGGCATTGGCATATTTTCAAGCAGCTTAAGGACTGCATGAGGCATAAACTTGAGGGCTCCAAGGTACACACGCTTGTCATGACGGTACTTTCGGCTTGACATGTCCCCATGATCACGGATAATCTTACGAATGTGTTCCGGGGGCATTTCCTCTTTCTGAACGTCAACAAAACCAAATTTTCTCTTCTCTGCATACTTCTTGTTATGAAGCTGTTGCCATCTAGTGAGGGAAAATCAACCTATGAAAACTTAATAGAAATTTCAATTAAAATTAAACAGACAAGCTAGGGAAAATATACAATACAGCTCTTATCAATACAACCTAATCCTCTGAAGAAAAAAAGATTTAAAAAAGAAGAGATTTACTTGGGTGTTGCAGCAGAGAATGTCACAAAAATTCATGCTGCAACTTTAAGGAATGTCCCAAAGGGATGCAGCACATACCAGTATTCTACTTTACAGCAATAACAAAATGTCCTTCATTCAATGCAAAGCAAGTAGCAAAGCTTACTAAATGAGCTACTAATACCCTCTGATGAAATTATGTTCCTCAAGACCTGTCACTAAGACCTGTCACTACAGCACAATGTCACTATACAAGGCAATCACGAGGGTTATGTCCCTAACCAAAACTTTCCCACATCTTTCTCTTATGTAATGACCATACCAAAAGCAATTCAACCTATCATTAACATACTCAACACTAACATGATAGAATTTAGACCACAATAGAGTTGTAATAATTCATGAAATTCAAATAAGCATTCAAAATTTGAGGGCAACTTTATCATAACTAATTTTGAAAATTTGCCATCAAATTTTCATAACTTGCAGCCGAGCTGTGGCATCTGCAGCATATTAATCTCAAAGTCAGTGAGCGATCTTGGTGCATGTGAATGATTTTGAATAATCTATTTCATACAAAGGATTTATGACTGGATTCTTGAAAGAATACTGACCATGCAATGCTCTTGATGTTATGGATGCTATAAGCTACAGTAAATCACCTCCCTAGCCAAAAGGAACATGGCTCCTCACCTCCCTCATCAATATCAGAGGAACAATGATCCTCACTTCTCCTGCCAGTATCTGAGGAACACTGCTCTTTGCTTCCCCGATCAGTATCTCAGAAACACAAGTCTTCTCCTCACCCACCAGCAACTGGGGAACAGTGCTCTTTGCTTCCCACACCAGTATCCAAGGAACAGGGCTCCTTACCCTCCCAATGATATCCAAGAAATAGGGTTCCTCACCTCCCCTATCAGTACCTGAGAAACAATACTCCTTGCTTCCCCCACCAATATCAGAGGAGTAAGGTTCTACATCTCTATCATTATCTGAGGAAAAGTGCTCTTCCCCTCCTCCATTAGTGCACGAGAAACAAGGCTCCTTGCCTCCCTCATCAATATCCAAGGAACAGGACTTTTGCCCTCCCCAACAGTGTCTGTGGAACAAATGGCTCCTGGCCTTCTCCACCAGTATCTGTGGAACAACCACCAGTATCTGTGGAACAATGTTCCATGCTTCCCCTACCAGTATCTGAGGAACAAGACTCTTTGCCTCCTCCAGCAATATTTAGGAAAACTGTTCTTCACCTCCCCTACCAGTACTTGAGCAACAAGGCTCCTTGTCTCCCCAACAGTATCTAAGGAACAAGGCTACATACCTCCCCAACCAGTATCTGATAAAAAAGGCTCCTAATATCCCCACCAGCATCTGAGGAACAATGCTCCTCACCTGATCCTTTATGGTTTGAAAATGACGTTCTTGTGGACAAAATGTTTGATAAATATTCTGCTGAAACACATGATCATACACCATAGCCATAATGTTTTTCTTATACTGATAAATGGCCAATCTGGTATATAGCATGTTTTACTTAAACCATCTTTTAAAAATCATTTTATTTTTCTGCATCTTTTCACTAAATAATAATTTGGCTGTCTTCTGCACACTAGAAAAAAAAAAAGGGGGGGGAAATAAACTGTGCACCTAAAGGCTTAAATAAAGTGGGATACCAATGCCAACACCAATACAGGAATAGATCCTGAAAACAAAAGATCTTGCTATTCTCTAAAGTCAACCTACAAGTAAATACACTAAACCCAACCAGGGTGATAAACTTAAAATTTCATTTCAAGATAACATATTTAACTGAGACAGTACCTGCGTGCTTTCTCCTGCATTTTCTCCAAGGATATAGTTTCTACTGGAGGGGGCCCAGCCTGTGGGCGGGGTATTGCTTGAGCCTGTGAGTGAGCCTGAGCTTGAGCTTGGAAATGGGCATGCATCTGAGCATGGGCAGCCTGGGCCTGAGCAGCAGCAAGCTGGGCCTGCTGCTGGGCCATGTATGCCCAAGGGCTGCCCGGAATTAGGTATGGGGGAAGCGCCATCTTGTTTTCCTGTAACAAATAAAAATTTAATGTCCAAAGAGAACAGTGAAACTTCATGCTGCTGTATGGTAGGGTACAGCATTCTAGACATCTGTATGTATCAATGTACATTTAAATAAGTGACAATAATATTACTAATTTGAGCATTACCCCTTTCAGCAATTCAAAAGTTCCATTATAGATTTCTGGGAACTATCGTTTTGTGCTGTTTGTAAAACAAAGTCATAAGTAAAGTGAGTCTCCAGCGGTATCAAAGTTGTACCTTACTGATCCTACGTCAATCTTCTTGGTTTATGGTGATTTTCCATAGAATTTAGATACTGGTAAAACACAAAAAAATCAACCAAACCAAAGATAACTTGTTCTAGTAGCTAAAATCTGTTATGGAATTATAATACCATTAAAAATGTATGCTGCTGTAGATCACAAGAAATGGCGATGATCTGCAGTCTCTTTGCTGATATTTGTCAAAAGATGCACAATGCTCTATCATGATTGTGAATGGTATATCATGAAAGGAAAGATGATGAGACAGGAAAGTATTTGCGAATCTTAGAGGAAACGAAAAACCTGTCACTTAAAATGTGCCAATTCACAGTTGTTGAGAAAGACATGAGAAGGTAAAGAGATCCAAAGTTTCAAAGTGTAAGGAAAGAAACTGCCATCAAAAAAGCCCACCCTTGAGTTGCAAAACAGAAAAACAGCAATCGTGTGATGCAGCAGCTTGCTGAGTATTGGGTGGTATAGCCAGTGGCTATGAGTAATACCTATAGCACTGGGCACGCAGTCAAGTTTTGAAGTTAACCTGGGAGAGTTTATGAGCTGGACCACTTTCAACTTGATTCTGTCAAGTACGGATGCACAGCTAGAACCACCCCAGATGTGACAGCAGCATTCAATACAAGGATAGATCAATCCTTTATACAAACAGTACAACTGTTCAGAAGAAAAGAATTTCAACATCTACACAGGACTCCCAATTTCTTAAAGTTAGGCTGAACTATTTCTGGAATTTGGGGTTTTCAAGAAAGTGGATGTTACATTAATGTTTATGGTAATATCATGAATTTTTTTCACCGAGTTAAAAGGTGGAACTGCAGAACTATCAAAAAAAGGGAGGAAAGTTGAGATACTTCTGCGAGAGATGAGTAGAAACTGGGCCTTAGATTTCGTCTACCCGACAGAGATACCCTGTCAGGGTCTGAGTTTATTGGGAACTTCTGTCGGCAAGAGATGTTGATCTAGTGACAGAAGGAGCAGAATTTTATGATGTTGAGGAAAGCAGTACTGAGTTATCAGTGTATGAAAGCATTTCGTTATTTGTAAAAGAAAGGAAATCACTAATAAAAAGAGAACCACCACTGTTGATGAAGAAGGGGGGGAGTTCCATCCACAACCATGGGAGACAAATCAGCCAGAGATGAAGCTAGATATCAGGGAGCAAAGTGAGGAAGGGAAGCCAGAAGATGGGCCACTGATGCCAAATCCTGTCAAAAGCTTTAGGTGTGTCTTGGGGAAAATACAAAGGATTCCCCAAAATCCTTCAGGGACGATGATCAGACTTAAGTAAGACTGGAAAGAATATCCTCAGTGGATCTCGCCTTTCAGAAGCCATACTAGGGATCAGGAAGAAGACTGAGATTCAAGATGTCTAAGGACATAGGGGGTGAAGAGGGATTCAAAAACTTTGGAAACGATTGATGTCAAAGAAACAGGACAATAGTCAGACGGGTAGGAAAAGATATCTTTCTTAGAGATGGGATGTACAAACAAATGCTTCCAAAATTAAGGAAAAGTTCTGGTTTTCAAACAAAAATGAAAGAGACAAACAAGCATGGGAGTAAATTCAGAGACACACTATTTCAGGACATAGGGTTGGATGCCATCGGGACCATATGCCTTGCTTGTGCCCAAAAAGAGAAGCACTTTCAGTTGAAAAGATAAAGATATTCCAGAAAGAGGCATAGGATTAGTAAGAGGAGCATCAAGGGGTTAAAGATTGTTGACTCATCCAAGGTGGATTTTGAGGAGAAACGGGAACCAAAGAGAGTTGTTTTGTCTACAAGAGAGACAGCTATATACCATCAGAATGGAAAAGTGAAAGAAAGGTGGAGTGACAGTTGTTAGTGATGCCCTTTGCTAAAGACTGGAAAGACCCATCAGTGAAAGACAGAGAGGTTATCGCACTTCCTTGGAATAAAGGAAAACTTTACTGAACATGAAGATAAATAGGAAGTTAGAGGTTTTCATCGGCTCTGTTTCTTTTTTTTTAAGTTTACTACCAACTTTGCATTAATAAGCCCTCCATTTTTCATTAATCTGATATATGAAATCAAAATCAATATCATGCTACCTTACATATTATAATCTCCATTCAGGAAGTCAATGCAAAATAAAATCAATTATACTTTTGAGTTAGTTATGAAGTGCCCATACACTTAAATTTTACTAAAACAAATATGACAAGTCCAGCTTAGCTTCAAACTGCTACTAGTTTTAGATAATGGAGTGATATTTTTCTAAAGTTCTAGTGTAATATGAAATATGGGAAAATTACCATTTCTGACATTCACCTGTTTATGATAGAAATGAAGGTCATAATCATTCAAATGACATAGAAAAACATCAAAAAACAATTTCAACCAAAGCAAACATAACCTAAAAAATTCACTGGATGTATGAAATGGTAATCATACAATCCAAACAATAATACCGTTTCGAACATCCGCTTGTTTGCAATAGAAATGAAGGTCAGAATCATTCAAAAGATATAAAAAACCATAAGGACAACAAGTGAAGCCATACAAAACCTGAGCTAATAAAATTTGCTGAAAGTCTGAAACTTTAATAATTACTAGAATGTACTTACAGAATACAATAAAGTTCCATAGCATGAATATGAGCATTATATTTCATCAAAATCAATATGGCATTGGTAGAGATAACACAATCACACCATATCCGGGAAAACATGGGGTTGATTAACGTATATGTATAAGTATTATTTGCATTCCATCAAGAGAACCTATAAAAGCTTCACTTATTAGCCAAAATGGTGGCAAAAACTTATCATCAAACTTATTCACTGCTAGGACTGCATACCTACTTGCTAAGTCTTCTGGTAGCTGAGGCACAAACTATACATTTATAGTCTCTGTTCTACTCTTATAAAAGCGTTGTTGCCATAGTAAATAATAATTTAAAAGAATGGGATTTTCCATTTACACTTTTATAACTTATCTTTGCATATCAAATCTCTAATCTGTAGCAGAGTTATAAGGGAAAATGTTAAGCGAGATCCTTTACAAGGAAAAATGTTGAGTGAGATCTTAATGCAACAGATGAAAAGTTGGTTCTGTTAACAGTTACATTCCAACACCATTATAAATACGTACTCCATGTGACAGTGCCATTCATCATTTGCTTCAAATGGTAGAGAGTTTAAAGTCTTATGATACTATCTGACCCTGTGCAAAAGATTCCCTTAGTAACAATCTGATTCCTATACCATTAAAATCATCTATACTCACCCAATACATCTGCAAAGCTTGCTATGAAATAACAATAATGCATGGCATCATTCTGAAATTTAGATCAATAATAAACTGGCAAGCTTTTTTGAGTTACAATTTCATTGGATTGTAAATTCATTTACAATCTGCATTAAAGTTCTACAGAATATGAACAAATTGCCCAATGGTTTCTAGTCAGCTGTTTGCAAAATGGTCCCTTTTCAAATTTCAATGTTCACAGTGCAGGTATGTTCAAAATTAATGTTACGATGCTATCTACATAAGTGTCCCTCCTGCACCAATGTTCTACTTGAAAGATTCCGACAAAAGCAGTGCCACTTCATTCCTTACACTCTGAACTACTGTTACAGTGTTTTTACCATGCAATTTCACACGAATTGAATTCCCTACCCACTTTTCTAAGTCTTACATTTGTAGGAGACGCTAGACCTACACTTCCGTCTTCCATATGAAGTCAACAGAAAATAAAAATTCTAATAGTACCATTTTCATTAATATCAAATAGCAAACATACGTTACAATTTTAACACCAGTAAACCACACATAATCTAAACATAAATCTGAATCGTTCAGAAGACATCAAAAACCATCGGAAAAACAATTTCACCCAAGTGAAACCTAACAAAATTCGCCGGATGTCAGAGGCAGTAAAAATATGAACATCCACGCAATGCAATTCTTTGGCTGAAGAAGTTTTGTTTCATCTGCAATCTGGGTGACTTCCATCACCACAAGGAAATGTTATCCCATTAACCTACACTTTTACCCACCAAATAGTATGAGAACATGAAGCTTCATTAGGATGTATGAACTTTTGTTATAACAACTCAAAAGACCCTTCAAGTGCAACAACCAACTGGAGTCATACAAAACCGACAAATCTCACAGCTGAAGAAAATGAAGGCAACCTGAAAGCGTATCAAAACACACTATAAAATACACCATAAAAATGTCTGTACGCCATAGTCGGCATATAAACACCCGTGGCTATGCTCATATCCTAACTTATTTCTTTCATAACACCAGTATTCTTTACCTTACTGTAAACAGAACGAAAACCATGCTTGTTCACCTACCCCCAATGAGCTTCCTCTCAGAAAACTACTGCATATCTTCCTCCCGGCAACCCAGTTTCTTGTATTTATTTCTTGTAGTTTACTTCCCAGGCAATGTTATGTTTACCAAGATGGTTGACAACCAAACGTTCCGTTGTAGCAAATAGCAAGAAATCCACATGAAATAATTTGAGTGTGTGATAAAGGATGTATTGTCAAAAATTAAATCCAGAGAATAGATGTATAATTCGTATGAAAATTACTTATATAAGTAATCAAGAATAACATGCAATCCCTAAGAGTACAAAATGACTATCCATCCAGTGTAGCATCTGTCTCTTATGCAATCTTCCATCAGTTATTTTTTTCCTTCTTCTATGTATCCAACATCTTAGAAACGAACAACTGAATCACAGCCAGTATTTGTATGACATGCTTGCACCGATATTGGCAGATGCCAATATCGGTAAGTGGTAAACACGTATAATGGTTTCTCCGACAAATCACTGCATATCAACTCCAGTATTACTCGTAATTACATTGTTATCATCTATTTTATTATAACATATAGACTAAAAGCCGTTGATCATAAAAATCAATGTCTCCAATTTCTGTCAAACGTAGCGTAGTGAAACAAGCGGGCCAGCTAACGAGATTGCTGCATTTATTGAGATAACTTGGAATGAAAATAAAGTGAAAGACACCAAGACTTGATGATTAACTGATCTAATAAAGAAAAATCACATTACATGAATGATGAATCACTGATTTGGAGGGAAAAATAAATGTTTAAATGAGTGACGGAAAGACTGCTCTCCTTAGAGTAAACGTAATTTACGTACATTGACAATAGAGATAAATAATGTCTTATCTCACTTTGGGATCGCAGGCCACGCATCCTATCCAAAGTCAAGACAGATCAATGATATAGGCGTATAGATCAGATGTCAGCCTCATCTCCATACTCCATTGTGCTCGGGCTGATGACATAGAAATAAAATGTATAGGAACAGAGATATACAGGACTTTCACCAATACATTTCCGACACACGCAAGGGCATCTAGTCTGAAGCCTGGCCTACTGACTACAACTCAAAATTATCAAACATTTAGTAAACGATGATACTGAGAACGATGATACTGAGAACAGTACTCAACTTCGGAATGTTACATGAGGAGCAAAGACAAGAAACGATGCAGAAGACAGTGCGTTTGTTGTTACAGTGGCTCGTTGACCTGTACCCTTCTTGCCTGACTTCCACCTGGGCCCCAGGCTGCCAGGTTATCCACTGGATCCTTGGCTGGACCCCAGGGTGCCTAAGCTTCCACTTTGACCTCGGGATGTCTAGCTTCCTCCTAGGTCATAGGCCCCAAGCTAAGCAGCTTCCACGTGGATGGAAGAACAAGCGCCAGTTGTAAGTAAAACCAAAGCCTTAGAAAGAAGAACTTGGACATTTTCTGATAATGCCATACCTCCTGCGCCTCTGATTGTGCCAGAGTGAAACATGATCCAGGAATCATGTACAACGATATCGGTCAACGAACTATAGCGACTGAGTCAGGTAAAGGGACGTCTTGTGCCGCTGCTGAATCAAATACATTTCGGAATCATCACATTGAAGCTAATGTCGCAAGATCCTGAACGACGACCACAGAAAAATCAAACAGAGAAGGATAATGGCGTTGTAGAAGGTTTCATTCACTGATGGTACCCAACTTTAACGCAGCAACAACGAAACTCATGAATGATGGTTCATACAGTTCACATGTAGTGGTGTTTGAGGTAAGCTACAAGTGTCCGGGAGCAATGACCACAAGTGTCAAGTCCTTACTGGTGGTTCATTCGACTCGTGTACCTTGTGACACCTTGCCCCACGTCAACATTATCTGATGTAAGACTCGCACACACGGCACCCAGGACTTTACATCCTCTGACAACAACCAACATTGAATTTTAAAGCGTCCGTTACACCGGAAACAACTTAGCAACAGTAAACTGTCCGAATCATTCGCTCCTGAATCAAAATCTAGAACAGCCGGGCCAGTGCTGGGGTGATGAGGGAAACAGAGCCTGTTCAAAACGCAAGATAAACGAATCCACGGCTACAGCAGCAAGGAAACCCTCACGCTTGACCACAACGAAGTAAGTCAGAGAAGGAACTATTTGTTACCAGGAGTAGACTAAAAGCTATAGATCTGCTAAACATGTAAAAAACTGATTAAGTTGAATGAGCTGGGAAATATGGTAGCTTCACTTTCTCTCTAAAATATAGAGGAAGAATCCTTAGGCAACACAGGAATGTTAACAATGATGAAATGCCAGAAGCAGCACCTGACAAGAGTCCACAGTCATGTCCAGACTGCAGGAACAGAGTCAAAAAGGATATGTCTCAACAAGACGGCTACAGAAAGTAGAAATCAAGACCAGAGATAAGAGACAGAACAGGAAGAATGAGCGATGGAGAATGAGAGTCAATTTCAAGATTATGGATCGAGAAATGGGTGGCATCAGACTAAGGAAGGTGGTGAGTGTAAATAATTAAGCAAACCCCATCAACTCCTGAGGAATATCCGTCTTGGGATCTGGTTTTGGGTCCTGGGTAAATACAGAAAAAAAGCACCTGGTATACTGTACCCTGGTTCTTTCAATCTGTAACTACATAAAAGCAATTCACGCATAAGTATTTTTCGTTTTCTCGTGGTTTTACCCACATTATATATATATATATATATATATATATATATATATATATATATATATATATATATATATATATATATATAAGGGCGTTACCATTTTTTTGTTCCTACTTATATTCACTCTATAATCACATTAATACTTTAGTCTCCATGAATTTAATTTCATCTTTGAATCAAATTCAAACAGATGAGTCAATACATTTTCTTTATATCTTATCTCAATAATGTGCGTATAATTTCTGAATATTCTATAAGTAATCATGAGGTCTTTACGTAAAGAACTTTAGGTTTCTACAATTCTTAGATAGAAATGTATTTGACTAGGCTCGTATCTTGTCTGTACGCTCGTATCCCTAGCTAGCAGACGACATCCTCAGTTGACAACAATCGTGTATGTGTTTGCGGTAACTTTCAGAATAGTTTGCAAAATATAACTCCTGGAAATTACTTAATCAAATTTCGACATGAAAATTAAAAAGAAGAAACCACTTTTCTTAACTAATCAGCCACTTGCATCACGTAGAAGTTGTTTCATGATTATCATTCAGAGAATAAATGAAAACTGCTACACACATCCCAGCCACGTCTACTTAAGACAGTAGGCCATCCTGTCCCTGACAAGAGCTCCAGAGCATCAGGCATTGCCTGCAGGTCTTTGAGAAACTAAATTCATGCATATTGGATATGATGGCAGCAAATGGTAGTCACTATGGTTCATTTCGTGGGTGCAAAACTAATTCATTGAAAATTGATTGTCATAGGGCAAAATTAAGTCGTTCGTAAAATTCATGGTTTTAAATGCATGTGAAATCAGTTAATATTGTTAGCAAATGTGCATATTCGTACTTGTCACAGATTACTGATAGAGTTTATTAAGATTAAATAACGTTACCAGTGATAATGAAAGCGTCCACAATTGTATTATGGCCTTTACTCAAGGAGCAAGCTGTATACATTAGAATTTATAAGTGACAGTCACATCCATTATTTTTGAAGAGTGCATTTAGGTAGAAATTGCCAGCATTACAAGGGAAAACCGATAAATAAGAGTGACGCATACTTTCGACCATATTTATTATTTTTCCATGAGCACAGATATCACAAACACACGCACACAGATCAGTGTAGGCTGTCGTTTTTATTTGCAAAGTCAGAACTTATGAAAGTAATGAAAGTGTAGTCCATAATCTATACACATAAATGAGTCAATACCACAGTCTTAACTAAACTAAAGCTACAGCTTGCTTGGTGTTGTATACTTCACATTACAATGTTGGCAAAAGGGGAAAACTATAGAGGATTTCAAATAACCAAGTACAAATGAGACATTCTTAAAACATATATATTTACACTCTTTTGCTTTCATGTAGAAATACACACACTATTATATGGGATAGGAAAGGAGAAGGCTTGCCTGGTGGGAGCGAGGCAAGTCAAACCCTGTGATGCCCTACGTATATCTCCACAGCCACAAAGAAATCTACAAGAGGTACACCCCTCCCAATTTGCTTGTTAGCCTCACCATCCCCGCCTACGTGCCCTCCACACAACCACAAGTACTCACACTCTTGCTTTCGTGACAACAATTGGGTCGTGTCCTAACTCTCTGGCCTCATCCTTCACGATCACAGAATTCGTCCTCACCCGCCTCCACCTGCACTCGCTACGATACGGCTCCTGGGTGTGATGGCGGGATAACCGGACTCATAAGGACCATGTCAGGCTAAATATCAGGCCAGGGCATAATACCCAAGGATAATACTGTACTCATGTGGTGCGGGGGAACTCAGCAGTGTGGAAACTTATTCCACGAGATAGGAAGTTCTCCCTGACACAGAAAACGTGTCCGTCCACCAGAACAAGTACTGATCGTTTATAATTAGAAAGTATTTCCAGGTCGGGACGAAGGCATATGGAAAAAAAAAAAGCATGCGAATTACTAAAAGGGAACGAAAATCTGTACTTTTTGTATTAAATGAATAACGAATAATTTTCTGCTCGTCAAAACTTGAAGGAAATTTCCGTTTGTTTGAAAAGTGGTAAGGACACTCAGTTTGACTACGGTGTGAATAATTTCTATCGTAGCAACAAATACTGATATCTATCATCAGCAGAACAAGTGAAGTACGCGGATGATGTGTAACTTGGAATAACAAGGGGATGGACACCAAAGTGCTTGTTGTTTAGTATCACTGGTGGAGACAGACAGGTACAGTGTTAAGTGAGAGGAGACGAACATGATGGCCGGGGAGAGGAACATGAGTGTACCCTGCTGGTCCTGCTACCTCAGTGGCCAGATTGGCCGCCCAGACCACCCTGCCAACGACGAAGACGACGCCGCTACAGGAATAATGCCTCAGGACGACTCCCTTCCACACGACGGTACGTCCCTCCCTGGGTTTTATCTTCCTTGAACTCCCTCCGTGGTAGTGTACCCCAACGCTGTACCTTAGACTCGTGATACTGTACCCCAACACTGTACCTTAGACTCCTAATTAGTGGTAGTGTACCCCAATACTGTACCTTAGACTCCTAGTTAGTGGCAATGTACCTCAATAAATGTACCCCTAGACTCCTGGTGAGTAGCAGGTTACCCCGTCACTGCCACCAGGTACAGCTGCACTACAGATAACAGTCACCAACATGGGAGGGAGGCGGTAAGGGAGCCGCCCCCACACCCCCTGACAGGCCAGGCATCATGGTTGCCTTGGCATCATGTGATTACAACACTGGCCACCCACCCACCCACCTCCATGTAACAGCGGCACCTCCCACACGCACCGCAGACGAACAGCAGACATTGTGTTAACCCTGGTGTTGTATGGCTGGTGTTCCGTCCATTTCCTAAAGCGAGAGAATCAGTCGTACCTGAATGATACATGGGTGAGCTTGTCATATTGATCATAGCTTAGAAAATACTAAGATTATTTTTGATATTCTAAGAACTTAGATTCACGTTCAGTATGCAAACCTGGTCAAGGTAGTCTGGAGGGAAGCACGGTGAATATGCATAAGCATTTGATGACTGACGTTCAGTATGATCATGTCATTATGACAGAAACGACAGATCTGTATATACACCGCTGCTGGCACCATGATAAGGGCCATACACGCCATGTCGTGTCGGGAAGACAATAACATTATCCCTCATTCTGTGTCATAGTTATCATTGTAAGCGTGTGTGTGTGTGAGTTATCACTTTATCACGTTACTGATAAACGTGGTTATCAAGGTTCGGTGTATCACTGGTCATCTTTGAGACATGTGACACGTCGTTCACAATGCTTCATGTACACACATGGTATGTCTAGTAGACCTGCAGTACACCAGTTCGACGCTGCTGTGTGGGGCCACAGGTGCACCTGGTGAGCATGACTGTTGGTCCTGGCTGGGTCAGCTGTGATGGGGGGGTAGGGAGGACCTAACGTGTGATGATAATACGATCCATCGTTGCCTATAATGACTCCTAGGTCCTTCCCCTGGTCTATCTTCTCTCGTAGTTCTGTTATTACATTTTTTTCCCCCACTTAGATGTCGCTTCCATACCGACTCACCTCAGACATGGCAAAAGTTGAAAGCCATGTTTAGTGGTCACTGAGGTACAGGGTCCTAAGTTGTCTCGTTGCCGTTCAACATCCTGTACTGTGTCGCCTTCCTTTCCGAGTTTCTGTCAACATCAACGTCGACAGGAAAGAAGGGGCAACCCCCTCGTCTCTGTCGCTCACGAGAAGATAGAACAGGGGTCCCAGCACAGGTCCCTGGGGGACACCGCTGCGGACCCGGACGGCCTAAGAAACAGCATTGTTCAAACGGACGACCCGAGACCCTCCTGTGAGGAACCATGACTCCAACGGCCCAGCCTGACCACCACTCCCGCCTTCCTCAACTTCGTCAGGAGTGCACTGTGATCCATCTCGTCCAGAGCCTCGGCAAATTCGACATCAACGTTGTACATTCTCGTGGTCCGGTGACTGGCTCAAGGTTGAACCTTCCTTTCCAGAACCCCTGCTGACCCCAGTGGAAGCAGTGGTATGTCTGAGGATGGATCATGTGGGGTTTTCTCACCACCTCCTCGAATATTCTGAATGAAAGTGACGTCAGGACCACATACGATTTATTGTTAGGTGCCCCTCAGGGCCTCTACTGCCTCCATTGTGAATTGGCTCCACGTTGGCTAGCTCGAGGGTGGAAGTGGCCGTTTAGTGTATCCAGATGATGCAAGGGGGTTTAATTAATGTCTGGGGACATTTTTTTTCCATTTTTCAGACATTAGGGTATGCGTTTAGTCCAATGCTTTCTATCCATGCTCCAAGACGTGAAGAACGCACACATTAATGGACATACAAGGGTACGAGACCCAACACAAGGTCACCCGGGGACTGTCGAAGAGACGTAATAATGGCACTGGCTCAGGTCCCTCGTCCTGTTCTCTCTCGAACGAGCGGGGAGATGCCCAGATGCCCTGGGTCAGCTACACGTGGAAAGTAAGCTGAACCAGAGTCTGGCCTGACAGAGGAAAGGGGGGGGGGGGGGGGGAATCGCCGTCCCATACCAGACCTAGAACAGGAAGGACGTGTGTGTGTGTGTGTCCCAGTCCAGCGAGGGGCCACGCCCCTACACCCGTCTTCCAGAGCACGCGAGGAACAACACGGGCGTGTCTGATGGTACGTTCAGTAGCCGCTTGGACACGTTCCTCTGCATCTTGACCGACAGACTCGTTCTTCTACACAACAGAGCACCCCGAGGGGCAGCCACCTACTGCATGTATCAACACCAGTTGAAGCAAGGGCGGCACGAGAGCCAGACACTCGCCCTGACCCAGAAGTTGAAGCCACTAGCCCTACACCGCTCCCTTATGGGTAATATGTACAGGGCCGGGAGCCCTGGTCGGGAGGGAGGGCGAAGAGCAGATACACAGGCCAGGGTGGTGGTGACCGTCATCCACGCCACCAGCTTCCATATTGTTTACACTCGCCGTTGATGGTGAGGCTACCCTAGCTGATGACGAACAAGTAGCCATCTTGGTCATTAGTCTTGGGGATAATAACCAACAGATGATCTCGGTGTTACTGTCGGCTGGGCCAGTGTCAGCGAGTCCTCGTGTCTCGGAGATAAAGTGGGCAGAGGTCCAGAGTAATGGTACTTGTAGGTTATTAGAAGACTGATGCAATATGTTATCGACTATCTCTTACCTCTGCTTCAGTGAGGATATTATCTCACGGTGTCTCTGTATACATATGTAAGCGTCTGAGTTTATATATCTGATTACTGTTCTGTACCGTTTTGCGTTCCACAGTCATTTACACTGACCTCAATTTCGTTATGAGTGTTCGCTTGTTCTTCTGGATCCTCTTCTCCCCGGCACACACACAGACACACACACACACACCTTCGTGGAATTAGTATGGTTGTGTAAATCGTACTGTTAATAACAGGGCGGTGAAAATTTATGACCGTGTCGCTGATGGTACGGAAAAAAGATGGTAATAAGAACGGAGGGATCTGTACGGTGACTGGCCTGGTGAGGGCTGGCGGTGTGTGGGGTCAAAGTGTGCGTGCGAAGGTGACCTGTCTCACTTGACAAGTTGCTAGACACCAGGGGTTCTGGTGGAATACGTGGGAAGACTTGATAGGAGATCTACCGACGAGGTTATCAGTCACCAGACAGCAATAGTATTCTAAAGTCGTAATCTACAAAGGCAGGGTAGTAAAGGCAGCAGCAGCTCCTCACCCTGCACTACCCCTGGCATAACAGCCGATGGGAAACTAGCTGTAAACACCGCGTTGTGCAGATGATTAGCTGAAATGAACATCTGGTAGTGAAGGATGTACAGAAAACGCAAGCAGTCTAATTCTAGCTAACCGATGGCCTCAAGAACTGAGTTTTCCCTCCATCCTGAAACAAGAAATATACAAAAATATTCGTGCCCCTTGTACTGTATATCTTAAACTCTTATCATGTCAGAATTTTCTAATCAATGATAACTGATATTATTAAAACATGTCTTGCAGTACAGACACACACACACACACACACACACACACACACACACACACACACATATATATAATCACAATTTCTCGCATCATCAAGGTGGCGGAAAGAAACAAACGAAAAACGAACCATAACATTAATATACACATATACATAAGAACCCATAGTTACATATACATACACATACATAATAGACAAATATTATATACATATATATATATATATATATATATATATATATATATACATTTTTTTTTTTTTTTTTTTTTATACTTTGTCGCTGTCTCCCGCGTTTGCGAGGTAGCGCAAGGAAACAGACGAAAGAAATGGCCCAACCCCCCCCCCCCCCATACACATGTACATACACACGTCCACACACGCAAATATACATACCTACACAGCTTTCCATGGTTTACCCCAGACGCTTCACATGCCTTGATTCAATCCACTGACAGCATGTCAACCCCTGTATACCACATGACTCCAATTCACTCTATTCCTTGCCCTCCTTTCACCCTCCTGCATGTTCAGGCCCCGATCACACAAAATCTTTTTCACTCCATCTTTCCACCTCCAATTTGGTCTCCCTCTTCTCCTCGTTCCCTCCACCTCCGACACATATATCCTCTTGGTCAATCTCTCCTCACTCATTCTCTCCATGTGCCCAAACCATTTCAAAACACCCTCTTCTGCTCTCTCAACCACGCTCTTTTTATTTCCACACATCTCTCTTACCCTTACGTTACTTACTCGATCAAACCACCTCACACCACACATTGTCCTCAAACATCTCATATCCAGCACATCCATCCTCCTGCGCACATCTCTATCCATAGCCCACGCCTCGCAACCATACAACATTGTTGGAACCACTATTCCCTCAAACATACCCATTTTCGCTTTCCGAGATAATGTTCTCGACTTCCACACATTTTTCAAGGCTCCCAAAATTTTCGCCCCCTCCCCCACCCTATGATCCACTTCCGCTTCCATGGTTCCATCCGCTGACAGATCCACTCCCAGATATCTAAAACACTTCACTTCCTCCAGTTTTTCTCCATTCAAACTCACCTCCCAATTGACTTGACCCTCACCCCTACTGTACCTAATAACCTTGCTCTTATTCACATTTACTCTCAACTTTCTTCTTCCACACACTTTACCAAACTCAGTCACCAGCTTCTGCAGTTTCTCACATGAATCAGCCACCAGCGCTGTATCATCAGCGAACAACAACTGACTCACTTCCCAAGCTCTCTCATCCCCAACAGACTTCATACTTGCCCCTCTTTCCAGGACTCTTGCATTTACCTCCCTTACAACCCCATCCATAAACAAATTAAACAACCATGGAGACATCACACACCCCTGCCGCAAACCTACATTCACTGAGAACCAATCACTTTCCTCTCTTCCTACACGTACACATGCCTTACATCCTCGATAAAAACTTTTCACTGCTTCTAACAACTTGCCTCCCACACCATATATTCTTAATACCTTCCACAGAGCATCTCTATCAACTCTATCATATGCCTTCTCCAGATCCATAAATGCTACATACAAATCCATTTGCTTTTCTAAGTATTTCTCACATACATTCTTCAAAGCAAACACCTGATCCACACATCCTCTACCACTTCTGAAACCGCACTGCTCTTCCCCAATCTGATGCTCTGTACATGCCTTCACCCTCTCGATCAATACCCTCCCATATAATTTACCAGGAATACTCAACAAACTTATACCTCTGTAATTTGAGCACTCACTCTTATCCCCTTTGCCTTTGTACAATGGCACTATGCACGCATTCCGCCAATCCTCAGGCACCTCACCATGAGTCATACATACATTAAATAACCTTACCAACCAGTCAACAATACAGTCACCCCCTTTTTTAATAAATTCCACTGCAATACCATCCAAACCTGCTGCCTTGCCGGCTTTCATCTTCCGCAAAGCTTTTACTACCTCTTCTCTGTTTACCAAATCATTTTCCCTAACCCTCTCACTTTGCACACCACCTCGACCAAAACACCCTATATCTGCCACTCTGTCATCAGACACATTCAACAAACCTTCAAAATACTCATTCCATCTCCTTCTCACATCACCGCTACTTGTTATCACCTCCCCATTTGCGCCCTTCACTGAAGTTCCCATTTGCTCCCTTGTCTTACGCACCCTATTTACCTCCTTCCAGAACATCTTTTTATTCTCCCTAAAATTTACTGATAGTCTCTCACCCCAACTCTCATTTGCCCTTTTTTTCACCTCTTGCACCTTTCTCTTGACCTCCTGTCTCTTTCTTTTATACTTCTCCCACTCAATTGCATTTTTTCCCTGCAAAAATCGTCCAAATGCCTCTCTCTTCTCTTTCACTAATACTCTTACTTCTTCATCCCACCACTCACTACCCTTTCTAAACAGCCCACCTCCCACTCTTCTCATGCCACAAGCATCTTTTGCGCAATCCATCACTGATTCCCTAAATACATCCCATTCCTCCCCCACTCCCCTTACTTCCATTGTTCTCACCTTTTTCCATTCTGTACACAGTCTCTCCTGGTACTTCCCCACACAGGTCTCCTTCCCAAGCTCACTTACTCTCACCACCTTCTTCACCCCAACATTCACTCCTCTTTTCTGAAAACCCATACTAATCTTCACCTTAGCCTCCACAAGATAATGATCAGACATCCCTCCAGTTGCACCTCTCAGCACATTAACATCCAAAAGTCTCTCTTTCGCGCGCCTGTCAATTAACACGTAATCCAATAACGCTCTCTGGCCATCTCTCCTACTTACATAAGTATACTTATGTATATCTCGCTTTTTAAACCAGGTATTCCCAATCATCAGTCCTTTTTCAGCACATAAATCTACAAGCTCTTCACCATTTCCATTTACAACACTGAACACCCCATGCATACCAATTATTCCCTCAACTGCCACATTACTCACCTTTGCATTCAAATCACCCATCACTATAACCCGGTCTCGTGCATCAAAACCGCTAACACACTCATTTAGCTGCTCCCAAAACACTTGCCTCTCATGATCTTTCTTCTCATGCCCAGGTGCATATGCACCAATAATCACCCACCTCTCTCCATCAACTTTCAGTTTTACCCATATTAATCGAGAATTTACTTTCTTGCATTCTATCACATACTCCCACAACTCCTGTTTCAGGAGTATTGCTACTCCTTCCCTTGCTCTTGTCCTCTCACTAACCCCTGACTTCACTCCCCAGACATTTCCAAACCACTCTTCCCCTTTACCCTTGAGCTTCGTTTCACTCAGAGCCAAAACATCCAGGTTCCTTTCCTCAAACATACTACCTATCTCTCCTTTTTTCACATCTTGGTTACATCCACACACATTTAGGCATCCCACTCTGAGCCTTCGAGGAGGATGATCACTCCCCGCGTGACTCCTTCTTCTGTTTCCCATTTTAGAAAGTTAATACAAGGAGGGGAGGATTTCCGGCCCCCCGCTCCCGTCCCCTCTAGTCGCTTTCTACGACACGCGAGGAATACGCGGGAAGCGTTCTTTCACCCCCATCCCCAGGGACAATATACATATATATATACATATACACACACACACACATACACATACATACGCATTTTCATTTCTTTCAAACTATTCGCCATTTCCCGCGTTAGCGAAGTAGCGTTAAGAACAGAGAACTGGGCCTTTGAGGGAATATCCTCACCTGGCCCCCTTCTCTGTTCCTTCTTTTGGAAAAATAAAAAAAAAATAATGAGAGGGGAGGATTTCCAGACCCCCGCTCCCTCCCCTTTTAGTCGCCTTCTACGACACGCAGGGAATACGTGGGAAGTATTCTTTCTCCCCTATCCCCAGGGATATATATGCACATGTACATATACTTGCTCGCCTTGAATCCACGCCCGGCGACACCTCGTCCCACAGGTAACAAACAGATCGCTGCCCCCCACATGGAAAATGAAACACGATAAGTTCCCGGGTGCACTTTCATGGAATGATTACATCGTCAGGGGAGATACAAGAATGAGACAGAAGACTTTTACACCTTTTACCAACGGCGTCTTTACTCCGCCTCTTCTTTGTACATAAAGTGACTTGTTCTAAGCCTTCTATCTCATTCTCGTATCTCACCTGACGATGTAATTGTTGCACTTGGAAACTATAAGGATAGGGGAGAAAGAATACTACCCACGTATTCCCTGGGTGTCGAAGAAGGAGACTTAAAGGAGAGGGAGCGGGGGCTGGAAATCCTCCACTCGTATTTGACTTTTCCAAAAGAAGGAACAGAGAAAGGGGCCGAAGATTTGAAGATTTTCCCCTCTAAGGCTCAGTCGTATGTTCTCAACGCTATCTCGCTACCGCGGGAAATGGCGATATATATATATATATATATATATATATATATATATATATATATATATATATATATATATATAGAGAGAGAGAGAGAGAGAGAGAGAGAGAGAGGTCTTTACCCTGACAGTATCTGTTAAGTTTATTTCTGTATCTTACACCTCTTGTCGAACGAACTTTGGCAAACCCTAATTAGTTTTTTTTCTTTGTTCATCTGAGCATATTTACGCTAAAGTCGATACATGAGAGACTGTATGTACCTGGTCCACAAAATAAATGGACGAAGGAAAATAATAAAGACAACATATTGGCCATCACAAGGATTATTAAGTCGGGAATCAAACGCAGATAGTGCAGCTAGGCCGGTCAGTGATGGAAACAGTCGGTTCGTACCACGCTCAACAGGTCAGGTTAGACTTCCTCCCGGCGGTAGTGTCCACAGCAGGAATTTTCGCTATGTTTGGGCGTCTTGACACGCAACCTCTTTATACAAACGTAGGATGAGTTGATGTGTTTGTGTTAAGGATGCCACCGTGTGTGACCAGAGGTTAGAAAATATTAGGTAACACGGGTGAAGGTGGCTTGTGGATTTTATCTTCCATGTCTTCAACTGTTGACGTCAGTCGTGCTCGGAGTACGTTAGGGCAACACACGCCTGCCCGGGCTGCTGGTGTCACGTGTGCCGCGGTCAGATATATCCAGATCGAGCCTGATAATTCTAGACGTAACTGGTTCTTGTTTATAAGCTGTGTGTCGGGGGGATTGGTCGGGAGGATCAGATGGGTACTGGGACATGGGAGGGTGGTGGTCGGGAGGAGTCGCAATGCTCACCAGATGCAATAATTATTATCTGCCTCACTCCTCGTTACTAGGTTCATCTGAGACGTGTGTAAATGTTTTATGTGTGTAATTGCCTATTCTATTTTGTGCAGGGATGGAGTTTTACGTTCGTGGGGCCTCATTTCCTGGAAAGCCGTTATATACAAATGATTATGTATGCTACAGTATGTAGCTATGACTATGTATGTATTCGGTATGTTCACACTGGTGGAGGTGAGGTCATAGGTAAAAACATCTGTTCAGTATTAATATGCAAAGCCATAACTGTGATTTTCGTCACGTTACAAGCCACGTAGAAAAATGTTTCTGGGCGAGATGACTGGAAAAAACGGGCATAGAGTTATCATATAAATACATACTTAAATGTGAACAATCTCTACATATGTTCAAGGTACATTTTATAGTACGTAAACAGAATTTCAGCTATACAAATAATTTCCGCTTCATTGTCATATATTTTTCGTAATGTTTCAATACCGTCTTTTACTCAGTTTCTTGTTGGTGTGTTCCTCTCCACTTCAAAGGACTTCCTGTTTACGTCATTTCCGATTACGGATTTGAAAATTGTAATCTTGTCTCTTGTTCGTCTCTTCAAACATATGGGCAAGAGAATGGCTGTCATGATGTTTCCCTTAATTTGCATCACGTAGTGGAAGTTCGTTTCTCGTTCTGTTACCACAGAACCAGCTACTGGTTTTAATATCCGAAAATGAAATGGTTACAGGTTCCTGGTTCTGTATTCGACGAAAAGAAGAGTATTATTGCTTAGTGAATAGTATTTTTCCTCCCCAAATCATCATATCCCTCCCCACTACCAAATTTACGATTTTTTTTTTTCCAAAGGTCTCGATTTCCAGGTGTTTCACTTTTTCTTACAATATAATTTCCATACCGCTATCATTGTCCATTATTGCAAGATAAAAATTAATGCTCTAAACTGCATTCCCCTATACTGTACACCTTAAACAGGTGGCCACCGACTTTTGGACTTCACACTGAGTAGGCTCTCCCACAACGTCGGGGAACGGCGAAATGACATTGTTGAAAGGTATAACCACAAACCCCTATCATTTTATCTATCACACTTCTCATATTACCAGGACAACCTTAACGCTCACCAGTAATGTACTTTCCCGAAAAATATAACGCCCCAGCAGCCAACACTTTTTATCCTGCAAAAGAAATGGGTGAATTATTGACAAGCAGTTTCTTGGAGTGTCTACATATAAAACCATTCATCTCCGCTGGTTTCCTCTTCATACCTCCCACATTTCCGGCTTACCAAAAATGAATCATCCTAGCAATTTATCCACCTAAGATAATGAATGAATTATCGGCACTGTGTATTATTAGGGGGAAGGGGGTTTGTTCGTTATCGTACATCTGGCAATATTCTCGGCATGTCTTCAGGCAGCGTGCCAGGTGTTTCAATTCGCTTCTGGCATTTCCTTTTCCATTACTAGCGGCTTTTGACATAAATTTTCAAAATAGCACACTTTTGGCAAGCCTTTAAGCAAAGAGCAATGTAAAAAAATAAACTTCAGTAAATGTATATCAATTTATCAATAGGCTAACTTTTACAATCATACCATTAATTGTAATATCACAGTAGTTGAAATAACTACATTCAAGATTCAAACCTACACACGCACACGAACAAATTTATGCTACGGGTAAATGCGAACATGTAATTTACTTATCAGTTACATCAAAATTATAGCAACAAATTGTTTAATATCAGGTGTGATCTTGCCTCGATACTGTTGGGAAGCCTCCATCCCCATTTTTTCTCAAAATTGTTTTTACCAATGTAGCCTAACTAAACACTCTTTCGGCAGGCATAGATGTGACTAAACATAAATTGGTCAAAGCTAATGTTGACAGAGCTGTAACACAATACACTCCCACATTTTTAAGATCTACATCGGTTCCCCAACCAACACGTCTAACATTTCTGTACTGTTTTCAGTCCCTTTAAGCCCCACATTCAGAATGTTGAATTCTTCGTCGCGAAATCTGATGTACTTACTCTGGGAGAGAAGTATAATTGTAGGAAATTATTTTAATGTATTGAATGTTAAGTTTGTCTGGCAGTCTTTTTGGAAACCTGAGATACTGTTGTTAAAAGAAATCCCAGGCAGCGAATTTGTATATGGAAGGCATGATTCTGTGAAAACTGAAATTCTTGAAAGTTTAGCTACCTAGTTCTTATCCTAAATAGGCCTTATATATATAAGACTGCATGTTTAGTCATTTAATGAAATTACACATTCTTATCTTACTATTTAGTCATCCATTACTGGTACAGTTTTCGGCATTTTTTATTAGAAAAATAGGTAAGTCAATGACATACAGACTGAGGGGAGGATGAGAGTAAATTTAGGCTTACAGTAAGGAGGACAAGGAGAACGTGGTGCAGCTGGCACTTGTTATTGTTATTTATTGACAGGGTTACCAACTCTAATATATAAATGCCACCAGATTCACAAAAGTGACTAAGATAAGAATAAATGCATTATCTATATTTACTAAACGCATATAAAAGTAGCTTACAAATAGTTATGCATCAGATGTCGTCTGTTTGGCATAAAATGGCAAGAAAGTGTTGAAAATTGACTTTTTTTTTTTTTGAAGCCACTAATTTTGTCTAAAGAAAATGAGTTTTACACATTCCAAAATTTTGGCAGAAATTACCAAATTTAGTTACGCCTGTCAACTCCTAAGGGAGTCTATTCGTAACAGTTGCCTTTCTATTATAAAAATCTAATGTGATCTCTGATCATTGTCGTTTAAAGTTTCAAATCCACCGATTTAGTGTACGTCTGCTTGTAACACAGAGCTGGTGCCTCCCTCAGGCTGGTGCTGGGTAATAAGCATACGTGTTCTGATGTTGCCAAACGCTTCCACTAGCCAGTATCCACTACCCGGTTAGTGGACCACTAAGGTTGGCTCTAGCTGGCCAAACGGGGCAATGATGTCGCATATTTCCTTCACGTGGGTGATTGTATCTCAAGGGTTTTATTGTAAATTTCAGCTTGGGACTTGTATTGCTGACATGCCATTATTTCATTCGCAGATATTGCCACGATTCACGTGGCAACATAAAAAGGAAACAATGTGTAACCAGCATCCAGGTCTAGTTTACCTTGAGAAGCTTTAGGTAACTAATTCCAAAAATCTTTCTCCAGTTGTGAGAGCGTCAGGTCACAACCTAACATACTAGCGGCCTATACGTATAACCACATCTTAAGAGCACATCGGTATGTGACAGCGTTAGAGCTTGGTGTCTGTGAGGTGATGATGTCAGCCGAACGACTAATGGCCCGCCCAGGGAAAGGACTATGCGTAGAGCGAACTTAAATATGAATAATATTTGAAGCTAGACTTGCCCTTTACGCTGCCTGGGTGAAGATAAAGAGTACAAGTATGCTATTACTGTATAAAGAATACTGTATAATATATACCAAATATAACCAACTGTTTTACGTCTTACTTGATGTACTACACCACGAGAAAAACGAAACAAGATAAGGTCAAATACACCTTCTTGTAATGGTTACATCGTCAGGGAAGATACAAGAATGAGAAAAGACGTAGAACAGTCAACTGATATACAAGAGACACAGATGCCATTGGTAAACAAGCGTCACTGAGTAACGCTTTTACATTAAGTGACTGTTCTACGTCTTCTATCTCATTCTTGTATCTCCCCTGACAATGTGATCATTACACGAAAGTGCACTTGGAAACTTCTCGCGTTCCCTTTTCCTCGTGGTTATATGCATATACTAGATCATAGGCATCACTGTGACCTCTTGCAATGCTACACATTATATATATATATATATATATATATATATATATATATATATATATATATATATATATATATATATATCTTAGCTACGTCTCTTCGCTGTATATCAACTGACTTATATTTCTCTCTTGTCTCTCCCCTGATGATGTGATTATTACACGAAAGTGCACTTGGGAACTCATCGTGTTTCATTTTCCCCGTGAACTCATAGGAATATATATATATATATATATATATATATATATATATATATATATATATATATATATATATATATATATATATATATAAGTCCCATAACCTCACCTTATAAAAAAAAAGTGGTCATTCCCATACCTTTTATTGCAAACATTACGAAAAAAATGAAGAATACCCAACCTTCGGACCCGAAAAACCGGAGTGAACCAGTATAGCAGTATAAAAAAAAGACCTGCAAGCCGGATCGTGACGCCCAGAGCTTCATGTTGAACGACCCAAGGTGCGGCGCCAGGAAAAAAAAGACAAGAGGTTTATACTTGTCTCTCCTTGCTATGTATATAATAATAGTAATTATACTAATATTAATACTAATAATAATCTAGCAGTTGTTTTTGTGTCTTAACTTCCATTGGAATGATGCCTAGACAACGAGAGACGTTAGCAAACGCGAGTTACGACACAACGCTTACGTACAGAGGCGACGTAGCTTACGGTAAGTTGTTGAAAATGGGTCAGGATTAGGTCGAGTGAAATGAGCAAACGCAGGGTCCCGTAAGGGTAAGCGAGTCTTTGCAAAGGCTGGTGGAGCTGTTGTAGGAGAGGTGACGAAGGCGCAACAGAGGTGAGGAAGAGTTGCCAAGGTGATCGTAGCTGTGCTACAGATATGGCAGTAGGGAGTTGTGCTGGAGGACATGGCGTGGTTGGGTTACTGTAGGTACTGCTAGGCCCTTGTCAGCATGGTAAAATAGTCAGTGTCACCTGCTGGGCTGCTCCTGACGATGGAGGAGCCCCATAGGTCCATGGAGAAAATGGCCTAAAGTCACACGGCCAGGGCTTGTTCAGGTGCTAGAGCGGCGCTTTTACGAACTGAGCCAGGTCGCCTGTTTGACCTACTCCTGCATAACTGGCACACGGGTGTTTGTGTCCGATCATTCTTGTTCGTCTACCATAAACTTCTCACGCCATGCTTGAATAATCTATGCACTACCGAGTGATCCTTACATACATTTTGCTCACTCTGTAACCGATAATGTATATGAATCACTGAGGCCCAGTCCCTGGACCTTTCGTGCACTTTGGAGCCTTTGTGCTACAGGATGGGGAAGAGTGCACAAAAAAACTCGCCGCTCTTACGAACAGGGAGGCGCCCGGGTGACGATAATGATGGAGGGAAAGCAGCCTAGGAAAACAAAGAACGCCTCTAGGGAATGATGGAAGGACCATAAGTAGTGGAAATGTAGATACAGCAAACCTCTAGTTGTGAAGGTCATGTAGACTCACTTTCTCGCTACCTGGAGATAAGTCAAGCAAAATATGCAACGGTCAGACGCCGGTGAGGCCATGGGAGCACGATTTCCTCACGACAATGTGGCTTGAGCAGGTCAAGGGATACTGAATTGCGCAGGTATCTCCGCCAAGCTTATAGTGGCCCCCATGCTCACCCTGTGAGCGTGCAAACAAGGTTCATGTCATAGATTCCACAACCAACAGTCGAACAAATCTGTAGATACGCCGAGAGGACAGCCTAAGACGTTACAATAATATTTCACTGTACGTTAACTAAGATGGCACGGGCAGATTGGCAACTGAATGCTATAATCAGGCCACGTTATTAATGATATAATGATATATATATATATCAAATTAGCCAGGAACCTAATTCATCGACCAAAATCCTAAGGAAATACGAACAGCTGGGTTGTCTTCCGCTGCTAGGCTTCCGACCTGTGCGCTTAATGCCCAACAAACTCGTCAATACATTACGGTTAACAATGCTAACTGCTACACCACGGGGGAGATTATCATTAAGATGCTATACTCAGAAGAGACGCTCGTCCCGCTGTGTGGCGATACAGTGTTTAAAGTAGCAGTTAACCCAGGATGTTGCTAACAAGAGTACTTATACTACAATACTTAAGAACGGTGACATTACA
Organism: Panulirus ornatus; assembly: GCF_036320965.1. Lineage (NCBI taxonomy): Eukaryota > Metazoa > Arthropoda > Malacostraca > Decapoda > Palinuridae > Panulirus > Panulirus ornatus. The sequence continues at coordinate 21,292,888 of NC_092280.1, read as the reverse complement.
TAAGACAGGCAAGTGTTGGGGGAGTTCTTGGGTACACTGTCTATACAGTGTACAGTTTATACAGTGTACTGCACTGGACTTTGTAATGTGTACAACTGCAGTGGTGGTACAGCGTCCCACAGTCGACGTGCAGTGGTGATGCCTCGTCAACAGGGCGGCTCATGATGGTACAACTGGATACGTCTAACAGAGGAGGTCGAGGCTGCGCTAGTTCTGACACTCGGGGTCAGTGGCCGGCTGGGTTGGCCGCAGCCCAGATACACGTGTGTCAGTATCTTCTGTGTATTACAGGGATAGAGCTTTACTCTGGTGTTGTCTCGTATCTTAATACTGTACACCTGTAACAAGTCTGTACTCATATGTATGCACACACACACACACCGGCTTAAGCCAGTTATCCATATATCTAACAACTCCCAAAGGAGAGGATAAACACCTGGGTCGCTTGTAGGAGGAATGCTACGCCGAGGATTGAAACCCATACGGGTCCGACCCCGGGGTGGCTCATGGTCAGTGAAGCGAACCACTACACTACGGAGGCCCATGTATGTGTATGTGTTTGCTCTCAAAACATCACAGCGGGACCACCTGTCTTGGTCTATCTCTCAACCATTTTTGTTCATCTGCTCTCATATCTGTCACGTGTGTCCCATATGACCGTATCTCCTCACGTGTGTATCCCATGTGACCGCGTCCTCTCCCCAGTTTGACCTGAGTGACCTTAACTTTACGCTATGTTACTCATGTCCCTCAGATATGTGTTCCATGAACACACGAACGTTAATATTAGTACGGTGTGGTACAGCAGGTGGAACATGAGAATACCTTCCCCCTGGAACATATTTTGTGCCGCACACCACACCTGCTCTGCTATCAATCACTTGTAGTACCTGCTCAGCTTCTGCCACTCTCTGGTTCTGTAACAGATAAAGAATCCCACGGCCGATCTGACTGGGTTTAGATAAGATTAAACTTATAGGAAAATGATTGAACGACGTCTCATCTATATGTGAACTTTTGGTGGACGCGATTGGATTAATCTACGCTGATGAAATACCAGAGCGCATGATTCGGAGATTTTAGACCAAATGAACAAGTCTGACTTGTTTATTCCCAGTAGCTAACCGGCTTCTGCAGTCATACAAAAAACACTACAGAGAACGCACCTAAACCCGTCAGAGAACATTTTATATATTAAATACTGTACGTGTTAAAGCGTAAATCAAACACTGCCTGTTATAGCTTGCAAGCCACGGCAAAATTATGGAAAGGGTAAAATGTTTATGTATGGCATGAAGCGTCTGGAGAAGATTAGGTTCTACACCCCAGCAATATACAAATAATCACGAGGAGATATATTCCGTAAAAGCCTAGATTTACAGTGACGTGGTAGGGAATGCACTACACTTACAGTAAAATAATACTAAACACACCTCAGTTTAAGCACAGGAAACGAGGCCAATGAATACAAAAATTACAAAGCACAAACATTAGAAGAAATGAGGACAGGAGCGAGCAGCCCAAGAGGTGAAACAACTCAAACATTGCACCAGATCAACACACAACAAACAACATAAACAAAACGTTTTGTGAGAAAATCCTTGTCTCGTGAATAAGTTTGTAACATTGTTGATGTTTGGCAACTTGGATTCAAAGCGATAAATGAATTGTAAACTGCTTGAAATATAATTTCTAAATTTTTGCAGAATTTCGCATTACTTGGGTAATGATGAGGTCTGCATCCAAAATTATAATCTTTAAGAATGTTACAGAGGACGAGGGACGAGTGTAGTTGGACAGTAAGAATCTACATCTCTACTCAACTGTTGAATCCAAAGTTGATGAGGTGAAATATTAACTTCGTTTCTGCACTGCTCTGGAAGCCACTAAATGCACAAACATAAGGAAGAGCTAAGAAATGTAGTCTTCTCTGAGACATACAAACTCAGTCCCAACTGTCAGGAAATACAGGTGTAGCCAAGAATCTCTACAGAAGGACTAACACTGAACAGCTGCATTAAAAATGAGACTTTATACCAGACGTCCAAGTTATTCACAAGAGAGAGGAACCATCCATTCAAAAAAAAAAAAAAAAAACATACAAACTTGGATAAGATTATCATAACTAGTGTACTTATCATGTGACGTCAGCCACTGAAACGAAATAAATCAGACCCAAAGAGGAGTCCAGACTGGCATGGAAACTTCATAATGACATAACATTCCACCATTTTCCTACAGTGTTACCACATGAGGAGGATAGGTCAAACAATACACTGGACCGCCCTATGGGTACGAAATCTGCATATATATACCGTGTCGATCAGATCAAGTTTAGCCCTCCGGCCTCCTGATGTACGTGGAATCAGCTTAAAACCCTTAGAAGTAAACGAAGTTTATTCAGCATTCAGGTTTGAAGGCAAACTTGCCCAGAGAAATAGTAGACTGACCGTAGTGTGTAATACCTGTGTGTGTGTGTGTGTGTGTGTGTGTTACGGATTAAAAGTGTCATGTGTTGCCCCGTCCCTTAACCTTGTGTTAATGAACCACGCCTTTGCTCCAGTGTGCCTGCACACACACACACACACACATCCTAGCTTATGTGCATGTGTTTACATCAAGGAGGGAGTGGGATGTAGCGTCACAGTCTGAGGGGAGGGGGGGGGGAGTACCCTGAGCGACCGCCATCACTTGGTAACGTGTCAGTTTATCTTCGTGTCTCGACGATATAGAGTGTATCTTATCATCGTCGGTTGTATAGGTCTAAAATACTGCAGTGGCCAAAATCTGTCTCATTTATTGTTCTCTCAAAATATGAATCATATTTCAATCTCAGTTAATTTGCCGTCAACCTGCGCTGCTCAAGCCTAACATTAATAATGATAACGTCCGTTTTCTACGGCGGAGTGAGTGGCTGACATTCTATCAACAGTAGTGTATGCCTAACAGTAAGTGGCTGTATAGCGCTCAAGTTACGGGTGGTGTCTCATGAGGAATGTGGGGACAAAGATAGGAAGGAAATATGCCGTAATATGAAAACGAAACTGACGATGAAGAGCTTTGGAGCAATGTAGGATGTGTAACTCCTTTTGTACACTGACCTGGGTGGGTGTTTTACACTAACGGAGCCACACCTCTTGAACACTTTCAACTACTATACAACTTCTTACATCTATGTAAATTGTCTGCACTTGCAAAGTTCGCAGTCGTTTTAGTCCATTTTGGTACAACCAAACACCAAACGTGGTTAGATTATGTCATACCGACCGAATGTGAGCAACACCAGTGCACCTGTGTAACTAGCCACTTGCACAGCACGGGAGAGCTCTACGTTTGTGAGGCCCCATGTCTTGAAATGTTTATCCCTACACCGAAATTCTGCCATTGGGAAGGGGTAGCGCGGAGCATTCACCACAGGAAAATTTAAACTATCTTGCGAAGTACATGTGTAAAACGGAGAGTGTGTAAAGAGTAGCGCATATGAGATGTAAAATAAACAATGCCGTGACACACACTGTCTGGCAAGCACCTATAAAGTTCAATGAATAACTAACACCATTAAAGTGAAGCTATGAAGAAACAAAGATGGTGGCCAGGATGGAGGACGTGACATATAAATATCAGGTGGGAGCCACGTGACCCGAGGGAAGCTCTGACAGGCGCCCCCAACCAACCGTTGCTCCTCCTCCCATCGACGCTGACCGCCTTGCTTACTGACGGTACTGTTTACCCACCCAGCGTCCACAGATCACATGGAGGATATGGTACATAATGTATTTTATACTATGTGAATAAGATTAGAGACAATGCCAACCAAGTATTAATAAAAAAAAAAATAATTGCGACGCATTTATATAACACTCACTCCCGCCATATTTGTGTAGTACCTGGCCCCGCTAGCATATAGCTCACGAAGGTTATGGTCGTGGGATTCCACATGTTCGTACTGCTTCCAGAAATACTTATGATTGTCAACAGTCACATCTTGGCATTTTTCTTTCTTTCCACTACTATGTGACTGGGAAAAATATGATCTTGCATTATGCCGTGTTTTGTGTCCTATGAGAGAAGTGTTTCTGCCTTTCTATCTACCGTGCATGATATAAACCTGATTGGATCCACCATGGAACTTGAGGGTCGTAATCATATCTCCTCTTAACCTTGCATGTTATGTTGCCGGTAAGTGGTACCAGTATTTTCCTTCCTGTAGGGTCATATATATATATATATATATATATATATATATATATATATATATATATATATATATATATCTGCATGTTCAGGCCCCGATCACACAAAATCTTTTTCACTCCATCTTTCCACCTCCAATTTGGTCTCCCTCTTCTCCTCGTTCCCTCCACCTCCGACACATATATCCTCTTGGTCAATCTCTCCTCACTCATTCTCTCCATGTGCCCAAACCATTTCAGAACACCCTCTTCTGCTCTCTCAACCACGCTCTTTTTATTTCCACACATCTCTCTTACCCTTACGTTACTTACTCGATCAAACCACCTCACACCACACATTGTCCTCAAACATCTCATTTCCAGCACATCCATCCTCCTGCGCACATCTCTATCCATAGCCCACGCCTCGCAACCATACAACATTGTTGGAACCACTATTCCCTCAAACATACCCATTTTCGCTTTCCGAGATAATGTTCTCGACTTCCACACATTTTTCAAGGCTCCCAAAATTTTCGCCCCCTCCCCCACCCTATGATCCACTTCCGCTTCCATGGTTCCATCCGCTGACAGATCCACTCCCAGATATCTAAAACACTTCAATATATATATATATATATTCTATCCTTCTGGCAGGGGAGAAAGATTTCCATCGTATCTCCTGGGTCTCAGAAGACGACTAAAGGGATATTTCAATTTCATTCCTGGCGCTACCTTGCTAACGCGGGAAACGGCGATCACACACACACACACAATATTATATATATATATATATATATATATATATATATATATATATATATATATATATATATATAATACCCGAAGGTATCAAATATTTTCTGGCTGGCACGTTGAGGTTAACGGCCTCCTGCTCCTGGCAGATGATAGGCCTAAAGCCTAGATAAGCAACATCCTCCCTCTGTCTCAGCGCTGTACAAGGTTCAAGTGTGATGAGACTCGTGGTGGACATTCTAAGGTGGGTGTAGTACATATCGTGAAATCTTGTAGTGAATAAATCTTTCGGGCCCAGGAAGTTCCACCATACATGACCAAGATGTGGTATACCTCTCTGGCAACTCCTCTACAGTAATGTTATGGTAACAAATTAACTGTACTATTTACCATTAAAATCCTCTCGCAGATTGATTCCTTTAGTTCGCTTTGAGCAAGGTGGAAGTAATGGTCAGGTTTTGCTCTGTGAAGGCTTCAGTCACGGGCAAAAGTCCACATCAAGGCTGGGCCTTACCTGAAATATAGAGATAATTACGATAAGTAAAAACGAAAAGAGAAAGTATTTATGAATTTTGAAGGAAGTGAAAAACCTGTCTTTTACAATGTGCTCTGTCACAGATATTGCAATAGATATGAGAAGATTGAGAGTTCCAAAGTTTCGAGGTGTAGGAAAAGAAACGGTTATCAAAACGGCCCATCCGTGAGTTGCCAACGCGCACACAGTCAGTAATCACGTGACGCAGCAGCTTGCTCGCGAGTATCTCTAGGCAACTACTGCATACCAACATATAAGTCATCATAGTAATTATGATAGATAACGTTTCTGTTACTTTAACCACTATGAGTAATCACGAGATAAATAACTGATAGTAATAGCTGGAACATTTAAACAGACGTAGCATAGCTTTTTTTTTAGCGAAGTTCAAAAGTAACAATATTTACTAAACTACATTAATAGTTTGAAAAAACTGAGATACTTTAGACAGTTTAGTGAAGTAAGGCGTGTGTAAGCTCAGTGGAAGCAGTGGTTATAATCATCAGAGGTAAAATTGATATTTCCAGCTCCATCTTCAACATATCACAGTTTGATTAACGTTTATTGACATGGCTTTTCTTAGTTTTTGTGGAGCGAGTTAACGATTTTTTTATTAAATCCATCCTTAAACCATCTTTAATTTACTTCACACTGATAGATTTAATACTCAAGCTTTAACTTTATATCTGATAGCCCATTTATTTACCTGGTTACCTGCAATGTCGTGCTCAAAAATACCTGTGATACCATAACGAGCATCTAAACAATATTCAACACCATCACATACATGTCTGACGAATGCAGATTTCATCTATATACCACTACTAGTCTAATTCCACCCGTAGACTGTATATCTCCATGTTTTATCAACATGTAGTACAGCGGTGGGTACAAGATTATCAGTCCCTGAGACTGAGGTAATATGGTGGACTAGTATGCTGGACTTAAGGGCCTGTATCGACAGCCAGGGGTAACTGAGGTCACAAACGCTGCTATATAATACCAACTGAAACATGAACACCAAATAGATGCTCAAGAAAACTGAGACTAAATACTCTACTACTTATATTCATGGCCTTTGGTAACATAAAATTGTTTGTCTTTATACTGCATATCAAAATGTACCAGGAAATTCAAATTAGTTGGACAAAAACTGGTTGCTGTATCATGTGGTGTGTCACGTGACCATAACACCACTCAATTCTCTCGGTCTCACTTGTAGTATTGCGTACGATGCTTCAGAGACAAAAGCAAAACATCTTTAAAGTCATCACATACAGCTTTAAGCATTCTCGACAGAGGAATGCATAAGCTTGCATCTGACGTTTGGAGGTATCTAACAACTGTCCCCATACACGAAGTTGTATAACTTTTCACAGCGCTTATTTTTAGCTGTTTCGCGCCTTCCCTGGAGTTCAATTCTATAGTAAAGATATCTTTCTAACGAAATCATTTCTACTAATACTTCGAGTATAAAAGCTAGTAGACAGCGTACCATAAACGATTCTCCAAGTCCATACCAAAAGTCAAGGTCAGCCATGGTGGAGGTGTAGCGTGTGGAGCACGTGCGTGGAATCGTGGATTGGGCAGTAGCCAGTGTTGTGGCGACCAGCTACAAGTAGGGATGTACGTTGGATGTTCATCTGTTGCGCTCGCTGCCCCTAACAACGCGTAACTGATGCCGTTACTGAGATCACCTATAACGTTAAACTCGCACGATACTTAATAGTGTTTACAGTGTTGCAGTGAATCGGTTTTTATATTCTTCGAGATAAATTGAAAAGGTAAGTGTTGTTTTGATTAATTTTCAGTGTTTATGGGGGGGGAATAACCTATATCTGTCGTTTCACTATACAAGCATTAGGATAACGTTACTCACACAATTTAGCGGAAGGTAACTGGTAAGCTTTCTCGAAAATAATGGTTACGATAATTTCTGTGCACTGACATATTACATATGTATATATATATATATATTAGAATGTCGTTATACTGTGCGCTACGCCCGAGATTGAGCTCCACCAATGTGAACTCCCCCATATCTACTCAAGTTCAATATAAGTTCTGGTGTTACTAAGATTTCATTTCTTAAGGCTCCCTGCAGCCCAAGGCTGCGCTACTTAAAGGAACAGGAAAACTGGACTCTTGTATATTTTCTTTTCACGAGACTACTCCCTGTGACGCGGCTACGCCAAGTGACTTCATTCGCAGGCGAGCATGGTAACACTTTATGCAAGGCTCAGTCATCTGTTTGGGACGCTACCTCGCTAACTTGGGGGGGTGGGGACAGTAAAATCACCCATGGAGATGCTGTATCATTGGGAGTACAGAGTGTCGTCAAAGAACCTATTACTCCAAAGTTCACCTTTCCCTGCTACTGGAAGGAGGAGCTTTTAGAAAGCGATTCTGGGTAACACCTAGGCTGTCTCAGAAATTGGTCCTGGATATATATATATATATATATATATATATATATATATATATATATATATCTTTTCTTTCTTTCATACTATTCGCCATTTCCCGCGATAGCGAGGTAGCGTTAAGAACAGAGGACTGGGTCTTTGAGGGAATATCCTCACCTGGCCCTCTTCTCTGTTCCTTCTTTTGAAAAAAAAAAAAAAATGTGTGTGTGTGTGTGTGTGTGTGTGAATGGGTTTGTGAGGGAGGGTAAGGTCTGATGTCCAGTAATGGTGGATGTGCTTGGGAGTGAAGTTATTGCTTGCCTACGACACGGCTCTGGTGACGGATTCATGGGAGGAACTGCAAATATGGTGTCTGAGTTTGGAAGAGTGTGTTAAAGCAGAAAGTCAGGTGTGAATGTGATTTAAAGCAAGGTTATGATGTTTAACACCGGAGAGAGAGAGAGAGAGAGAGAGAGAGAGAGAGAGAGAGAGAGAGAGAGAGAGAGAGAGAGAGAGTTGGGGTGTGTTTGAATACCGTAAACCAAAAAGCGAAGTGTCTTAGAAAACTGGGAGTGGAAATGGCAGAGTGGGTAAGGGGGCGAGACCTAAGAACACTGAGGAATTTGTGCAAAGAGATCAAGGTTACCATCTGTGACGACGAAGATGGGCATGTTTGAAGATATGTCAGTCGCAACAGTATTGCATGGTGCAAGGCATGGACTATACACGAGTCCTGTACGGATGACAGTGAATGTGATGGTAATGAAAAATATAAACACAGTAAGTGGTGTGAAGAGGACTGAGTGACTAAGTCCTGTTATGGTTAAAAAAAAAAAAAAGTGGATGATAAAAAGATTGGTTGAGATGGCTTGAAGAGGGTAAGTTGAAACGGTGACTCAAGGTCATGAACGCGCACGTGAGTGTCTGTAATTACTATTTGTGTAAAGGCGATGTAAAGTCGTGCTGCACCATTTCTTTATATATGTGTACCATGTCTCATATATACGATTGTTTGCCAATGGCGTCTTAGCTACGTCTCTTCCTTGTTCATCAACTGACTATTCTACGTCTTCTATCTCATTCTTGTATCTTCCCTGACGATGTCATTTTATGAAAGTGCACCTGGGAACTTACCATGTTTCATTTACCTCGCGGTAAAATAAATAATGTAATATATATATATATATATATATATATATATATATATATATATATATATATATATATATATATATATATATATATATATTACTCTCGCAGCCAATCTGTATAGGTCTATCATAATCGAAGATTTACCAATTACGAAGAAAGGAACACGTGATGCTAAATAAAGTACTGTGCAAATGCATAAGAATCGTGTACATTAATATACACTGAAAAAGATTTGTCTACAGAAATGAGCTTGTGGCCTATAGTTACCTTCCACGGTTGCCAGCTAGATTTTCTCGCAACATTATGGGCCAAATCCTTGAAATTTCATACATCCTGGCAGTTGGCAAGATAATGAGGGATTACACTGGAGGAAAACTATCAAAATTTACGAAACGAACAAGTTTCGGTATCGAAATGAATTACCTAAAGGCTAAGCAAACTTTGAATTGCTTTACATGTATCATATACATTATAACTTGAAACCTTTAGATGTAGATAATTCCCACACTACCTGTTAATATTTACTTGGGTCTTTAGAAGAGCAACCAAGGGATCTCTCGAACGGTACACTTCCATGGGTATGACGTAGACTTGAGGGGTCATACCCATCCTCCCCTGGTACCGAACTCTGGGTACATTGGCACCAGAATTGTTTACGTTGTGGTCACAAGTCAGTTCAGATGTTTATCTTGGTTCTTATCCCTCTCGTTGTGTTTGTTACATGCACGCACGCTCACAATGACCTCCTTATTCCCGGGGAATTAAGAGTATTTTGCTTAAACGATGCGAGTTAATTATTTAAGATTTTATGGATAATTCCTTCCTGTCTGCTAAGTCTTATGACTTAGTGCGTATTTGTGGCATACTATAGCGAAGTAATTTTGTCCTTCCTGGTTTAAACCAGTATTGGCAACAGTTGCTTGTTTAACTGTTGTGTTTTGCCAAAAAATTCTAAGGGTGAAATTGGGTTTGTAGATACAAGTTCTTTCGTTTTCTGTCAGGTTGATACTTAACGATTTTCTGTTCACAGTTTTTCGAGGGTTATAATTCTTTTCTATATACAATTAACTCCATTAGTGATCGCGAACATGTTCACTGCGTTTCTCCACTGTTCCGGAACTTGTTATACTTTATTGCCAATTCGATGAATTAGGTTAAAGCAAATATATATATATGTACTTTTTTTACACATTTGTAAAAAGTACGATGGGTGTTTGTCACTTTCTGATATTGCACACGCAATATATATATATATATATATATATATATATATATATATATATATATATATATATATATATATATATATATATAATTGTTTCAGCCAAATGGCTGCCTTAATCATTATACAGGGTGTCCCAAAAAAATTTTCTTTTTGACACACACACACACACATATATATATATATATATATATATATATATATAGAGATAGATATAGAGAGAGAGATATATATATATGAGAGAGAGAGAGAAGTCCCTGGGTTGGGTGGAGTTTGACTGCCACGCCAAGAATTCGAACCCATGATGGCCCGTATTGGCTCGTGATTAGTAACAAAAGTGCAACATCACGGACGCTCAATATGTGTGTGACACACCGGACTCTGCCAGCTTGTGGCTAATATCACCTTCAGTGAGACTGTATTATCACATTTCATGAAATGTGGTCTAGTCTCTCAGAGAATTTATTGCTCCACAGTTGTCCATCATTTCCCCTGGTTCATTCTGTAGCGCAGCCTCCAAGTCACAGGAGTTCTGAGATTATAAATTTCTTTAAGATTATCAGATAAGTTGTATGGGAAAGTGGGAATGAGAGGGTAGTGGCATGCAGAGCACCAGACTTGGAAGGAACAATGTGGCATCTGGAGTGGTAGAGGATGTTTATGTGTATTAGGTGTTTACTTTGAAAACTAAATCCTTACAATAAACAATGAATGTGGTATTTTTGGACCCGGAGAAAGTGTATGATAGGATTGACAGAAATGCTTTCTGAAAGGTTTCAAATAAATGGCGTGGGATGAAAATTGTACTAGAAGGGGAGAGTAGTTTATAACAAGCAAGAAATCTTTGCAAGTAGGAAAAGAGGAAGGCGAGTGGTTCTAGTTGAAGCTGGGTCTAAAGCAGAGGTGTATGATGTCACCATGGCTGGGTTGGTGAAGATGAACGTAAATGGGGATGATCTGTAGTTTAGGACAGTGGGAGCATGGGAGGAAAGTCGCCTACTGTTTGCTGATGACATTGCAGAAGTGGTAAATTTGAGTAAGAAACTGCAGAAGTTGGTTCATGAGTTTGGGAAAGAGGTTAAAATGAGAAAGATGAGAGTTAATATAAATAAAAGTAAGGTTATTCAGGAGAGAGAGAGAGAGAGAGAGAGAGAGAGAGAGAGAGAGAGAGAGAGAGAGAGAGAGGTTTGAATGCGAATCTGAATGGAGTGTTAAATTCAGATATCTGGGAGTGGAGTAGGTAGTACACAGAACCATGGAAGATGAAGTGAGCCATATGGCAGATGAGGGGTCCAAGGTCCTGGGCTCATTAAAGAGTAAGCAGAAAGAGGTTGCTTTTGTAAGGAGAGAATGAGTAATGAGAGGCTACGTAATAGGATTTAAGTGTCAGAAATGGATGGAACAAGAAGGGGAAACCAGTGAGGAGGTGGAAGGATGGAGTGAAAGATGCTTTACATAATTAAGACCTGAAGATACAGGAGGGTGTGAGGCATGTATGGCATAAAGCAAATTAGAGTGATGTAGTGCAGAGGGAATGATGTGCTGTCACTAGGCTGATCCAGACCATATACCGTAAAGCAATCAGGGGAAACCACATTAAGTTATGTGGGGTTTGTCTATAAATGTGGTGGCTCTGATTTCAGTGCATCATACTCAACAGCTAGAGGGTAGATATGAACAAATGAGGTCATTCCTTTGTATGGACCTGCGCTACCTCACTGTGCATGAAACAGTGAATAAGTTTAAGAATAAACAGTGCACATGAAGCTGCCCACATCAAATGACACTATGTAGAGTACCTTTTCTTCTTAAATTAGATGCATACTTCATGGGCTGGGCAGCTCTTACAAGGGTGTCAGTTATTTCCACAGAAGCACTTTTGAACTCCATCAGCAGCAATGACTTCAAGAGATGCCAAGGATGATCCATTAGAAGGGGAGGTGTTATTGCTGACAGCCACAAATTTTGATCCAGTAATAATGGACTTCACTAGAAATATGAGTGGGTACTCTTTTGTGCCTGATCCATAGCCTAAATATGATCAAATGCCACCTGAAGATCAACTATCTTGTTTTCAAGAAGCCACTGGTAAATACCGTTACTGTAATCACCGATAAAAGCATCCTGTATATTTTCCTTGTATTTCTCTGTATTCTCCACTGTAAAGTTGCAGTTGGCACCCAGCTGCTTCAGAGTTTGAAGATTTTCATCTAATGTTTCACTCATCTGATGTCATCTACTGGCAGATATGCCATGTGGACACTTGATTTCTGTGCTTTACAAACTATGATGTCAAGTGTTTCTTTGGCATCACAGACACTTGGTGCAACATAGTTAGTGAGCATGTATGACTTGCCTGGCTCAGACTGAAGAAGCTGCTGAAGGTATACTAATTCTGCCACAACTTGGGTACCTTGCTTGAATCAGGATCAGCTTCAAATATTTTGGGTCACAGGAATTTGTCCATTGTGAAGAACTGCACTGATCATTGAATATATCCTTGTTGAATGAACTGTAGTAAACCTAAGGATACTTAAAGCTTGTTAAGCAAAAGACAAGATATACACGTTCAATGAAAAATATATAATCACACATGCATAAAATATATTCTTTGTATTTCTTTCATACTTGATTGCTGTTTCCTATATTAGCAAGGTAGTACCAGGAACAGACAAAGAAGTCCACATCTGCTCACATCCATTCTCTAGCTATCATGCGCAGTGCACTGAAACCACAGCTCCGTATCCAAAACCAGACCCCACAGACCTTTCCAGATGTTTCACATGCCCTGGTTCAGTCCACTGACAATAAGATGACTCCCAGTGTAACACAATGTACCAATCCATTCTATCCCTTGCACAACTTTTTTGCATGTCAGGCTGCAATAGCTCAAAATAATTTTCACCCCATCATGGCTTGCATCTTCAATTTGGCCACCCTGTTCTCCAATTCTGACACTTGCATCATCTTTGTCACTTTTTCCTCACTGATTCTCTCCTCATCCAAACCATTTTAGCTCACCCTCTTCAGCTCTCTCAGCTCTACTCTTTTTCATTGCCATACATCTCTCTTACCCTTTCATTACGTACTTGATCAAACCACCTCACCTTAAAACATACATTATAAACCACATGAATAATTTACATGCCCTTCCTCCAAATTCTACGTATCGTCTGTTTCACTGTGCTATTTATAATGTCACAAGTGCCTGTGGTATATGATGTGAAGGGTATGGTAATGGACTAAAGAGGCATAAAAGATACATTACCATTAGAGGTGGTGGAGAGCTTGCTTATCATTATCTTTTGAGACTGTGAAAACATTTCTAATTACTGTCTCTTGAGGCAATGGAAAATTTTTTAATGTAACAGTGGTAGTTTTATAAGTATTAAGGGATTAAAGAAACAGGAACAATATAAGTAATGGTAATTCACAAATGGTGATAGTTATTCATGAATACATGCAACCAACAGGGATGGTGGAAGGTGTGGCAGATAGTGGGTGGCATGCAGCACTGACACGTGGGCTGCATGAAGCGTGGCAGAGAAGGCTTTTTACGGACCTAGTTATCACAGCTCAAGATGAGGTTCTTCATGCTCACAAGGTCATCTTGGCAGCGGCCTCACCTTACTTCAGGTCAGTCATACAGTAACACATACATATGTTGAGTATAGCTTACATATGGGTAATAAAACTCATTCTTAATTGAATCTAGCACTACAGAAGTTTGATGTACAAGTTGTCAGGATTGTTTTTTAAAAGATGTGTTTAAATAAACACATTAGCATAGGAAGTCACTGACTTCTGCGATTTCACTCTAGTCAGCCACCAGTACTGTATCATCAGCAAACAACAATTGACTTACTTCCCAGGTCCTCTTATTCCCTACAGACTACATACTCATCCATCTCTCAAAGACTAACATTTACCTCCCTCACCACCCCATACATAAACAAAGCAAACAACCATGGTATCATCACACACCCCTGCAGCAGATGAACCTTCACTTGGAACCATTTACTCTCTTCCCTTCCTTTTCGTACACACGCCTGCTCTATGCCCACAGATGATATCATATGGGAGAATGGGTGGGTGTTAATATATTTTCATGGTAACCAACAAGTCATGGGCAGAATATGCCTCTAGCACAGCTGTGTTGGATGAAATCTAAATAGGTTTAAAAAAAAAAAGAGCTATTAAATAAACCAGAGCTCCTTATATATTAGAAGGGATGAATCTTAAGAGGCAGAAATGTTTAAGGTAGAGGGGATGATGAATGAATAAAGAATCTTCCACAGCTTTGCTGTCTTAGGAAAAGGTCTCCACAAAGAAACTATGGCAAGCAGCAGCCAGATACAAGTCACAGGTCCAAGTTTTGGTGGCAGGGATACATTCAGACATTTCATGAGAGCAGAGGCCAGATAACATCTGTAGAGACAAACTTGGTTATTGAAATAAAACAACTTTCCCAAGTCATACATCCTTCCACTTTGGTTTCTCAGCAGTAGAACAGTAAGTGGGTTATTCATAGGCATATTTCATACAGTATTTTATTGCAAGTTTAAGTTATTACTGAGCAATGAAGTTTTTTCTTTCCTGTTTCTTTTCAGGGCAATGCTATCCATTGGGTTGGTGGAGGGTCAGACACAAACACTGGTCCTTGAAGATGTGTCAGGAGCAGTTCTGAATACAGTGCTGACTTATGTGTACACTGGTCAGGCTACTCTCACAGAGCAGAATGTGCAGGATGTTCTAACGCTTGCTGATTACTTTCAAATACATGCACTAAAGAAGTTGTGTTGTTACCACCTTAAGGTAATACTTAATGTATATTTATAATTATTCCATTACTAGTTTCTAAGAAAGTGACCTGGTGTTACCCAGGATTCTTCCCAGAGGCTCCTGCTGCCCAAGGTTGCACTGTTTTTAGTAGCTGGGATGTGTGAACTCCTTTGGAGTGTGATAATCTTTGACAAGACTGTACTCCTAATGATACAGCCTTGCCAAACATAACTTTAACTCACAGTGCAACCCCATGCAGGCAGAATACACTAATACTTCCTAAGGTATCCTAGATGATAAAAAAAAAAAAAATATTTGACCTGTACACAAAAATGATAAGATTAGATATTAAAGTTAGTAAGCATATGGAGAATGGAGAAGGAAGTACTAAAAAGAATTTTATTATATAACGTCAATATTTTGTGTCTGTAATTGTTGTATGAAAGTCTCCATAATTGAGCTTTAACATGACTGGGAAATACGATATACAAACTTAACAAGGTATATACTGAGCTTATGTTTTGATCAGCTTCATAGTTACCAATTTCTTTTTTCTACTGTCCCTTGACAGAACCACTTGGTGATGAGAACATGCCTCAGTGTCTATGAGGTTGCAACTCTTCATCGCTGTCATGATCTAGCTGCTGAAGCTTTGGCACTGGCATGTTCCCAATGCTCAGAGGTCCTAATTCAGCCAAGCTTCCTTACACTTCAGCCAGAAACTGTCCTAGTGCTTTTAAAACAGCCATACCTCAATGTTGAGTCCGAGGAAGAGCTTTTACAGGTTTGTACACCTTGTTTGTTCGACTTTTAATCATTTTGTAGCTGATGCATTGGTTTGTACTTAGTGCTAACAGAGGACAGTTATTTAACTTCATTATCTACACCTCAATGTATCTGACATTTTAGCCAGAGAAAGCAAAACAATGGACGTATCTTTGAGTATCCTGAAAGGAGAGCAAAAGTACCTATTTAAAGTGTACCTACATGAGAATTTGCCAGTTGGCAAAAGCTAGCATGTACCACTCTTTGCTTCCATGCACATTACAGTATTATCAATCCTGGGTACATCTAGATCTAGGTTTTCTTTTAATTGTTTCTGCAATTGTTCCATGCATGTTTCTTATTTTTCATGGTAGTACATTGAATAGTCTTTCCATCTTTTTTGAATGGGTTTTCATATTTATTTTGTTTGAATCCTTTTTGGTATATTTCAAGGTGATATTGCACACTTTTAAGCTTAGGATATTATTCTTGAAACCCTTAATTTAATGCAATGCTAGATTATCATGAAATTTATCTTTCTCCTCATATTTCTAGGCTACAGAGTTCAAGGTTTTCAGCCTCTGATGATGATTCATACAATTCATCCCTTCATGGTTACTTGTGAAATGTATTTTAATCCACTTTAACTTACTCATTTCTGATTGATGAATAACTACATGATACAGTAATATTAAATCGAGAGAAAATATTCCTATACATTAAAAAATGTCATTCATGCACTGGCTTACAAATCAAAACTTATTCTTTTAAAATATGTAATGCTGCTTTATATTATAAAAGGACCAAATACAATTTTAAATCCAGTTTTATCTGGTACAGTAAATATCTAGGAATACCATTTGTTAACACTGTACAACTTTGACAGGGTGTGGTATGGTGGGCATCCAAAGACCCTGCTGGGAGGAAGAAGTGGTTACCAGCTTTCATCCAGAAGATTGATTTAGGATATCTGAACAGCCAAGCAAGAATTAAGTGGTTAGCATCTCTAGAGGAAAAGCAGCTTTTGTCAGAAGACATAAAACATATCATGACACCTATGGAGATAAATTCTGATGGTACCGAGTACGGCTCTGATGACCAAGAGGAATACATCAAGAAAAAACGACATAATTCACAAGAGGAGGTGGGTAATATGCATGCTTCATGCCCACAAATATCATATGGGAAAATGAGTGGGTGTTAATATATCTTTATGGTAACAAACAAGTCATGGGCAGAATATGCCTCTAGCACAGCCGTGTTGGATGAAATCTAAATAGGTTTAAAAAAAAAAAAAAATTTAAGAGGGATTAAATGAACCAAAGCTCCTTATATGTTAGAAGGGATGAATCTTGAAAGGCAGAAATGTTTAAGGTAGAGGGGATGATGAATGAATAAAGAATCTTCCACAGCTTTGCTATCTTAGGAAAAGTAGATTCCCACAAAGAAACTATGGCAAGCAGCAGCCAGATACAAGTCACAGGTCCAAGTTTTGGTGGCAGGGATACATTTAGACATTTCATGAGAACAGAGGCCAAATAACATCTGTAGAGAGAAACTTGGTGGCAGGGATACATTCAGATGTTTCATGAGAGCAGAGGCCAAATAACATCTGTAGAGAGCAACAACATCATGGTAGACAGAGAGGGATGGTTTGAGAAAAGTGATGGCTGGAAAATTACCCCTTTATGTACTGATGTTTCAGTATTCATCTTCAAAACATACATAAGTTTACTTTGGAAGCAGTATGTGTACAAAGCTTTAAACATTCAATGGTAATCCAGTTCTGGGCCAATAAACAAGTTCAATGGTTTGAATTGTGTGCCAACCT
Organism: Panulirus ornatus; assembly: GCF_036320965.1. NCBI lineage: Eukaryota > Metazoa > Arthropoda > Malacostraca > Decapoda > Palinuridae > Panulirus > Panulirus ornatus. The sequence goes on along the minus strand of NC_092280.1, from coordinate 21,275,268 downwards.
TTCCTGTGCATCATTTAGCCTACAAATGCATGTAAGAAACCATGTAAACCAAAATCAACATAATAGGGTATAAACATTTATGTGCTAGTAATTGTAGTATGCATCTCAAAGTGCCTTGTGTAGTGGCAATGTTGGTTAAGTTCATTATTTGGTGTACATGACTTTAAAGAGCAATAATTTATTAACAAATTATGTAAAAAAAAAATACAAGATCAAAAAGAGCATCACAAATCCATAATTATCATAAACATTTACACACTAGCAGTAGGATGCATCTTACAAAACTTGTTGTAATGATGATGATGATGATGGTATGAGATTTACCATTTGTGTACATAGTACTGAAAAATCCTTTAAAAGCAAATACATGTTAAAGAGAAGATTTATTACCAAATACAGCATCATAAATCAATAATTAACAAATATGCATGTGCAGGTGTTAGTATTATATATGCATCTTTCACCTTGGGGTACATAAGCAAGGCTAATCCCATTACATGAGTTTTAATTAGAATGAAGGCTTTTGATTCCACTTTGGCTAGTGAAAAGGTGGAAGAAGATTCACCCCTTAAGTGTTAGCAGTATTCCATACTGGAATGATTAAACCCTTGTATACATGAAATAGTAGCTTACAAGAAAAATAATTACAGCAGACATGCAAGACCCACACCATGTAGGAAGATGATATTGTATTGTTGATTATGCGAGATTTCAAAGATTAGGGTGGAGGATACAGTTATACCAAACATGTTCAAGATGGAAATGAGTGATGTTTTAAAAGAGATGTTGGTCGAAATTGCATTTTAATACTATTGAATTGCAACAGGTTTCTGCTTCCCCATCCTGAGATACTGCACAGGGCCAAATTATGAGAGGAGATGTGATCAGTATGAGAAAGTGAATGAGCATGAGTGAGGAAGGAAGAAATGAGGTATGTAGAGTGGAATTATCTGTGTAAGATGAATTTGGCTAGACGTTAGAGAGACATGATCATTTATTGAGAGAAGAGGGTGGGTGAAATAGGATAGAACCCTTAGGGAAACCACTGTTAATAGCATAAGAGGGGGAAATCACTCCATTTCACAATGCCATCTTGATATAAAATGAAATAAATAATATCTGGATAGCAAGTGTGCAATGTCGGCTTTACTCTTTTTCCACAGGTTCCATCTTAAATGATTACTTCTCATTGCTACAGTTTTGTCCACACTAAGATTTCTGTCATGCTACCTTGCATGGCTGTACCTAGTAACTAATTATTGAAAAATTGGTAGAAAACTATGTAAATGTGTTTATCCTCTAAAGAAAATAGGCACATCAATACATCTGTGATTTCTCATTACCCGAGTAGATTTGACATGTACAGTATTCACTGTACTACTCCTTTTGTCAACAGATGATTCATTATCACTATAGATGACTTTTCACATGCAGTGTAAGCACAAACATAACACATTATCATTTTGGACCTAGACACTAAAGTTGGTCTGATACAAGGTTTATGTAATTCATCCTGAGTAAATGAAAAATGATAAGGATGGGACAAAGTGAAAGAAGGCCTCAGTATCGTTATCTTACTTGAAATAAACTTCAGGATTCTGTGTATGATAGGGGATTGGGAGTTGACACTGTCCTTAACCTGACACCAAAGTCCCACATATAGTATGCTGGTAAATATATATCTTTCAAGTGTCGAGATATGGAAATATTCAGCATGCAATTCATATCCTGCAAAAGACCATAACTAAAATAGGCATCCCAACTTAGACACTGCACCTGAAGAAATGCAGAGTTAATAGAGAATGCCAACGATAAATTTTTTTAGTTAAAAATGAGTGAGATTTTCTTGATTACTCTGAACAGTTCGGTACTACAAGTTAGATGGACTGTAAAATATTGTAATGGATATGTATGAAGGAAATATGATTACCAAAGATATATATTATTAACATTTTTGTAATAAAAATTATCTAAGAGAAGCCATATCTTTGTATCAAGGTACTACTTGTGATTGGTGGAGAGTCTAATGGTCGTTTACTGCGCAATATTGAGTGCTTTGCTGTTGGATATTCGTCATGGCGATGTAGCATACCTGATCTGGTGATTCGACCTGACAGTCGAAATGAGCATCAACTCCAAGTCCTTCCTGTCATGGAGCATGCTAGAGCGTACTGTGCTACCGCTACACATGACAACTTAGTGTACGTTCTAGGTAGGTACTGAATGTGTATCAAGAGTTTTTTACTATGGTATATGAAAAATACTTTATAATGTGTCTGGAGAAGTCACTCTGTTTAATGAATTAGTTTTCTCATATCTTTAGCATTAAGATTTATAAAGTATTTTTTGATGACTAACCATTTCATTACAGGTGGCCAGACAAATAATACATTCCTTGCCTCCTGCGAGTGCTATAGTGTGTTGACAAACAGCTGGCACCAGCTCTGTGACCTACCATTGTCTGTTCATGGAGGTGCTGCTGCTTTCCTTGATGGTGCCCTATACTTTACTGGTGGAAAGTCCCTTGGAAGATATCAACATGAACTATGGGTAAATACTCTAATCTGATACCATGTACAGTAATAATAAAGGCATACAAAGTATTGAATTAAGATTTAGGTTTTTGATGCAAATGCTGTAGACTCTGAATGATGAATAACTGTGTGGTTTTTATTGTTTCGTGATTGATTAGGTTACATGCAGCATATAGGGAAACAAAATTATGCTCTTGTTTTCTCACTTGGATTTTTCTTAATCTTGGTCTAATAAAGAAAATACACATTTCAAGGTCATACTCTCCGGTAACCTTTCCCAGATTGTCACGATGTTGAGTGATTGATTATTGAGAATTATCTGCCACATCAACAGCAGAGTCAAGCAGTTGCTTGACAGTGGATGTATGGATGATTAGTTGCTCTGTTGGTGTCATGGCCATGAACAATGGTGTAAATTCTAAAACATAAATAATAGTTTGAAAAAATAACTAAGGTTGAACAGTGTAAATTGAAAATGAAAATTGCCATGTTTAGTTGCAATAATAAGGGGACTTGACCTGGGTGTAACGTTGTCGGTAAACTGTAAACCCACTGCAATATTTAGTGTAGTTTCAATCAATTATTCAATAGTCCAAAAATAGTCGCTTTACTCTGGGAAATCTTCTGGTAGGCACAGCAGTTGGTTATACAGTTACATTTTGTAAACCCAGTTGGGCCTTAAAGAAAAGCATCCATTCCCTATACCTATAAAGTTATGACATCTTTGACCCCTGTTAAAACTGAAAGTAATAGTATATATAAAATAATGTGTCTACCTTGTACCTTGTTCATTATCAAGAAAATTACTACTACTGCTGTGTTACAGAAATACAGAGTAATCTAAATACGACAAACAGGAAATACACATCCTTAAAATTATATATAAGTACAGTAAAATAACTTGCTTATGTTTCATTTTCGATGTATTAAATACAATATTGTACTTCTTAATATTACTTCATATTCTACAAATCTAATCTCAGATTTACTTATGCCTCTTCCAGACCTTGTTTTACTTGCCACTGGGCTTCCTAAAGGAACCATACAGTATGAACTTACAACAGGTCTCTCCATGCATATGTCAGACTCCCTTTGATCTTCAAATGTTCTATCAGGTTCCTTAATCACAACTTGCCCAGAACTCATTTGTCCAGAAGCCTGCTGTGTATCACTCATACCTTCCTAACCCCACTCCTGTATGGTTACTTCTCTTAGAGCTCCCTAATCTTTTAACTGTACACTTTTAAATATCATTTGATCAACATATCTCCAGACAACTCTTATCTCTTAGTTCTATTTTATATTACAGGGGTCCACTTTCTTACTCTAAAACAACTGATACCCAGTAAGTTCCCCACCAATTCTCCACATACACTTCATCTTTTACCCTAAATTCCCTCAAAGTCTGCCCTTATCAGTAATTTTTGTTCATGTTTTCTTTATACCCTTACTTTAAGTTTGGTCTCAGTAGGTCAAGGGGTCCATGTAGATTTCTATCGATTAGCAACTCTGCTGGGGCACTCCCAGTTACAGACTGTGGTGAACATCTATATCTGAATAAGAACCTAGACAACCTTAAGATATATTCCCTTTACACACATACACACAGTTTTACAATGAATCAAGTAGTAAAGTATTATCTTTCTTGCCTTTACACTTGCAAAGATAATTTTAATAAATTTTTTTACCCAAAACAAAACAGCTTAGTCACTGGCTACCAGTCTTTTGACAAGTGCCTACTTAATCCATGCATAAAAAACTGTAGTGCCTGTGTTCTCACACACAGTGTTCTTTATGGTGCAAAGGCCTGTCATTTTATATCAAATAATGGCAAATAAGAGTGCCATCAGCAATGCGTGTGCTAACAGTTCTGGGAAACTCAATGTCATATGACTGAAAATTATTTAGAGTATCATGAATATCTGGAGAGTAGCCCCATTTCTGAACAAAAAATCATTCGGGTGGCTTTGGAGATACTTCCTTCCAATTCAGACAAGGATTTGCTACTCCCTGAACACTTCCAGGCTAGAGAAATAAGATAGGTTTCCATGAAATTTGGCTTCTAGTGGACCATCTCCCTCAATTAGATGGTTAAAATGGGAGTTTACTGAACCTACTTTGGTTAGGGTAAAGCACCACAGCTGTGACAAGTATAGTAAGCTGACAGCTTGTAACTCAATTCAAGGGAACCAGGGGGTGTCGATATTTGGGGACACAGCCCTGACTGACAAGCCAATGAGCCCCCAAGTGTTTATACTTTTATTTTAGTGTCAACATAATGTATACATTTGAACATCAAAGCATTGTATTCAATTCTATTATAATGCAAAGTTTAGTTGATTCCCCTGACTGCTCTGTAGAGATCCCATGAAGACAATTAGAAACCTGTGCATCTTCATTTTCTTTTATGTATACTATTTATTTCAGCTAGAATACCCTTAATTGTTTTAGCATTATTTTTAACAGCTGTGCAATAATCTGGAAATAATAATTTGATACCAGTTATTTCTGTAAGAATACCCCTAATGTTTTCATCCTTTTATTTTACAGCTGTGCAATAACTTCAAAATAATTTATATTTATTCATATATTTATGTATAATTGCCCTAGGACCCCTTTTCCTGCAGTTTCAAGACAGTGCTGCTATCAGTACCTGGGAATTGATGGATTTTTAGAGCAAGTTATTTAATGAGACAGTATTCCCAGCATCACAGCCTCATCAAAGATGAATTTTCAACCTTTATAAACTCATGCAGGCACAGTCTTTTAACATCTAATAATTAATATGAAAACCAAAGCAACATGCAAATTTTCAAATTACTTCGATCTTGTCTATGAATTCCAAATTGTAGAGATGGAATATATACATGACATGGGCAGGTATAAAATCATAAAAATATATGCTAGATCTTAACTTTATAACTTACCAAATGGCTTATTAAAGAAATCTCTAATTTTTTTTCCTGCTATATGAATGGGAGGTCAAGGGATGAAACCTGTTTCTCCTATCTACAATAAAACACTTGAAGTGTGGGACAATCTAAAATACTTATAGTTCTTCATTGGGCATTTCAATCAAATTATACTGAAATATAATAAACTATAAAATCAAAGATAAGACATGAAACCAAAGACAATAGTCAAAGAACTAAAACAAAAAGATATGAGCTAATAACTACAGTATCAAAATTAATACACCTAAGAAAAGGAAGAGAAATACGTTAATAAGTTTCAGAAATAGTTTTTACACATTACTGTCTTTGTTGTGATGGTAAAGATCATTAACATTTAAAAAAAAAAATGAAAATATCGGAAGTAATAATATATTACTATTTTTACTGTGATAGTAAAGATTATCCTCTTTTTAAGGTTTATGATAACAATCGTGACTGTTGGGTGGCACGTACATCTCTGAGTAGAGGGCGAGGCCACTTAGGAATGGCTGCTCTCCATGGTTCACTCTATGCTGTAGGGGGTGTGGGCTGTGTTGGAGGGGCGAGTCAAGTTCTTGCATCTTGTGAGAAATTTGATCCTGGATCTGATATGTGGGTGCCCATTGGTAAGTGATCCAAATTTTAAGAAAATATCAAAAATATATATTTAGCTCATGTATATGAATATACATACTGGGTTTGTGTTCTTCCACAATCGTTTTTGGTGATATATGGGAGCTTATGCTGTGTTAGTTTTATTAATACTAGAAGCATTTATCTATGAAAGAATGAGAAATATACTCCAGAGAACCAACCAAAAATTACTACATGTTGTGAATAACAGAATAGGTTCAGCTTACTGAAATGGTCTGGAGACATGGAAAGAATGGATGAAGACAGACATTCAGTAGTAAAGTGAGACAGGTTGGAGATGATATTTTTGGGTACCACAGATTCAGCAGAGGGGCAAAGTAAGGAAATACTGTGCATCACTGCATGAAAAACATGCTAATGCTCTGTCTGTTGTTCAGTCTTTATACAATAAGCACTTATATGAACACATCTTGAGGATAATCTGACAGCATGAAAAAGTAGGCCAAAGTCCAATACATCATGAACTTACTTGATATATAAAGCACAACTTTTGTGAGGATTAGCAATACATCACGCCCAATTTCATTGAGTGTTTTAGCATATGAAGACAGAGTGCATATATTTATGAATGAGAAAAATTCAACTTCATTTATGTGTATTACACTGACCAATTTTTCCACCTTATCTAGCACCCCTAGCTCAAGCTCGGGCTTACTTGGGTGTGGCCGTGATTCATGACCAGTTGTATGCCATTGGGGGTTATGATGGTTCAAGATGGTTGAATTCTGTCGAGAGATATGATCCTCTGCGTGACCAATGGACTACAGGTGAGTGACTCATATTCAGAACAAAATGCGTAAGTGCATATCAGGTCATTCTGTTTAAATATTCTAACACTGAATTTGACACATAATACATATGCTCATTTAATTCATACAAGTGTTGCAATTTCCATTTTGTTCCATCATGGTTCAGCAATGCCCTCATCTCATTCTCAATGTGTGAAATGCTGTAGCCTTAAAAAACATGAAATGACCCAGCTGACAATATTCGTGTACTCCTACAAATGTTTCAGGCTGTTCATCCATATCATCATTTACATTCATGTACAAACTGTCTGCTTATAAAACTGAATTGCACTAAGTATACAGCTAAGGACAAGTTCAGGAAGGTGATCACAATGTAAATCAAGCTAATATTAGAATATTCTTAATTTTGTTCATGGCACATAAAAAATCACAAGAACTAGTAGAGAAGGCCCAGAGAAAGACAACAAAGATGGGTCTTGAAATAAGCATGCCGAGTTATAGTGAGAGATTAGAGGCCACAATAATTTGCCTGCTCTGAATAAGAATAAAAAAAGAAAGAGGGGAGACTTAATGACTATCTTCAAGTTCCTAAATTAGTTTGAGAGTAACAATGAACAGTTCTTCAAAGAATGCAAAGACGGAGCAACTGGAGGTCAAAACTGGAAATATAGTATGTAACTTGTAGGAAAAGACATAAAGAAGAACTTTAATAGTACAGTATCAGAGTAATGTATGAATGGAATAAGTTGAGAGATGAAACTATACAAAAATGGTGAAAGTTCAACAGATAGGATTCTGCGGGTGCAAAACTTTCTCCATTTACTCAAACTGGAAATTACATAAATGAAATACTTTTGAGTTGTACAAGTTATTTTGTTAAAGTGATTAATACTCTTCTAATTACTTTCATGGTATGCAGTGTCATCAATGATCAGTGCTCGCAGCAGTTTTGGTGTGACTGTCAGTCATGGACGTATCTACTGTTTAGGTGGCTTCAGTGGCGAGTCCAACCTTAACACAGTTGAGAAATACAACCCCCGCACCAACATGTGGCACTGTGTCCAGTCTATGCAGCTTCGACGTTATGGATTAGTGGCTGCCACTGTCTATGTCCCAGGGTCTACAAGAAGGTAACAGATGGTATCAACATTCCTATAGCTTCAAGGTGTATCAGTAGAAAAACTGAGTCTAGGATCTCTAAATTAAGTATCTGACACTTTCACCTTGTCTAATACTTCACAAATGTAGAAGCTAGCATTTAACGGTCGTGGACGTTATCTCTTGATAAATGAACAGCAGTAAACCAAGATGTTTGTATGTTTAATCTCATATTACTAATAGCACTGTGGGTTAATTATGCTACAAAGATGCAAGTTAATAAAATCAGTAACCACAAGACCTGCAGCCGTAATATCTAGTACACTCAGAGGTTTACCAATTTATCAAGTAGCATGGCCCACAAACTATAGGAGAAACAGCTTTTCCTACAAATATCAAGGATTGTGCGGAAGCATTCACCAACAATAGTAATGGACTCAGGGATCTGTACCATCTTATCTTTGGCATTCAATTGCTGGGTGAGAGTATAACAGAATATTGTCATTGTATTATCGAAGTTGAAGGGCTGGAACATTCATTTGCTAAGACTGCATATGGACATGCTATCTTATATTTGCATACTGATGTGGGTTCTGCAGGTATAACATAACTGTTAGTATTCAGTTGTGCATCTTACATTATAAACTATAGAGTGGCCCAGGGATATCTAACTGTTCTTTCTGGTGCTGAGTATAACTCAAAACATATCTTGACTTCTGCAACAGTTGAAGTGTTAGGCATGTTGATATACAGTGATCATTTGTACTGTTAAATCCACTTCCTCAAATATATATTTCATTTTCTGGAATGCTTCTAGGGCTTGAAATTATTCCAGTGTTATTTATACATATTAGTAGACCATTTGGTTCATAATTTGAAAATATTTAGTTATCTACCTTATACTCATAATATGAAGTTTTTCTGTAAAAAACAGAATTGTTGAATTTTAAAAGGTTTCAGTAAGCATTTCCTTGTATTCACTTAAACTTACATATTTCATCCACAGTTACTAAATACAGATTGTGTTTAACCACAAGTTATCTAATGAAATTTTAATAAAAGAACCAGTTTCATGTAAAATCTTCATCTGTAGAAATAACTATAATTTAAACTGCTAGTATGTATTTATGCCAGGTAGTTATAATCAATCTTGTGAACTAGCCCTATTTGTTTCCTTATGAGACTGATAATGTGGCGAGCGAGCATAATCATAGTTATTGACATCCTATATTACTTAGTATCGACAAGACTTTCTGTAGTTAAATTTGTGTAATAATTTGAACTCCTTTCTATAAGTTTGTATAAAGGAAAAATGCTTCACAATCTAAAACATTATATATTTAAATCACGAAACATGAATTTTAGCATCAAAGTTCCATATAAAATGGATGATTAATTTATAAAGACGTCATTCAGCATGTTAACAGGGGCTGTTATAAAAAAAAATGAAGGGTAATACTATATCTCTGTCCAGTTCATACTATTATTTCATGCTCCTAAGTATATTGGTATGTAATTGGTTTTAAATGACATTTGAGAGTATTAATGCAAAAATTACAGAGATGTGTGCAATTATCCATGTAAAAGTTTCATCATGTTCTCAACCAGGAATTTTAAATGCAAGAGAGAAATGTGAACATAATAGCAACAAAATTACATGCATCTTGTAATAAAGCATTTGGTTATTTAGAAGTCAACCAGAGTATTGCAGCTAATTCAACTCTCTATAGGATGTTTATAATTCAATTTCTTACTTTCCGATTATTATCAAACTGATGGGCATCCCCAACTTACAAATTGCTTGTCCCCCTGTTCATAACTTAAATTACTTGGAAGTCAGACAATATAAGGAAGTGATAGTAATATGCATAAAATTAGAATAAATAACTATACCTAACAGTAAGAATCAAATACTGTATTCTGAAATACATACTGTAGGGAATAAAACATCTTATAAAGCAACATTTACTGAAAATAATGCACATTTAAGTAGTTCCACATCTCATATGAGCAATTGATCATATGCCAGACTAGCAATTAAACTCTATTTTCTGGGACTCATTCATAAATACCACTGTTCATAAGTCGGGGACTTCCAGTACCTCATTTCTGTATGTTTTTTCTAAAATTGATAATGACTACAGTAAGTTTTCACAAGTTATATTATCACTGGGCATATGTAATATTCATATCAGCTATTCTAGACTTTATATTCTATATTTCTACTATCTGATGTGCATCTGAAAGGTTTTAAAATGAATCATGTCTCCCTCTTTCATGTAAATGTCCAGTGAATCAGTACTCTGTGTATATGTTTATCAGAGACTCAAATGCAATACTCAGCAAAACTTTTTAGGAAAACAGCATATTGTAAATTATTGTGTATATTTAGTGTATAGTTTAATTATAATTCCAAATAATTTTTAAGTTATTTAATGTTTTATACATTTTGCATTTTTTTATAATTGTAAATCCCTTGTAAACATCATAACAGTTTCAAATAGAAATTATATTTTAAGCCTTCCACCAGTCTACTTCTTGCTGAATCAACATACAAATTCTGTACTGAATATCCTAGTTATATGTCTTCTGTAAATAAGAATATGCAATAGAGTTCATAAAATCAAAAGGAGGATGTCCTGCAGACATTTTCATATAGTTTGAGAATACTAAAAATAATAACTGCACCCTTAACATGTATAAAGTTATATGACTTTTTATGAATTGTGTAGATAACAGAAAAATGGTTGTGTAAAGCATTTTTCGTTTTTGTTTATATGTAAAGGACCAAACTTAAAGAAGAAAAAATACCGCTATACATTCAGTTCAAGATCAACGCGATTGCAAAATGTTCAGGCAAACAACTATCATATGACCTCTTCAAACAGTTCAGCAGTGAGACAGATTGGCTATAAGAATCTAAGCAAGGTAGAATCATATATAAAACTCATGTATCCAGTGGATGCAATAAGCCATTTCTACCTTCGGTACGTCTTTTAAAACCAATAAATTTTTCACAGTTCAGTAGAAGTGATTCTTTCTGGGTGTCTATAATTGATAAGTTCTTTCTGATTAAGTATAATATCACATTATTCAATGCTTTCCATCATTTGATAAAATCCCGATTAATAAAAACAATTGTTTTCATCTGTTTAAAAGTACAGATAACATGAGTTGTTTACTTCTTAATCATTTGACAAATACAAGTAAATGTGAAGAAAGAGCAATAGGAGAGATACATTAAACTTAAGAATACACTTTAAAGTAGTAACAGGGCAAAGAAAGCTAAGGAGGCATTGTGAACAACTTTGAATATCACAAAAGAAACCTAGTTAATAGATTGGATGTTATGTCATATTACATTTCATTTCACAGTAACTATATTTTATTACATACTTTGTCACTGTCTCCTGCGTTAGTGAGATAGCGCAAGGAAACACACTAAAGAATGTCGCAACCCACCCACATACACATGTATGTACATAAATGCCCACACATGCACATGTACATACCTATAAATTTCAACATACACATACACATACATACACAGACATATACATATGTACACATTCATACATGCTGCCTTCATCCATTCCTGCCGCCACCCTGCTAAACATGAAATGGCACCATCCCTCCCCCCATGTGCGTGTGAGGTAGCACTAGGAAAAGACATCAAAGGCCACATTCGTTCACACTCAGTTTCTAGCTGTCATGTGCAATGCACCAAAACCACAGCTCCCTTTCCACATCCAGGTTCCACAAAACTTTCCATGGTTTACCCCCAAACGTTCACATGCCCTAGTTTAATCCATTGACAGCAAATCAATCCCAGTATACCACATCATTCCAATTCACTCTATTCCTTGCATGCCTTTCACCCTTCTGTATGTTCAGGTTTCGATTGCTCAAAATCTTTTTTACTCCATCCTTCCACCTCCAATTTGGTCTTCCACTTGTCAAATCCACACTCACTCTCTGTAATATACTGAAATCTCATTTAGGTGGAGCTCAGATAACCAAAAATCAGCTAATAATCAGACGAGTAAAAATATGATGATGCTTTGTGCAGTCTTCAAAATCAAGACTTATTGCAGTTACTGGCAAAACTCCAAGATTTGATCCAGACTTTTTTAAAATGATCAGACAGTATCTGGATATAAGCAAAGAACTATCTTTGTCCTGAGAAAATGTTTGTAATCTCTGTTTAAATCATCCACGAGACCCTAGCTTGGCTCCAATTGTTTTGGAGTGGTCATGTGATAGCTACTGAACTGCAAAGTGGGTTTTCAAATGAATTCCCTCCTATATTCAAGCAGCACTTTCTATTATTTTAGCAAGATGAAATACAGGAGAAATGCCAAAAGCAACATGAAAAGTAGAAACAAAAGTATATGAAAATCTGAAAAGCCATGGAAATAGATCCCAAATATATTACAGAAGGTAGTAGGTTGCATATAAAAGAGTTCAATCACACATTCAATCTTTTTTCTTTTTATAAAATCAGCTTGGGAGAGCAATATGTTCATTGATTCAAACAATGCAACTTGCATCATTAAAAAACATCAACATATGTGCTCTTTTACAGTAAACTTGTAAGACATTATGCAAATCATGCCTTCAACCATGAGCAACCTACAACTGTACAATATCCTAGATGTCACACAAGTATCTACTGAATATTTTTTAATATCTATTTCACATTTCCATGCTTTTAAGGAACAATGCATTGATTTCCCAAGTATTTTGCTCTTATCCTAAAATTCTACAATATCTAAACAATCCTGAGTACTAATTAATGTACATAAACAGTCTCACTGTACAAGAATCAAAGCATTTAAATCATCACAGTTTGCTTCAAAAAAATGAAGTGGCAAAAGAAATGAAACAAGTCTTCCAATAGGTGGTCAAACATTATCAATTAATTACTCTTAGCAATACGTTTTTCATAAGAAATGAAAAAAGGTCAAAGATGCTGAATAATAAAACCTATGGCAAACTCATTAAGAAAAATCAGCTTAGAACAGGCACTCGTCACAGCAAAGTCTGCTGTCAGCCAACAGAATGACTGTAGAAGGTTTAATAATGAGATATCTGAGACATTATATTTCTTTAATGATATGATTTTCACTAGTAATGTCTAACAAATTTTCTCATAGAATTTTTATTTTTGTATACTATTTTGAAACATTATAGAATTATATGTATATTTTACGCCTAATGTTAGCTTTAATCTACGTATTTTCTATGTTCTTTCTGTAAAACTATAACTATGTAGTGTACAGAATATATATATCTAATAAAAGTTCGTGACATTTATGATCACTTTCACAAGACTTCCTACAGCAAATCACTTCGAAAGTAGTACACCTCTTGCTCAATGTCTCAACTTGTCAAAACTAGTTCCACAAAAGGATAGGATTTCTTAGTGGGTTAAACATAACCTATTCATGTGTAACATCTCAAAAGACCTAATTTCTACCTCTTCCTAAAACTCCTTAAGACTTTTCCACCTCATCCGAGGTAAATTAATTACTCTTAGCAATACGTTTTTCATAAGAAATGAAAAAAGGTCAAATATATTTGGTCTTGGACATACCTTGGTAACACCATATAATCGGTTTTATATAAAAGTTTTATATAAATGCCAAAGGATCTCCTCCTGCACATTCATTTCATATGTAAAAATAGGCCCAATTCATCCATGTATGAAGTGTTGTTTTCACATACACGGCAGATCTAGCTTTATGAACTTGAAAAGAAATCCAACTTATCACTCACAATTTGACCTTAAAATTTGACCCCCCCTTTTTGTGTGCCATATTTTTTTGTTCCTTTTCTGTGAATATTACATTAATTTCTCCAGTGAAATGGCTGCTTGCATGCTTCTGCCATAAGCCAGACCATACAAAGCAACAAGCTACTATTTCAAAGGATTAAAGGATTACTTTAGTAATCCCTGTGCAATAATCTATACATATTTTAAAGTTAACATATGAAAATGAAGATTATTAATTGACGGAAGAATTTGGCTAAAATCTAACTCTTCTCTCCATATTCAACAATATGTATAATTCAAAGTCATATAACACCTCTGATATTTGCAAATACCTGTACTCAGGCAGTACATGTAGTACTCTTAAAATGGGTCATTTAAGTTCATTATCTCCCAAAGCCAGACTTTTTTAATATTCGATCACCATTTCCCGCATTAGAGAGGTAGCACCAGAAATAAGAAGGCCGCAGTTGTTCACATCCATTCTTTAGCTGTAATGTGCAACACACTGAAACCACAACCCCCTACCCACAACCAACCCCTCAACAATCTTTCGATGATCTACCCTGACTGCTTCACACGCCTTGATTCAGTCCATCAACAGTACGTTGACCCCTGTACACAACATTATTCTAATTCACTCTATCCCATGCTCGCCTTCCACCCTCTTGCAAGTTCGGGCCCTAATCACTCAAAACCTTTTTCACTCAATTCTTCTATCTCCAATTTAGTCTCTCCATTCTCCTTCTCTACTTTTAACACACATGTATCTTCTAAGTCAACCTTTCCTCGCTCATCCTCTCTATATGTCCAAACCATTTCAGCACACCCTCTTCAGCTCTCTCAACCACACTTTTTATTACCAAACCTCACCCTCATTTTATTTAAGATATATGAGGGCAACATATTGTCCTCATATCTTATTTCCAATACCTCCACCCTCCATACATCACCATCATATTCATATAAAACATGTGCCTTGCATTCATAAAACATTGTTGGGAGTAAAACTTACCTTTAAAGATACACTTTTTGCCCTCCCAAACATTTAAGGGACATTTTCATATTCAAAATTCCTAGGGGAAAGCAGGACACTGAGTTTACAACCAGGAATATTCTGCCAAAGTCAGGATGTCTTAAAACTATCGAATTCTAAATGGAACCCAGCCAACTAAATATTGAAAAGTATATTACTTACCTTTAGCCTCCAGAGATACCGCCATCAGCAATAAGTAACCAGATTTTCAGGTAACTGATCACTATAAAAATTTTCTGATAACACTACACACGAGATAAATAGATTTCCTGAGGCTATATTGCAAATATACCAGGTGGTATCACTTTGCAACATTCAGTTCACCATATTGTTTCACACAATACACTTTGTACTTTAAAATTTTTCTCTACAAGTTGTTAATCAAAATTTTTCTGGTCATTCTTACTTTGCGCATTTCCCCCCAGTCATTTCAAATCATGATTCATTACTCAGTTTGGTAAATAAGCCGCATATAAATAAAGATATGTCACGTTACTCAGCCAAGCAGATCACCTTGACCTGACCCCCACGAGACTGGACGTTGCAATGTTTCTGTATCACCGCCACATGACTCAAGTCACATTAGCTCACAAACACAAACTTGTCCCTGTTCTTTTCATATAATTTTGTACATGAAATGTAATAAAAAAAAAACATTCACACTAGTTATATAACACGAGTCTGTCTCACTTCTCATCGCCCAGGAGGAGGAGGAGGGCAGTAGTGAGGGACTAACTGTGGACCTGGTCCTGGCCCAGATGTGGGCGCGGCCGGGTAGCGAATGACCTTAACCAGCAGTTTGACCATAGAACCGGTAGTTTGGCTATGTCATTATAGGTGAATATGAAACATACTGAGTGTCCCGATTTTCTGTTGTAATGAGGGAAATTGATTTTATCGCGTACAATGAATGATACTCTATTTCTCTAACGAATGTAACTGTGATCCCCAAACCTCAAGGAGGTGGGTACCAGCAAACGAGATGTCAGGGCAACGTGACTACATGAATGGTGCACATATGGCGCAACATTAAGATAAATCTTCTGTACGCAAAACTGGACATTTTTGCCCGCTGGTAAAAGTGAAATAAGAAAAAAAATACCAGGCCTTGAAACAGCAGAGAAAAAAGGTGCTGTTATTTACACTGCAAACAACGTATTCTATATCACCTTGATAGTTATTGTACATGGCTGGTCTGTAATGGTAGTACACTTCTTTTGGAACATTATGTGATCTGGGTAAAAGAAAGTCAAGAATTTGAGAAAATCTCCCAACTCAACTCGGCTCAAACACCGAGTTACCTCCTACCATTACCAGGAGTTGGGTATGACGTAAAACAACTGAAATTTTCATATTAATTCTTCAAAGTGCTTTATGTAAAATTACTTGCAGTAATTACAGGTGTATGATCAAGATAATGCAAAAGTGTAAACAAATGAACTACGTAGCAAGTAGATGACTATCAAAATATAAAAGCAATTCAGAGCATCTTCCGAAATTCGTCCCTCCAATTTAGCACCGTTTCGTTAGTCATGACAGTACTTTATATCAAACACTAATGGCTTTTTTTCATTGGGTCAATAGAAAACAAAATACTGATGTGTTACATCACCAAGAATACAGTTATAAACTTACGTAGTTGGACGTCGATATGTGAAAATGAAGGGCATCGAGAATGTAGAGCCTGGGCCGGGTAGTAGGTAGCCGCTCTTCTTATGGTCCATGATAAAGATTTTTTCTTTTCTTTTAAATCACACTAGCTTGACCCTTGTTATTTACATTCGGATGCATAACATCAGTGAAAACTCTTTTGGTTTTAAAAGGGACGGCCATACATACGCGCTCATTTTCTCCAAAATCGGGACATTTCAATTATGTTTCTTTTCGTTCTGAAAGTAAAAGGGACATTGTTCAACAGCGGGTCTGTCCCGCCGGTTAGAACGTTTGGTAACGCAACTGATAACGAATTGTCGGCAAAATGCCTTTCGTTGCTTCAATTTCAGTCCTATATTTATCATAACCCTTCAGTCGCTTTAATACGGCAAGTGACAGGTTACAGCCGGATATAAATCAAGCAAGATGTCGGGATTTTGAAAAACTCATTAGCAACTAATAATGTTCAGCGCTTCTACTCCCTATCCATTTGAGCCTATCTACAACCACTCTGACAAGAGGTACAAGAGTTGAACAGATGATACAATCACGTCAGTGTTTCCGTGACAACTGCTTGACGCTGCCGAGCAAGGAACACACGATGCAGACTAAGAATGTAGGGAGATTACGGATACCACTTGACTATATTATAGAATACGATTATTCTAATCCAGTGATTATGAGAAACAAAAAAGTTATGCGTGATTTAACGCATAGAAGCACCCCTCCCCCTTTTTTTTTTTTTCCAAACGTCATGAGGTGGCCTAATATATGTACATTTGGTTTCCACTTTTATGTACTTACACCATACTAACATAAACATCTACCCTAATACAGCTACACAAAAGAATACGATATTACGGAAAGACACCTTAACTTTCGGCCATCTCCGCTGATGACCTACCACGATAACGTAGATCACCCGAAACTGAATTCAGGCTTAGGGTGACTATGAAAAGACATACAGATACAATCCGGAAATACATATATAATTAATTTTGCTTGTAAGATGGGGCTGTAGAGTTGCTGTACTAAATGCATTAAGTTTATATATTACCTGTAATTTCCTCATTTCTATCTGTGCATTTAGTTTCAGCACTAATGTCAACATTTCCCGATCGCAGTGGTTTGGGCAATCGACTGCCAAGTTAATATATTAAGACCGTTAACGTTGTTGTGAACTAAAAAAATACTTGAACACCTGAAAAATGTGTTGGAGGCCATAGTCGACGCTCTCACTTCATATACCACCTTACCAAGTTAAAGTTCCAAGCGGCTAATAGTCTATGGGGAGTTGTGGAACACTGAGAACGTATCTAGACATACCTTAGAACCAACCCTCAAACTAGCAGCGCCAACCCACTCAGCTCAATCACAACCGACAAAAGTTTGAAATTATTTTTTTGCTTTGTTAGAACATAAACAGAGTCATTTTCTTATAACCATAAGATAAATAATAGTATATTGTTAGATACTACATGCACTGTTAAAAATAGCCGATATATGGGTTTCAAAGATTTTTTTTATTTTTTTGCAGTTTAAAGTTTAGTGAATACATCACGTCCTTTATTTAAATACTGTAGTTGATAAAGATTAATAACATTCCTGTCATAAATGGTAACTGATTATAATGATTATCTGGGCTTTGCGTGTGTCGATGCCAGGGTCATTAATTTTCCAACACCAATCGAAAAAAAAAATGGACGTTTATACAATAACGCGTTTCAAGTTATCTGGCCAGTTATGTGTACAGAAACTTGGTACCAATGACGGGAATAATCTAAAGCGTTCGCGAGTCCCAGTTATTAATTTGCATTACAACTTTTATTAGAACGTTGATGAGTATGGCGTTTAATGACCACTACACACGATGTAAAAATATCACAGGCAGTTGGTTACCAACATACATTTGTAAAACTTTCAGTTGTTTTATTCTAACTGAATTTTACCTAGTTTGAGTTGATATTAAAAGCGCTCTCATTCGTGCAAGCCCAGATGTTCATCCTGCTGATTTCGAGCTGTGGTTTTATATAAACATCACACTGCCATCTTATGTGGATGACAACTGTTTCAAAAGTTGAGGCGTGGCCGTACGGCAGTTTAGCGCACGTTAAGGGTGTTACATGTAGGGTAGTAATTAATGTTTTCTGAAAAATGCATTGGTGTATATATAAGCATACATCATTTAATGTATCGTGATATATACAATGTAATGTATACTTACAATATCATAAAGGTAATAGCAAGTGCTTGGATCAAAGATATGCACGGAATCACCATGTATTGAAAATACAATATTATGCAATTACATACTTCTCAAAATATTTTACTCTCACATCGCCGTACTCGCCATGTGTGAGACAGCTGAATACTCACTCCTACTGTAGTTTCTCCATTTTTGATATTTTCACTTACCTGGTCGGCTTCAGTTAGGCTAATATACGTGGTCCGTGTTCTCATTCTTAAAGTTCAGTCAAGTTATACGAGTCGAGAGTAATACCTCGGGAAAGGAAGACAATCCATTATTAGTACAATTTATTACTTGGACATTTACAAATAGTTAAAATTAACTCAGCATTATTAAATATATTAATATAACATGGCATTCTCTGATGACCTACGGTACGTTCCTAACCTATGAATGGATCAACATGATGTTATGACGTCTACAATGTTTCTGTTCTTACCTGTATTATCCAACAGTTGGAAAACAGCAACAATAATAACTAAAATTCATAGTGAATTTTGTATGAGTAAAATGCACGGATGACGGTGAAAAAATGCATGAAGAATAATTTTGATCTTACAAGGTTTAGTAAGGTGCACGTTGTACTTTGTATAAAAACAAAATCAGTAATGAATTCATTATCTTTCGGTTCAGTACCTCAAACCGACCTGCTGACGACTTTACGATCAAGCTTCCAACAAAATACAAACTCAAAGCACCTGTAGTGGCAGCCCAAAGTGAGATCCGTGGGACGTGGCAAGCACCTAGCCTGACGTCACTGGGCATGACGGGAGGAAGGAACTACACTGACTGGCGGTTCCAGTGACTGCCTCATTTGGTCGAGTCTTTAACTGCTTTCAAGATGATAAGTCATTCTCATGTGAACGCATGAGCACGCTTGATTGGGATGTTTTCAGGAATGTATATTCTGACAAAGTTGAGCAAGAGATACGGGATGAAATGTGGTTAAACTGATGGGAAGGTGCAATGAATACAGTGGCCAGAGGTATTATCATCATCGTGATATGTTGTGGATGTGGGTTGAGAGGGTGGATGAAAGGCACTGAGCCATGGGAAGCTCCAGAGTAGGAACCTGAGTAAGCTCGCGCCACTACTATATATATGTACAGGAGCCCTGCTGCAAGGGACCAGGGTCCACCACCCTACAAGTTGTTGGTGATGACGTGGTACCGGCGGAACTGGCGCGGATTGATGCCGGCGTACACAGGGTCATTCATGGGCGTCGAACGTCGGGGGGTCGTACGACCTTTCATAGGCTGAGGCGGCAGGGATGTGAAGTGGTTCTGGCGAGGAGACCACGCCCAAGTGGACATGTACACGGGCATTGGTCTTGGAGCTGTTGAAACTGTTGGTCGCAGTACGGAGTTGCGATCCACCGTGTCAAGGGGTTTGTTCCTACGACGGGCGTTGGACATGGCCTTGACTTGCCGAGGCGTTGTCAACACTCGGCCATTACTGGTGGGCGGAGCACGGGCGGGTGAAGGGGAAGATGGCGAAGAGCCAGGACTGAGGCCATTGCTAGACGGGGCATTAGGGGAAGGAGCGACGCTCGGTGGGGACCCTGGCCCCCCTCACAGCTGTGCCTGGGAGCCACGCCATGACATCTGTCCGAAGCTGACTGCACCGTAGGTGGTCCCATAACCAATACTTCCGTAGTAGTCACTGGGTGCTCCACCAGGCCCATTCGGAGAGTACCCTCCCTGCAGACAGGTTACAATTTAAATAATCAGCCTTTTATATATATATATATATATATATATATATATATATATATATATATATATTATATATATATTTGATTTACCAAAAGAAGGAACAGAGAAGGGGGCCAGGTGAGGATATTCCCTCAAAGGCCCAGTCCTCTGTTCTTAACGCGACCTCGCTAATGCGGGAAATGGTGAATAGTATGAAAGATATATATACAGCCAATAATAATAATAAAATAATATATCCACATGAGAAACAATTACAGCCACCTGTATAAACAAATAACATTTCTCATACCTACAAAACAATAATAAACATATCCAACTGACCGCCATGTATCTATTAAGCTCGTCCTGAGTGTCGAAGATCATGACGATGAAGGGACTGCCAGGTACGTGTTCCCCAGACCACTTCACCTCCATGCGGTAGTCACCTGGTTCCGTCGGGTCGTACTTGCAGAGGATCGTCCGGTCCTTCTGCGACTCGCGCTGCATCTCCACACGGAAGGCACCTGTTAGACAGGCAACAAGGTTATGTTAAGGAAGCACAGTGCAACCTGTGTTGTGTCCGAGTCAGAAGATGGTCGTATTTTAGGGATGATAAAGTGAGGTCCAGAACACCTCCCAATAGTACAACCTGGTGTGTGACAAGTTACGAAAGTACTTAAAAGTGCACACCTTTAGGTCCTCTGATCCTGACGGTGAGTTGTCCAGCACCAGCACCGCGGGTGTCACAGATGAAGCGGCTTTGATAGCTTGCAAGCACTCCATGCTCAATACCCGGTCCGTACACACGAACCTGCAAACGAAAGTTTGCGAATGAAAAGGGTGACTTGTGAAGATGACTGCAATTATGCTGAGTGATTAATTACCATGAACGTAAGTGGACTGAAAAAGATCGAAAAGCTTGGAGAGAGAGAGAGAGAGAGAGAGAGAGAGAGAGAGAGAGAGAGAGAGAGAGAGAGAGAGAGAGAGAGAGAGAGAGAGAGAGAGAGAGAGAGAGAGAGTTTTAATGTACAGACGGCAGTAGGTGCGTGTCACATGAAGGTATTCTACTAAGTATAACATAAAGCAGTGGATATGATCTCAAGAAATGTTACGTATTGGTATACTGAATCTGGCAGGGTATGGGTTACCTTGGAGGCGTCTGGAGCACCAGCGACCTTGAGCGTGTATGGCGACCCCGGCACATGGTCGCCCTCGTATTTGACGTTCAGAGAATGACGGCCGGACTCCTGTGGACAGTAATTTCAATTATGGCTCATCCGCCGTTATATCATGGGATCACTATCAAAGCAAATAATCTTTGTTAATTCATTTGTTTTCAAATGCCACACATTGTAGCTGTTTCCCAACGGTTTATATTAAATCAAATAAAAAGTCTAGTAGTTGCACATGTAACAAAATGATCTGCAAAAGACATTTAGAGTTGGGTAGTCTGCAGCACACTACATTCCTTATATAGCTGCGCACTGTTCTCTTAATCAACATCTGGAACAGCCTCGGCAAGTGATAAAGAATCCTATGACACCATTAGGTAACGCAAAATCTAATCACATACGGTAGTAAGGCATGACATTTTTCCTCTTTATTGGACATAATTTTCAGTTTTTCTGAATTTCAAGATCTAAAGGGATAAAGGAGAAAGAATACTGCCCTCCCACTCCCTACGTGTGGTGGTGACTAAATGGGCAGCAGCTTGAGAGGGTTGGAAACACTTCCTTTCCTTATTTCAATGTCTGAAATAAAAGTGGAATGATAAGGAGCCAAGCGAGGAGTGCTCATCCTCCTCGAGGGCTCGAGTTGGGGTGTCTGAATGAGCATGAATGCAACCAGGATGAGAAGCAGGAAGATAGGTAGTATGTTTCGGCAGCAATCAACTTTACTAGGCTAAACAAGAGGGAAAGAAAGGTTTGGTAAAGGTAGTTAATAGGATGGCAAGTGCAAAAGATGGGGTGGTACTTCTGCTGAAGGTAGTTGTGAGAATTTATGAAAGAGTGCAGGACAGTGAGATGTAGAATGATGTGGGTGAATACAAAAGTGGATTATGAGAGGTGAGTGACTGGTAATGCATATGCACCTGGTAAGAAGTAGAAAGGTAGTGTGTTGGAAAGAGTACGCACATCAGCAATTTCGATGCTAGGGACTGAGTATTAAGTACTGATTTTTTTTAGTGCAAGAGTAAGTGATGTAACAGTGTGGGTATAACTGAGGGAATGGGTACCCAAGATGCTGTTACTGGGCATATGAAGTGGTCAGCAGAAACCATGAAATGGTTTGTGGCTTGAAAAGTGTGTTGGGGACTCTGGTTTTGGTGCATTATATATGACAAGTAGAGAGAACATGTGAGCATATTAGGCCAATTTCTGTCTGTTCTTCATGCAAACAAATATGTAAAAAAAAATCACATCTTTTATAAGTAAATTCCTTTAATTTTCCATTCTTTAAAAATATGAATCCTTTACTAACAAAAAAAAGTAGGGAAATGATGATGTAAAACATTTACATTATGACGAAAAGCCTATATATTTATCATGGCTGGATGTTCACATGACTAGTGGTGTCAGAGGGTAAGTTGATTAGTTGGTTTAGATTCATTAGTTACTATCAGTGACCCCACACATTACAAGCAACTTATTCTTCCCTAGACACTAAATAAACTCAATTTGTATGATTTGATGTCATAATATTTCTTTGTAACATATCAAATTAAGAAGAAATGAAAACTCAGCAAAAGTACCTGTGGTCTGATGTTGAGAGTGAAGGTGCCATCACCATGATCCTCAAGGTCACACAGAGCCACTTTCTGGGGTCCTGTGCAGGTGACAGTCAGCTCGCCAGGCCCTGCTCTCCGTGTGTCGATGAAAGACTTTATTTCCTGCCCCACCATTCCATGCCTGAGGCCCTCGCCTGAGCAAACAACTCTTGAGGCATCTGCTACACTCTCCTACATTGACCTTGAGAGGGACAGCCACGCACCTGGCGGTCTGACCACATCACATTAAGCAGGTAAGCACCAGGTACGATGGGTGTGTAGACTGATCGCCAGATTCCACCCCCTTGGTGTGTCAATGAAATAGACACATCAGTTTTAGTGCCACTCATGGTTACATCGGGGGCTCCAGGGCCAGCTGCTGATCCATCAATTATAAATTCTGACTGCTCACCACAGCGTGCTGTGGTGAGGCCGTGACCACGGAGAGTAACCCGTGTGTGATCACCTGTAGATATTGGCTCAGCCCAACCATGGACAGGCATGCCTGGCAATGGCAAGTCTGCATACCACAGACGTATTTCATATGCACCTTCTGCTATTGGTGTGAAAATTAGACGTGCTCGTGAACCATTCTGATCTAACCCCACTTCTAAAGGCCTGCCTTCATGGGTTACTTCACCTCTAAGTCGTCCTGGGCCAGCCTCACTAACATCAAAGGCTAGCCGCTTCTCCTCACGAGGAGTCAGTTCTAAGCGGCCATCAGCATCCTGCAAACTTGACCAACCACCAATGAGCCTCACACGTGCAGGATCAACAATCTTTGGGTGGAACGGGCTACCAGCAACATCTCGCTTGTTCCACTGAACACGTGCATCGAAGATGCCCACTTCATGAGGAACATATGTCACCTAAGTATAACAAGATAATTGGTAAACAAAATAAAATTAATAGATTTTGAATGCAAGATATATTTCAGATCAGTTTGTGATCAAGAAGCACATACACTATCGCAGTGCAGTGCAATGATAACTAAACTACTGAAAAAACACAAACACATACTAGATATTAGCCTAGTTTCAAAACAATTCACACAACATAAACATGGGGGTGTCATCATGATCTTAAGACCCAGAAGTCTCAGGGGTTAAACTCTCACTCATTATCCTAAATTTCAGTACTTCACTTGTTTTCTCTATACCTGCATTTCATATACCTTTGGTTAGTAAGACAGCATGGACATAGCTCATGAATTCTCTTCATAATGAGGGGAACATGGGAAAGTTTGAGCATCAGTACTGGTTTCTAATGGCTGTGACCCTGAGATAATTATACATATAAGGTAGCACCAAGAAACAGATGAAGAATGGCCCATCCACATATATACAAAAACACCCACATACGCACATATACATACATATACATATCAGTATCTACAGACATATACATACACACACATGCAGACATTATATGCATACACATGTACATATTCATACTTGCTTGCCTTCATCCATTCCTGTCGCTACCTCCGCCACACAGGAAATAGCATCGCTGGCCTCTGATTCAGGAAAAACAGACAAAAAAGGTCACATTCGTTCACACTCCGTCTCTAGCTGTCGTGTGTAATGCACCGAAACCACAGCTCCCTATCCTCATCCAGGCCCCACAGACTTTTCCATGGTTCACCCCAGATGCTTCACATGCCCTGGTTTAATCCAATGACAGCACGTTGACCCAGGTATACAACATCATTCAAATTTACTCTATTCCTCCCATGCCTCTCACCCTCCTGTATGTTCAGGCCTGATTGCTTAAAATATTTTTCACTCCATTCTTCCATTTCCAATTTGGTTTCCCACTTTTCCTTGTTCCTTCCACCTCTGACATGAACTCAGCTCACCTGGTAGAGACCTTCATCCTGTTTTCTAACATTGACACGAGCAACGCTATCTGGTCCATCCACAGTGACATGAGGTTCCCCGAGAAGTCCACGGCCATCTATGGTGAAAATTAATGGTGTGTCCACAGCACCACCCTGCAGCCCAGACCCCTTAACGCTTGCTAGTCCGGATTCCCCTACATCCACAGTGATGGGTGATCCTGGCACCTACACATGAAAGGACAAGTGATCTTACTATTCTTAAAAAATATATATGAGTTCACTACAAGTCACATCTCACAAGCATAATCTTGAATAATATTTATTATATAAAATTCATCTCTCTCTTCTACTGTTCTTGCAGGGTTAGACTTTGATGAATCTCACTAGGTTTTGTTTTTGCTCACCTCTTCACCCCCATAAAAGATGGTCACTCTGTACTGTCCTGGGGCATCAGGAACCCACTCTACAGCCTCACCTGCTGGCCCGCTCTTCACCTCCAAAGGCATCACCACTTCAGAGGGCGTTATAACCTGTACCTCTAAATCTGCTACACCTGCCTCAGACTTGTCCACTAGAAAGAGACAGGTTTAAAACATAATTTTTAATTATAAGGTACAAGGTTTAAAACATAAATTATAATTATAGGGAACATCACAAATTATCATTAGCCCTAATTTCGAAACAAAAAGAATGTAACTAATCAGTAATGCATCACTTACATTTGAAGAGACATGGTTCACCAACAGCTGTTATTGTTTTGCTGTGATCCAGAATCACCTTTGAAGCATCATATGCAGTGCACTGGAATGGTGAGCCCTTTACATGTTTTGTGGAGCATAACACTTCGATCTTGTAGGTTCCGGGAATATGTGGGGTGTATTCTGCAAGTAAGTTCCCATCTTTCTGCTGGTAACATTTAACCTGGAACAGCCCAGTCTTGAGGTCCAGTGATGAGCACATCGAATTCCTTTGAAGGCTGGCCTAAAGTCTCGATGACAAAGGATGTGGGTTTGTTGACACGTGCCTGGTGCAGGCCAAGGCCCGTGGCAGTTACTGAATTCCCAGTGGCAGGGTTACGCACATTCACCTCAAATGGTCCACCTAAGGCAGAAAGTATTCATATAAAATATATACCAATAAGTAATACTCTTAAATATCAGAATTTCAATTTTTGTGAGAAGCAAGAGAGGACTATTATCAAATAAAAATATGAAAGCAAAAGAGGTTTTGCAACATACCCTGGACAGGGACCCCATTATAACGGATGTCCACCTTATGTGGTATGGGAGCTCTAGGGTAGAAGAGCACCTTGTACAGTCCACCACCCAGGTCCCTGATGGAGTGCTTTACATCCTGACCCACTGCCCGCACACCTACAGACAGTGACCCACGCCCAGCACCTATACACAAACATATACACTTCCATTACATAAAGGCCATTTCTCCTGAGCTATAAGGGGGGCTAGAAAGCAATCTTTGTTTCAAATATCAGGTTAATTCTTTTCCATTGTATATCTATGAAGAACCACACAGTTATTTCCCCTTTAAGTTCCACAAGCCAATTTCAGGAAACTATTGAAAAATCTCAAGAGGAAGTTTAGTACCTGTACCCAAAAAGTGAATCTTTAGCCTTGAGCCATTTCTGTTAAACTGTTAAGTAAAAACAACTTAAGATACATTTCTAAGTTATTTTTAGATGAAAAGCATCCAAATAATAAATATATAACACCATGAATTTGTAAAATGAATCATTTTTGTCCAATGCTGAACAGAAATTCAATAAAAGTTTTGTAAATGACTTCTGTTGGTTATGAGTTTTTTGGCAAGTGTTCCTCATTAAATCATGACATACAAACATGAATATCATTCAACCTGTACCAAAAGATTCTGACTAAAAATGTAATATCTGACAATACCAGTATATATATATATATATATATACCTATGAAAACATGCTTACATCCCTTTCACAGAGGTATTCTTAGAAACCTGCTTAAGAAACACATGAACTGTAACTGATCCATAAGCCAATATTTACTGAATAAATAGCTTTAAACAGTTCATGTAAGTTAATAAACCAAATTAAACTTCCAATAACTGTGGTGTCTTTCCTTTCACATTTTATTATTACAGCAATCTTACTTGGTATCACTGAGCTAATACTTTGATTGTCTTTCCACAGTTTCAACAATTTTTCACTGAAAGCTAATGAATCTTGCCCATGAAATCTGCTGACATATAATATGCATTTTAACATGCAGTTACATGAATTTCTACCATTCCTGCCTTGACAAACACACTCTTAAAGTTATTTCAAACAAATAAACTTCCAAGTGGCCAGTTCAAATATTTGCTGATGAGCAATGCATTAGTATTCAGTGATATATCAAGAGCCACACATAACTCACCTGATGCATCAACCTTGAGGGCGCACTCCTGGCCAGAGAAACAGTCGCCTGTTGGCTGAAGGGATACCCGGCGAGGGTCGGCAGCCTCCACAGTGTAGGGTGTGCCACTGATGGGTGCACCCTGATGTAGTACTGCCACGCTGTATGACCCTACCTGTCCACACAAATATCACTGTCATTATCACCCAGCAACATTGAAAAAGGTTTCCAATTTCATTTACTTTGCAAGGATAATCTTGGTGAAGATGCTGATGTTATCTGTTTCAAAGAAGAGCAGCTATGTTTACTTTAGACAATTTTCTTTTTCAACAAACTGTTAAGACATTTCTTCAGTTTCCAGTAGGCATGCCAAGAACTCCCATGTCTACCAGAAACCTGTTACCCTCCAGGGCCTGCACCCATCTCCCTTCTTTACGATAATGATGACTATGATTTCTATGCGACAATGACTGCGTGAAAAAGGCAGCATTCTGTAACAAAATGCCTGTGCTTCCTCTCGACTGCAATACTGTTCCCTCTGAAATATAATGATTGTGTTCCCTCTCTAACAGTGATTACACTCCCACCCTAAGGCATAGATCACGTTTACTTACTATGACTATGATAGTTTCCTGGGCATGAAAAAGGCATTCCCTATGGCCCTGGCCTCACCTGGTCAGCACGGTACTCAGCACGATGTAGACCACTACGGAGTTTGACCAGCCGAGCTGGGATCTGCCCACCATCAGGACCAGTAACACGGATGTCTAATTCCCCATCAAGGCCTTTGGTGTCCACAGTGAAGGAAGCTGTGTTGCCCGTCACCACCTGTGGCATCAAAGATCAAGGTACATCATCCAATTACTCAAGAGACCATGTGCACAATGCTCTGGTTAGGGATCATGAATGGCACTGGCTGATATCTGTCATCATCTCTCTAACCTCCAAAACTCTCCTCCTTACCTGTTTCAGACCTTCTCCTTTGGCTGTTACCATCTGGCTCTCTTTACGTTGCAGGTGACGAACCTCTCGAGGTTCCAGCTCCCGGACATCACATTTGAAGGGTGATCCTGAGGGAGCAATAGTATGTATCTTGACATAAAAGCCAAGAAAGATGTCTGGTATACAAAAAGTTAAATCTTTTTTTTCAGAGCTTACATGGGTTGATTTTTGCAATACACACGACAGGGACAACTCACCAACAACATCTTCCTCATTGAAAGTTATATTGACGAAGTGTGGGATAGGTTCGTGTGGAGTGAATGTGACATCGTAAAGACCACGTGACCTAGCGGCAACCTCTGCCCTGACGGATGCCTTGGCTGTGGTTACAACCAGCTCCAACGTCCCTTCGCCTGCCTGAGATGCATCCACTGTAAATGTTACTGGCCGGTTCACCTGCAAGAACACAAAGGTTAGTTCTATAAGTTACTTTTGCAAGACTGAAGAGCGTTAGCAAAAACATGAGGTGGAACACAGTTGGGAATATGGTAGGTCAGGGGAGGAGATAAAAGGGTAAAGGATCACAAAATGAAAGTTTTCTGAAAGAGTTTGTAGATATTATGTTAAGTGAATGGTGACAAAGATGCAAAGGTTGATGGAAGACAGATATAACTTGTCAGCAGAAGAGTGACTGAAAGGTGGGATGAGAACAAAAGATGGAACTGTTAAATGAAGGGAGGGGGAGCATACATGTACTCTGTGAAGACTAGGACAACACAGATGTAACAGGTGAGCAGATATGATAACTGGAATATGTCAGTGAAGAGGGGAACAGGCTGACCAACTGAATGGAGAAGAGAGACAGATTGAGCAGGGTAAGTGTAGGAAAAAAGACACAAGGTGAAGGGAAGGAGGAAGACTGGTGTGAGAGATGAGTGTACGAGAGAAGAGTGCAGGAGTGGAGCAGAAATGTAACAAATGTGGGGAACAAGTGAAATGGTTAGAGACACAAGTGAAAAAGAACTATCTATCAATATCTCTGATGCCCATTCCCTTAGGGAATCCCATCAAGGGGGTGGCCACAGCAACAGTCCCCATAACTGCTTAAATCCAGTGATGCTTCTTGACCTTTAGTGCCTCACCTTTAACAGCCCACAGGCAAAGGGCCATCTCTAGCACAGTGCTTTCAGTGGTTCCTGCCTAAGGTTCCTGCCTAATGATCCAATCTAATCTTTCAAAAACACAGGTAGATCCCCTGAGCAACAGGGAACAGGAACAAATGTGTAACACATGAGTGAAGGGAAGGCAGAAACAGCTGTAATATGAGTGAAGAGGAAGGGGGCACAGTTGTAACAAACAAGGGAATGGTAAGGGGACAGAGGTGTAAAAAATATCTAAAGGATGATAGGAATATAAATATGAACAGAGTGGATGTTGGGAACACAGGTGCAAGAAATGAGTAAAGGATAGCAATAAGTAGAGTAGCATGACACAATTGTCAATGGTGAGTAAAGCTGGGGGACAAGTGCAATAAGCGAGTTAAGGAGGTGAAACAGGTGAATGAGTGGGGAAGGGACACATGTGCAAGTTCAGTGGATAAGGAAATACTTCTAACAAGTAAATGGAGAGGGGATTCAAGTAAAATAGGTGACTTGCAGAATGAAAACAAAGGTGTATATGTTAAGCAGAAGATGACACAAGTGTAACATGAGTGAAGAATTGATAACTGTAGGAAAGGGTCATGTGGTTAAGGTTGGTGATATGGTTGGTGCGACTCACCTTGGTATGGTCGAGGCCAGTGACCTGCACTTTGGTGACATCATAAATGTTGCAGGTGAAGGGTGAGCCACCCACACCTTCACCATCCATGATGACATTGATCGTGTGAGGTCCTACCTCCAAAGGCTGGAACTCCGCTGCCAGCTTATTGGGCAGTTCACCTTCCAGCCTGACGGGCACATGCGCTCCCGATGGTGATGTCACCTGCAGAAAGGAAAGGCTGTGATAACCATCATTGGAGTGAGAAGTTCAAGTGGAAACTCACAGCTTAGAAAAAAGTGCATGAATGAGGAAATAACTGTTGATTTGGTGGAATTTGTATAGCACTAGAATCTAATGGTCATTAAGTGCTTTTTAGCAGACCCTAGGAGTCACAGCAGTCAGAGATACACAATGCAGCGATATAAATATACACATTTACTGTAATTTTAACTAGGCATCATAACAAAAAAGGAAAATGCTTCTTTATATACCTAGGTAATATGGTCATAAAAAGACATTAAGGTATCTAATATTTTCAACCACTGGAGGTAAACTTGAAACAATTGCTAAGCCATAGGAGCCCTGACTCACAGAGAGGCGTGGACTGACCTGGACGACACAGTCGGTGACATCAGCACTACGGGGATCAACAGTGATAAGGGCAGGCCGTGCCAGGGAGGACATTTTGAGGCTGGCGCCTGATACCACCACCTGGCTGCTGTCACTTACACGGCACTTGAAAGGTGACCCTGGAAACATATATGGATGGCAAAGGTTAGCCAGGCTACAGTATTAACAGTAACACAGGTACATGGAGGATCTTTACCACAGAGGACAATGAGGCTATCATAAGTCTAGTGTGGGGATGATGTTGTGGGGACTGTGGAGCAAATGTGGTGAGCACTGGGGCAGGTGTTATGGGCAATGTAAGGCTGATGTGGTTGTCATTGTAGGGCATATGCTGTGGACAGGGTGTAGTACATGTTGTGGGTAGTATGAGAGAGATATTGTATACAGTATGGGGTATATGTGGTGGGCAGTGTAACGCAGATGTGGTGGCCAATGTGGAGCACATGCAGGCTGCAAGCAATAGATGTTCTTGCAAGTGTAGGACAGATGGTGATGACAGTATGGGACACATGTGGACAGCATCAGGTATGTTGAGGGGAGTCTGGGGAAATGGGCAGATATTATTCATGGGAGGGAGAGATAACAGGAGACCCGATGGTTTATGGCAAGGTTATCTGATCACCACTAACTGAAAAGTTGAAGAAAAATCAGAGTGGGAAGATGTTGTGGGTGTCATGGACAGTGTAGGGCATGATGTGGGTAGTGTGGGAAGGTTAAACAATGTGGAATGAATTTGACAAGTGTGGAACTGACGTTCCACTAAGTAATTCAGGGCAAGCGTTGTAAGTAATGAGGGGCAGGTATTGTGTGTAGTTTAGGGCAAAATGATGTGGGCAGTGTGAATAAGATGCTGTGGGTTGTGTGGGTTAGATACTATAAGGACAATGATAGGTGATGTGGGTTGTGCATATCAGGTGTTATGAGTAGCACGGGACAAGGGCTGAAGGTAGTACAGGGCAGATTTTTTTGTGTAGTCCTGGGTAGGTGTTGCAGGTAGTGCAGGCAGGTGTTGTGTGTGTAGTGCAGGGTAGATGTTGTGGGTAGTGCAGGCAGGTGTTCTGGGTAGTGCAAGGTAGGCGCTGTGGGTAGTGCAAGGCAGGTACTGTTGGGTAGTACTGAGCAGGTGCTGTGGGTATTCATAGGAAGAGGTTGTAGGTAGTGCAAGGCAGGTGTTGTGGGTGATGCAGCACAGGCACTAAGTAATTCAGGGCAAGGCGTTGTAAGTAATGCGGGGCAGGTATTGTGTGTAGTAAAGGGTAATGTTTTTGAGAAGAGCAGAGCAGGTGCTGAGGGCAGTGCTGGGGAGCAGGATGTAAGTAGTGCAGGGCAGGATTTGTAGGCAGTGTAAGCAAGGTGTTATGGGTATTGTAGGTCAGGTGTTGTGGGTACTGAGGCAGGTGTTCTGGATAATGTAGAGCAGGTGTTATGGGTGAAGCAGTGCAGGTATTGTGGGCAGTGCAAGTGAAGTGTTATAGGTAGTGCAGAGCAGGTGTTATGGGTGGTGCAGAGCAGGTGTTATGGGTGGTGCAGAACAGGTGTTATGGGTAGTGCAGAGCAGGTGTTATGGGTAGTGCAGAGCAGGTGTTATGGGTGGTGTAAAGCAGTTATGTGGGTAGGTCTGGGCAGGAGCTAAGGGTAATGAAGGGCAGGTATTGTGCAGTGGGTGGTGCAGAGGAGGTGCTGTGGGTAGTGCAATGAAGGTGTTGTGGTTGGTGCAGGGAAGGTGGTGTAAACAGCATACAGCAGATACTGTGGGTAAGGCAAGGCAGGTGTTGTTGGAAGTGCAGGGCAGATGTTGTGGGTAAGGGAGGTCAGGTGTTGCTGGAAGTGCAGGGCAGGTGTTGTGGGTAGTGCAGGGCAGGTGTTGTGGGTAGTGCAGGGCAGGTGTTGTGGGTAGTGCAGGGCAGGTGTTGAGGGTAGTGCAGGGCAGGTGTTGAGGGTAATGCAGGGCAGGTGTCGTGGGTGGTGCAGAGCATGGGTTGTGTGGGGCAGACGTTGAGTGGAAAGGCAGGTGTTGTGGACAGTACAGGGCAGGAGCTGTGAGTATTGCAAGGTAGGAATTGTAGGTGGCGCAGTGCAGTTGTGGGTGGTGCTGGGCAGGTGTTGTGGATGGCGATGGGCAGGTGTGGGCAGCTTAGCTCAAGGTGTTGTGGATAGTGTAGGGAAGGTGTTGTGGGTTGTGCAAGGCATTTGTGGCGACTTACGCCAGGCGTTGGCTTTCGGTAGGTCGTACAGGGAAGCGTGGGGCGGGAACTTGGGTGACTTACGCCAGGTGTGGGCCTCCGGAAGGTCGTACGGAGTAGTGTGTGTTGCATGTGTGTGTGTGTGTGTGGGGGGGGGGGGGAGGGGACTGGGGCGACTTACGCCAGCTGTGGGCCTCCGGCAGGTCGCCTATGGACTTCCTGCGGAAAATCAACTTGTGGAGGGTGGAGGTTTTCCTGCATAATGATGGCTGCGGCTGGTTTACTGTAGCGTCGGCAGCAAAGCTCATGTCTTGTGACGGTTATAAAATCTTCAATACACACAAAGTCTTCTGGTTTCACGAGCAAATACAATAACCTCTATCAACGTTTATTAATTTTCAAGTAATTCTCATTCTTGTGGTGAGGCGATCCCATCCGTACACGACCCTTAAACTACTGACTCTGACCTCTGTCGCACCGGAAGGCTAGTTTCACTTAGCGTTACTGAGGACAACTGCGTCACACCAATCAATGCATTTGGCGATCAATCTTTTTTCTCATAATAAACCTCAGGGTCATCTGAAGGTAAAGGAGGTTGAAGTTCACTCTTGCTGATCTTCTATGGCACACTAACTCTCTGGGAAGCACGGGTTGTTTTCATCTGAGAGGGATCTTCTCGATGTAGGGGGCGACCACTTCAGGCGTTCGTGGCTTAACGACACAGCCTTGCACGTCAGTTTGCTGTGAGGCAGCAACGGTCCGGTCCTTTAAGCACCTTATGCTCCCGCGTGATGACTATTTCTACATTCGTCCTCCTCATTCCTCTCTCCAAGTGTTATCAGTGGTATACATAATCATGTGTTACGTTACTACAACGTCACCTACGGGTTACATCACGACGTGTCCATCTGCTACCAATACGTAAGCGTGTATGCGAAACAGAGAACCTACACACTATGTCTTATGACTGATAGCGAAAGTGATAACTTCAGTAACAATAACTATGAAGGCATGAAAAGGAGACTTGCGGCAGCGAACACGCAATGATGAACAGGGCTCGACCTTTAGGTATGGTAACCTTGTCTTTAATATGACCTTTAAAAGTCTGGCTAAAGGTCATGTCATCAAGCACACGAGTCGTCCCGTTGTGTTCATGGTATCAAGTTCCACTGGCAGGAAGTGTGTTGTGGGTCATCAAGAAGCAGCAGGAACCACCTGAGGGTACACGATTTCCTCTGCCCTAACCAGTCAACACGCACATCCACGTAACCGCATCCAAACGACAACGTAAACTTGCGAGCGCTCAATGATGCGACTGCACGACACCAGACTCTGCGATAAAATAATCCGTGAGGACATGTGGGTTAAATAATTGCGAGATAATGTACAGCGGGAGGGTATCTGGTGATGATACTGTACAATAGCCTGGCACGAGGTAACACCACTAACCTGACCACAACTAAACCCACAACTTATCGATAAATACTCTTGCATATCTGTTTATGTTTGCAAGCGAGCTGGCTTGTACGATAGAGCCACGGGCCAGGACAACTGAATGTTCACGTCCCATTGAGATTCGTGGGTAAATGGGTACATGGATCAAACTACACACACACACACGCATATATATATATATATATATATATATATATATATATATATATATATATATATGTATGTATGTGTGTGTGTGTGTGTGTGTGTGTGTGTGTGTGCGTATCCCTTGTATCTTAAGGGGCGTGCTTTGGGCCGCATTAAGGTGGGTCTGCGACGAGATCGAACCAGATACGACCTCGCCCAAGGTGAATTTAATCCCGGCGTAACCAGAAGTACGTGGATTCCGGTAACGCCTGTATATATATATATATATATATATATATATATATATATATATATGACCAGACAGCTTATCCACTAGGGGACAGGTTAGGTAACTTAAACCTATTCAGGCTATAACCATGCACTTTGGTCTACATTTTTCCTTTAAACACGAGCCGAGTTGACAGTTCGCCTTGGTTTGCAAAACAAGGCTACAATCATGTAATGTGCCCTACTCTTAAAAAAAAAATCTCGAGAGCCTCTGTACAGTAGTTCAAGTTAGGCCTTTTCTTACTGGATCATCAAGTGGAATGTTAAAGCTAAGCTCAGGCCGCCACAAGCACCCGTACTCCCATGCCGTTAGCAGAGTAATATTGTTATCTTTCTAGCCAACAAAGATAACAGTCACTCTTCAATGAACTTCACTTCCACTGGGTCAATACATCATCTGGGTTCTCGTTTTTTTTCCTTTTTTTTTTCGGCTGACTCTTTTGTTCTGGATACATTCATCTCTATACATACCTACAGTTCACGTTTAAACTCAAGCAACGCATTACCTCTCTCTTCATTAACGATGACTCTAATGTTTGTCCTCTAATCCATCTCAATACCCACAATAAAGAATAAATATATCTACATCTACATCAAATGAAGTCTTATATAATTTTACATAAACACAACATTCAATATTGTTCCTAATTATTGAGAATTCTAAATATCTTAACGTCAATAGATATCAGTAATAAAATTCTTCAGTGCTGAGTGACCAGATTACTAAATATTTCCTTATTACTGAAAACTTTTATACCTACGAAAATTATCCAAAACAATGAACATGTAATTGTGAAGTTGTGAATATCAAAGTTGACACGGATACCAAATATTCAAACCAAGAGCAGAATCACATCCCGGGTGCCCAGTCATATGAGAACATATAAAATCTAATCAAACATATTTTGAACGCCTATGTATCACTTGGCCGAATACAGAAATATTCCGCCAACGCCTCCCGGCAAGTGCGTTAACGATTAAATGGAATATTCGAACCCCAGTGAATCAGAACAATCTATATGACATCTGCGATAAGGAATACATACTTATACGTCAATATACGGTGCTCACACGTAAGCTATCTCATTAAATCTGGAGAATCCTCTACAGAAAGAACGTCACTGTAACAACAGACAAAACGATCTGTTGCTGAGGCAAACAGCCTCAGAAAATTCTGAAATATATATCGAATATCAACACCAGATGGACAAGTAAGTATATGGAGATCTGCAGCATGCCTGGCGTCTGACTGTAAAACTCGTAGTCTTTTCATTCACTTTAAATCTCATTTACAAACTCATCTGACTTGCTTACTCTTTTCCTTTCAGACTCCTTTGCTATTCTGCCTCAGAAGCAATATCGGTGGAGATGGCTTTTAAAGGAGAATGCGCCTTTCAATCACATTTCTAATATTTGTCTTCTCGCAAACGAGTGAATTTGCATTAAACGGGAGTGGCGATCCAAGACTCCTGCAAGTATACAATAAGAGCAAGACAATGTATACCAGAAGACACATGTGTTCACTTACAAGGTATCAACATTAACCACGTATGGTCACTCACCAGGCACTATCTCTAGTAGATTTGGTCACTCACAATGTATGGCTTGGCCACTCACCGTGTATCGTTCCTTATCTAGATTGTTTGTCACTCATCAGGTTACTGCCTGGCCACTCAGCACGTTATCACCTCTTTAACAAGTATGGTCACTCACTAGGCATAGCCTAGCCACTCAACAAGTCCTGACACTTAAGCACTTTGGGCAGTTCATCAGGCACAAGAGATCCAAACATTCACCAGGTAGGGTCACTTACCAGGGACAGGCAGGCCATTGAATTTAACGGAGAGGGTGTGGACGGCGGCCTCTTTTGGCTTGAAGTTGACGCGGAACCTGGCATGGCCCTCCGACTGCACGTAGTTGGGAACGTTGCGGCCGTTCACAGAGACGATGATCTCCAGGTTACCTGCACCAGCCTGCGATGCGTCGACTGTGGGGCAGCGGTGAGGACAGGCACGGGGTAACACAAGCGGAAATAACACCAGGAAATATACTACAAACAACAATAGAGATCTGCGAGTAATACTCTGAAATGAATCTCATAATCAATTAGCCTTATGGTTCACAGGAAACTTGGCTTCGTGTTACGATGACAGGAATATTTTATAGTAAACAAAGCACTATAACCGTCGAGAACTCACTGGAGAAGTAGACAGGCTTGGCGACGATGCCAGTGGCCACCTCGGTGACCCTGACCTTGGTGGCGTCGTAGGCTTTCACCAGGAAGGGCGACCCGGGCACGAGCATGCCCGCCACCCGCACCTCCACGCTGTGGTCGCCTGCACCAATACACAACACGGAAATAATAAAACATGAACGGAAGTGCACTCGTTACAAACATAATCCATTACATTTCAAAGTGGAAAATTTAAGCTTCACACATCATTTTCTTGTCCGGAGGCGCATGGAATACTAGTTATAAAAATATAACCGCGTCCTACAAGCAATATAAGAATTTTTTGTTTGTCTCCCCGTTTTTTTCCTACATATGTCATAGTTCACGGTTCAAACCGCACTCAGGTACATGAATGTCTGAGTGGTGGACGGGGGTGACGGGTGAGGGGGAGAGGCACTGACCTACTTCAGTAGGAGTGTACTCCACCAGCAGTTTGCCCTCGTCGTTGGTGGAGATGCGTGGCTCGAGGGCGCGACGGGACGGAGACAACACCTTCACCTCCAGCTGATCCACAGTCGCCTGTTGTCCATCGAAAAATGTGGTATTTATTAATAAACTTATCTGGTGGAATCTTGGCCTTAAGTTAGTGTGGGAGGTATGACGTGCCCTTGAGGGATAACAGCCTTAACAATGGTGGACTAAAAGGAATAAAAAAAAAGTTACTCGAATTCCGATATCCCATTTTCTACAACTTAATCAACCACATATAAGTTCCATGATGAAAAAGAGAACTTTACATATCTAACCAATACAGATATTAAAAAAATTAGTTATACAGGGCAGCTAATTTTTTTTTATTTGTTTTCACCCCCGCACAATCTAGAACTCAATTTACGTATCCATGTTTGTTTACAGACAAGATAAGGAGACGTCTGGTGACCTGTGAGTCAACGGTGAAGGTAGCAGGTAGATCGACTGGGACCTTCTCCAGGCCGGCGCCCGCCACCGTCACCCTCGACACGTCCACCACCTCGCAGGAGAAGGGCGACCCTGGAACGTTCTCGCCGTTGAACTTGAGCTCCACCACGTGCGGCTTGGCCTCCTTGGGCGTGAAGGAAATGGCGTACACGTGGTTACCTTGAGCCTGGGCGCTGGTGGGCACCTGGCCGTTGTTGACGGTGACCTCCAAGTTCCCGGGACCCGCGTTGTTAGTTTCCACTGTGGACACCAGGTGATATAACTCAAGACTAACGTTGACTTTAACCAGTTCATCATCTTTGCCTACAAGTCTTACAATCCATGTATATGATCAGTGGAAAATATCTTACAATCAGTAACTTGGCTTTGTCGTACCATAAACTACGAGATTATACTTACTGGCACCGACTTTAAAAATAATATGATCAATCTGGTAACACCTGCAAAGATACGAGTTCATCAAGGAAGGACTGAGTACATGAGGAGTGTGTGCGATGCAACTCACCCAGGAAGGTGACGGGCTTGGCCACCATACCACGGTCCACCGGCCGCACCTTGATGGCTGACACGTCGTAGACTTTACAGCTGAAGGGAGAGCCTGGAATGGCCTCGCCGCTGTAGGCGACGTGGATCCTGTGTTCGCCAGCGCTCCGGGGCGCGAACTCCACTCTGAAGGTGTGGTCGCCGTTGTCGCGGACCTGCGCCGCCACCGGAAGTCCATTGGGGCCTATACAGACGCGGCCTAGTTAGTGTGGCCCTATGCTACGCCGGGGTGGGAGAGTTGGGAGGGCCGGGGACTCATGTGACCACAGGAGCACGTGAGGACGGGTGTGGGTCTTTGCAAATCGAGGACAAAGGAAAAAAAAAAAAACAGGCATATGTGGTGGGCTGAATGAAAGCCTGAAGTTAGCTCACGTTACAATTATTCTGAGGACCATGGATGAAGCAGGAAGAGGAAAGGGTTGGGATATCATTACAATAGCTAGCGATCTTGGTTACTGTTCCAGCCGTGGATGGGAAGCTGGAGGGTCGCTGGAAGATGTGGTGCAAGAGGGAGCGATGGCCGCAGCTGCTGGGGGGAGTCGCCCAGGGGTTCAGTTCAGGTTAGGTGAGGAGGAGGAGGAGGAAGAGGAGGAGGAGGAGGGAGGAGGAAGACATTGGATGCCACCGGTCATGTCAACACGGTTGGTCACCTTTGGGGGGACAGATAAGGTCAGTGGTCTTCTGGGAGTTCACACACACTACGGTATATGAAGGGGAGGGAATTTTGACTAATGTCACTGTGGGAGTGGAAACACAAGGCAAGTCTGAGATTAATCAAGGAGTCTCTCTGCGTCGTGATCACGTCCCGCGTCTGAAAGAGAGTCAATCGAGCATCATGTAGGAGTCATCATGGGTTCGTCACAGGTCACGCACCAACACCAGAGTGGGCATCACGTAAGGACACACTTCACACACATTCATATGCTTGGCAAACCTCACCCTTTACGCACGCACCACCACCACCAACATCACTAAGGTGTAGTATTAGAGACAGCTTTATTAAAACCATGCTCACTGGGAATATTTAGTCTAGCATGTGCAAGAAAGCATGCATTTGTGCCGCAAGTGTGAGGGCTTCCTCCCAGATGGTGTGGGGAGGAAGGCCCGCCCGTGCTGGTGTCTCGCCACAACCCCCATTGCCCAGGCTAAGCTAAGTGGTAAAAATACGGGTTAGTACTATTAGTAAGCGCGCTGGTGTTTTCTGGATCGTCCTGAAAAGGAAATACATGTGTGAGGAAACAAATAAGAAAACGGAACGGAAATAAGAGAAAACAAATAACAGAAATCATGTGACTCTAAAGTGTAACAAACGGAGGTATGAAGGAGGGAACGTGTGGCTGATGATAGGAAAGTTGCAGTGGAGATGTATGTATGTATAGGACAATGAACATTGACTGACATAATACGACAGAATTAGTTGAAGTAAGTTCTTGAACATTTCATATCACATGCAAATAAAACAAAAAGAAATAAATGAAAAAAAGAACGTAAATTTCCCCACAAATGTCACCTGGAAGAACAGGTTTCAGAAGACAAAACTGAACACTGATAAAAGATTCATAACTCAAGAGATGAACATTACTTTCTGGTACACTTGTCGGCTGAAGTAAGTTGGTAAGAGGATCCGCCTTCAGCGCCCGGGCAGAACACGTCATGAGTCACCCTACCTAAATCTACATCACTGTAAAAGTAAACATAAAGGAGAGAGAGAAAACGGGTTTCTTTTAAGTACTAACAGAGCCGAGGCACTGACCGACGCCTGACGAGCTCATTTCTCATCCAATCTATTGTGTTGTCGCTCGTAATCACACAGAGAAACTGGAGTAACGCATTACCCATACTTTCCTCTCAAAGGTGGAACGGTTAAGCCATAACGTATGTGATCACTGAGCCGTTACGGGCCACCAGTAGATCTATCGTTAGAGACGTGTGGATCACAAGTCGGCCGGGCGTGACACACACTCCCCCACACACGACAGGTTCAGCCTGTATAAGGGGGGAACTACCTACACCAGTCTCTGTGTTCCGAGGACCGATCTGTATGTATACTTGTTCAAACTCTATTCTCGTATTGCCATGTCCTACCGCGGTGAATCATAACGGACTAAGTGGTGGGGAATTTTTGTCCCAGTGGGCTCTACTTGCCTGTCCCACCACTGACAGGGATATCTGTACATTTGCCCCAGTGGATCAAACCTAGAAATACACAGAAGCCCCCACATTTTTTTTTCACCCCCTCTGCGTTACCATTGGAAATTCCTTGACGAACGTCTTGTGTTATGCACGCTTCCCTTCCCCGCCACTGCTGCTGGAGCACGAGTACGACTTCGCGACGACAGGTACCACTCCAGCAGCGAGGCGACCGTTCCAGCAGCAGCCTCCTCCCCTCACCTCTCCATCCACAAATCCTTACGTTTCATTTATGATTTTCTATTGTTTGCCGTCAAACTAATAAACACAGACTAGGATTCTTCTTCGTGCTCGTAAGTGTGCTAAATTTTGAGACTACACAAACCATTTGCAATGTATGCAAGTTATCACAACGGCTTGAATTTATATCCAAATTTCTGTTCCATATTCATCACTGTTCATGGCTGGGTCAGGGAAGCTGTGGACACATTACTGGACATGCAGGGAGGGCGGCGGACACCAGCCCGGACGTGCACCCACCCGCTGGTCGTAAGCGGCCCAATATTGGTCTTGAAGCGATGACAACAGTCGAGCCAGTCAAACTGTATCTTGTTAGTAAATGGTAAGGAGGAAGGCAGTTCAAAACATGGAGGATCAAGAGGCAAGGAATACAAGGGCAAAGGGCGCTTGTGGCGAGGAATGCAAGGCCAAAGGTGCATGTGGCAAAGGATGCAAGTGGCGAGGAATGCAGGAACAAGGATGCATCTGGCAAAGGAGACAAGTGGCGAGGAATGCAGGAACAAGGATGCATCTGGCAAAGGAGACAAGTGGCGAGGAATGCAAGAACAAGGATGCTCGTGGTAACGGATGCAAGTGGCGAGGAATGCTGGGACAAGGGCGCATGATCATAATAACGGATGCGAGGATAAAAGTGGAGTGTGAAAAATGAAACACCAAGGGTGCCTGTGGGGGTGAAGCAAGTACTAAAGAATACAAGGACAAGGATGCAAGTTGTAAGAGAAGCAAATGGCGTGGAATGCAAAGCCAAGGGTGCTCGTGATGAGAGACACTTGGCCAAAGGGCGTATGAGGTAATGGCATGCATACAGCGAGGAGAGTAAGGTCAAGGAGAACAAGTGGTGGGATGTACATGTGGCAAGGAATGCAGGAGCAACGAATGCAGGGGCAAGGAAAGCAAGAGTGAGGAACGCTGAGCAAGAGGCGCAAGAACAAGGAATGTAAAGACAAGAGGAGCAAGAACAAGGAGTGCAAGAGCGGCAAAGGAATGACGGGGAAATGAATGCAGGAGCAAGGGTTGCAGAGGAGGCAGTGTAGGAGCAGGGAAAGCAAAGGCAAGGAATGCAGTGACAAGGAGTGTATGGGCACGTAGGTGTCGGGTCACAGAGTGTGAGGATGGAGTGCAGGATCACGGAGTGGAGGGTGGTAAGGTGCAGATGGAGAGGTGTTCACAATACGCAAACAAGTGACGATGGTTTTAAGAAAAAGGTGACGTCATCAGTCCATGAGGTATCCTTGCGCCGTCTGATGAGAGAACAACAATGAGACAGACAGACAACTTTAATCAATACTTGGCTACTACGTACATACTACAAACGTAAGGGTGACACAACATTCTCATTCCTTCCCATCGTGGTAGATCAAGGGCGGCTAGATGACTGAGGTTTCCCCCCCTCTGACCAATGATGAGTAAGCTGGGTCAATGGTGCACGTGAGCATGACTAGCAACAGAACCAACTGGGTGGGTTGTTGCTGTGAGGCCGGCGTCACAGGTCAGGCAAGTGACTTCCTAAGGATCCACTCGGGGTCACGCCTCAGGCTAACCCAAAGTCCTCTCCTCTGGTTGTCCTCGCCGGCACGACGACCCCACACACACAGACACACACACACATACACTGCTCGTGAGCGGCCGCGCTACACCTGGGATGAGGGAAGCTTTGAGTGACCAGTCCTAGCACCCCAGGTAGGGGAAGAATACTCACCCTCGACGGACACCTCAACGTCTTCCACAGAGCCGGTGACATTGGAGATGGTGAAGAAGGACGTCTTCCCTACAGCCGTGGCCGCCAACGACTGTCCACTCACAACGATGCGGTTGGGGTCGGCCTGAACCTGCGGGTCGTAAGATAAATACCGGTGTTACTCCCCCGAGCTCACTCACCCACCACCGGCCACAACAGAGACAGGTACTCCATCCAACCCACTCTTACAAACCTCCCCATTGCCTCGGTGGTCAAGCCATCTGTTCTTACCTCAGCTGTGTTCACCTGAACGATGTGTTTGCGTTACTACCAGAGCGAATCCTCTGTGAACTTCGAGGGGAGAAACACAGCCACACATGTTACGTTACGGTACAACACATTATGAAGTAGAACGAACAGAATCAAAATGAACGACAGGTGACGAAGCCTGGAGGAAGCGGAGGGAGAGAACAGTCACAGAGGACGTCTGTAGACCACAAACAGATCACCATACCTTGCCGCCTCCCATACAACACTGACAAGTACACCACCATATCTTGCCGCCTCTCACACAACACTCATCACCTGCACGAAAAACCCGCGCCATCCCCCGCCTTGGACGGCAGTAAGTAGGTCTTTTGATATATAAACTAACGATTCACAGCGCCTATTAATGGGAGTAACTGAAAAAAAAGAAATGTTGGAAAAGGGACATTTCTGCAACAGATACGTGTCCGAAGCTGTAAAATATAGTATGTGAGGCGTCTTGTGTGTTTACTTCGTAAAAAAAATCATGTAAATAATAAACTTGCAATTCTAAAAACAAAGCTCTTAATTCCATCTTTCTTGAAAAAAATTACAGCATTATCAAATAACTTTTAGATATATATCAATA
Source organism: Panulirus ornatus (assembly GCF_036320965.1). Classification (NCBI taxonomy): domain Eukaryota; kingdom Metazoa; phylum Arthropoda; class Malacostraca; order Decapoda; family Palinuridae; genus Panulirus; species Panulirus ornatus. The sequence goes on along the minus strand of NC_092280.1, from coordinate 21,231,820 downwards.
CGCTACGTTTCTTTTTCCTATTGTGTTAGGAAATAAGTTCAACATACACCTCCTTACTTTCACATTATAGAAAATGTAATGATGAAGTAAGTGTTGGCTGTTTGCACGAAGATGTATCTGGCGTTCCCGATGGGTTAGTAACCGCAACACACCCGCTCATCCTTCAACAAGAACACACACCTCATCCTCACACTCGTGAAGAAATCTGACATTAGGACAACATATCATCAGTCAAGACACTGGCCACTTCCATGCTCCACGTTGCCCACCCTGCCGACGGTGAGGTACTACAGTGTCGGATAACAGGAGGTGCAACACTAGGTAGGTAGGTGGCGACGGTTGTGCCCGGAGGGCAGTGGCTCAGTCTGACTCACCTTAGCCACAAACGGAGAGCCCGGGACGGGTTCCTTGTTGAACGATATGTTTATGGAGTGGTCGATGGCTTCCAGGGGAACGAAGGACACAGCGAACCTGCGGGGGGGAGACACGGGGAACTGTGGGTGACGGAGTGGCTTCCTGCATCTTGTTTATGGATGCAAACTGTATGGGAAGGAGGAAACATGAGAGGATGGTCGTAATTCTAATGTAGGGATATGAAACCTTAATTGCCTAAGTTTAGGTTGGAAGAAGTAAACGTGTTTCGTATAACTGTAACTAAACATGAGAACGGTATACAGTACTGGCAGGTGACATGCTGGTGAGGATCAGTGTATAGCAGTTCATCAGAGTAGAAAAAGTAGACCACACAATGGATACACAGGAGCAACAAGAACTATTTGAGGCTACAAATGTTTCAGAAGCAGCACGGCAGAAGAACGAAGGAATAATGTGTGTGATGGCGAAAGTGTAATTGGACATGTGTGACTCCTTACATTTAGTATGCAAACCTTAAAAGTATACATATAAGAAGCGTTTGTTACAGTAGTAGTCTCTGTTCCATTTAGCAGAGTGGGACCATGATGATGGTGTGTGTGTGTGTGTGTGTGGGAACTGAGGGGGTGAATGCACCTGATCCACATCAATATGTAAATAGATACGGACTCAAGAGGCACTGGGTGCATGGTGGTGTTGACCTTATGTATATGCACCGGTGTAAGGGGCGTCCCCAGGGTAAGTGTGGGAGGACAGTTAGACCGGCAGAGGACCTACGTACCTGGCGGAGCCCTGCGGGTGCACCTGGGTGGGGATGTTCCGGCCCGCCGCACTGATGCTGATCTCCAGGTTACCCTCGCCAGCCTCCGACGCGTCCACTGGAATAATGTCATGTTTGACGTGAGGCCAATATCTCATAGTAGCCATAACCACAATGGTGATGCGACTTGATTATAGGATGTCTGACCTACTGATGATGTTCACGTAAATATACAACAGTCATAAATGTACTGACTTCTACAAAACATTTACGATCAACTGAAGTCGGTTGCCTTCTGAAATCATGAACCCGAAATGCTAATGGCAACACATCCTCACCTACGAACTGAAGGCTCTTGCCGATGGCGCCCCTCGGCAGGTGCGACACGCCCACCTTGGCAGCGTCGTAAACCTTGCAGGTGAAGGGCGTGCCCGAGACGGCCGACTCGTTATAGTTGACGATGATGGTGTGGGCGCCAACCTCCACAGGCTTGAACTCTGCTATGAAGCCAGCCCGCACACTGCCCGACACCCGCACCGGCAGGGTCGTGTGGCTCGGCGCTGAGGAACATAAAAACACTGGTCATACATCCTGGTCTTGGTGAACAAGACATGATACTCCCCTGGCTTGGGATATTCAAAAAAAAAAAAACTATACGATCTACAGTGAATTTCTGAATCTCGGATATTGGAGTCATAACCTAAGAACATGACGATTACACTATATAATCAGGAATTTCAGAAGCAAGACTGCGTGACAAGATAACCGTGAGGAAATGCTTGAGAGAGAGAGAGAGAGAGAGAGAGAGAGAGAGAGAGAGAGAGAGAGAGAGAGAGAGAGAGAGAGAGAGAGAGCTTACTCCTGACGGTGACTGTCAGCTCCGCGGAGCCGCCACCATCCACTGTGATGTTGAAGGCGGCGGGCTGGCCGACGGGTATGAGCTCGAGGTGCCGAAGCGTGAGGCTGACCCGGGAGGTGTCGGCCACCCGACACACGAACGGACACCCTCGCACCGTCTCCCCATTGAACTGCAGGCGGAAAGGTGGTCCATTATTACTCCTGACGCAGCACCATCAGCCATACGACTGTGCCAAACTGGCAAATCTTACTCTACAACCAAACACTCTTAATGGTCATCAGGAAAGAAAACATATTTACACAATACATTATTCAGGGATCAAGGGACGTTTGGTGACATTTAGAGGACGTTCTGGGGAGGTTCAATGACATATACAGGAAGTTCTTGGGAGGTTTAATGACATATACAGGAAGTTCTTGGGAGGTTTAATGACATATACAGGAAGTTCTTGGGAGGTTTAATGACACACACAAGACATTCTATGGAGGTGTGTACAGGACATTCTGGGGAGGTGTGTATAGGACATTCTGGGGAGGTGTGTACAGGACATCTAGGGAGGTGTGTACAGGACATTCTGGGGAGGTGTGTACAGGACATCTAGGGAGGTGTGTACAGGACATTCTGGGGAGGTGTGTACAGGACATTCTGGGGAGGTGTGTACAACAGGACATCTAGGGAGGTGTGTACAGGACATTCTGGCGAGGTGTGTATAGGACATCTAGGGAGGTGTGTATAGGACATTCTGGGGAGGTGTGTACAGGACATTCTAGGGAGGGTCAGTAACATGTAGGGGAGTGGCACCTTAATGTCGATGGTGTGGAGCTTGGCGGTGTCTGGGGTGAAGGACACCAGGCAGCGCCCTCCCCCCAGCACCTGCACGTGGTTGGGTACTTCACCGTCGTTGATGCTGATCTCCAGCTGGCCCTCGCCCGCCTGCGACGCGTCAACTGAGGGTAAACAACATTTCAAGATCAGAGGGGAAAGGGAAAAATCTTCCGACGTTCAGTGTCAACAACTTTTATACCAGTTCGTAAAGTCTGAGGGCACGGTGTGTGTCGCTGGGGGAGAGGTCAATACTTGATTCAGTGCCTTGAACTCGACGGTACGATGCCTCCTGACCTCGACGAGTCATATCAACAGAAATTTCATGTCATTAGACAACAGCACGTCTATATCACCACGACGGGTTATGTGCAGGATCAAGGTGAGGGAGGAGGGAGGGAGGGAGGCGGAACTGCTGGCTAGGGAACTTACCTCGGAACTGGCAGGGCTGACCCACCACGCCGTTGGGCACGTCCGACACTCGGATGAGCCCCGCGTCGTACGCCTTGGCGATGAAGGGTGACCCCTGCACCTTCTGGCCCGCCACAGCCACGTCCACCACGTACGACCCGACCTCCGTGGTCACGAACGCCACGCGGTACACATGCTCGCCGCTCTCCGTCAGCTGGTACGAGACCGGACGCTTGGCCGGGCCTGAAAGAGGGTATTGTGCCTCAGTGCATAACAGTAATGTCGTGTCACACAGGGAGCTCCTGGTTCCCAAGTGCACTTTCGTGTAATAATCACATCATTAGGGGAGACACATGAGAGAAATATAAGTCAGTTGATATACATCGAAGATACGAAGCTAGGACGCCATTTGGTTGGTCTTAGGCACAGCGGAGGCTAGAGTCCACTGCGTTTATTGATAAAAACTGTTTATATTACCAGTTACTGAACTTATGTGTATTAGAAAATGTGTATCAAACTTGCCTATCTTATCTAAGAACATTCAACATGGGAAGAATGCAGACTGGTGAGTTAATGAGTTATGAGGAAGGTAAAATGAGGCACTCACTGACGATGTGGACCTGGATGTCCTCCTTGGAGACGTTGGCAGCGGAGATGTCGAAGGCCGACAGCTGTCCCGCGGGGAAGTGTTTGATGGTGTCCCCGAGCACCGCCACGCGCGCCCCACTCCCCTCCATCACCTCCACGCTCCACGGCGACCCTGCAATTACAAACACTATTATATACAACTAGGACGCGACCCAGACAACATACATTACATTCAGCCGCTACAACACGCCCCTGCCATCCTACACCACCACACACACACACGTGGGGATTGTAGAGGCTTGCTGTGCGAGGGATTACGGCAATGTAGATGCCTAACTCAGACCAAACCTCCTCAGTCTGCCGGTAGAGTATAGCCAAGCGTTTACGTAGTCTTCTCCAGGAGAGGAAGTCACACGTAAACTTGGGAGAGAGTTTACCGCAAACTGTAGGGCCGACCTACATCCCTGACCCCAGTTGTGAGGGAGACGAGCGTGGGGGGGACACGACTCAGTGGAAAACAGAAGATGAACGACAATGAACAAAGAAAAATGGGGGAAAACGAAACATTCACACGAAACAGAAAAATGACATCTGGACATGGCAAGATACAGGTAGAAATACGGTGTGAGACATGCAACTCACACATGCTGTACTGAACCACATATTATGGTCGGAAATGAGGAGGCAAGCTATACTAGTAATTATGGGAGATATAGTGATTATAAGTATGGCTCCTCATTAGGGACAACATAAAGGACCAATGTGACACCTTCTGTGAATGCTAGTGTGAGTGTTGTACGGTGACGGGAGGTCCTGATGTGGTGTGTGTTGTAAGGTGGACGGAGTGGTGTTAACACCTGGGGTGTAACCAAAGGTGGGCGGTGTGGTGTCAACACCTGGGGTGTAACCATAGGTGGACGGAGTGGTGTTAACAACTGGGGTGTAACCAAAGGTGGGCGGTGTGATGTCAACACCTGAGGTGTAACCAAAGGTGGGCGGTGTGGTGTCAACACCCGGGGTGTAACCAAAGCGTAACCTGTCCTACAGTGTGTACATCAGCACAGGGGGGTGTATGTAGCAGCCTTCAACACATTCGAAACAATTAAATGCGGAACTACACCTAAGTACACATTCATGGTTGAGTTTTCTGCATTTGATCGTGTCATTATACAGTTTGAGAGCCTTAGGATGGATTCTATGAGAAGCGAGTCGAGAAACTGAAAAGTAATGACTTGTTTCATGTAATCTTGTGATATCGAAAGGTAAGAGATAAACTGAACGTAAAATAACGAAAGAAAACGATGAGGGGCGCTTAACGACAGGGCTAAATGGTGAACAGTGTGTGTCTATGTAACGTAATGGGAACAATGTTACCTGCAGTAAGTAGAGAAATGAGGTATATAAGTTACACTTTACCCACCCACTATGCATGATCCTGCAACTTCACACCATCACACACGCACCCACCACAACATGATCCTGCCACCACACAACACCATCACACACACATACCCACCACAGCAGGAGTGAGCCGGCGGCACCCACAACACACATTTCTGGAAGCAGACACCAGTTCTGCAACGTGTGAGTCATGCTGTGGGGCCGGGGGGGTGCAGCCTGCCACACTCCCTACCCTGCCAGCCTTCAACAGCCTACATATGGTAATAACAATAATTAATAATAATAAAAAAAATAATAATAATAATAATAAATGATATCATTACTACTACTACTAATAGCATTAATAATTTCCTTTCCTATTATATAATTATATCATTTCCAGGAAGCAACATCTTAGCATTGTTGTTTAACCTACACCAAGACTCCCACCATCCTGGGATACAGAAGAACATCGCACCATTACTGATAACAATTCACGTCGGCCACTGCCTGTGATATGGCATATCTCGACCCCCCAGTATCTTTGCCCAACACCGTGCGCATATCACATCCTCTACCTTAATATCTCTTCCGTTACTTAATATTATGCGAAAGTTTTTGGCATACACAAGCCCTCATCCAGGCCAGGCCTTATTGGGAGAACAAATCGTGATGACCAAACACAGAGGAATACAGAGAAGGAGAGAGAGAGAAAAAAAAAATTAAGAGGCTTATGAGGAGACAGAATACCCGCTGATGAACAACGGTCGCGTCCTGCATGTTAAGTGAGACATGAGAAGGTAAACGGTTCGAAAGTCGAGAGATGCACGGATGGACACATGACATGGCAACTGCCCATCCCTAAGTTACCAGGGGCCACCACAACAATGATGAGAACATTATGCCGTCGAGGTAAATGGCGGGGACACACACACACACAAGCAGCCAATTTCTGGGTGCAGAAACCGGAATGATATTCACAGAAGAGAGAAACAGAATCAACGCTGCGGCACAGGGCAACTGGGTCAAGTCTGGAGGTCAGATTTGGAAAGTTGGTAATTCGTATCGCTCTACATAACTCTTGTTATTTACAGTTTGACTCGCCTTAGATGCTAGAGCAGTACTCTACATAAGGACGAATCAGTTCTTTCTACATTCGGAGTAGAAGCTCAAAAGGGAAGACTTTTCCACAAACGAAGAAGATTCCCATTTTCTTTAAAGGGTGTCATCAAGGTAGAGTAGATCTTTGGATGAAATGAAGTACGTTTATTGTGTTGAGTGCTGGAATTATATATCCATCAAAGAAAATGGGAAAGTTACGAGGAATTTTAGGGGGAAGTGGGAAGAAAATGGGAAAGTTATGAGGAATTTTAGGGAGAAGTGGGAAGAAAATGGGATTTCAAAGGCATTAAACTCAGACTGGCCCACTGTGAGATCCCGTCCAACTAAGAGTTTAGAGAGGCAGTTGCAACAAGACGAGACGCAGATCGAGCGGGAAAATATGAAGCAGATTTGAAAGAAGTGGACAAACGCGGAGACGATTCGTCAGTGTATGAACGCATTTCTTTACCAGTGGAAGAAATCGTGGATAAAAAATGAGGAACGGCGAAGGAGACAGAGCAAAACGGGGTAATGAAAGACATTTCCGTTTGACACAGAAAGATTGGGAGGTTGATCCAACAACAAAGAAGGAAAGAGACCGGCCAAAGTGGACGATAAATATATGGGAACAAAGTAAGGGAGGAAAGGAAAAGACGGGAGCAGTGGAGGATAACGATGTGGGCACAAAATAAGAGAGGAAAACCAAAATAGGTAAGCCTGAAGATCAGACCCGGAAATCACAGCTTGTCGAAAACTTCCGATATATGGAGTGTAACACAGGATAACCTAGCGTCTCAAAACAAGAGATAAGGATAGGTTAGGACATCACCGGTGGATCCCGCCTTACGAAGGGAGAAAATCAAGATCCTTAAAGAAATGGAAGAAGAGAAGAGACAGACTTTGGAAATAGTCGAGGGCAAAGTCGATGACTGGGTGGGTTAGAACGGACACACTCCTATGGCGCAGGCTGGACCAATACATGCTTCTACGAAGGGAAAACTGTGACTATGCATAAGTGGGAAAGACGACCAACCACGAGCTCGCGTTGAGGAACAGCTCTTCAGTAACACAAGGATGGGTCACACAACAGGTCCACATGCCAAGCTTGTTTTCCATACGAGAAATGCTTTGTGAATTGTACGAATGTGGATACCTGGGAGGGGCACAGGATTCAAATGAGGTGCGCCAGGGAGATATTATTGGCTACAGACCACAAAAGCCCTTTTGGTGAACGAATAAGAAGGATTGTCTCTTTGGATCAAGTAAAGTTTGCCTCACAAATAACACGTCTGCTATGATGATGATGGTCGGAGATAATACCTGAGTACAAGGGTCGAACGTGTGAGAGTTTTTCCAGGTCGGAAATGCCAGGTTCCTTGGCCAAATGGCCTCAGAACTACAATGGTTGAACCACTGACTGAAAAAAGAAATTGTCTTGTAAAAAAAACATGATATATTCTTATACAAAAGCTTCATCTGAAGCAGGCAATAATCGTCCCATGGAAGTTCAAATGATGATTTCGTAGGTTAGTCCAGCCGGCGCTGCTGAGGTTGCCAGTAAGAACACTATGACCGGGCAGTGTAACTATAGCATGAAGATCTGGAGGTTCGGATCAGATCCAGGATGTCTGGTGAGTGTTGGTGAGGGGTCTGGTGGAATATGGAGGTGGTGGTGGATAATTTTCTCCACATCGTTGAGAAGACAAGGAGAAACGTGAGGGGACTGCAACTCTCCACACACCTCAATCTTTGTATCATCGGATGGTGATACATCCTTAAGACAGGACCCCAGCTTGACGACGACAGGATGTCACAGCCATTGTGGTAGGATCCTAGATGGTCTAAGAAAGCTAGACAGCTCTGTAGGGTCAGCAGGAACATGAGGTGAAACAGGAAAAGAATTGTAGCTGGCGCACTATCATCTGGCCAGATGACGTCAAAGTTTGAGGATAAAGGTGTGTGTGGGCTGTGCGTACACCAAGCGAGCTGCTGCTGGAATAAGTTTACTCATCAGTAAGTTGTGTGTGAGATTATGATGAATAATCTTCTCGTTCTTTAAGTCCTCTATATATAATGTTTGGCACGACGTACCACGTGAGACATTACGATACTTGAAGGTTGCCATACGAAGGCGAGGGTCCAGCGCAGGAGGCTGGCAACACAGGCAGGAGGAACCGGCCTCACACTGGCCCTGGTAATAATGGCGCACCTCCTGCGTCTCGCCCGTAGTACCCAGGGATCAGACTGCTTTCATATACCAGAGTTTCTAAGACTGTATCCACTTTTTGCATCGAGTCGGTAACCTTGCCATATTAAAGACTTAACTTTGGAATTACATAACATTTGTAACAGCTTATTAAATGATTATCGAACCACTGGAGACTGACAAAGGCCCCTTTTGACCGTCACAATAAACTCGCCTTTGACGAGGCGAAACTCAAAAACTCGTGCCTACAAGCGTCCCACCCTCACCACCCTTGTATGTGTCCGCCACACACACAACTTGTGGCGACTGTTTCCATCCCTCGAGCACGACGACACGACACTTCAATACGACGACACATTTCCTAGGAATCATAACCTGACTTTAGACCTGACTCTTATGAATTCGGAGAACAGCCAGATTGATCGTACCCAAGCGTCGTACCGTCGTGCTCTGGATGATAAAAACAGTGTTCTCCACACAGGAGGTCTTCCGTGCACTGCTGTCATTAGCTGGAGCAGAGGGGTGAGCGCCGGCCGGTGATGGCCAAGAGCGAGGCGTGTGAGGCAGGCAAGTTCCACAGTGGGCTCCACCCCACACCATGAACCACACAGGCCACTACAATTACATCGCTGGGCTGGAAGATACGGCCGCCACCGCCCACAGTCTTCCAGCCGGCACGTTACCCGAGTCCCTGAGTGTGTGTATACCTGAGCGTGTAGGGAGGGAGTGGTGTGAGAGGGGGGAACCCCGGGAGATGGCTCATGACGGGTGGCTTCATGGGGGGGCGGTGTGGCCGGCCGGCCAGCCCGCACCGCACCTGCTGGTCATGACCACACCAGGCTCGGGGAGGGAGGCAAGGGGGACCAACCGCTGCTCTCGCCATGTTAGGTGCGACCGCTCCAACCACCATGGTGGGTGTGTGGAGGGCATCCTCCTCCTGCAGCCGGGCACTGTTCAGGAGGGGGAGGGAACACTTATATAGCCAGATCATGGGGCATACTTAACAGTCAAGTATAGTTGAGGTTTTTCTCTCAGTATGTGCAACAGGAGCGCTTCCATAACTGAGGACAGCTGAGGACGCTTCCACAGCTGGGTTGCTTGTAAGGAGGAGCAGGATGTAAGTATAAGTAAACACCAGGTGCTGCTGGGACGCTTCTCTGGCCACATACAATGGGGGAACTTACGTGGTTGGTTATACCTGGGGTCCTTTATTAGGTTGGGAGCCTCTGGTAGATACGTATGGTTGGCCCAGGAGGTCGAGCAGAGGTGCTTGTACAATAGGGTATAGCTAGGTGGGTCCCTGGCGGGCGCACTGGCCCCTAAGGGGATGGGGCTGCGCCTCTATAGCCAAGTGTAGGTAGGGCAGGTGAGCGGGAAGTATGGCAGGAGGAACCTCCACAGCCGAGTATGGCTGTGTCTCATCAGTGGCCAGGTATGGTGGGTGGAGTGTAGCCTGGCACGGTCGGGGAAGACTAGGCTGGGTATACTGTGGGGCAATGAGGTACCTGCGTGAGGTGCTGGTGGCCTGAGGCGAGGGCGCCTCTACACCCAGGGTAGCTGAGGAGGCGTCTCTTACTGGACGTACCAGACAGTCAATTTCATGAATCTATGACCATCACAAAAGCTGCAGCCTGAGCAAGACGAACGAGAACGCGTGTGGTGTAATTCTTTTAATAATGATGTTAACGAACACGGGCAGAGGTGGGCTGAGGACCATAATGGTGTTAACGAACACGGGCAGAGGTGGGCTGAGGACCATAATGGTGTTAACGAACACGGGCAGAGGTGGGCTGAGGACCATAATGGTGTTAACGAACACGGCCAGAGGTGGGCTGAGGACCATAATTGTGTTAACGAACACGGCCAGAGGTGGGCTGAGGACCATAATGGTGTTAACGAACACGGGCAGAGGTGGGCTGAGGACACCGTGTCACCGAGCATGAAGGTGCACCTGCGCCCTGGCCACGGTGGGCAGGGATGTGGCTGTGTTTGCTGCGGACAATGCCACATACCCTGGTCCTCTTCACACCTACACAGCGACAACTGCCTCGTAATTCATTACGTTATACAGGCAATACTTAAACACTGTGACGTTCATTATACTTCTTCAGTTAACTCCCTAATGGTCTTACCGTGGCCCTATTTTCCCTTCCAGGAGAACAATGCATCATTGTGCACCTGTTATGGTAATCTGGCAGGGAAATGTGTTACGTCAGCTGGGGTGTGTGTGGGGGGTCGGGTCTGGTAGTGACGTGGTGTGAGTGACTCAGGGAGGGCAGGCCGCGCCCCACCTGACACGCACAGCATTCGTGTCGTGACCTACACATTACCCTACTGTTCATCATGAGAACTCCTCTGTCTTGGTCTTGCTACTAAACCTAATAATAACTGACAACTTCCATATGTTGATGTAACACACAACGAAATCAACGCTGGAATACATTTGCAGATTTTTGCGTTCCATGTTCCCCAGACTTTACAGTGACCATGAGAATGTTCTTCCTCTATATCTGGTCGAAGATATACACGGTGCTTACCTCTGTCTTGCCCCTACCCATATGAACCAATAAGGTACACATACAGATGACGACAGAAGAGTGTGGGAAACCTAGAGTGACAGCGACACTGGTGGCTGGAGTTGTCTCACTCAGGTACAGACAGGAAACTATCATTAAAGTCGTCAAGGTTCACGTTGCATCATGGCACCTGACCCACAACTGTGCTTCCTCTCTTCTGGCGGCCTGGGAGGCTGGCGGAATGGTACGCTGGCTGGCGGGCTAGCTGACTAAATGGCTGGCTGGTTCAGAGGAAGGCGGAAAGGCTGGAGGATGATAAGGAGGCTGGTCGGTCTGCTGGCTGGCGGGGCTGCCTACGAGGAGAGCAGCGTGGATGGCTGGGCGATGAGGAGGCTGGCTGCTTCGGAGGTTCTCTGGCTGGTGTGGTCTCTCTCTCTCTCTCTCTCTCTCTCTCTCTCTCTCTCTCTCTCTCTCTCTCTCTCTCTCTCTCTCTCCGGCCGACCTCGCACAACCCTCGGTGACGGGTCGTGTCGCAAGCCTTTGCCTTGCCCCCCCCCCGCCCCTCCTCCTCCGTCGTGTCGCAAGTCGTACAAAGGTCGCCAACAACTAGCCTGAGGTCAGAGGTCACTGCCAGTCGTGACTGGTACATGGATCCACCCAAAGAAAGTGGTTGCAGCAGAATTACACAAGAGTCAGTGTACTACCCAGTAATGTACGAACTAATGTTCCCGGAACTACCCTCTCCACATGAGGTTACTTGGGCAACAACAAGGAACGTAGGGTACACGTCTCGGACACCGCTGCCACTCCACATCATCCACTGGTCCACACACTGGTGGACGAATTGCGTAATCATCTCATTCAACCCAACTGCTAACTCGTTACCGTTCGGGAGGGTAAGAAAAAAAATATGCCCGAGGAACAGTTCAAGACCTTTAAACGTTGTGGTCTGGCTCTTAAGGTGAGGAATTTTGAACAAAAAACGTTCGGTCGGAGGTCATGATAAAGTAAGCCGACAGAGAGAGAGACCATGAGAAGCAGAGAAAGGAGACAGGGCGAGGAATGTGGTCTAGGGTAATAATAACACCAGTATGTTTACAGAAGGCATCCAGCCACTAATATATATATATATATATATATATATATATATATATATATATATGAAATCGTACATGTCTGTGTTGTGTTTTAGGTTAATTATTCGTATACTTTAAAGTCATGTCTTTATGTGTGAGTACCACACAGCCCGCTGACTGTGCGAAGCCTTTTCATCTGGGTGCCCGGTTGAAATACCCGCTTCACCTGTAGTCTGGGGCCCACGATAGTTCCTGGGGTGGCTGGCTGGCTGGCTGGCCCGCAACACCACGCCCTCCTCGCATGTCTTCGTGATATCAACACTTTCCACGGGATCATTCTATTTCCCACACTTGGCCTTAAATACTTGACTTACCGTCAGGTTCATGCTGGTTGGCGTGGTCACCACATGAGAATAATGCCTCAAGTATTTCCCTTCGTGAGCTGTCATTCCATACCTGTAGGCGTCTCATTCGTCCCAAGATGCAGTACTGTTTACATATGAGGGACGGTTCTTCGCTCGCCAGGGGAGAATTATAAGCTTACCATATCATCATCTTCCAACCATCCCTCTCCTTCCGCCATGGCGTTGCTGCTCCCTCCCTATTCTACAGGTTATTATACTCATGAAGTGTCTGCAGGTGTACCTGCCATCAGGGTCTGGACCCGTATCTCGCGTCTGGCTGACGCCTCTCACAGTCTCTGTGTGGAGACGAGACACAAAGGATTGGCCTTTGTGATAACTCCTCCTCCTCTTTCACCTCCTCCATCCCTCCAGCGGCGATGCTGTGAGCCTCTCCTCCTTCTTCCTCACTTCCTATAACCTTTGGATCTTTAAAAGTCAGGTCCAGGAACGAACACCCACGGGGAATCGGATTAAATTTCCTCATTCTTTTTCCTACCAAGTTTTTTCCTCTCACATGAGGTGGCCGTGATGGAGGCAAGTACCACCCCTGCCACGTCTCTCACTACACACACACACACACACATATATATAAGCACGATGGTTTGAACTCAGTTCGACGGTACGACCTCAGAGCTCGAGGTGCGACCTTCACATGCAAGGGTCGTCCCGTGTTGCTCCAGAGGTTATCATATCAACAATAAAACCACATAAAGCCTGTCTTGTGACACCTCTCATCTCAGCAGCAGTCATCATCTACGGATAAAAAATCTCAAGTACAATACACACACACACACACACACACACACACATATATATATATATATATATATATATATATATATATATATATATATATATATATATATATATAAACTCTTACTGCTGCCTGGCACTAGCAATCATCAGAATACAGGACATGTATTAGGTAAAACAGTCAGCGAAGATCATGGAAAAGAATTTCCTTTTTACACCACGGTACATTGTAAGTGGCTAGTGCTCGTCAAGGCCTCATCCGCCGCATGCCTCAGTCTCGGGGGGACTGAGACACACAGCCTGGCTGGTAGTGCCTGGCTTCGGCAGCAGCCAGGGCACGGATCCTGGCGGCGGCGGACGTCCTGTACTCGTGTGTGTGTGTGTGTGACCAGTGCAAGACCCGGTAAACACACCCACAACCACACACCCTACAACTACAGTTTACTTGTCTAAATAACGCAACTACGAGGTACACACACGAACGACAACGACGGTGTGTAACAAGTGAATCATTTCCATCCGCCGAACCATCATGATTTCCGACCATTGTCTCGGCAACTGAGTCGACCCGACAAAGAAAAAAAAAGGGTCTTACTTGATTACCACAGTCGTTCCACACATGCCACCCCTCCATTACTGGTGACCTGGCACGGTAACGGGACGGATGGCTCCCTCCCTCCCTCTCTCCTTCCCTTGTGACCTGCCAGCCAGCGCGCGCTCACCTCAAAAGGTCACTCAGTGGAACGTGGGGTCACTTGACACTAGGAGGGCTACATACACCGCCTCACAAAATGCTGTCTCTTGTTTTCCACATTCCATGAACAGCTCAAATGTCTCTCTACGTCGTGTAGAGACGTTCTATGGCATGGGCACGATAGAATGGCCACCGTTTTTATGCATGTGTCCTCCTGACACACGAGAGAATCATGGTTTATTTCCACATCGATGAAGGAAAATAGTGTTAGGGCAGGACATGCCGAAGGATATGCCAAGAGCCGAGGGTTAGGTGAAGCAGGAACCACACTGGGTATGTGTGGAGGAGGCTCTGCCACAGGTAGGACTAAGCCAGGGAGGGCAGGACTCGAGGAACTGTAATTGGAACGCGTCAAACGGGGACCCATAACACTGTACGAGTATGGAAGACGTCAGCCACACGTCACATGTGTCCTCTGGTCGGCGGATGCAACGTCTGTTTCTTTCCCTACACCGCTAAGCTTTGGTACTAACTTGATGTTTACCCTAGCGTCTACAACCAGCAGATGTCCCACACTCTACAAAACTATCAGATTATTCTCTCTCTCTCTCTCTCTCGTTTCCCCACCTCTCGATTTTCTTCTCTTTTAATCTCTTTGGACATATTACTTGAGGTTTGACCTCTTTCTCTTTTAATCTCAATAGATATATTACTTGAGGTTTGACCTCGAAAGACTTTTCTCCGTGACTCCTTTGTTTGTTTTTTTTTTGTTTCTTTTTAATGAAAAATAAAGATTTTTTAATGAAAAATAAAGACCTCAAGACTTGTCAAGTTACATGGCTGAGGCAGGAGGCCAGAACCGGTGGGAAGGGTGGCTGAGTCACGACGTGTGAGGGCCAGGGCCCGTCAAATCCAGGAGAGGAAGGACGTCGGGAAGCACAGGTGAGGCAAGACCTTACGTGCTGTCCCAGGGTCTGCTTATACAGGGACCCATCGCAGCCACAGCTGAGGCACGACCTCGCGACTTATCACAAAGATGAAGCTGGACTTCAGAGCCTGTCTGAGGATCATCTGGGACACGACTTCAGCACCTTCCACAGGCACAGCTGAAGGAAGACCCCTGGTAGTGTTAGAGGCACAACTGAGGGAAGGAAGACCCCTGGTAGTGTTAGAGGCACAGCTGAGGGAAGGAAGACCCCTGGTAGTGTTAGAGGCACAGCTGAGGGAAGGAAGACCCCTGGTAGCGTTAGAGGCACAGCTGAGGGAAGGAAGACCCCAGGTAGTGTTAGAGGCACAGCTGAGGGAAGACCCCAGCTAGTGTTGGAGGCACAGCTGAGGGAAGACCCCAGGTAGTGTTAGAGGCACAGCTGAGGGAAGACCCCAGGTAGTGTTAGAGGCACAGCTGAGGGAAGACCCTCGGTAGTGTTAGAGGCACAGCTGAGGGAAGACCCCAGGTAGTGTTAGAGGCACAGCTGAGGGAAGAACCCAGGTACCGTTAGAGGCACAGCTGAGGGAAGGCCCTAGGTGTATCAAAGGCACAGCTGAGGGAGAACTTGTGAGTGGGAGTTGTGAGAGTTACGGCTGAGGGAGGACCCACACAAAAGTCGCGGGTAGAGGAAAGACAAGATCCCACGACCTACTGACAGGATGGGGGAAGGGCAGCGTGGCCAAGCATAACATTCTCCTCCCTCCTCAGTACAGAGCGGCGTGGGCGGCAGCAATGATCTATGTAGCGTGGGCATAACCTTGAGGCTGAGGCGTGGGAGGGCAGCAGCAGGCAGAGGCTGGCGGGTGCCGTGCCTCCTACACAACAGTCCCATCCCTACACACACACACACACATACACACACAACAACACCAAACAGAGGAGCATCGTGACGCAAGCTTGACCGCGCACCACACCGGTGGGCATCAACCCACACCAACAACAACACACATGACACACTGGCTTATAGCCGGTAGCAACAACTTGACCTTCAGTAGCCAGGGCGGGTGCCACGCCCTCCTGCGCATCTCACCCCCGTGTGTGAACCTGACCATATCTTACAGGCCCGAGGCAGATGGACGTTATGATGGAGTGTCCATCACACGGACGGTCAAGACCTCCCCTCTATATAGACGATACTGAAGGAGATTTTACGTCAGACAGACAATGAGGGTTCGTCAAGGATACACCCTCTATTCCACAAATCCTAATGAATATGAAACGTTCTTTTCGAAGAGCAAACAATACAACAGTGAATTCCAGTCTGTATTCCCCACCTATGGCTCATCTTTCTCAACTGAACGTGTCCGTCTGTCACCTGATAATCTTGCCATGTGGAAGTCTTCTTGTGATGTAGTGCAACTTTGTGACAGGGTTTGACACTTAGTTTCCAGCTAGTAAGGTTGTCCTTGTGCCTGAAGAACCATCTACCGGAGGGCCATACCTGACCCGTGGGGAGGAGCTGGGCTGTGTGGGTCTGCACCTTACGTCGTCAACTTCCATTGTTACTCTCCTCCACCACGAGATCTACTCGTACCGTCGCGAGCATATCTAACGTAAATATCACTTACTCTTAAGTGTGAGTATCTACATCGACGTATCATTAGCAAAGCGCTTCTACATCGACGTATCATTAGCAAAGCGCTTCTACATCGACGTATCATTAGCAAAGCGCTTCTACATCGACGGATCATTAGTGTATGGTAATCGACGTACCATTAGTATAGTGCATCTACATTCACGTATCATTAGCAAAGTGCTTCTACATCAAAGGATCATTTGTGTATGTTCATCCACCTATCATTATTAAGGGTATCTACATCGACGTATCATTATTAAGGGTATCTACATCGAAGTACCATTATCGAGGGTATCTACATCAACGTATCATTATCAAGGGAATCTACATCAACATATCAATATCAAGGGTATGTACATCGACGTATCATTAGTGTATGTACATCGACGTATCATTAGTGTATGTACATCGACGTGTCATTAGCATAGCATGATGATGATGATCAGGACGGCTGAAGGCGGCAGGCCCTAGCCCAAGGTCGTGACTCCAGGGGAACCGGACGCACCAGGACCCACACGTACCGTTACTCCTGCAGAAGGACGCCCACTTACTGCAGGAAACACCACCGCCTGGAATGTGTCCCGGTGATGACGCTCTGCTGGGCACTGCCTAGCGGCAGGAAGGACAGGCCGAGGCAACGCTGTGATACACTCCAGGAGGAGTACAGGGAGGGCCGACAAGGTGTTGGAGACGTACACAGTAGAGGATGAATCAGACGTATGGCGGAGAGAGGTGGGAGTCGGCATTACAGTGGGACTAGGAAAGGGGAGAGGGGTGGGGATTAGGGCCCTTACATTGATGAAGAGGGAGGGAAGGTCAGGACCTTGCTGGGCTTTGGAGGGGCAACGGCAAGTGTGGAGAGATCAACAATGTGGTGAAGACTAGCTGGTAGAGGCATTGTTGGAGACTAGACGGGTAGGAGGGAGGGCGGGAAGTAGTGCCCTTGTAAGGTAAGGTGGGAGTGAAGCCATAGGGTTGTGGTGCCCTCGTCAGGAAGGTAAGGTGTGCGGCACGCTAGAAAGGAGGCCATGGGTTGTGGCGCTGTACCAGAACTGTCGTGCCACCTGGAAGTGTGTGTGTGTGTGTGTGTGTGTGTGTGTGTGTGTGTGAGAGAGAGAGAGAGAGAGAGAGAGAGAGAGAGAGAGAGAGAGAGAGACCGAACAATCCTTCCCGCCAAAAACATCCTCAAGCCTGTTTTTGCCGCCAACAGCGAATCCTACGTTGTACAGCCTACAGTTAGCATGTGAGCGGCGGCGTCGCCAACCACCACACATGTTGCTGATGCTAAAACAGTTGTGCTCCGGGAAAGAAAAGTAAGGAGGGCAAGGGCCCAAGGCAGACGTCTCCTGACCCTGGTGAATTAAGAATTTCTGTTCCATACTGAGGCTGGTGTGACCCCCTTGCCTGAGAGTTACTCCCACACACTAGTCAGCGGTCACACGTCTGCAGACCGTACACCAGGGATTTTCTCTCGGCGAGGCAAAGAAAGCTGGTGCAGGAGACTGAGGTGGGAGGAGTGGCAGGCCTACCAGGCCGGGATGCACGTCGGTGCGACGCGAGTCCTCCAGCCCCCTTCCTCTACCTCATTACCTCCCAGTCTCCTCAGTACCAGCCAGACGATACGACTGACCCAGCGATAGTGACACATCTCTAAAGGCAGGAAGGTGGCGTTTCCTCGTCTTGGCTGTCGTCACCAGTGCATCATGACCCTCCCCCCAAGCTCCCACATCGATCCTCCAGAGTGAAAATAAGTGAAAGTGTCTGGTAGAAAGGCAGGCCATGGCGGCGGCGGCGTCCAGGCGGGGGAGGAAACTGTAGCGTCGTCGGTGAGACACGGATCGCCTACGCCACATGCAGGTCGCCGACCACCGTAGCGCCAACCACGAAGTAGAAAGTAATACAACGATGAGACCAACCCAGGCCACACCCCACACACGTCTCCAACAACCCAGTCCACGACTCCTCGTCAACATCGTAACATCTGCTACGGAGAAAGAAAGAAAAAAAAAAAGATCCTTGACGAACAGAAACCCTGAGCACTTCGAGAGTAACAAAGACGCAAAACCCCGTACCACAGCCGCCTGGTTGTTCGTGCGATCTAGACCTGTCATTTTCTTGCGTTTCCGTAGGGAATACCTGGAGTAAGGCCTTAAGCACACCGACAATATATATATATATATATATATATATATATATATATATATATATATATATATATATATATATACTTACAAGGGGCAGATATCGGCCTAAGAGGTACTATCACCTGGGTGTCAGGAGCGGTGGCACACCTCAGCACCTGTCATACTTGGGTGACATTCCTCCTCTGCGTCACATACTCAAGTGTGTCGCAGGAACTTAATAACAAACCTTTCCCTCGAGCATAACAACTGACGCCAAGCAACAAACGAGTATCTCTTCTTAATCACACGTCTCCTTCACCCACGGGGACATGGGACTCTTGAAGACTACCCACGAATCTCCAGCGAGTCTTCAGGGGCGATAAACAGGGGTGGGAGCGGGGGAGGAGGAGGAGGAGGAGGAGGAGGAGGTCTGGAAGCCTTCCCTTTGCTTGTACTGTCACGATCTAGAGGAGGGAAGCAGAGCGAGGAGTGCTCCACGAAGCCTCAGGCTGCGGTGACTGAATGTGTGTGGATTTAACAACAGCAAATGAGTTCGTAAAGGTGTGTGTGTGTGTGTGTGTGTGTGTGTGTGTGTGATTTCCGGGAGGGTTGTTTAACCCAAGTGAGGCACCATCTCTTGACCATTCTCTCCACCCATTCAACTTTTTATATTTGTTATGATGTCTGCATCATCCATGTCGTCAGTCATTCTCTCCCATTCATCCACCAACCTCATACCATAATAGTCATTCTTTGCATCTTTTCTGACAAGTTTCTTGCTAATCTCATGTTATGTCCTGAGGTTGTTCTGTCCCGGCGTCTACCCACATCTAAGTCGTTAATATGGTTTAAAAACTGGGAGGTTGTCATCAGGTCACCGCTCACTCTTCTCTCTACCATGGTGTACAAGCCTAAGGCCTCTAACCTTTCCCTGTCACTCAACTCCCTTAATTCTGATACGCACCAAAAACTGAAACGCCTCATTACCAGTATTTTACCCCGTGTGAGGAGTGCGTGCCTAACTGCTTCATGTACCACACTGATTGTTCGTTCATTACCATCGTTGTAGAGTTGTTCTGGATCATTGAAGTTCTTAGGTAGACTGTGTAACATGAACGTCACTTTTTACTTGTATCCAAGATACCCTTCTCATTATGTCCTGTCTGAATGGGTCATCTTGCGTCAATCCTTCTCTTCATATTTCTCTTCCCATCTGACACAGAAATGGGGAGATCTTGCCTTTATGTGCAGGTGAGTTTTTGCCTAATTTACTCCTCAGATTTCTAGTCTTTTCCATGTACAACGAATCCACCGGCAGCATTTGTACTCGTTACTTTCCATCCATCTGACTTCATCATAACCTGACGTTCCTACTCCCTCTGCGGTATTGGCTGGCTGGGTGCACCATCCTCTTGACTTCATCATAACCTGACGTTCCTACTCCCTCTGCGGTATTGGCTGGGTGCACCATCCTCTTGCCTCATTTGGCGTCTTCCGTTTTCTTTTTATTTCCTTGACACCATTCTTTGCCTTTCCCCCACTTCTCTTCCCTCGGTCTATCACTGATACATACCCCACTTAAATCCAACTTGTTCTTGAACCCCACTTAAATACAACTTGTTCTTGAACCCCACTGAAATCCAACTTGTTTTTAAGTTTGCTAACCTACCTAAGTACCTCGTGACTGGACGGATTCCACATCCAAGGCAACCAACCATAAGTGGTCGTCCCATTACGTCTTGATTATAACCACCAATTCTCCTCTTCCTTTTATCAAATAAATTGCGTCTGGCGTTTAGCCAACAGTAATCGTCCACTGAGCGTTCCTCCTTTCTTACCCTTTCCTCCGCGTCAGGTGTTTGATTTTCAGTCAAAAAAAAACAAACAAAAAAAACAAGCGAATTAAACCTAACAGCTTCCTGCTTTACTAATCATTGTAAATTTTGATGCCACTCGCTCTTCATCCACATCCTTCATTACTGAATTACACCATAACTTTGGCTCTCTTGTACACCCTTCATTACTGAATTATACCATAACTTTAGCTCTCTTCTTCTATAATCTTCCTCTTAACTCGCAAGCACTATCAAACCCATCATAAAGGCCATAAATTTTCTTGACTGTTCTTTCTCTAACTTTACGTAATCCTCTGTGTGTGTGTGTGTGTTCGGGAGGAGGGAGCCGGGCCAGCGTACGACAGCAGGGTCGGCAGCCAGACCCCTGCCTCACAGCCCGGAACACGCACACCACCAAAGCGTCCGTAGTCACGAAGACGCCATAGAAGGCGTCATCAACTCTCCATCTTACTTTGAAGTTCCATCAAAATACACCAAAGAAAGGTGCATTACTCGAGAATATCGTCAGGGTAATATTAGTGCCCAACATAAATATACAGCAGAAAATACATAAATAAACGAAGTGTCACACGATAGCTAAGGACCTTCCTGAGCGGCAGCCGCTGCCGTGTGATAGCGTGACGCGAGGCAGCAGCACTACACCAGCTAGCCGCTACATCATGATCACCTCCACACACCAGTGAGGAGAACCTCTGCTACAGCAGCAGCCCAAGACGCCGGGAATTACAGGGAGGAGGAGGCGGCGGCGGCAGAGCTTCACGGCGAGGGCGAGTGAATGAACTCAAGGGAGGTGCCGCATGTCGCCAGCCACACCACCACCACCTCCTGCCCGAGGCCCACACCACCTGTCAAGTTCGCCAACACCACGTCCATCCATCACTATCCTACCATTTCTCCACCCCTTCATCTTGGTCAGCAGTGCACATGGTGTATGGGACACACTGCCGAGACGAGAAAATATCATCGATAAAGTTGATGGACCAGCGGCAACACGAGCTTGGTATCATAACGGTAGGTTCATGTCGATCAGTCCACGTTCAAAAGACACAGTTCATTCACAACACGGAATAAAAACTATTACTTCGTAATCACCAGAAGTCTCCTTAACAGGAACAAAATCCTCTCTATTCTGTTTTTTTTCTTTTGTTTTTTTTTGAAGTCGCCATCTTGGCTGTGCAAGTCGGCACATTTCCTGCCCCTTAACTCGTCAGGCAATATTACAAATGTAATGACCAGCACCGTGGCCATCACCTGACCCCTGCTGGACCTGACACTTCCTGCACCTCCTGGTGTTACAACAGTCCCTGACAAGGATTACAAGTGTCCCAGTCTTAGGCTTGTTGCTACAACAGTCCTTGGCAAGGGATAACAAGTGTCCCAGGTTTAGACTTGTTACAACAGTCCCTGGTAAGGGACACACGTGTCCCAGCTTTACGCTTGTTGTAACAAGTCCCTGGCCAGGGATACATGTCTTGTAAGCCAAACAACTTACCTCCCGCATGACGTCGTCCCACAACAACAGAAATATTCACATTTCTTTCGTCCACTCTCGCTTAACGCTGCTCAGCCCAGGGGTAGCGTGGTCGACAATGTTGTGAATACTGTCGATAGCCGAGAGATGGACGCACTACCACCATTCTGTGCTATGACCCGTGGGGGTGTTGGAGCCTGCTCCTGTAACTGCTAATTATCTCTCGTAGTGGTCTCACCTTGCCTGTAGCAGCCGACACACACACACCCAGATGTTCGTCGTCCGTTGCACTTTCTCTTAGTTAACAGTAGACTGACGCCTGCTTATCTTCCCGCGTCAGTGTGTTTGTGTTGGGGACGTAAGACAAATCCAACACCACAGATCTTCGTCAGGTTTCTCGAGGGCAGTTGTCATTCTTCTGTTGCTCCGAGATGCACGACTGTCTCTACCATAAATAGTGAACGATATGGAGTGGGCAAATCAAACCCAAACCATGGTCATCAAAAGTGAAAAAGATAATAGGAAAAAATATCAGGGTTCTCGGGTGTTTGTTCCGAGCCCTGACACCCAACGGTAGAAATGCAAAAAGAAAGTGGAAAGATGAAAGTAGGAAGATGATAATTTCATGGCTCCGGTGTTCGAGGAAAGGAGTTACCATAACGGCCAGTCATCCTCTGTATAATGAACATGAACTACCTCCTGTAAAACGTACACCATGACGATGGTATTCATCCAAGTGTTATGCTGGGAAAAGTAGGGTGTAAGGTGGCCACCTTGGAAGCATCGTGGTCCCTCCATCATCTCTGTGACGTGAATTTATCACTGGAGATGCCATCGCCACCCGGGGCGCGGATCCCCTCACACATTACACCCAGCATTACGCAACTCGCACAGTTCGGCCGGCTCGGCACAGTCTCCGCGTGTGTTGATCACCTCCATGACCAGTTTTCTTCCCTCATAAGGTAACTGGTCCCTCCTGGCGCCCCCTCACCCTACTGGACAGTCTCACTAGGGGAACAATATACACTTTTTTTTACACAGGTCTTCAGCTCCCGACCCACGATGAGGGTGACCTATGGATTTTACTTTCATTCCTGTTGCAATCTTACTCTTTCCTCCACAACACGTGCCTGGCGCTTGTTTCCCTGCCTCCAGCAGTGCGACCAAACCAGTAGTTTTCTTGCCCTAATCTCTACTTGATTTACTCCGACATAGCAAAGTCATTACCACCGACTCCCTGGCTGCATAGTATATAGCATTTACCGATGTCTCCACTAAAGATATCTCAACAACAGTAACGTTAAAGCTAACGAAGCAATCACCTAAGTGCTTCATATGTCAGTATTTCCATGAAGCAATCATCCGCTCCCTAACTGACAATAGCCAGGGTGGCACGTGTGACATAAAGGTCACACACGAACTGACACTGCCATCTGATCCACGTTTTCTTTGTCGATCTAAGTCTTGGTCTCCTCTCAATAGCCTCTTATACACTCGGATTTCGATCGGATTTTTCGGTGTTGTCGTCGCAGCCTAGTCAGTTGACTGCTTCGACATCCTCATCTCATCGCAATTCGCTTTCTAAAACCCGTTACAACTTTTCTTATCTCCTCTGGTGGCTCTGTAGTTCCATCAACTCAACAAACAACCATCCTTAATACCCCTAACATCTTAAAGCTGCCTTGGAAACCTATCAATACACAAACATCCAACACTGGCGCTAAGTTACTGGGACTCCCTCCCATTCAGACGCCGCAGACTCTTTTCTCCCTTCTGAGCAGTCGCGCTGATTAAATAATGCGAGTGACTCACCCTTGCCTGGACATCTGGGGAGGTTCTAACATCACGTATTTAACAGTTAAGTCCACAGTAGCCTTACTTACCCACTCTACCAGCATGACCTACCACAATCTACATACCTACGCAGCACAGTTGGCTCTCTTTCCCTTCTCTCTATCATTTTGGTTTGTGCTTCCGAGAACTGACTGTGTGTGTGTGTGTGTGTGTGTTTGTGCCGCCCCAGCCATTACCTAGTCATACTCTGTAACCTACTACTTCTTACATGATTGTTGTGCGGTCGATGGTAATTCAGAGGAGGTCCACGGTAACGACTGTTTTAATTCCCTGTACCGTTATACTTTGGAACGGAACTCTTCACCTTTTTCATGTCTTCCTTACCACCTCCTGACCCTTTCCCTACATTGCTAGGCTTTGGAACTTAACCCTCACGTGGCTCCCTTACCAGACACCACCTGCTCTTTATAAAAAAACGTTTTATGAAAACGAGCATTTTCAACAACCTCCATTTTTGTATTATTCCCCATCTCTCTATTTTTCATTCCATGTTCCTATCTCAATTACGATCTAGTCTCGAGGAGGACTTGGGTCCGCGTCCGAAGCCTACGCTATGCACAAGATATTCGAGGGTGACGGACCACATCTGCCACCTCCCGCCATCACCGTCGTCCAAATTAACAGTTTTCTGCCTGTGCCATATGTACCGACACTGTCGTCCACTGGTGTGGGAACCGTGTCAGTGGCACCATTACGCCCCCGAGGCTCCGCCAACGTGTACAACACCCGGGCATCACCTGCCCTACATGATCCTCACTCGTCATGTCAGAGGCGGGGAGATCATTTGGAACATAATAATACAGAGATAGGAGGTCATGAGTGTAGAACTCTCTCCTCGTACATCACAATCGGGTCATTGCTGGTTCCTTGACCAAGTCTTTCTTGTCGGTTCTGTTCCAATTTCTTGGGTATCTATGTTGCTCTTCTCTGCTGTGTAACTGCAGGCCGGCTGTATGGACCTCTATGTTACAAGAGGCCGGCTTTACAGACCTCTGTGCCACTAGAAGCTGGTTCTATAGACCTCTATGCTAATAGTGGCCAGGTGTATACATCTCTACGTCACTGCAGAAGGGCAGGAGTCGACCCCGTACAGTCTGACCACGTCAAACATGGCCTTCACCTCGATCACCTGGGCAGTGAAAGGTTCAACCTTCCCCAATCAACTAACCTGACCGCCACAACCACCCCGTCGACCTGATCCTGATTGAAGATGATGGTGGTTCTATCAACACGGCCACCCTCGGCTTGCTGATTCCCTCCAGCCAGCCTGTCCACTGTAACTGCATTCTCTCCGGCGAGCTGCAGAGACTGATCGTTATTTAATGATATTCTGCGCCGGTGCTGGTGACTTCCGCTCTGGCTCAGACACCGAGACGATTGGCATTTGAGGTATCTTGCTCCAGGTGGGTCGTGGTGTGGAACATACAGACCACCAGGCCTTGTGGACTGCTCCACGCCCACCACACTAGGGAGTGGCAGTGTGGGTTACTGACGTATCTGCACAGCCTCGGTGGGGTGGCGGTCCTCCCACATGCTGGCCGTGGCGCTACGCTTACTCGTGGGTCTGACCCACAGTCGTCATCTTGACACAGTCTGCTGTAGGATGATGTTGTATAGGGTCACAGGTCTGGGGCTACAGTCTGGGAGAAACTTTATCAGGCGCATCACGACACTAGGGGATAACAGGTTGTCTGCTCAAGCCCAGCCACACGCACAGCTCCTGGCTCACACCACCGGCCCATGGGAATGAGGTCCCAAGTTCGTGGTGACAGTGGAAGTTTCCTTCACTCCCTGACTTAGTAGGGACAATCTGATGCCCTTCAATCCTTCCTCCAGCAGCAGAGTCCCCAGGTTCCTCACGGCTGACCTGCATGAGGCAGGTACTGTGTGGCCTTCCCTTGTACGTCCCGTGGTATCTGATAAGCAACGCTTCTCACTGGGCTGACCCGGATAAACTTGTCCTTGGCATTCTTCCCCTCCCTCTTGCCAGCGTGCCTCGCCTCTGGTTACCCCGTGGCCGCCCCGTTCACATTCGCGGGGGTCAGGTATGGGCCAAGGAGGAGGACCAGCACCGTGTGCATACAGTGTGGCAGTCTTGGTGGTGCTCCAGTAGTGTCAGCCCAGCCATGTGGGTCGCGGCCTGTGTGGACTTTCTCCGCCTGATCGCCATACATACCTGTCTTGCCTGCTCCAGGCCACCTCAGCTGTGCATCCCAATATCTCGTCAATTCTGATTCTTAATTCTAGTATAATCATTTGTATGTGTGATGCTCAGCGAGACGCTTTGGCGCATCTCACAAGAGTTCTATAGCGTCCCAAAATCACAGTTGTAGATGCTCTTCCCAGACTCGAACTTTTCAGTCTCTTTCTAACTGGTTTTATATATTTCATGACACAGTATACCTTTTTTTTTTTTTGTCTGTCTTAATCATTCATACCCGTCCGTGGTCCAACCTTGCTGCTTCTTTTCACCGTAGGACATGATCCATTTGGTGACATTTTAAATCACCTGAGCTGCTGGCTGAGGCCCTTGCAGTCCTTTGTGATCCCTGACTCTTAGCATGTTAACCCTGTGGTTGAGGCGTACGCTGATGGCATCGACAAATCCGTCCGTCCTCCTCCTCCGTTATGTACGACACAGGTACACTCGACCCTTACATTCTCACGTCCGGAGTCGTCAAGCAAACGCTACTCCAAACGTGAGGGTCATGGCTTGTATGCTGTGTGTCAAGAGGTTGATACCTCCTGAGCAGCAGCCACGTAAAGTGATTCTTTCCTGGCCTTCCGAACCTGGTGTGTGTCATGAATTTATCACATGCGAGTCCAGGACAATGCCCTGCCCTCTGAATTATATGTTGCCATCATCTGAATTTAGTCTGTTTAGCGTAACTAAGTGGAGAAGACTTCATAAAATGCTTTTTTATTCCCTCTCCCACCGGGTTCAACCATCATGATTATGTAAATAACACAGGCCTGTATTAAGCCAGACGTAATCTCCACCATAGCATATCAAGTCATACTAATACGTGATGCTCTGGAAGAACTACATATACTTAAGCTTTAGTATAACGTATCATAACAGGTACTAAATTCTGTGGTACTGTAAGAGCCATGATCACAGGAGGTTATAGATAATATTGCGAGACACGCAGAGCGTAATCCTTGAGTGCACGCAAACGAATGTAATCCCGTCCTACGTGTTGTACAGGGAGGGTTCATGCTGCAGTGGAGTGTGGGGCAGCAATGTTTTGAGACAGCTGAGTGCATGATAACAGTGCGTGCATGCGTGTGTGTGTGTGTGTGTGTGTGTGTGTGTAGGGGGGGGAGGTCGTGAGTCATGAGGAAGTGGGGCAGGAGGGAGGGTGTGGTCGGTGGGGGAGGGGAGAAAGATCGGGTGTGGGGTAGGGGCGGTCTCAGACAGCAGGTAGAGCCAGCCGGGTCAGGATCAGGTCAGGTCATCAGCCCCATTCACATAACCAACCTGTGTTGTAACCCTCAGGTCAGCTCGACCCGCTTGGAATGATGACATCACCTGTTGCGCCACACACACACACAACTCCTCCTGCCGAAGGTTAGGACGTCCTCACATTTCGTTAGGTAGCCGCAGGAACCGCTGATCTTCACCAATAACCGCACCTGTTTCCCCACATCCCACAAGACGTCGATTGTGATTGGTTTCATAACCTGCAGCTTACAGGAAGGCCCAAATCCAGAATGTGTCTGTCCTTTAACAAACAAATATCAGCGAGTGACGTTATATTCAACAGTCTGGGAGATGCCCCGCGGTCTGACAGCTGACATAATTCCTCATACTTTTTCCCTTACTGGCAGCAACGTGAAGCTATTCCTCCAAAGTGTCCTTCGCTGTCTGGTTTGTTCGCTCCTCCCTCCCAACTACTTCTGGAAGGTCTGACACTGCACAGTTTCAGATAATGGCTTGACAGTTTCCTTTCGTATCTGGTATGGAAACGAGTGATTCCGTCCATAGAGATTCGTTGTATCAACGAGAGACTCTCACTGTTGATGGCATCGCTCGCGTGCACATCAGTGGGAGAGTGAGGCCAGCCTGGCGGGAAATTATAACATGGTTACGACAATCCTGTGGTAGGGAGGGCTACCGCACCTTCCTCAAGACTCCTGTGCTTCTCCTGCTACTGCCAGTCGCCTCACGCCCTTCCTCCTCAATACAGAGTAATATATATCGAGATGAGATTTCAGACATACTTCGTGGCCAACGGACGGTATCATGGACCTGCCCGGCCTCAGCGCATCATGACCTACCTTCGACATCCTCCTGGTGACATCACTATCATCCTTTCTCAACACCCTAGCCACTCTCCCTGTATCAACACCACCACTCTCGTAGTCGCATACTACCGTACCATGACCATTTACCCTCCATCCCCTTAATTAGAGTATGGCACACATGGTAAGGGCAGAAATATGCCTTCATCATGGCCATCCCGGATGAAAGAAAAACAATGGAAAAAGAATAAGATATCTCATATCTCATCAGCGTGTCTGCAGACCTGACTACTAAAGACGGACGGGAGAAAAGAGACAATGAAGGAAGATCATTTCCAAGCTTAGCTGTTCGAGCAAATGAGGTATTATAACGGCCTATTCTCGTGTGGTTGCTCTCCAACACACAATGTATGGGAAGCAACACCCAAGCGCGCGAGCCACGCGGTGGCCAAGCCTTAGAGGGAGAGGGGCACACGCAGACACTCCATTGAGAGCGATGACCGACAGTGTACCCGTAGAATAAGGAAACGACAGAATCATGGAGGAATTAAGAGCCAATGGTCGCGGGAGTTTCCTGTTGTACCGTCGCCTGGTCGGTGGCTACCTGCCTCTTGCTACCCGTCACACCACCACTACTAGTACTACTACTACTGCTGCTGGTCACAATATGGTCACTTCACTACTGGACTGTGGCTACCTACCTACTTGTTACGCGATGACCAACACCCTCGCATTACACACAGTGGGCCCCCACTAATTTCTGCGCTCTTGGTCACCTCCGTGGCGCTGTGGCCAACATCCTTCTGTAACCTGGTCACCTTCCCGGTGTCGCTGTGGCCAACACACGTACCTGACGCACTCCGCGTGAGGCGGGTGCCTCATGTGAGCAGCACAGCACGGGACGGTGTGTGAGACACAACCCACATACCGGCCGTGCCTGGCGACGACTCGCACAGGAAGCCATTAGGCCACACACACACACACACACACACACACACACACACAAGCTCTACAGGCAAAGCCTTCATTAAGAGTGAGTAATCCACTCGACCCAGAGTGCACGATAACAAGCAGTTAGCCAGCCAGGGTCACAATCATTATCTTGGGCGGAGGTCAGTCCACACAATCGCATTATAGTCTCGAGAAAGTACCTGACCTTCTGCTGTGGCTATGGCCAGCAGGGTGACAAAGTCCCGTCATTCATCGCCACACCGTCTCCACCAGTCGTGGCCCATCACATCCATATACGCAAACAACCGGGCAAAATCCTCGTCCTCTAATGCGTTCAAGATGGTTTAACACACCTTTCGATTATCTTTCTGTGTTCACAGTCTCACCAGTTATACCTGGTCATCCTCGTCCTAAGAAATTAGCAGAGAGAATACTTAAGAGTTTGCATAAAGAATACAGCCGTCCTAGCACACTGTTAGCGTAAATAATACAACAGTTAGCAAAAAAAAAAAAAGGTAACTGTTATCACAAAGAATACAGCTGCGTTCTGAAGCTAAAGCCTCTACCGTTCGTAACGAATGTCATTCTATGATGACATCAAGGTTACCCATTTTCTATTCCTGGAGGGCACAAAAAGAGGACAATAGGTGTCCACTCACTCCCGAGACTCTCACCAGCATACCGGTTCGACAATTTGGTTCAGGTCACACGGGTGAGTGAGCGGCACTTGTGTAGAGGGTCACAGATGGCTGGGTTATCAAGAGAGTGTTAACAGGGCTTGGGGGATACATGACGCATGGCAGGTGGTCACACTACCTGTGGCACGTGGTAACCTCACGAGCACCACAGGGGGCTCCTCCCCCTGGGACAACACCAGCCCTAGGGTCACCAAGTCGATGCTTACACCAGCGTAAAGCAGCACTAAATGTCCGACAACCTTCCCAAGCAAGCCACCAGCGCCAGGCAGCCGTGAGGCCAAGCCCGTGTCAGCGGCAGGGACTACGCCAAGCAGGTCATGTTGTTACCCGACTCCCTGTACTGGTGTACACCTACAGTCCGACCGGCCATACACACACACGACGCTCACGAGCCATCAAAAAAACAAACCCTCATATACCTGCGAATCGCCACGAGTACCACACGACCCCGAGCCTTAACGGTGGAGAGGTGTGGGAGTCACAGAGACAGAAAAGAATTCTCTTTTCTGTACAAAAGGGAGTATGTCCTCCACCTACAACGGTAAACAATACTGGACCCGGTTGGCTTTGAATGAGTAGGAATGCTCAAGGTTATGTGACGCCAGGTCTTGCACGATTTCAATCTAATCTACAGGGATAATATACTGGGCTGAGACCTGCACTGCATGTATTGTGTATCACAAGTGTTCTGCTTCAGTCCAGCGTCTCACCGTCCAGGGTGGATGCGAAAACCGGTCACTGGCTGAAACATCTTGTTACATCATGACTAAAGTATGTACTCATCAACATTCCCCCTTGCCAACGCAGCCACTCGCGATTGAAATAAGTAAATCAAAAATCTCAAGAGGTTCATAATGTCGGTGAGAGACGTGTGATATATGTGCCTCCTCCGTGCAAGGACATGACGCATGGCCCGCTTGCCACACCCTGATATATACAGGTATATACTAATCTGCCTCCCCGCTCGGCCGCACCTTCACCCACACACTCCCGCAGCAACACCAACGTACGAAGTTTACTCCGCAGGTCGTTATGTAACCTATGAGGTTTTAAGACCTGCTGCCATTTGAACAAGGTCAGCCAACAGTGGCCCGGATCCTGGGTTAGAAAAAAAAATCTATCGTACTCATGCTGCCAGACACCACCACCACCAGAGATTGGCTCTGACCATCTCAGAACCCAAAATTCAAAACAATCGTGTTCGACTTTAGTGATCATTTTCCATCCCTTGATTTCTAGAAGCAAAGACGTGAACGAACAATTTACGTCTTTACTTTTATTAGTTGAAGATGGCAGCAAGAAACGAAGCACACTGCCTCTAGTAGCTGTATTGTGTCTCGTACTACACACACACCACCACAACTACAGCAGCCTTGCCTCTGCTCACACATTCGCAATTTTCGCTTGTAACACTATCAAGGTAACGAGAGGGAACGAGGCGGGTGACGTGTGATGCTCTAAGTGAAAGGAGACGCACACACACACACACACCGCACTGGTCCTCCGTGGCGTAGCGGTTCGCGTTCCTGACCGTGACGCACTCACGGGCAGTCCAGGGTCGAGCGCAAGGGTTCGAATCCTAGTTGCGGCAATTGGTCCACAGTCAACCCACCTGTTCATCTACCCCTTAGGGGCTAGTCGATAAAATGGGTTGCTGGCTATAATATATATATATATAATATATATATATATATATATATATATATATACATATATATACATATATCTTTCTTTCAAACTATTCGCCATTTCCCGCGTTAGCAAGGTAGCATTAAGAACAAAGGACTAGGCCTCTGAGGGAATATCCTCACCTGGCCTCGTTCTCTGTTCCTTCTTTTGGAAAAAAAAAAGAGAGATGGTTTTCATGAGGGCTTCAGATGCTCATGCCCTCAGCTAAAAAAAAAATCCCGCCTGCTATACACACCTGCAGGTCCGTGGTCTATACCACACAAGTAATGACACTTGTCAAATGCTATCATTTCCATGGCTCTCATCTTCCCACCCCGTCATGACAATCGCTCTATTACTGTATCTTAACTTCTTTATACACCTTCTCTCTCTCTCTCTCTCTCTCTCTCTATATATATATATATATATATATATATATATATATATATATATATATATATATATATATATATATATCTGGGGGCGCGGGTAGGGTAGCTGAGAAGTGAGGGGGAGGGTTAAAGATAGGATGGGTCAGGCAAGGGTGCAGGCTCCCACCCAGACCCAGCGGCGCTGCGCTTCCTGCAACATCGAGGATGGTCACCTCTGCTTCCAGCCCACCCGCCCTTCTCTAAGCATACACTGGCTTCATGCGAGTCTTGACCATTCTCTTTGATCAACACTGAAAATGTAACATTATGAGCTTTTCCAGGACAGTGTAAGGAAGGTAAGAAATAACATTTCTACATACTGATATTGAGTTTCTAATGGCTTCTCTCTCGCTCTCTCATTTGGCAATGTGTTTCTTGGAGACGATGATACAGCTTGGTCATCCAGAGGCCTTCAATATTTTCATTTCTTACAAAGTGACCGTAAAGTGTACAAACTCGACGCGACGACAACACAGGATGAGCTACGTTGCCAAATCTTGGTATTCCCGCACAACGCAACTTGCCTCTCCCCAACTCCTGGCCACACATACATGGGTAACTGTTCATGTATGTTTACATTCCTGTCGTGGAGTACCATGTCTATATTCACGCAGTAATACACAATTCGCTCTATATCTGTTTCGTTGTCTGGAATCCAACTTTTTTAAACTCTCAAGTTTCAGCAATTCTGCAAATTACAATATACAGCAAAACTTTCTGAAATTCATCCATTACGGTAAGACGTCGAGATGGATGAGCGAGCCAACAAACCGTTTCCTCACCAGGGGAAGGCCTCAGGCCCTGGCCATCATCATTGTGAGGCAGGAGGAGGAGAAGGTGCGGGAGCCCCTGCCTGGCTCACTAACGCTCCGACACACGTACCCCGTCACCCTCCGCAACACACCCTAACTTCCCACCACACAACTGTTCTCTATCCCAACATACGCCAGGGCTGCTGTGGAGGAACACAGCAACATGTACCATGGGTCACGTGCAGAATGTCACAAAACAGTCTGGTATGACGACACGTGCGTACCGTGACGGTCTGCGGGGGGAGGGGGGCGATGTGATGGACCACGCAAGCCACAGAAACTGCCACTCGGATCTGGTGGGATGGAGGAGGAAGGGGACGTGCTGAGTGACCTTAGCGAGTGAGACTGATGTGCCAGGCTGTACAAGAGTACGGGGAAGGGATGTGCGAGTGTAGACGACGGGCCAAACAGAGAAATTACAGGCTACAATAAGCAGTAACGTACCGGAATAAAGATGTAACTGACGCAGCCAGCGGACCACATAGAGGGAGTCTCGTCATGAGCCGAAGAGAGGAAGTAACGTCACGGGCCGTAAAAGAGAAGTAATGTAACGGACCAAAGATAGGAGGTATGTAACGGGTCAAAGAGAGAAGATATTTACAGACCACAAAAGTAAATCAACGTAACGAGTGAAAATAAGGAAATTAAATAAAAAAGCCACAAAGATGATGTGACGGATCTCACTGGACTATCAATAATTAACAACAGCACACGTCTGTCACGATGGAAACACACAAGAAGACTAACACTTGAGAAAGAGTAAGAGTGCGAAGCAGAATACGAAGCAGTTGTGTACATGAAGAGTAGTACCTGACACTGTGTCAAGAGAGTCTGACCATCACGACTGGCACCGTCACTCACTCTGCCGGTGGTGGTGGCCCGGCACCCGCACCGACACACTACCACCAGACGAAGTGGAGTCACAAGGTTCTGGGTTCCTTACCTACGACCTCAGACGACTTCACATATTCTTTACTCGGTTGAAGAAGAACTGCTGCCAGTGCTGGACGAACAAATGCTTTGTGTTCTTTTTAATGAGGGCAACGGAGAAAGTTTGGTCAAAAACAGGCCAGGCATCGGTTCACTGTAAGACAGCTAAGTCTCAGAGGCTGGTTCTGTACGGTACAGATTATTGTAGGTATCGTGTGGTGTGTGTGTAGGTTGAGTGGTCGGCCCAGGATGATGTGTGTAGCCTTGAAATGTTACATGACATGAAAAGGTTACTTTGTATAATCAAATTTAGTTGTTCAAGAGAAATAAATGTAATTAATGTGGGTCAAGTGAAGATTCATTATCGAATAAGTCTTGGCTAGATGCTGTACAAGTGTTGGTCAAGCACAGGTACAAGATTACTGTAACACCAGTGCATATATGGTGCCACTAAAGATTTATATATAGTGGTAAAAGTGGTTATATAGACCCAGGGAACTATAGTGCAGTACAATTGTAGATTCCGGGGCAAAACTGTAGTTATCTTTTACCAATACAAATTCCTGGAGAACAAGTTTAGTGTAGGACAGGTGTAGGAACGATTTATGCCTGAATGTCATGTGTCCAGCGTAGAAAAAGTAAGGTACTTTTGATGACAATACTTTCATGTTTTAGCATAGCAACATTATAACACATCTGCATGTTCAGCATGGTACATAGAAAGGTCCTCCTCAGTCCAAGTGGAGTTACAAGTGTTGTGAGGACTGCGAGGTGGTCACGGTCTATAAGGGAAGCCTCAGTACTGGCTTGACCACAGCCGCTCTGCCCTGGCCACCCGCCACATACCGGGAAGTGCTGCTGCCACAGATGCCTACACTTAAAACATTGCATGACCAGCCTTTACACTCCTCT
This sequence comes from Panulirus ornatus, assembly GCF_036320965.1. Taxonomy (NCBI): domain Eukaryota; kingdom Metazoa; phylum Arthropoda; class Malacostraca; order Decapoda; family Palinuridae; genus Panulirus; species Panulirus ornatus. The sequence continues at coordinate 21,197,363 of NC_092280.1, read as the reverse complement.
GAACGTCATAAGAAAATAATAACTCTATCGCAAGGGGTAAATCAAGCGTGAATCCTTAAAGGTACAGAAGGAGAACTCATGGAGAAGTGGGTCCTACCTTCACTTCAGGAATGCAGAGGCAAGTTGATAGTCCTAGATCGACGATAGTCCCCAACTCAACAGGGCAACTTTACACTACTACGTCTCACCACTTTAAAGCACCATCTTGTACAACACTGGTAAAATGCAGAATCACAGAAATAAGACGAGAGACGAGAGTTTCATGTCAAACTATTCTTTCTTTTTTTTTTAAGAGACTACGATGAAGCACCAAGTAGTGATCCGTCCACAACGGAGGTGTTGAGGCTACTAGCGCGGAGCGCGGCCGCCCGCCAGACCCCTGCCTCCCTCCAGCCGCAAGTAGGCCAGCCGCCACCCACCCCCCCCACCACCATCTTGGATCTTCAACCAACATCATCTTCACTTTAATGACCTCTCGAAGAAGCAAGATGACATAACCTATGATGCTATTATGGTTCACCTGATATCTACTAGAAAAAAATAAAGTGTCTGCCATATGTGCTGTGAATGTGCAATAATAAACTTCTGGCAAAAACCGCAAGTCGCCTTCCTTGGTACCTGTGTCAGCAAGCTGTTGCCACAAGCTGCAATACTGCGGAATTAATAACTCATATTTCATGTTTAAGGCGTTTCTCGCTGCATACTTTTGACTGAAAGAAATGCTCCTTTACCTAGAAATTTATGTTCTGGGAATGACACCCAAACCAAATTCATTATCCGGGAGCACATTAATGCATCAAAACATACAAGACAAATATTTATACCTATATTTCGTAAATAAGTAATTTTCGCTAATGACCGAAAACCGACACGTCATAACTTGTCAAGGGTAAGCGGCGAAACCTGGCAGCTCTCCCGGGTAAAGATGGCGAGAACCTGGACGTAAACATTGTACGTAATGATGTTTGTCCCGTGTCTGGCTGGCTCTCCGCGACCCATGAGAGACAATAAGATACGCGAGAAATGTCGAATTTCGTGCCAACGAGTCTAACAAGAAAATCCATTTACAAAGCAAGGGCAACGATTGTGTGTATTCTCCTCCGCCAAGCAAAAATCAACGCTCGCGAGGAGACAAAATCTAAATATGAAGTGAAATCAATGCTGGTGGCAAACGCACACACAAAAAAGGCGAGAAAACGCCGAGTGACATAAAGAAAGTTCAAGTCGTGATTGAACGAAGTAAAACAGAATGAGGCCTTATATCTTTATCATTTGTTTCGTCACCCTAGCTAGGGCCGTCAGCTGTGGTGGTTTCATGAATATTCTGTATGACGTTAAGATTTCCCAATCAGCTACGATGTCGACATTTGTTACTGTGTGTCGCCGAACGATGTAATATCCACTGTCGACGTCTCCGTAACAAAACAATGTATACAGGTGAGAGAGTATGGTTGTGTCCCTCTCACTTCCCTTACGTGCATTTTGGTGCAACTCGATGGAGTTCTGCTGACCTGGAGCCCGACGTGTTTGCTGGTCAGTGGGCGCGGTCCTGTGGTCTGGCTGGCAGCGGGTAGCTTGTAGTTATTACAGAAAACAACGCCTGATAGCCATCCTTTAAGGAAGCAACATTATATATATATATATATATATATATATATATATATATATATATATATATATATATATATATATATATATATATATAAAGGACAATCACAGATGGTCGTGGTTTATATTATCAGAGTGGGTTTAAATTCTAATGGTCATGATTTAGTTACAGTATTGTGGTTAATAAGTATTACAAACGATCGTGATTTATAGTTAAATGACCGTGGTTTAATTTACCACAGAGGGTCATAGTTTTTCATATGCTTTTAATCTGCTGCTGTCCCAGAGCGATGACATGTAATGCAAAATGGTTAGGCTCGAACGCAGCTATCACGGTGTGCAATTACCATTTTGTAATTACTTATTTGTACTGTTAGGGGAGGGAGTTTTACATACACAGGGCCCAATCTCTAGAGCTTTCCTCTCATACATTTTCTACTACTATTTGCTGCATACATGCACAATTTCATCATTAATAAATGGTATAAGAGCAGCGGTTGAATGGAATATTCATACATCACTACGAACGTAACTCCCTGACGATTGTGTAATGACGATGACACAACCTTATTTAAAGTGATTTCTCACTCGCCGTGTGTGTGTGTGTGTGTGTTAGTCATCTAAGAATACATCATATCGCGACATATCTGAATGAAATCGTGATTAACCGAGTGATCTTAATTTAATCACAATGGAAGGAGAAATGTGGTCATTCCGGTCTTGGCTTTCACTTGGACCCGTGGGAAGTCTGCCCTCTTCGATTACCGCCAGAACCTCCACAATACCTTGCACCCCTCTCAGGCACCCGTGCACGCTGCCGGAGAGCGTGTATCACGACGTCATTTCAAGCGGTGAGGGTAGGAGGGGCGTCGCTTGGCGGGGTGAAGGTGAGGCTCGGGCAGCGCCGCCACTCGCAACCACCACAGGTGGCTCACCCCGGCCAGCACGTCCCGCCCTCCGCCCAGCCTTACTTCCGTGTCATTCGTTAACTAACGCAGAATAAACAGAAAAAACAAAATCCTTCAAATCAAATTCGTTTAAGGTATGACCGCCTTTTGTAAAGCTGTGAAGGTTATCAGGAATATATTACATACATTAAACGCATTTGACTTATTTTTTTCCAGGCGAGAGCAACTTTACGGAGAGTTCACAGACAAAGACAGAATTTTAAGCGTCAAGTTAGGCTTCTAAAGACTGGAAGAATGAATTCAACAAGCCATTTTACTGAGACGAACTCCGGTGTATTGGAAGCGCCTTACCGAGCTGCCCTTCACAATGATCAGTGTAAAGCAAAACAAAGCACACGACTGGGGAAGACCTCATCACACAATGCACATGGAATAAAGTTCGTTTCTCGTGAATTTCAAGCCAAGAAATAAGAACTGGTCTCGCTTTCGAACACAGGGAAACACTTGAGTTGATAAAGTGAGGACATTCTGCACCAAGTGATAACAATCAAAAGAAAACGAGTCTTTTGCAGGACAACTTGAGGAGTCTACTGATAAGTCATCTTATTTTGCCAGCCAATTGTGTTCATTCGATACGTGATGAAAGGCATCTCGAAGGAGGATTTTCTTGTCTCGGAACCTGTGTCAACATTCTCTCTCTCTCTCTCTCCCGGTAAGGACATATTCAGTCGGACTGTGTACTGATGGTGTAACCTTAACGGTTGGTGTTCACATGGCATGAAGAAGACTGGGAACCACTGCTTTGGATGGTCCGTACACAAGTCGTCACCCAGCCACCCATTACATGGTTGAACCTCAGCCTATACCAAAGTCTCTCTCTCTCTCTCTCTCTCTCTCTCTCTCTCTCTCTCTCTCTCTCTCTCTCTCTCTCCAGAACCACATTTACATTCCCGCAATGGGCAAGATTTCCCTCCCTCGATGCACACACGTTTTGCTATCTTCCTGAAGCCAGTTTCAGCCAATTTATGTACAGTTTTGTCTTCCCGTTTGATGCAAGTTCCAGTTCCAGCCTGGTCCAGGCAACATTACCATGCTGGATATATGATCGTCACCTCCCTACTCAAGGCCACTGTCCGCTGCACCAAGTTATAACTTACGTTCAACTTATCTGATTCAAATTCCTCTCTCGTCCATGCGTCTCTCAACTCCTACCAAAAAGTTCACCTGCCTTTCGGACTCGTTTCACCAAAGATCCGTCGAAGTTTCACTGTCGAAGAGGCCTAGTATGACGGAGTATATCTGTACGTATACTCAAGGAAGGACGTCCATCACGCCAGACATGACCCCACACTAACTCCACCTCCTGGTATGGATGTCGCGTCTGGGAACTTGTGAGGAGTCCATGGTAAACCTTTAACTATGAACAGTCTCTACACATGCCACCAGGCCGAGGCCCAGACCTTCGTAATATGAAGCTTAACCAAAACGATTTTACACCAACCTGTTCCGCCACACTGAAGTAATCTAAAGCATTTACGATGTTATCATGAATGATGTGAGGTCAAACAGGTGATGGGAGGACTGGTGAAATCCGTTACTTCAACTGTGTAAAATACCAGTGATTCCAAAATACTGAAAACCTTCTTGTTGACCATGTTTGGTGAACACCGTGAGAAGGAAGCCATCCAAGACACTATATAGAACTTTACACAACTCCCATCCAACATAAGTTGTTCACTTAGCAAAAGTAAAGGAGTGACACTTACCCGGGACCTTCTCTCCGTTGAAGCGCATCTCGACCGTGTGTCGGATGGGAGAGTAGGGCACGAAGGAGGCCAGGAACCTCTGCTGACCCAGGTTCCTGACGTGGGACGTCACATGGCCTCCGTTGACCAGGATCTCCAGGTTGCCCGAGCCAGCCGATGACCCGTCGACTGAGTCAAGTAAAAGGGAGTTCCTCTTAGTGATAAAACATATCTCAAAAATACAGTATCAGTCTCTTAATGAAGTTAGCTCGTCTTAGACGGAGAATATTACAGACACCACAGGACTTCTGCCTTCAGGAGGCCGTGTCAGATATACAATATTCAGTACACAATAAGACATGCTATAACACATCAGTGCCCAACTTACTCTCGAACTCGACGTGTCTGCCGACTATGCCGTTGGGGATGGTGCCGACCCGGATCTCCTGCGAGTTGTACACGTAGCACCTGAGGCAAAGGCAATACCACATTAAAACCTGCTTCAGCGGCATCACAAGATGAAAAGCGAGGACATGAACACGACGAAATGCTTCACAATATTCAGGAACGACAGCAGAATATCATTAACAAGATCTTTCATAATAATATTCGGTCGAATGTTTTGTAAGCTCGTGTAAGGAAATATGATCTGTGGTCAGCAAGTCTCGTCTACCACTCCCACGATACATGAAGTGACCTCAACGGTCGTCACGAAGCCTCGATAATTTCCCTTCTGTGCAATGCATCTTTTGTCAGCAGATTCTCAGTCAGGCGTACATGACGTCTGTGATGCGGTTGGAAGGGCACGTCAGACACGGCTCAAGGAGAACAATGCAGAGGAAAAGACGGGTGGTGGATCACCACACACTACACACAATGGTCAACGCTCAAGGGACACACACCGAAGACACTCGAGAAGAACCTCACGCAAAGCTACACACACACACATACACACATTATACCTGAGGAAGACGGAACGCCTCAGGGGCAGAGCACAGCAGCCACACCTGTGTTATAAATTACGGGGTATAGTATGGTCTGTGGGGGAGGGGGATACAGGGGGAATATGAGGGAGGGTGACAGATACCATACAAGGGGTAGGGGATGACAGACACCATGGAGGGGAAGGGGGATGACAGATACCATGGAGGGGAAGGGGGATGACAGATACCATACAGGGGGAAGGGGATGACATACCATACATAGGGAGGAGGGATGACTCATACAAGAATAATACGGCAAGGAAAACGTTAAGACCAGAAAAAGATGTAAGGGTTGGAGATCACAAGATGTAAGGGCTGGAGATCACAAAATGTAACGGCTGGAGATCACAAGATGTAACGGCTGGAGATCACAAGATGTAACGGCTGGAGATCACAAGATGTGAGGGTTGGAGATCACAAGATGTGAGGGCTGGAGATCACAAGATGTAAGGGCTGGAGATCACAAGATGTAAGGGTTGGAGATCACAAGATGTAAGGGCTGGAGATCACAAGATGTGAGGGCTGGATATCACAAGATGTACGGGCTGGAGATCGAGTTATGAATAAATTTGTGTTATGACAAAGCCTTGAAACAAGCACTGAGAAGCTCCAGACGACAATGACACAAAGGACTGACGAAGTCAATATCTGAAACGAGACTTGCTGACCTGATTTTATAAGATTTGAGGAGACATCTGGACAAACCTTGGGAGATGTGTGTGTGTGTGTGTGTGTGTGTGTCCTCACCTGAAGGGGCTGCCGGGCACCCGGGCGTCGCCCACGCGCACGTCCACCACGTACTCGCCCACTTCGTGCGGCGTGAAGCCCGCCATCACCTGCCCGTCAGCCGTGCTCTGCGTCGCCACTGGAATCATCCGCTTCCCCGGACCTGCTCGGGCCGATGGTGGCACGCAGTCAGTGTTGGCACGGTATGGTTAACATCAGTGTGCATGTTGGCAAGGTTTGGGTAACAGTGCACAGGCTGGCAAGGTGTATGCATCTAGGTGCTTAACACTGACTAGGTCCTGCTGTGTTGTGAATGTGGAACGGTAAACATGTCAACACGGTTTGGATGTTGTTAACATCCCTCCTGCTACAGTGTTTATGTTGGCAAAGTATGTCATCATGGTGTAGATGTTGGCAAGAGGTTGATGCTAACGTAGTATGAATGTGTGACACTTTATGGAGGCTGCCTACCATGTTGTGAAAACTGACCCGGGGCAATCACCTTTTCGGCGCCTGACATTTGGCACCGTGAGTCAGGCGCTGAAAGCAGTTGGTGTGGTATATATATATATATATATATATATATATATATATGTATTTTACAATGACCATCCTGGCAAAACCTGTCCCAATCAAATGCTTTCTTTGTACCACTTTATCTGTGTATATTTCGACTTTCCTAACTGAAGAAAAATACTTGTCGCAGTTACCGAAATCTGATCTGATGTGCACAATATGGAATATTAAAATTTACCAGAAGTCTTTAATAGAGTCCCACGGAAGTCATGGGACACGTCGCAACGGAGTCCAAGTTACACTACTGTTCCGGAATAAGTCAATCTTTTTTTTCTGAAATCTATTGTATGATTGTATACCATTTTTCTTATCTAATCGTCTTATAAATTATATATATATATATATATATATATATATATATATATATATATATATATATATATATATATATATATTGCAGTTTCCCGCGTTAACGAGGCAGCGCCGAAAACAAACGAATGAGATGCAATGAGATGCAACGAAACCAGTTTTCCAAGGAAAATGGCCTTTCATTAGTGTCCAAACTGCTAGTGCCACGACAATGACAAATGTCCTCGAAAAACTAAACGTACACTTCCTTTTCAGGATCACATCGCAGACTGTAACTCTAAGGTAGCCGGATATATAGCCCGATCAGATAGGATACGATCCGGAGACGCAGCGCCTAATATTTTCCCGATAATCTAAAGACCTCTTTCATCCCTCACTATTTGAGGATTAACCACCTCAACCTACAAATGTAAGGGGTTTTGCCGAGCTGGGATTAAGTGCAAATCAAAAACCTTTTGTCCCATCGGAATTGTCATATGTTGGCATTTAAGGTCCCCCGTGGTAAAGTGGTTAGCGTTCTTGGCCGTAAAAGCATTCGCAGGCCGACCAGGGTCGAGTGCAATGGTCTGAATCCTGGTTGTGGCAGTCGGTCCACAGTCAACCCAGCGGTTCATCCACCTTTAGGAATTAGCGAATAAAATGGATACCTTTGGCTCTGACACACACACACACACACACACACATATATATATATATATATATATATATATATATATATATATATATATATCGTTTGAGATGGCCTTGATTACGTCCCAGTTGCCCGTGCTGACGCCAAGCGAATGCTAAAAGTGCGATTACTAAATACAATATTCTGTCCGTTAGCTATGCTTGCACGTTATGCCACTGTCAATGTTAACATGGCTTGCTACTTGATACGGTCAAATTTTAAACATCGTGAATATGTTTGACTGACATTGAATAGTGTAGGCTTTGCATAATTATCGGTGATTATCATATTTGTGGGAAAGGTTACATAACGTAAATCTCGAGAAAGTCTGAATATTCACGTCAGAATACTTACATACAAACTATGTACGTATGGTGTAAATGTGGTAACTGACACTGGTATGCTGTGAATGTTGACAGCATCTTGGTATAGTATGAATATGGAAATTATTTTGTGATCGTTAGTGTAATTCAAATGTTGGCAAGATGTGAGGACCAGCTTTGTGAATGCTGGCACGATATGGGCACCAGCGGTATGAATGTTGGTATGTAGGCAATAACTATGAATGTTGGTATCATGTGGACATTAGCTGTGTGAATGTTGGCATGATGTGGGTGCTAGCTGTGAAGGTTGGCATGATGTGGGCACTAGCTGTGTGAATGTTGATGAGGGCACTAGCTGTGTGTGTTGGCATGATGTGCGCACTAGCAATGAATATTGGCATGATGCGGGCACTATGTGAATGTTGGCATGATGTGGGCACTAGCAGAGTGAATGTTGGTATGATGTAGGCATTAGCTGTGAATGATGGCATGATGTGGGCACTAGCAGTGAATGTTGGCATGATGTGGGCACTATCAGAGTGAATGTTGGTACGATGTGGGCACTAGCAGAGCGAATGTTGGTGTGATATGTGCACTAACTGTGCGAATGTTAGCATAATGTGAGTACTAGCTGTGTGAATGTTGGTAAGATGTGGAAACTAGCAATGTGAATGTTGGTATGATATATAGCTGTTAGAATGTTGGCATGATGTGGAAACTAGTGTGAATGTTGTCATGATGTGGAAACTAGCTGTGTGAATGTTGATGTGATGTGGGCACTAGATGTGTGAATGTTGGTTAAGATGTGCACACTAGCTGTGTGAATGTTGGTGTGATAAGAGCACTAGCTATATGAATGTTGGCATGATATGGAAACTAGTAGTGTGAATGTTGTCATGATGTGGGCACTAGCTGTGGGAATGTTGGTGTTATGTGGGCACTAGCTGTGTGAAAGGTGGCATGATGTAGGCACTAGTAGTGTGAATATTGGCATGATGTGGGCACTAGTAGTGTGAATATTGGCATGATGTGGGCACTTGTAGTATGAATATTGGCCTGATGTGGGCAGAGGCAGTGTGAATGTTGACTTGATGTGGGGATTGGCTGAGTGAATTTAGGCATGATGCAAGCACTAGCTGTGTGAATTTTGGCATGATGTGCATGCTTGCTGTGAGAACGTTGGCAGGATGTGGGCATTAGCTGTGTAAATGTTGGCATGGTTCTATAAGTCAGATGCATAAGTTAATATCAGGTTAGCATTTGTCAGTTTGTATGTTGACATAATGCATATGCCAGTATGGTGTGTAATGTGGCATGATGCAAGTTGGCAGGGTGTCAGTGATGGCATGATGTTCATGTTGCCTTTAAATGTATCTGGCAAGGGGTGAATGACAGTGTGAATGCTAACAATAATATTACAAACAAGACTGTGTAGGTTGGCAGGGTGAATATAATAAAATGAGTATGTTGTCGTGCTATGAGTGCTGGCATGCTATCTATAAGGCCTTTGTGGTGTAAATAACATATCATCCCCCTGGCATGGATAAGCATCCATCATATACATCAAATACTACCACAGCAATCCATAACACACAGGCTACAAACTCTCTCTCCTATGATAAGAAGTCCCTTTAAACACACTCTCTTCCTTTTCAAATAATCTTCAACTGGTCATGTTACCTGGAAAGTTTAATGCCCATATTGGTCAATGACACTACCTTGTAACTGGGTACATATGTTAATATCATGAGGCACTGATATGGTGATGTGAAGAATGTTGGCATGGTACAATGTATGGTGATATGGTGATGGCACTATGATGAGTCAGTGTGGAGGATGTTGGCACATAACAAATACAGTATATGGTGGTGTCATAATGGGATGGCGTGAAGGATAGCACCATGGGAGAATGCCAGATGTGTTGCTATGGAAGAAGTTGGCATGACTGAATATGGTGGTCGGGGTGTGTGTCAGTACAGTTTCAATAGTGTGATGGAGCCACCTTTGTAAACTGGCGTGGATAATGTTGATATTGCATACATGCCAAAGTAATGCTGTCACTGTGTTTACATATAGTCACTAGTGGCTAGTACTAAGTTACCCTTGCCTATAAAGTTGTGATGGTTGATGTTTAGGATATATGATGGACACATTTGTGTACAGTATTTCAATAGTCTTGCCATTTTATTAGGTTAAAGATGAAATAAAAATCTGGGTTATCTTTATTTCTTAAACAAGATAAAAAATCAATAAAACAATTGTTCTCGGTATTAAGTATTAATTTCAAAAGAACTCAATCAATAAAAGAACCTGAATTAGAAAGCTGTACTTACAAAGAAAGACTTCTTGCTTGGGCTGAATATATATAGCAAAAAGATAGCTAACCATAATTAAATCATATACTAATCAGCAGATTTATGGTGTTCTCAGATTGTCTACTTGTGCTGCAGTGAAATGAATTTGGTACATGCACAGTCTACTCTTAGAGGTAGAGGGGTCATCACTCACCAAGATGACCTGGGGGATGCAGGTGTAATCTAGAGGATGCACAATATTTAAAAGAAAGGTAATCTCACTCGTGTCAAGCAAGACATCTACATCACCAGTGTGGGTCCATGAGGTGTAAGAGAGAGAAAAGGAAGGGATACCTGTGACTCTGGCCTCTTAAGGCCTCTGAAGAATATGGCTTGACATAAGTGTCACGGGACCCTGCGGGTCTCCTTCATACGACTTTGGCACCCAACTACACTACCTAAATTTCTTGAATAGGCAAAAGCACAACTCAAACTTCTAAAATTGCAGGCAGATACTCTATTGATCATTTACTCTATATTTACACTAATTCACATATACATATAATATCAGCTTGGTCGAAGTCAGTGTCGTTAAGGAGAGATCCATGGGTCATCAGGTGTCGCATGGATGAGGTCAAGTCAGTCCAGGTCAGGTCATAGCAGATGCCAGAGGTACTCCACATCTGGAGGGCAGTGGCCCAGGATCAAGGGACAGCACCCAATTAAAAAGTACAACAGAAGAAGAAAAGTGCAAATTAATGAAAATCAAAATGTGCGACAGTGCAAACAGAAAAAAAGGCTAATGGAACAACATCACATAGAAAAATGAACATCAAAAATTCATCTGACAATGATACTCCTCATCATTAATACCAGGATGACATGCTGCATACTGAAATGTGTCTTGCTTCATGCAATGACTAACATGATGCAGACAAATGTTCCATATTTCCAAGAGACTCTGAATGATACAAAAGTTACTGTATTAAGAAGAATCCCTCAAGATAATGATAATGCGAGAAGAAATCATTGAAACCAAAAACTACAGATGACCCAGTGTGCATAACCATCTTGGTCTTACCTGTGATTCTGACATTCACTTCTTCCTGGCGGAGTGGCTGAGGTGTGCTGACGGTGAACTCAGCCTGAGAGCTGACAGACACGAGTCTGACACCAGGTCCACTCACAGACACTCTGGAAGGGTCAACGGTGTTATGTGTGGCCATCCTCTGCAGGCGGTGACTTACGGCATCCAGCACATCCACAGAGGTGGTACTAGAGCTCAAGTCTGGTGGAGAGAAGGCTACAGGTTAAGTCTGATGATTCTTGTGTCACCCTTACTCACCACACCTTTTTCTCAAATTCAAAACTTCATTCCTCACTTTCTTTATTTCTGAAATGTCAGTCTCACAAAAACAGTGAAAGCAAACATATACAACAAATCATCTTGCCATCTCATCCGTCATCAGTGTTAACTAGATTCTGATAATGTTCCTGGATGTAATGCTACTTATACTCATCTTCAAATTCCAGCACCTCACACTTCCTCGCCCTTACTTTCGACAGCTTTTATACCTTCTCATACCCTCGCAATTGTACTTTTTACAACATAAAGGAAAACGTTCACCATTTAATTACCCAATACTGCCCATTCCTTGTGCATGACTACAAGAGCAACCTATGTATTCAACCTCTGACAATGTACAAAAGCAATGAAATAAGTATAACCCTATCAAAAACTGATAAAATATATTCATAATATGAGTACAAGATAATACATTCATAAATATGCTAAAAATAACTTTCTGAGACCTTTAAGGCAAAAATCTAATACAGTGCTTTTGAAACTTGAGTTGTTTAAAGAAATGCATTTCATTTACTAATCTAGTGTTTGCCCCCTATTAATGTGTGCACTTGTTATGCTGTGTTACTCAAAACCATCCTCCTCAGGTAATGCTCTGAAGACAGATAGACACTATACAGCTGAAGACAAATTCCAAACAATGGGGACTTACAACAGCACCCAAGTATACAGAGGGAGATTTAGGCAAGTCTAATGTTGGAAAGAACCATGGAAGATGGTATGACATGAATCTCAAAGTCTTGCATCCATGCTCAAACAGCATCACAGACTGCAGGGTACATCAGCAACACTGTGAGACATTGGGTATATATCAGTTACACAGGTTCCAAACTTACAGGTGGTGGACTCCATGCTGTGGGCATGATCTCTATTAGTGCGGGGGTCCTCCCTCCTGACAGTGATGGTGTGGTCCATGGCAGAGGTGTGCCCATGCTCTCCCCTGGCGCTTCTCCTCCCGTCTGGTGGTAACCCGAGGGGAATGTTGCCTCCAGAGTGGGCAACGGCTGAGGTCATTCGCCGTTCTGGGAAAACAAGTTACCTCGAATCACAACTGATCTACATGTATGGTAACCCTGTCCAGTACGGATAAAACCAAAGCCACAAGAATGGTTACATTGGTCATGCTATGAAACATTAATTGCATGATCTAAAGGTGCACAATAACTAATCACTCTTCATTTCTTACAGTAATATTCTTTTTATTTCTAAGTAATTTAATGACTAAAACTTCAAACAATATATCAATGACTACTGTTTGTTGTAAGACAGGATTATCAAGGTAACCAGGTTCAAAAAGAATTGCTCTATCTCCAGTAAGTCTCGAGAATTGCTCTAGCTCAGGCAGGTTGGGTCCAACCGTGATCTATGGGATTACTGCCATCTCGTATAAAACCTGAAACAAATAACTTTTTGTTGGGACAACAATTCCTTCAAACTTATACATTTTTGCCGTCCAAGATAAGATTCTCACTTTCCACACATTCTTCAGCACTCCCAGTACCTTCATCCCCTTCTCCACCCTATGACACTCCTGCTTCCATGGTTCCATTCACTGCCATGTCTACTCCCAGATATCTATAACACTTCCCTTCCTCCAATTTTTCTCCATTCAAACTTTCCCTTACCAACCTGTCCCTCAACCTTGCTGAACCTAATACCCTTGCTTTTATTTACAATCACTCTCAACTTTCTTCTTTTACACTGCAGTTTCTCACTTAAATTTGCCATCAGTGCTGTATCATCAGCAAACAACAACCGACTCAATTCCCAGGCACTCTCATCCTCCACAGACTGCATATTCACCCCTTGCTTATACAAAGAGTCACAACAAAGCAAACTATACAAGCTGGTCATCATCCCCGAAAGATTTTGGGGAGTCATGTGTAGTTGCCCTTGACATATCTATGGCTTTTGACTGGGTGTGGCACTAGAGTCTCAACTCTAAGCTCCCCTCTTTTGGTTTCCCTCCTTCCCTTTGCTCCTTCATATCTAGCTTCCTCTCTGGAAGATCTATCTCTGTGGGTGTTGATGGATCAGCCTACACCCTTTTCTCCATCAACAGCAGTGTCCCTCAAGGTTCTGTTCTGTCCCCAACACTTTTTCTTTTTTTTTTTCAATGATTTCCTCTCCTCCAAAAATTATTCCCTGCACGTGTATGCTAATGACTCAACACTGCATTCATCCAAATCATTCAATTCTGCTCCTTCTCTCACTTGATCTGCATCTCGTCTTAACACAGCTTCCTCAGTAAACTCAGACAGTTTATACCCATCTCTCTATCAAAAACTCCTCACAACCCTAATCTCTCCTTTGACAGTTCTGTAATTACATCTCTAAACTCAATGAACACATTTGGTATTACCGTAACATCCACTCTTTCTTGGAAACCTCACATTACAGGAATAGCTAAGTCTGCCTCTAAGAAACTGGGTGTCCTGTTTATATATTGAAACTTCTTTTCTTCTGAAGAGTTGCTCCATTCATACAGGGAACTGATTCGTCCATGTATGGAGTACTGCTCTCACATCTGGGGTGCTTCTAGCTCGTTATCCTTACTTGATAAGTGAGGGATGCTGAGTCGAAAATGATCCATCTTACACACTGTTGCTGCAATGTTGGTTCACTTTCCCTCTTCTATGGGTATTACTTTGGTTTTTCTTTCCTAGAGCTGGCTGCTTGTGTGCCTACACCACTCGCTAGACCACGCAAAACTCAGCAAGCTGCCGTGTCACGTGATTATTGTGTGGCCATCAGCAACTCAAGGGTGGGCTGTTTTGAAAACTGCTTCTTTCCCTACACATTGAGGCTTTGGAACTCTCTACCTTCTCATGTCTTTCCCAATTACTATGACCTGGCACATTTCAAAAGACAGGTCTTTCACTTCCTCAAAAATTCATAAATACTTTCCCTTAGTCTTTTCTTTTTCTTCTACATAATTCTCTCTATATTTCAATTAAGGCCTGGATTGATGTAGACTTTTGTCTGTGACTGGAGCCTTCATAATAATAATGATAAAAAAAGTTAAAGGCTGCAGTAGACTTAAGATATAACTCTTCACTACATAAGATATAAAGTGGAGAGTTAAGAGACGATGTACAGAGTTAAAAGAGTTCGACCAAGATATCACAGAGTATAGTTGAACTTCAACATGCTGTGGAGAGATAAGGAAGTTGGATGACATGATGAGTATGGTTTGGTAAAGAAACAAGGGTATGAAAGTTAACCAAGATGTAAGGGAAAGTCAACAGACTTAGTCATGGATAAAGAAGTGGAGCTGAGAGTTAAGGAATGGTACCAAATCTGAGAACTATAATGAAGAGTTATGAAGTGAAAAATCAAGAATATACTGAGGAAAGTTATGGGAAAGTGGTGGCAGGAAACAGGAAAAGGTCAAGAGTTGTAGGACAGCTGCAAAAGTTGAGGAATGTATGAAATCAGTGAGATTATCACCAGCAGTGTGCAGAATGTCTCAACCAGCTGACTCCTGGATGGGACAACATGGAGAAAGAGAGAGATCATAACATCAAATCTAGGTTGCTAAAACAACAAGCACATTTTTTAAGTATCTATAATAAATGGCTTCTTACCTCCTGATGTGTTTAGTTTCTCTTCCGTCCTCCTAATGTTTGTGCTTGTGACTGAGGAGGAGGAGGACGTAGAGGCAATGTTGGAGGCAGTGTTGATGTTGGTGGAGGTGAAACGCTCATCACTCAAGAGTAAAGCTGATCTTTGCTCGGGGGAGAGGCGGGGTTGTATGGGACGATCCTCAATCGATTCACCCGCATCAGAGCTCTCATCTGAGGGTGGGATAAACCAGTTGGTCAGCACTGACAATCATCAGAAAATAACCCTGCTTCATATGGATGGATACAACTGCCATGAAGTGAGCTTGTCAAATATCTTCACACAAAAACATATGTCCTCTCATAAAATAATTATATACAACCAACACTGACCAAAAAAGTAACAGTTAATAAGTGCATATCTGAAACTAAAGAACATTTTTCCTTTCTTAGAAAGGCATCTCAGACAAATACAAACACTCAAACATGAATCAAGGTATCAAGTTTTCCCAAGATCCTAGTCAAAAGAACCCGGCAGCTACACAGGTACTACCCATGTTCCAGGGAGAAGCTTTCACCAACAAAAATTATCAGTTTTTATTCATATCTAATAATTTTTCATGTACTCTAAAGTTTTGATTAACATGAATAAGTTCTAACATTACTACTAAAGAATGTACTGTTGTTCATTGGGAAACAGCCAACTTTGGATGCTCCCTTGTAGCCTCCATGAAACAGTTCAAATATCTAACTGCATTCAAAAATTTCTATATATCTTAAAAAACCAGATATACTTTATATCAAACACAAACCCCAAGAAGATCTCTGTCAGCCTCAGCTCTACTTATCCTGGTAGTTAGAATCCTGACACCAACAATTTGTGTCAGTCACTCACCATTGCTCTGGAATACACTCAGGGAATCCAAATTTCATCAACAAGTAGAGTTCTGGAAGAAAACTACTCTTAAATGTATGTATCAAAACAAGCATCCTGGACTAGGATTCTCAAACACACACACACACACATATTTTTTTCATACACATTAGCCATTTCCCGCATTAGTGAGATTGCGTCAAGAAAAAATGACTAAGCCTCAGACGTAAAAATCCTCACTTGGCCCACATCTCTGTTCCTTTTTTTGAAAAAGTAAATCTGGAGAGTAGGATTTCTAGCCACCTGCTGCCATCCCTTTTAGTCACCTACAACATGCAGGGAATATGTGGGAAGTATTTTTCTCTGCTATCTCAACAGGAAACAGCATTGCCACCCCCTGGGTCAGTGAGGTAGCGCCAAGAAAAAAGGGAAAACAAGGCCGCATTAGTTCACACTGTCATGTGCAATGCCCTGAAATGACAACTCCCTATCCACATCCAGGCCCCACAGACCTTTCCATAGTTTACCCCAGGCATTTCACATGCCCTGGTTCAGTCCACTGACAGCACGTCAACCTTGTTATACCAAATCATTCCTATTTAATTTGTTTCTTGCATGCCTCTCACCCTCTTGCGTGTTCAGGCCCCGATCATTCAAAATCTTTTTCAATCCGTTCTTCCACCTCCAATTTGGTATCCCGCTTCTCCTTGTTCCCTCAACCTTTGACACATATCTTCTTTGTCAATTTTTCCTCACTCATTCTCTCCATATATCCAAACCATTTCAACACATCCTCTTCTGCTCTCTCAACCACACTCTTTATTACCACACATCTCCCTTACCCTTTCATTACTTACTCAATCAAACAACAACACACCACATATCGTTTTCAAACATTTCATTTCAAACACATCCATCCTCCTCAGTACAACCCTATTTATAGTCTATACCTCGCAACTATATAATATAGTTTTGAACTACTATTCCTTCGAACATGCCCATTTTTGCACTTTGAAATAATGTTTTCTCTTTCCACACATTCTTCATCACTCCCAGAACCTTCGCCCCCTTCCCAAACCCATGTCTCACATCCACTTCCATTTGTTCACAGTCAGTCTCTAGCTGTCATGTGTGATGCACTGAAACCACAGCTCCCTAACCACATCCAGGCCCCACAGACATTTCCATGGTTTATTCAAGATACTTCACATGCCCTGGTTCTGTCCATTGACAGCACATTGACCCTGGTAAACCTTTAACAGACTGCATACTCGCCCCTCTCTCCAAAACTTTTGCATTTACCTCCCTAACAACCCCATCCATAAGTAAAATAACCATAGGGACATCACACACCCCTGCAGCAGATCGATATTCACGTTGGTACACTCTCCTCTCTTCCTAATCGTACAAATGCCTTACATCATTGGTAAAAAATTTTCACTGCTTCTAGCAACTTACCTCCCACACCGTATACTCTTAAGACCTTCCACAAAGCATCTCTATCAACCCTATCATATGCCTTTTCCAGATCCATAAATGCTACATACAAATCCATCAGTTTTTCAAAGTATTTCTCACACATTCCTCAAAGGGAACACCTGACCACATATCCTCTACCATCTACCACTTCTTAAACCACACTGCTCTTTCTCAATCTGATGCTCTGTAAATGCTTTCACCCTCTCAATCAATACCCTCCTATGCAATTTCCCAGGAATACTCAACAAACTTATGCCTCTGCAGTTTGAACACTCACCTTTATCCCCTTTGCCTTTGTACAATGGCACTATGCATGCCACTTACCGCATTAATGAGGTAGCAAAAGGAACAGAGAAAGAAAGGCCACATCTGTTCACATCCATTCTCTAGCTGTCATGTGTAATGCAACAAAACCCAGCTCCCTATCTATCTACATGCATAATGTAGAAGGTGACTTATAGGGTTGGATGCAGGTGGGTGGAAATCCTCACTTCCTGTATTACTTTCCAAAAGAAGGAACAGAGCAAAAAGCCCCGGGAGGAATTTTCCCTTTAAAGCTCAGGCACCTCTTCTTGTTGCTACCTCACTCATGCACAAAATGGCAAGCATGTATGAAAAAAGATATACCTCACTAACGCACGAAGTGGCGAGTGTATGAAAAAAAGTATATATAAATATATGACTAACATTGACTATATTACTATAAACCTGACCTCTGCAAAAGATCAAGGTCTATAAAAATGACCATGTGCTAAGCTTCTGGAATATGGCCAAAAGTAAAGTCTCAAGTCCAGAAAACTGACCTTTGTTGATGATTAAGCTGGTTCTGAGCTTGGAGGAGCCTTGAAGGTTCCTTAACCGTCTTGCTGGTGGTGTGATATTGAAGTGTTGAAGGAGGTGGTGGAGATGATGGTGGTGGGGTTAGAAGCAGATGATTAGTTGAGCTATGAGGTACCCCTCAACAACCCACTGGGTCATATGTCAGTAGGGTGAGTTTCCGTGAATGACAGTGAGTATATTAACACACACATATTAATAAGGTTGATATCAAACATCAGCAGAAGCTGCGCAGGAGAGTGGGGTGATGGCAGACATGATATTAATAGCATAGTGATATCAGCAAGCTATAATTCACTGCAAATCTTATGAGAAAAATGTAATTAACATAGTAATTACTATCAAAAATATAACATTCCTGAATAAAATGCAATGAAGTTCACTTGTGGTTCTGTTATAGATGATGAGCATGATGTATAGGTTAAGTTGATGAGTGCGTCCCATGGCGTGTTAGGTGTAGCACCACTAATGGCTGCTCATGTCCCATTTGCCACCTTCGCAAAGTTTATCAGGTGGCAGTAAAAACAAGGACTCGCACAACCCATGCAAAAAACATCAGGTTATTTCTAGGTACTGTAATTTTCATTTTGTATTAATATTTTGACTGTACCTGTACTGTGTTGGATCCAGAGACCTGAGAAACATCACCGTCAGTTACATATCAACACTGCACATTGCAGTTCTGAGGGTTAGTTACATTACGTAATTCTCAACTAATGAAGAGTTAGGACCAGTAGTTCTACAGTTGTATTACGTTAATTTGGGGTTGCTAAGTTGTTTTCTAGTGAAACAGGTTTATTTATAAATCTTTCCTTAAAACTACATTAATTCTAGTAGGGATGAGTGCATTTTGACGCCCAGCGTTAATATGTGGAGGGTAAAATTTTCATGTTGGCTACGCTGCTATAGTAGAAGGAGGAGCCTGCAAGAGGAAAAATATATCACTGAAGTAACTCAGACATGGACTATGATCTCTTGTCAGTCATTAGTTGCCCATCATGATTACCTTCTCATGACAGCTGTACACGAGCTACTTATGATTATACTACCTGGAATAATTACAAGAATCTCGATCATTTACACCACCAAAACTCAAAGTCTATTTACCTGGATTAGCAGAAAAAAATAATTTTGTAAACACTTAAGTTACTGGATTGTTATGGATCCATCACACTTCAGGTCAGCTACAACTGAGGTTATCTCCTACTTGAGCAGATTGCTGGTGCTTCTTACTTCATATCTGTGACATATATATATATCTATATATATATATATATCCCCAAACACCTTACAATAATGATGCTGCCATTTGGTTAATATTGTTACAACTCACTCTCTACATTATGTACAATTTTCTTCTGAAAAGAGTGCAGCTGTTGATGGGATGATTCTGTTAATTTCTTAACCAATAACACCTAGGTGACTGAGACAAAATACAAGCATCAGTCAGACCTGCAGACCTGGAAAGCCCACATCCTCCCTGCATGACCACCATCACTACCCACGTCCCACTGGCAGCATCACACCAACTAAAGCAACACATGAAACCAACCACCTGGAGGCTACCATAAGCAGTCTTCATCATCTAAATGAGGTTTAATGTTGGAAGTTAATTCTTTACAAACCCCTAAAACAAACTTTTTCTTAATAAGCATATCTATGACACTTTTATATAATGAATATGAGGATGCATAACATAATCATGTATACTCATTTTGTTAGATGGTAATGACTCTCCTGATGCCTCCATGTTAGACAGTTACAACTACTTAAGACTCATCATAAAATTCACCTTCAGAACTCTTGCTGGAACTCTGGGCAATCTGGAGGACCTTAGCAGGTGAGGATAAGCCTGTCAAATTGTCTGAGGGTACCCCTGGTGGGCTAGTGGCACGGACAGGTGAGGATCGTGTTATCACTGGTGGGCTGGTAGCGCGAACTGGTGACAATCGAGGCATATCTGGTGGGCTTGTGGCACGTTCGGTTCGAGGTGGTGTTGGCGAGGGAGTGGCTGAATTCCGTGGCCCTGGTCTGTGGTGATGCAGAGCAACACATAGAGCTTCAGAAATACTAAATCAACAGTGCAAGTAACTTCAATATCAGGATCACAGTTTGAAAGCAATTATATAAATATCTAGTGTCTGAAAATGGCTAAAAATATCAACCCATAAAATATTATATCATAATGTGTGTTACATGAGTTAGAATGTAAGACCAGAGCAAGAAAGTGGTAAAAGCTGGAATTACGAAATCGGGAAGATAAGCATACATCAGAAGAGACTGGGCAGTGTCACAAGACAGATTCTGTTCCCAGCCTGCTTCCCTCACACAGAGAAGGAATGTATCAAGAAAATACAAAGTAATGGTAATGACGCAATATGCACAAAGTCACTGGTTTACAATTAACCAAAAGAAATGTGCTATTCTGAGCTCAGAGTTACCATATGCCTACCCATTATTATGGTAGTTCACAAACTAACTTAAATATAGATACTAATGGACCTAAGACTTCCTGGATTTCTTTCATACTTGTTTGTAGGTTCACGTGTTAGCAAGGTAGCATCCAGATAGAGTCAGATTAAATCCCAACGAGCCAAATTTTTATATCCATATCTTTAAACGTATTGATGCATGTTAAAAGCCCATGTCAATTTATTTTCAAGAATGAAAGGGGTAGGGAGCAGGATTGGTAGGATCATCCAATGGTTTTGATGTGTCTGGGATTATAGGAACCAGTGTAGTGTGACTTACTTTCACTAGTGCTAACACGAAATATGCCTGCAACAATAAAGCAAACAATCAGCTGAGTGCTCTTGCAGGAAATTCCTTTAGTGGTTATGTGGTAATTCCATCAGGACACTGAAGCAGAAACCTAAATGCCTCAGACAACTTCAGACTGATCTCATAGTAATGGGTTCCAATCGGTTCCACAGCAGTTGATATATCTTAGAATTTATTGTAAAATCCTGTACATCCATTTACATATACCAACAAAGAAAACATATTTTGCTGGATGTGCTTTTCTACTGTGAAATCTAACATTTTATTAGTTAGAACATTTGTTTTAATACATGCAGAAAAGATAGGCTGACTTGACATGTTGAAAAAAATCAATTTTGATTCCACATTTTTCTAGTAAGCCAACATATTTCTCAAGAGAGCTTATTTCTATCAACTCTACAAAGTTTGGTTATGAGTGGATGCCTCTGTGGTCATCACCTAAGGTGAACCAGCAAAGGGAAAGTAGGGTGGCAACTGATACTTCACATGCAATACAATAGAGTATGGAGCAACTAAGTTTATAAATAATATCTTTCAAACCAAAAAACTAATTGGAAAATAATTTGGCCTTTGAGAGAAATACACAGAACATGCTGAAAAACCAGGATGAGACCACCAGACCTAAGATAGTTGTCACCCTTATATGATACAAGAGATGTACTTTATCAGACTTACGAGGACAACCTTCCTGGACTGGAAGACTTGTTGAATACCGAAGAGGATTTGTTGGTGGTGATTCCAGTGTTTATGACTGTTGAGGTGGATGTATTAAAGGTGGAGTTAAAGCTTGAGTTAAAGCTAGAGTCAAGGGCACTGCTTCTGTTGTGACTGGAGTTAATGCCAGGAGGACTTCTGCTGCGGCTTGAGTCTAGTTTTGAAGGACTTGGGGGACTCGAGTCATAAATCATCTTCTTTGGGCTGGATTCGTAGGAAATCTTTGGTGGACTTGATTCATAGGCACTACCCATTTTTTTTGCACTCGAATCATAAACAGTGCTTCTGTTGACAACAGAGGAAGATTCGAAGTTGACATATTTGTTGTTGATGACGTCATATGTGTTGCTATTGCTCTTGGTTACTGATGAATCATACGTCCTATGTGGAGAGGAATCATATCTAACTGGAGCAGAATCATATCTGACTGAAGGAGTCTCATAAGACTTATGCAACACAGTTTCATAATCTTGGTTGTGGCTTGAATCAAAGGACTTGTTTACTGTAGACTCATAGGTTTTATGAGTGGATCCATAACTTTTGTTGAGAGATGAATCATAGCTCCTATTGAGTGTAGAGTCATAAGTCTTGCTGAGTGTAGACTTATAGGGTGACTCTGTAGCATTTGAAGAGTTCAGCCTTGGAGAGTTAACAACAGTCGATCCCGAGTATTCTTTTACTATTTCCTTTGTATCCTATAATCAGAAAAAGAATTTATTACAAATTTATCATTGTTAGATAAATGAATTCTTGTTTAAAAATAATCATCAATAAACCAGTTTATTCAACCATTTACATATAGAGAAAAAATACACAAGAACCATTTCTCTGCTGAGTTGTATTTCATTCTCATGCACTTTGAAGACAAATTTCCCTCAGGTTTATAACCAATACTATACTATAACAGCCTAAGAAACTACATATAAAACCAGTGCTTGAGATAACATAACTCTCTACCAGTCGTACTGCTCTTTGGTACCAGTAACACAAAATTATGGATGCAATATATACGTATATTTCTTGACAAAAAATATAAAGGTTATGGTACACAAGAAAGTGAGTAGTAACATTGTTAAGTAAAAAAACACCAAAAGTATGATTTGCTTATAGGATTCAATGGTGATGTGCATAATTAAACCGACTTGAAGAGATTTATAAGGACCTGGAAACAACCAGTAAGATCCTGATAACATGGAGAAGCCTTGACAACCCAAGGAGACATGAAAACAAACAGATACACCTAAGAACCCTTGGTGCTATAGAAAACAAAAGAACCTTGGCACAATGTCTTGGAACCTGAACAACTAAGAGCCCTAAATAGGATAGACCAAATTGGACATTCTACATGTGGTATACAAGGGATGATGTAATATCAGAGGGCTGAACTAGGGCAAGTGGTCAGAAGAAACCATCAAGATGTCTGTGAGGCTTCCCGGTGGATTGAGGGTTCTGGATTCATTGCATTATAAATGACAGAAGGAGAGTGGACGTGAGCAAATAAGGTCCTTCACCTGTTCCTGGAACTACCTCACTATACAGGAAATGGTGAACATGTATAGAAAAAATGATATGCTTTTGGGTAAAGGACCAGAAAGATTTGCCACTAAAAGTCAAATCAATACACTGTTTTCATGAAGGTGAGCTTGACTTTATAAAAACAGCTTTGCAGTGAATCAGACAAGTAATAAAAGTGGAAAGGGATTCTGAGGAAAGGAAGTTTTATGGCCCAATACTCTCTCCCTGGTGGGCAGGCATCAGAGCAGGAGTAATCACCATAATTGTGGAGAATAAGATGAAACAAACCTTGGTGTATCCTGTGAGACCATCTAAGGACTTAAACACTCCTAATGTAATAAGGACACATGAAGGAGGTGAATACAGCCACAGAAGCCTAAACAAAACATATAAGACCTAGATGCACTGAGAGAAATTCACATACACTACGAAGGACCTGGATGCAACAAGAAGAATGTGGAAAGTGTCAAATGGATATGAAAAGAATTACAGAAACAGACACAATGATAGGGAACTGTATATAACTAAGGGACCCATGAAACATCTAATGAGACATGACTACAACTAAAGGGGCTTTAAAGGGATGGAATCTGCATGTATCCAGAAGGAACGAACACATTAAAGATGCTAGACACACCAAGAAGGATCAATACATCCTATAAGGACCTGAGCACAACCACAGGACCGAGGCAAGTTTACAACTGATCAACTCAGTGGGAATGGATACATCCAGAAACCCTAGACATGGTGACATACTTGGACAGAGTCAAATGACTGAAAAATGCAGATAAACCACGATATATCAAATAGTCTTGAATTTTATGTACCCAAATGGATACTGAAACATCACATGGGGCCTGCTCACACTATGAGAGGGCATGATACAATCAAAGTAAAGTGAAACAAACATCATGAAACCTCTTGACAAAATGTAAAAAAAAAATAAGCAAAAATTATAGGACAAACTATACCTAGAAACTAAAACAATACAATAAACCAGAACAATGATGATGTGAGCACCTTGTAATGTACACCAAATATACAAAAAGACAGACTCACCTTTGGGTCTTTATTTTCTCTGTTAGAGGACTTCTTCTTTCTTGACTTAGAGTCCTTTCTATCTGGTGGTCTCTCAATACCCAGGTAAAGGGAGAATGGTGAACCTGAGAGGGTACAAAAGAGAAATTGTGACACAAGGTAACGGAAAATTGTGTATTTGGGGAGAATGAGAATGGGGACTAGCAGTCCAAGTAAAAACAGTGAATCAAGGAAACAGAGGAATAACACTTAATCTGAAGGATGTGGCAGAATCCTAAACTTATGAAACGGAAAGAGAACAGTGAACCTGAGTACAATTTTGGCCTTCCAACCAAATATGAAAAGAAATGACAGACAGACAGACAGACAGACACACACACACACACACACATACAAGGTTGAGAGAGAGAGGAGCTTAACTTTAGACAAAAGAGAAGGCTAGATGGATTGTTTGTATGTGGACTGCCATAAAGTAAAAACAGTGAATCAAGGAAACAGAGGAATAACACTTAATCTGAAGGATGTGGCAGAATCCTAAACTTATGAAAAGGAAAGAGAACAGTGAACCTGAGTACAATTTTGGCCTTCCAACCAAATATGAAAAGAAATGAGACACACAGACACAGACATACTCACATATAAGGTTGAGAGAAAGGAGCTTAACTTTAGACAAAAGAGAAGGCTAGGTGAACTGTTTGTATGTGGACTGCCATAAAGAAATTGACAGTGCACTGCATGGTAAGCTGATTATAATGTTGGATTGAGGCAGGAATAATGAGCTGACTCCTTTAATGGACAGAAGGTTATCTTAGCAGAAGAGAAAAAAGAAAGCATCTAAGCAGAGTCTCCTTCTTAAATTGGGCTGAGGTTACCAGAAGAATCCTGTAGTTATATGTTCCAGGACCATCATTCTTCTTGATTTATGTAAAGGACTTGCCAGAATATATGGATTCTTATCGGAATATGTTTGCAAATATGTCATGAGGTGAGTGAAAGCGTGAAAGATTGCGCCATGTTATAAAGAGACCTTGGCAGACTCCATAGACAGTCTGATTTATAGCTGATGAAGTTTATCCTGAGTAAATGTAAAGTAATGAAAATGGGTAACAGCAAAAGGCCTTGATATGATAATAATCTAACAGGGTGTAGACACTATCCCTAACCTGATGTCAGAGCTCACCTAGAGAACAGTAAAGAACTAACTTGATTTATTTTGGCAATATTCATAAAAAATTAATATATCTAAATATTTCACCAAGGACAGCACATAATGCAAATACAAATACATACTTATTCCCAGTGTTGTCCTCATAGTAAGCTCAAAATGACTGATAGCAAATAGTGCAAAAGAACAATGAGAATAAAAAAAAATGTATTTGAGCTAAATACCAAACAATGATTTTCTCATGACTAAAAAACTAGCAAATTTTAGAACTGCATTCAAATTCACGGATAAAAAAAATATTCAGCAGCAAGCTGTTCATATCATATGTAAGGCCAAGCTTGGTCACCGCTCCTTAAAAAGCACAAAGAGTAAGAGAGAAGGTCCACAGGAAAGCGACAAAGATGGTAACAATAAAGAGAGCTGAGTTGCAGGAAAACTTAGTCTTTATATATGCCAATCTTGGAAGATGTAAGAATGGGGGTTGACAAGATCGCATTTGTTTTTAAACCATATCGATGAAGCAGACATTGAAGGTATATTGGGATACTGCAAGGGATGTAGAGATACTGCAATCAGAGGACATTAACATAAAACCATGCAAGCAACTTGTCACAATAGATGTGAGGAAGTACCTTTGTGGGATAAAATGAAACAAAATGACTGAAGACATGATTAATTCTGACAGCAAACAGAAAGTTATGAATCTGTGAGAAAGAATGTTCAAGAGATGGGGCTTCAAGAGTGTTAAACTATATCCCGGAAAGTACAAATAGGAAGTTACACACATGCACATCCATACAAAGATGGAAACACACTTACATCTCACAAACACAAAAGCAGAAACATCGATGTCCAGTTACAGAATTAGAGCACCGTATGTGGTCCTTACAATCATGTTACATCAATTCGTATATGACACCAAACGCATACACAACACAAAATATTGCCAGGTCAGTACCAACCTTTCACTTCGTGGCCGTTGAAGTATGCGTAGATCTTATGCTTGGCGGCCTCGGAAGGCGTAAAGGTGACCTCATACAGACCATGGTCTACTTCCAACACTTTGGACTGCAAAGAGCGGCCGCCCTGGGTCACATCCACCTTTGCGTCTCCCCAGCCGCACTTGGTCGCATCCACAATGAAGGTAAAGGGTTTCCTTGGGCTAGACTCCGGACCGTTCTCCAGGTCATACACCTAACACAATGGAAAGCAAATTAAACAATGTTTAATCAAGATATATCTTCAACTGATGATATTATTCAACTTACTTTCATGTGATTATCCTATCAGAACTGACTCTCTCTGGAAAGCAAGCATATATAATACAAACACAGTGATTGCCTGAAAAATATAAATATGAATATCCCTTTAGTTGCGCCTCTTTGAGACTTGTTCGCCATCACATAAAATGACGCCAAATTATGATCGGCCTCCTTAATTCTAATCCCTCCGAGGCCTCCCTACAACGAGTATCATCTTCCTTTGGTCCATACGAGACCTTAATAAAAAATCAACTTGGGAGATGTCACAGCCTTCTAAAAACCGTAACGAATCGACTGATATTATCTTCGTTGGTATTAAGTCTAACTGGCTTGCATAATGGTCATCTGCCTCCGTATTCTGGTGCATCAAAGATAATTACAAGAATGACCTACTTCCTACTTACAACCTCTTCTTTTCCTTTACCTAATTGAAATATCACTGGTAGTAATATCCTAAAGTAAGGGGCGTCCAAGGTTTTTCACACAAGCTCAGGTCTCCCTTAACCTGAAATAAGGTTTCTCAGATTATATATATATATGATAGAGTTGATAGAGATGCTCTGTGGAAGGTATTAAGAATATATGGTGTGGGAGGCAAGTTGTTAGAAGCAGTGAAAAGTTTTTATCGAGGATGTAAGGCATGTGTACGTGTAGGAAGAGAGGAAAGTGATTGGTTCTCAGTGAATGTAGGTTTGCGGCAGGGGTGTGTGATGTCTCCATGGTTGTTTAATTTGTTTATGGATGGGGTTGTTAGGGAGGTAAATGCAAGAGTCCTGGAAAGAGGGGCAAGTATGAAGTCTGTTGGGGATGAGAGAGCTTGGGAAGTGAGTCAGTTGTTGTTCGCTGATGATACAGCGCTGGTGGCTGATTCATGTGAGAAACTGCAGAAGCTGGTGACTGAGTTTGGTAAAGTGTGTGGAAGAAGAAAGTTAAGAGTAAATGTGAATAAGAGCAAGGTTATTAGGTACAGTAGGGTTGAGGGTCAAGTCAATTGGGAGGTGAGTTTGAATGGAGAAAAACTGGAGGAAGTGAAGTGTTTTAGATATCTGGGAGTGGATCTGTCAGCGGATGGAACCATGGAAGCGGAAGTGGATCATAGGGTGGGGGAGGGGGCGAAAATTTTGGGAGCCTTGAAAAATGTGTGGAAGTCGAGAACATTATCTCGGAAAGCAAAAATGGGTATGTTTGAAGGAATAGTGGTTCCAACAATGTTGTATGGTTGCGAGGCGTGGGCTATGGATAGAGTTGTGCGCAGGAGGATGGATGTGCTGGAAATGAGATGTTTGAGGACAATGTGTGGTGTGAGGTGGTTTGATCGAGTAAGTAACGTAAGGGTAAGAGAGATGTGTGGAAATAAAAAGAGCGTGGTTGAGAGAGCAGAAGAGGGTGTTTTGAAATGGTTTGGGCACATGGAGAGAATGAGTGAGGAAAGATTGACCAAGAGGATATATGTGTCGGAGGTGGAGGGAACGAGGAGAAGAGGGAGACCAAATTGGAGGTGGAAAGATGGAGTGAAAAAGATTTTGTGTGATCGGGGCCTGAACATGCAGGAGGGTGAAAGGAGGGCAAGGAATAGAGTGAATTGGAGCGATGTGGTATACAGGGGTTGACGTGCTGTCAGTAGATTGAATCAAGGCATGTGAAGCGTCTGGGGTAAACCATGGAAAGCTGTGTAGGTATGTATATTTGCGTGTGTGGACGTGTGTATGTACGTGTGTATGGGGGTTGGGCCATTTCTTTCGTCTGTTTCCTCGCGCTACCTCGCAAACGCGGGAGACAGCGACAATAAAAAAAAAAAAAAAAAAAAAAATATATATATATATATATATATATATATATATATATATATATATATATATATATATATATATATATAATATTCCAGGTCCAGACTGTTGGCCTGGTCACCAGTATACATTAGAATCATTACCATACAAGCAGAAAGCCTCAGTATCGATGCTTAGCTTCTGTTATCAAAGTTTATTCATAGCAGCACATCCTCCCTGGGACAATGAAAATTCATATATGTTCCCAGGTAATTGTCTTATGAAAACTTTGTCTCTACCGTCAATAAATGCTTCATCTGAGACCCACTGAAGGGATAAGGTATTTACAGTAATTACGTCCACAATGTCATCGACAATCAAGACTGCTTCAACGTTCTCACTAAATCCATGAAGAAAACTGCTGTCGTCTTAAGGGTTTAAGTTTGTCGATGATCGACAACACTGTCAATGCTGAGGGGTAGGGATGGCCGAGGAAAGTCATATCTTCAGTGTTCGGTAAAATCTCCCTCAAACCACCTCATATCTTTAATAGCTGTTCAATGTACAGCTCTGCTGCAACTGAAAAACTACGCGAACACCGAACACCCTACGGAAGAGTATTTCTCTTCCTCTTCCTATTACTGAAATTTGCAACCTGTTATCGGCGTTGCAGTTACACTGCACACTGCCTAAGACCAGTTAATCTATGAAACGTTCATGGAGTTCTTAGCTAACGTGATAATGATCATTTTCTCATCAAAATTATGGGAAAATGAAGTAGGTAGTAGGGGGTGCACCTTACCTTGAGTGCGTGAGGGTCATACACATGACAGGTGAAGGGCGAGCCCTGTATGTGTTCGTCGTCGTATCGCACAGCAATGGACCACTGGCCCGCCTCGTCCGGCTGGAAAGTGGCAGCGTATACTCCATCCTCCACCTTGACTGGGCATACCAGCGGCCTCTCGGTTGGGGAATATGCCGTCACGTCTATATCACCACCCCCGGCACCGTTGCTGTTAATCTGCAAGACACCAAAACACAGAGCCGTCGTATGGACACGTGAGGCCAGGTTTTTATGGGAAGCCACTGTATGTAACCTGGTATATGGTGTTCAGGCATTATTTGTGGTTAGGTATGTCGTGTGTATCCACGGATGTGCCCAAGAGTGGTGTGAGGAGCTACAATATGACAAGGTATGCATGAGGTGGCCCACAATATTTGGCCATCTACTGAGATCTCATATTACATATGTATACATTGGAAAAGATCACAATTTTGCGCGTGATCAAGTATATTCCTGTGGGTCCACGGGGAACTTATCGTGTTTCATTTTCCCCGTGGACTCATAGGAATAATATATATATATATATATATATATATATATATATATATATATATATATATATTATATATATATATTTACCGGATTCCATCTGCACGTGGCTACATCGAGAGCTACAAGCAACTTTGAGGCAAAATCAACGGATGAAAATTAGTTGTTGAGGAACTCTTGCCCTCTCTATATAGGAAACCATCATTTCCCTGCTCCTGATCGGTGAAGAGCCTCGACGTGAAAGTATAACGGGAATGTAATGATAATGTGGGTACATGCGGGTGTAGTGTCATCAGCAAATAATACATCCACCTACCACAACCTCAACGATGGAGCCGAGGGCACACGGGTCGATGCCGGAGAACATGATCTTGGATACGTCTGGCAGCGCTCGTACCTTCACAGGACACCCGTCAACAACCTCACCTTCGTTTATAACCGTCAGCTACAAGCAACATGGCAAATGGTACCAAACATTAAAGGATGCAAGTAATGAAAGATAATAGAGAGTGCACAGAGTACTCACCAAATGTATTTTATTCAATGTATTTTATTCAAACACTTGCATGTTCTTACAAAAATGGAATACAGATTCAGCTCATTCCAGGTATACCACGACACAGTACCTTTCTAAAATCACTGCATTATTCAAAATTGTTAGCAACTTAAAACCTTACTTATGAAATAACCCGAATACACATGATAGGATTTACAGCTCGACTTCTTTCTCAGATGTGCACACTGAATAGAATAAACATATTAGGCTGCACACTCCACCTAAAGACAGGTATGTTTACAGTACACCACGCAGGCACTACCTCACTCTTAACACAGCCTAACTCAGGCACACCACGTATCCAGTAATTTTCATGATTCCTAAGATATGAACCTAAGAGACATACGAGTATTTAGCATTTTTCCACTCATATATACACATATAACACTAAGCTCATAAGTACACAGGCTTTAACACTGCACCTCATTAAAAAGTATTCAATTGCACACAAGTCTTGATTGATTTTCCTTAAAAACACGTGGCAAAAGCAGGGTCAGTTCGTGTGGGGTTTACCATAACCCTCCATATAACAGAGTGCGGACCGAGGCAATCATAATGAAAGACAGGTTTTGCATATCAAAGCTATGCACAAGCCTGCTTGGTTTTAGATTTGAATGACATTGACGCCATTATATAAAAGTTGCTTTACACATTCAGAGCCAGGCATTATTCATCATCTGAAAATATGTTATTATGTATTGTGTGAATGCTGTGTATCACTGGAATTATGTGCTATGAGCGTGACAACCGGTAACAGCACCAAAGCACGGAGGTAGTTACTGAAATAAGTGACAATGACAAACGCCACTAACCACCTCGTCCTTCCCTTGTCTGCTGTCTGCAGACAAGCCACCACATGACCCAGTTCTAAAATCTGAAAAAAAACCCTTATGGTGTCAAATGAGAGGTAATCAGTCCCCTCCACAGCATTTAGCGCAAATCTCACCTCATCCCTGTCAACTCACCTCATAGATGCCAACCTCGTCCGGGACGAAGACACCCTTGCCTCCCCTTGGAGAAAGGTCCAAGTCGACCCTGACGGGGCCCGAGGGACCGTTCACCTGCACCTCGATCTCGCTCAGCACCACTTCCTTAGTCAAAAAATCAATTTTGAACGGTACCTGAAGGGATAAGAATTCTTACTCCTGTGCCTCAAAGTCATAATACAGTTTGTTATACACAAAATGTCTAAATTCCACAGACTCCGTTTACATTATATTTAACAAAAAGGCAGATACTTCTTAAACAGAGAAATAGTATTCTTTGCTGGACACAGTAAAGAATGTGTTACTAACACCAGATGCTTAAAATGACACAAACTTGTCACTAAGGTGGAAATCTAATCCTCTAAAGTCCAACAGAGAGTAAATATGACGTGTAGGATACCGTCTCCTCTTCTCCATATATTGTTCGCTGGTATAGCCACAACTAATTCACTGCATCATCACTCAGACAACCAATGGGCCTAATCACATTCGTTGTCAAGGTCCAGCAGCCAATAGCTGAACTGACTACGGGTATACCTTTTCCTTGCTCACACTCACCTCATACATAAGAGGACAATTTACATGCAACGAGTAAAAATAAATGTTTTACTCTTCTCTTATTGTTCAACAAAAGATATAGCTAACGTAACAATGGAAACACCTAAAGAAGGTTACACTACAAGGCTTGCTGAAAAACTTTTGTGTACCAAACACAAAATACTTTCCAGTCACTTAAAGACAGATCCATCACATATCATGCCCTTCCCCTTCTCTTGCAACATTCTATCCACAACCTCAAGGATGCGAGGTTGATATCTAACCTCCAGTCAAGCTGTAAAATTACCCACTTCACCGCTGGCCTGACCGACGAACCTATCTCATCCTGTTATTACTGAAAAGCAGATACCATCCTCTTGTATACCCATCACTACCATTACACTGACTGCCATTTTAACTTGGCGCTGGTATTTTCCATCAAATATCTACCACTTTCCATGATTATTCAAATACTCATCTGTACTTATAACAGGTGTCAATAATAGGGAGTACTCTGTCGTGAACCTGGTATTGAAGGACGTTCTAAAATACAATAGGATGCGAGACTGTCTCTCTCTTAGAGACTAGAACACAATAGTAATTCATATTGAATACATCGATGATGAAAAGTTCTTATTAATGTTCACAGACTAAAGGCCACGCTATTGTGTACCACCTACATGTTCGTGTATTTTGTCTCCAAGCCAATTAGGTATCATTATTACTATTACTGTTGATGTATCAGCATTATAACTAAACGAATGTTGTCATACTCATGCTTCAAATGGAACAAGAAGAATAAACTTTTGAATTCTTAATCTTGAGGACGATGGCAAAGGGGAACCGAATCATACTGTCGTCTGTCAAGGGCAGGGGATGTTTCCTGTCATATCTAAATGGCAGACAAATGCTAGTTATGTTCTCGTACAAGAAATCATAACTGAGGCTCAATCCATTCCTTCAGGATGATCGTAGGCTCAGCCGTTTCATGTGATTTTCGCACACACCTGACAGTCCCATGTTCGGGAGCTTCTGAATGAAATAACAAACAAATGAAAATTCGGGGAACCAGAGGTGTTCACGAAGACACCACAAGAATACTCAGTATGATATACATTAATCTCTTGGTTGCCGATGGTGATGCTGTGAAACACAAGATACCAACTTTCCAAGGGTGAGTGTGGAGGAAGATGGAGGGTGTGTTTACCTCAGTTGGCTCTTGGGAATTTCGCTACTTTAAATTAACACTATGCTGCTGCGGCCATTACCACACTCGTGTGAACCTTCTTTGCAACACATTTCCTCAGCGCAGCCCTCATACTCAGAATTATGTTCATGATATATAAGCAAAAATCATTAACAAAAAGATGTTAAATACACAGATGTAGTAACGGATGAAATGGTTGGAGGTGATAGGCTTGATGGCCGCGTGTCAACAGAGCGGAGCGTCGGGTGTTGTACACTGCCGACCATCTGAGGAATACTCTGTTTACTCCGCTGTCTCATCTTCTTGCTCACCCTTATCAGAACCTCGTTGTGTACGATGATCCCATGTCTTCCGCTGGTACATGTTGACAAAACATTTTACTGTTTTAATCTCTTCGTAACTGCTTTGAGATACAGTGTGTTGCTTAACGCCCTGACCTCCACAACGTACACTATTGTGACCTTAGATATGGAATCACTGTTGTGAACTATTTTATCTGATGCTTATTTCTTCCTATATGGAGATTATCCATATTTATGATGGTATTTCATCTCCCAAGGCATTTCTCATATTTGATATACATGTTTCCTCAGACCAAGAAGGTTGAGAACTGGCCTAAGGAGAGCAGTGTGGGAATATTATAGTGTATACAGTCACGCCTGATGCCTTTACAGCTGCCGCCAGTAAGGTGGTAACATCGCTCTTTACCGCCCCGGGAAACAATACTATATACATTTTACTTTTTGTTTATCGCGGGGTGATTGTTAATTAGTCATATTTTCAAGCTATTATTAAGCGCGCCTATGTCCTGTTCCCTTAATAAAAAATGACATGTTTTCAACAACTTTAACTCGAATTTCAATGGCTGCTGCCGACCACGGGCAGTGGCGTGTAGTGGTGTCTACCGTACAACTCAACCATAACAGAGCAACCTTCGGCAGTGAGCCTCACCTCATACACCTTCCAGGTGCTTCACAAGCAACTGTGACTATAGCTGCAGGTAATCCATGTTCACCATGAAGAAGAGCAGGGAGCTAACTTGATAAAAGTCGAACTTTGCTCTTTAACATCCGGCGATAGCCTCTATTTTTACTCATCAGTAGTGATTCTGGTGAATGAATATACTACAACATATCAATTAAGCATAATAAATAAATCAACGGTTGATTCTCTAGTGACATGAATTTTCGTGAGTCACGACAGTTGTATAAGAGCGAACCTGTTTATACCAGTGACCGTTTACCTTCGTCTGTTGCCGCACTTTGCCACTCGTATGTTTATCTTGTGATGGCGGTGCAGGTCGAGGTCACCAATGGTTGTGGCGAGTGTGAGAGCCCCTGCCACACCACGGTTGGCCCCCACAAGGGCCCCTGCTGTACCACGGCTGTCCTACACACAGGCCCCTACCACATCACGGCTGGACCCACACGGGCCCCTACTACACCACGGCTGGACCCACACACGGGTCCCTGCCACACCATGGCTGGACCCACACAAAGGCCCCTGTCACACCTAGGTTGGCCCTAAATCTTCGTTCATCTCAGTCTCCATAACTCGCACAGTAGTTAGATACATATCATCACCTAGAACAACTACAGAGTCATGGAAGCACTTGCAGCCATTATTGGCATGTTAGTCAATAAAAAAGGATGAAAACGATTGTGTGGCCCAAGTGCTGATATCGGCCCGGCTGTAGCTGCCAACACTCTGCCTAATTATCCCAGCCAGATTCATTACCTTTCACCAAATTTGATCACCGACATTTTTCTTCATCTCATACCAGGTAAGACGACCTTTAATTAAAGGCAATTATTTCCAAAGCTTAGACAAAATAATTTTCCAGAGATATTCTCCCGTGATTTCAACTGCCAAAACTCGTGAGAATGTTCCCATAAACAAAAGATAATCTGTACATGACATTCGTCATAATAACTGTGGAGTTTCGTTATGAGCGTAACACGGAGAAGAAAGTAATACGGAGAACATTCGTTCGCAAGAATACTATATAAATAGCACTAATGATCACGTCTTGTCGCAGGAAATAATAGAACTTATTTCCAAGCGAGCGCTCAGAGCACTAATTGTTATGTATTGAAGTAAGAAGTTGTGAACAGTGAGGCGACTCTGTGTACTGGTGAAGTAAACCTCATCAACCCAAGCGTGGTTACATTAAATGATGGTACACATTATCGGAAAACATAAGGACAACTACTTACCAAGGTAAAACTACCAAACGTGGACGAAACACTGTTTAGTACTTCACCACCATGCAACAATGTACTTCCCGTAATAATACTGTACTTCACCATGCAACACTTCACCTGTCGCGAAACTTTACTTACCATCCAACAATATACTTCAGTCACAATACAGTACTTCACACCACCCAGCACTAATTCGCCCTCACAATACTGTAATTCACCATCCAACACTGTACTTCTCACGTCACAATACTGTACTTCACCACTATACAAAACAATACCTCACCAGTCACAATACTGTAGTTCACCACCAAACACTGTACTTCACCTGTCACAATACTGTACTTCATCACCCAACACTGTACTAACCCTGTCACAATACTGTACTTCACTACCATCCAACACTGCATTTGTCACAATACTATACTTTACTAACCAACACCACTTCACCAGTCACAATACTGTACATCACTACACACACTATACTTAACCCGACACAATACTTAACAACCACCCACACTGTACTTAACCACTCGCACTGTACTTAATTCTGTACTTAACCACCCAACACTACTTCGTCACAATGCCGTACCCCACCCCTTACAATGCTGTACTTCACCACCACTCAACACTGTACTTTAGTCATAAATACTGAGCTTCACCTTCACCTAGCACCGTTCTCCGTTCACAACATTGTACTTACCACCCACACAACATTACTTCACTATCCAACACTGCCTCACCCGTCATAATACTGTACTTGTCACAATATTGTACTTCGCTAATCACAACACTGTATTTCATCAATTACAACATCGTACTTCACCATCAACCAGCAATGTCCTTCACCAGTCACAACACACCTTATCATACACAATATGATGCAATAAAATGTTAAGACCTGAAGCAGACGGGTGACACTGCAACTTTCCAAGTATAATTCTGTTAGAAGTTATTATCCAACAGACCCCAACATGGATTCCAACTGCCTACTTCCATAGTAATAACTGATATTATTTCCGTAAAAGATGTCATTTAAAAGCACAACCGTTTCTCTGTCACAATAATATAAACCGGAACTCCAACATTTCATTCACAACACTGAAGATTATGTTTGATAATAACAACAATGAACAAATAAATATATAAATCCAGTTGTGTAAAGAGAGATTATGACGACGCACAATGCTGGAGCGAGCCGGTGGGAGTCACATCCCGGGGTTTCGTATAGCACACCCGCCAGCACCACCACTGACCGCGGTCCTCACTCGCTCCCTCCACCCACACCGCCATGCACGCTGCTTGCCACTCAACACTAACATTATTTCTCTATCATACTGCTCTCATGAGGATATTACTTACAACCAATGTCTTACGTTGTATATTATACAGTTGCCTTGAAGATCTCTTTCACGAACGCACTCTCTGTGAACAGTGACATTTAAGAAGGTAAATTTCACATAAGCGGCAACCCTACATATGTTCAGCATCACAGCTCTGGTTCCCGTAGCTTTGGAAATATTCACTGTATATAATTTCCGCCATCGTCAACGGGAATCAGATACCCACCACATACATCTTGTTGACGTGAGAACACATTTCCTTGGAATCTGGTTCTCGTGGAAATGAACCACAAGTCCGCATTTCATACAATGTGCAGATACACCCTAAAAACCTTGAAGAGGCGACAGTCAATAATATTATAACCAAGCTGCTGTCCTCCACCTGATGGTGACGTCGCAGTCATGACTGTCTTCAAGAGGAGGGGCAGTTGACTCCTCCTCCCCTCCCAATAATCTACCGTAAAATAATAAAACGAAACATTCATACTACGATACAGGAACCAGACAAAAGAAAAATCGATTAAAGTGTATTGTTCCTTCGACATTCATGGAGTATACAATAATTTAAGTCTATTCCCATTTCTCATCAGACTCACTTGCCTGATTATTACCCCCAATAACATTCTGTGGACACCCATGAATACAGCTGCTAAAATGTAACTACGTGTACTTGTTAATCATTATCATATTTCTTTTTACGATTCGTTATTATATATCGCCATAAATCTATAAAATATTTAAAGTTCCCTACTGAAACGTAAATATTAATAATAATAATAATAATAATAATAATAATAATAATAATAATAAAAACATATGCTCCAGTAGGAAACGAATTTAATTTAAGCTTATAATGAGGTCACGCACGCAAACTTTACTCTCCAAATTAGATAGAGGTTCTTTGCAGAAAAGATTTGCATTTCTATCATTACCATCATCAGTATTATCATTATTCTACTACACCGACATGTTGTAATGCAAAACTCGAAGTTTGATATATAAAAATTATGAAAAAAAAAGAAATAAAGCTCTGACGTAATGGAATTTTGTTCTGGTCAAGTCATGTACCTATTTGTGAATGATGACAACTGGTGTAACCGTGAGGCAAGCACCAGCAGACCCTTTCGAGCCACCTTGTAAATAAACTGGATTCGAGGTGGCCTACCCTCTCCGGACACAAACGCACACACACCTAGTCCCGACCGGTGGACGTGGCCGGCTTCCTGAGCGCTCCAGGAACCTTATAAGGATACAAGGGAATCCTGGGGCAGGAAGTGTGTGGGTGTTACTATCATTAAAGTGGAAGGGCACAGTGCGATTAGACAGAATGGTCATCCTGCACGTTCGCGGTGAGCTCAGTGCGCTGTTCGAATCCCGGAGCGCCTGTCACTTACCTACCCCGGTATGTTACTAACTGTACGGTATGGAATAAATTGTCGGACAATATTATTGTGGAGGCGAGTCACAAGCAGGGGAGTTGCGGTCAGGCCCGCTGGCTACGCTCCTGGCCGATGACCACGGTGGATTTGGGACGGTTGCAATACAGTGAACTGCAAAATGGGTGATCATAACTCCCACGTGTGTTGCCTCTAGCATTCTGCCAGTATTTACAGTTCTCGTAACAGTGTCTTCTGGTCCGAGACATACCGCCCGCCCGCCCTCCGCTTTGACGCGTAAGCCAGACGCGTTCCAACGTTACGTTCAGTTGGAGCAACGATACATCAGCGGGTACATACATTCTTGAAGTTATCTTACAGGAAAGGGTTGTAACTGACGTCTGGTCTCTCTGGTATTAGTTTTCACTGTCATAACTACTGAAGAACTATATATCGCTGAACTATACAAACCCGATAAATGTTATCTATCATCCATGATAGCAGGATAATGTAGTGGTAATGTTATCTATCATCCATGATAGCAGGATAATTAGTGGTAATGTTATCTATCATCCATGATAGCCACATAATGTTGTGGTAATGTTATCTATCATCAATGATAGCAGGACAATGTAGTAGTAATGTTATCTATCATCCATGATAGCAACATAACGTAATGGTGATGAAAATCCAAGGTTCAGGACTGCGGTGCGAGAGGTGATGAGGACGTGCGCATTCCTGGTGACGTGGTATCACGTGCGGCACAGCTACCACTTCTGTAACTCATTTTAATACGAACTGAAACCCCCGTGTAAGACTGTGGGAATGGCGCCGTCGCCGGCGTGCTTGCTTGAGGTCACGGGAAGCAGGGGGGTGCCCTCGTCTCTCCACACCTGCACCATACCGTACTGGGCGGACCGCCGTCGTACCCCAAGGTGTGGCAATCAAGCCTCTATCGCGCCAGCACCTCCTCACTACTCACCCTCCCTAGCTTACCCCCCGCCACCGACAGAGGTCGTCCGCTGCTTCCCTGTCACGCATAATTTACTTACTCTCCCAAGTTTTGCGTCGGTTCTCGAAAATACATCCACCTACTGCAGGTGGCAGTTGAGGGAGGGTGGCCCAGCGCACCAGCGAGGGTCACGCCACAGGACATATGTACTTCATCCTTCCCGTTATGTCCCAATGTCATGTACCCGTGGTCAACATTCATGCCCGTCAATGTACTGGACATGCCCTTAACCAGTTATACAGCAACAGCTAAAACGGACGTGCGTATGACTGCTGAAACTTCATGGGATTTCAGGTAAATTGTTTTGTTAACTTTGACACGATCATTACCGCGGATTTACGTTTCTAACGTTACATACATTCATGTCATTGGTGAGAGAGTCTCACGCAGGCTAGCTGCACTGCATGGGAGAAGACTCAGGCGGGCCACCTGCTTCCTAGGAGACAGACAGGACACCTGCTTCCTGGGGAGAGACTCAGGCAGGACACCTGCTTCCTGGGGAGAGACTCAGGCGGGCCACCTGCTGCCCGGCAGAGACGGTATGAATGGCGCGCATGAAAGGAACATCATGAATAAATAAATTCACGACACAGTCCCGGATTTTTCATATCCAGTAGGAATAATGTTTCCTAAACAAGTCCTTGTTTATATAAACAGCGTGATACCTGAGGCGTTCCATATCCTGACGTGAGTGAGACAGTGAGTCACCATCAGTCGGCCGGACGAGGAAAGTGTGGTATATCGTTCACACTCTTACACATTCATCATCTCAAGTTGTCAGCGAGTCGTCACGAATGAACCTCAAATGGATCAGTCCGAATCACACAGTGAATCACGATCACCTAACTCACCTCCAGGCTATCCTCACACCACAGCACCACCAAGGTGACGCGACAGCACCTGGAAACCCCCCTTACCAACTTCACTCTTCGTATGGGTTTCAAAGCTTGTGGCGAGGTGACCTCACTTCACGAGTCCCTCGGGAGACGCGAGCCTCACGCCACAGTTGTGACCACCACTCACACCGTCAGCTCCCCTCTCCCCACCTCTCACAAAACCACTCAATCAACCCGGCGTCGATGTGTGCGTTGCGTTCAATCTAGGAGTTGCATATACTTGATTACTGGCTCGTAAGGCGGAGGACTGGGACCGGTGTTGCGTCATCAGGTTGCACCAGCAGACTATTACAGTAAGTAACCTGTATCGTCCGTCTCCACACTTCTGGTACACTGTGCAACACCAACACTTAACGTCAACTGACCAGTATCATATCCGTCTTTATTTTCGTGTCCCTCATTGACTAGACAATTTTCTCCGGTCTCATATCACGACACTTTCGCTACGGTACGATGATACAGCCTAGGTTAAGGCGAACTTTTCATTCCCATCGCAACCATAAGGAGGTGGAGTCCGGTAACGCCTCTGCCATATATATATCAGTAATCGTTACCTGGTCATAATATCAAGATAAAAAGAAACTGACTTTGTATTCCTCTTACAATTTCTATGTTTACCCGTAAGACAGCCACTTACCAAATGAAGAAGCTGAGATGGTTCCCACCACTTGCCACCCACCGAACCATACAAACTACACACACTGTGTGCGACAAAAGAAACAGGGCGGAGGCACCAACGACCACAACAGTTCTGAGACTATAAATATAGCACGTAGTGAGGTTCAGGGCTGACCTGCAGGGAACGGTCCTCCTTCCCGCACCTCACCACGCGCTACACACACACACAGGCGCAGTGGAAGACCGACGGAAAAAGTAATTCCAGCGTCCGCTCAAATGGCAATCACCTGCGCGCCGTGGTGACATGCAATGGGGCGACGTAGACGGTGATGACAGTCAAAAGAAATGTTATGTTTTATCATATTCCTTTTCTTTACATTTTCTGCTGTCACTTCCGCTATGTCCACCGACCAAAGGCTTCCAATGGAAAAGCTATTGACGCAGCTATATTGAGAAGGAAGGTTATA
This sequence comes from Panulirus ornatus, assembly GCF_036320965.1. Classification (NCBI taxonomy): domain Eukaryota; kingdom Metazoa; phylum Arthropoda; class Malacostraca; order Decapoda; family Palinuridae; genus Panulirus; species Panulirus ornatus. Next base: position 21,156,332 of record NC_092280.1, on the reverse strand, counting down.
CAACAGTATGAAATGTGAACTTTATACTGGGATGGGCATGCCCGACATGACACGAAAGTCATGGCGGAGCGACAGTGCATCAACGTCTCCACGGCTGAAACACCCACACTCACCGGATTGTTGACTCTGACGTTATCAAGGTCACAGTTGACAGCCACGGTGTCCGAGGGGCAGTCTCGGGGCCGGATCCACTGGTAGTAGGCGATGTAGCCCATGTTGGCCAGGTATTCCACGTCCGGCCGCGCCATGTCAGCCGCCGCCAGCACCGGCTCCACCCCAAGCTTCTTCCCGCCGTCAATGCCTGTGTGAGACGGTGGAAGAGTACAGATCACCTGCCTGGAACGATTCACACAACGACAGAGTAAAAAAAGGCCATGATACAATGAAGAGATAGTGAGATAGTTGAACATGAATCTAGGATAACTTTAACACAAAAATGTTGCTGTATATTGATAAGTAAGAGGATCCTAAAGTATTTAGATAATATAGTTTCAAGCCACTTCAGGGTGTGGCGGAGAGGAATCACACTTCTCATTGACAAAAAGCATATATATATATATATATATATATATATATATATATATATATATATATATATATATATATAGAGAGAGAGAGAGAGAGAGAGAGAGAGAGAGAGAGAGAGAGAGAGATTTCCGGAAAGTTCATATTCCTGTTATAGTTGGTTCTGAGTCAGAAACCGAAAAAGGACTCAAGATTGGTTCGACATATCGTAAGAGACATCAAAAGCCTAGTTCTAATGCGCGAGACAGCTTGAAGGTTCAAGACATCTGCTGGGGTGGCAATGGTTGTGTTCTTGTTACGAGACTTGTGAGAAAGATTCACATCGTTGTAAAAGACAGCAGCGAAGGTTCGTCCACCTGCAGTGAAACGGAGGGAGTAAAGCGGTTCATGGAAGAGTAAACAAATGAAGAGAAAACGACGAGAAGGATAAAGCTGCCGAAAGAGAACGGGAGAGACTAAGTTAATGTTGGGAAACGCCAGATGAACTGAGGCAAATGCAAGGGGACTGAAAGCGGGTTCACACGAGGGTGAGAGGAATCTGAAGATCATCAGAGAACGTCAAGAAAGCTTGGACTGTTACTCCTGGATACCAACGGAATGATTCCCACTATTACAAGAGTGTGGGAAAGTTCAGGCAACCGCAGGGGAATGATCGGACGAATGTGAGGAGACCTGCAGAAGTGAAGACTACTGTACTGAACTGAAAATTGTGGGGGATTCATCCTGTAGTGAGAGAGAATAACTCTATCGCAAGGGGACAGTAGAGACAAATGGTCTACTTTAAATCAAGAACCGTTCCAAATGACGACAACTGTCAAGCTGTTCACACTCTAGAGGAAAATTGAGAGGGTTAGGACTCCACAGTGTTCAGTACGAGAAGTCATTTTATCGAAGAGAAACAGGAGAGTTCACACTCCAGGGTGAGGATAGTGAGAAAGGTGACACTGCTGGCAACGAGGAGGATGAGGGAAAATGAAACAAGAACTGACGAATTTAAACACCAAAATGATCCTACTGGATGGTGGTATAACTAACGCATCAGCCTACCTGGAGAATACCGGTGATACATTTGGTACTGTGGTGACCTAACTGGAAGATAACACACACATTTCTGGAGCGTAGCTGTCATCTAAGTGCGTCTGGCACTAATCTAGTTGGAAGGCAGCGCCTCCAGTTAATGAGTGGCAAGAATGTAAGGAGACAACACTAGCTATGGGGTAGGACAAGCCTGGCTATGAATGTTGTTCATTCTGACAGATAGCGATGAGACACGTACTTCTAATCAGGATTTAATTCTCAACGTTTCGACGTTGTCTTTCTCAGGCGAATATTCTCACAAGGACGACAATTGTCGAAACGTTGGGAATTAAATTCTGACGAGCAGCTCGTGTCTCACCGCTACCTTACTGCAGACCCTGCCATGATCTGGACTGACATGACTGAACACAGGTGTTGTGTGACATAGCTAAGCTGCTATTGGTAATGATAAGAGATGAGGTGGAACATGGTTCAATGGATCTGATTCTGACGTCAACTTGGGTAGCACTAATCTACCTCACATGGTACTAACTGAACGGGAGTGACACTAGTAGTTAACTCATCTTGCACTTGTACCGACATAACTTTCACTGACCAACCTGGTACCTTCATGCACCTAGTTTTCAGTGACGTGGCAGCCACTGGCACTGAGGAGGTCGGTGACCTGTACATACCCAGCTGGATGTTGGACTCCCAGTTCCTCGGGTCTGTGTTGAGCTTCTTGTAGCCGGGCACAGGCCCTCCCAGCCGCTTCACTAAGGTGGTCAAGTTCAGACCATCGTTCCAGTCAGTCTGCGGGGAGGACGCTGGTCAGGGAATTGCTCTGGGTCAATCCCACGTATGTACAATAACAGGCAACCATACATCAACACATGCACCTGAATGTCTACCGCATCCATCCCACACATTCTATACATATGCCCATCAAAATAAGCACACACAGGCACATACAAGTATACCCAGTATACCTAACAAAATATAATTAGACTAATAGTATAGTTACATGTCATGTACAATGATATCTGAGAAATCGGGTCTTCCGGAAGAGCTAGTAATGGATAAGGTGGTATAATCATATAATCCTAAACTATAAACAGATAACTAACTCTATTATCATCTGCTGTGTGTACCGCTCGTGCTGGTAGTATCCAGTCTACCCAAGACAAGATCTCTCTACTTCGTCCTGTCATCTGTACTCACCCCAGCTTTGTTTATGTACACACAAACACTCCCTCACGTTTATACCAGACATGTATAGGTCTCAGTGTTGAGGTCTCCAGACTACATCGCTTTCTAGAACTGCGTCGAGAACTGGACCAGTCCAAACCATGCCACCATCAAACGCATCAAGCCCGCAGTCAGTGCACCAAACTCATCTCCCTCACCGTATGTATAGACAGGTACTCACAAACAAGTAATCACACACACACACACACACACACACACACACACATGCAAATACATAAACACATACAAGTACATAGGAACACCAACCGTAAAGTTTGTAATTTTTCTGTCCGGCATTTGTTTCTGGACCCAGTTTAAGGTGGCCTTATAACCCGGGCCGCCCTCCTTCATGAAGTACGAGAGGTAGGTCATGCCGGAGAGGTCGTCCAGGTAGGGCGAGGCCAGGATCTCCGGGTCCAGGACCATTGGAATGTTGAACTCCGCCTTTGCTATCTCCATGGCGTTCTTACAGTTGTCAACACTGAAAGAGAAACACACAAATTAACAAGCTTTACACGGTGACCAAAGCACTACGGGTAAAACAAATCTACGTGAAGATACATAACTGAAGGACAGTCAGTATCTAAGGGCAAGAAAATTGATCTCCTGACTATTCAAAGAATGAATTGACACAGTTTCTGGATAGTGTGTACAACAATGACCCGTGTTGGACGACCCAACAGCCTCCTTCCGACATGTCAGGTCAATCACCTCTCGCTTAGTGGCTTCTCTTCCCTCCCTTACCTGTTACCATGTTAACTATCCGACAGCAGTGATGGGTGTTCTTACATCCACAGCGTCAGAGAAACTAGCCTAACACCCACACACTGTGAGAGTGTATGAGGTAACTCTAGCGTACTGGGTCTAGAGTAACGGGTGTCGTGAGACATAACTCTAGTGTACTGGGTCCTGAATAACGGGTGTCGTGGGACAGGAGCACGGTGCAGCACTAGCGTACTGGGTGTAGACGCATGAGCGTCGTGGGGTGGGGAGGATGAGGTGTACGGTGTACCACTAGTATGCTGGGTGTAGACTCACGAGTGTCGTGGGTTGAGGTTCCTCCAGGAGGTGAAGAGACCGGGCTTGCAGTAGTCGAGGAGGGCGCTCAGGTAGATCCCGCTGTTCCAGTCCGACGTGAAGTTGTGTACAGGACACTCGGGAAGCACCGCCTGGAACGAATGCCTGAGCGTTAGTACATAGGGATACGTCACCCCGAGACGTGGGTACAGTAACATAGATGTGGGCATGAAAGAAAGAAATTATGTAGATACATACCTGGCATATATGGCACGAGTTCAACGACCAGTTAGTTACTCGTTGAACAATAATATCCAGCAACATACATTCACTAGGGAGGCATACGTAACACCAAACGAAAACTGTGGGTATCAGTAGGTGATCTGAGTCAACATATTTAGTGGGTGGTGTATTACTGCAGGAGCTGCCTCACCTAGTGGGTGGTGCAGCACTGCAGGAGCTGCCTCACCTAGTGGGTGGTGCAGCACTGCAGGAGCTGCCTCACCAGGTTCGGTGGTGCAGGACCTGACCCGAGGGTCACACGCACGAGTAAGAACGGTAAGGTTCATCCAGTATATGACTATCGTAGAGCCAGGCAACACATGGCCTCTGTCGACCTGGCCGGGTGTGCGCCACGCCCCTGGTGGTGTTTATCCACTCACACACACCTCCCCTCTGCCTGAACTATGGCAGATCTGTCTTGTTACACAGACCTGACCTGTCACCCACATACTCGCACATACATTATCCCTGACATTCATTAACACAGACCTGTGCCTTTCCAAACATAGTCACATAGTTTCTTTCACGTGTACTCACATACGTTCTTTTCCATAAGGACTTGAACATACCTCTTATATTCCGTGTGTATTCATACATATGTGTCTCCTAACACAAGCACTCACAGTCACACCTCATTTTGCATGCATCCTGAGAGACAAACCAGGTCTCCCTCCTCATATACTCTTGACACCCAGGTCACTCTCTCAATGTACTCACTCGTCTGTCCCCTCCTACCTAACTCTTAACACACCCGCCACCTTCCACTAACACCCCGAAACACGTGTCCCCTTCACTCTGCACTCTGACACCACACCTGTCCCTTGCATTTTCACTCTCACACACCTGTCCTCTTTCATTTGCATTATGACACACTTGTCTCCTTCCATCTGGACTCAATTTCTGACACAGCTGTGCATTCCCGTTTTTCCCACTGGATATTTAGGTTATCATATCCCTCTAGTCATGAGAGTTCATACAGAACTCCCGTTTTCTCTTTCCTTATTAATACGGTCCTCTCGACCTCTTCCTAACTATTACCTTTAATACGGTCCGTACCGCTTTCTCCTTACACATCCCAGCATAAATTTCTGTACAGTGCACCGTGTTCACTGTATGAATGTATTGTGGGCAGGTGTCAGCAAACAATGTCTGCCACAGGCAGACTCGTCTCCCCAAGACTCGGCCCTGACCACTTTCTTTCATGGTATGTTGCACGCTGCCCTACTCTCGCCATGTAGCCCACCGACCTCACAGTTTCTGATGTAATCTTAGACAGGTTCTCAAGGACACGTCTTAGTTTATACTATAAGTAAATGATACAAATGGACTCCAAATCACACAACAATTATGGTGAGGACAAGTTGAAGCGGTCCTTCAACAAATGCTTTAGTTAGCCACCAAACTTTAGAATCGCCAACATAGAAAATGTAAGTTAATGGTACACTCTAAAATACCAAATTGCTTCCAAATTATACCTTGAGTTGTCATTTGTCCACTCGTAAGAGGAAACACTTGACAGTACTTTAAGAGTGTTCTACAACATAAAGTGTACAGCTGGTCAATGACTACTGGAACAGGCTGGAATAACTCAGCCACCGCACATAAGAAAATTGCCCTGACTGTAGAAGCTCCTTCTCCATGATTCTGACAAGAATGATATGCATGTAGGTGTGCGAGTGTAATGATCTATCCATTATGGAACATGGAGGGGGTTTTAAATTCGTGGGGGGCCACCACTCTTTAATATTCTCTACTACCATAAACTTTATAAATTGTATGCTGTGCGTATTTATTGTATTCTCATTCAGTCTATTCCATTCATCCACCAGTCATTTACAGTAGAGGTGATTCATGTTTTCTTTAAAAGGTCTCTTGCTTAATTTCGTGAGATGACATTGGCTATTCTGTCCCAATATCTTTAGAAGACCTGTTCACTGTCTACGTCAATCTGGTTTGAAAACTTGAAAGCTGAACAGATCACTGTTCTCTCTCCCATATGGCCACTAGCCTTTCCGTGGAACTCAGCTCCCTTAAATCGGGTGCGGTCTTTGCTGCCATCCTCTGGACCTTATCTAATAGCTCTTGGGTGTGTTGATTAAACGTGGGAAGCATATACTGATTTTTGTCCTTTGTAGGATATGAATAGCCAGCTGAATATTTCCTTATCCAAGAATTTGCCAGCAACCAGATGGTCTCCTTTACTAATCTTCAAAAATGGGACTCTGGCAGAAGCGTAGGGAGGGTGTCGACCCATACGTCTCTCGTAGCAGCAGATGCGTGCGTGATTGTGCCGGTAACCCCGGTAAATTTACTGAGTACCCCATATTCATCCTGCGAGCGGTATCGCTAAAGGATGCGTGAGAAGGTGTGGAGCCTAAGGGGAAGGGGTCCGGCCTCATCGTGCGTACCTCAACATGGCCGCTGCGGGTGAGCGTTCATCAAGGACTGAACATCGGGGCCAGCGGCCGCTACTACTGACCTTGGTGCTGCTCCTCTAACTATCGATAATCAAACGTCAAAAAAGCGAGAATATGCGTGCGTAAAAATGCCTCTTGGATAACTCACTAAGCGAGCAAAAGCAAAATTAAGACTTAAAATACTCAAGATGCCTTAAACGGGTTTACTGCACTGCCAACTCAAAACAACATGCATTATACGGACAATATTTGTGGTGAAGCAGTCGTGAAGATAACCTTCAACCACCTACGCGTAAAAAACAAAGGTAATTTACGTAATGATACCTGAAGACAGCTTTCAAGGTTTTCTGACTGTTGGATATGATTTAACGTTTACTGCCGTCATGACTCCAGCAGTCGAGGGACCTGAAACCTAAATGACCAACCAACCCACGCAATAAGAAAGCTTACACCCACTGAAACACTTCCAAACATCTTGTTCGTAACAAAAAGGAAACATTATTTTCATTTCTCAGACTATATACGTAAATCTGAAATATAAAAAAAAACTCAAGAGGTGATAAAGCAATGGTAACACCATATGAATTAGAGGCTCATTTTAGAGATCGTAATGCTACCCAGCGATCTTGTGACCACCATGGGTTGACGTGTGGAGGAGAGCAACGGTTGGGCCATACTGGCCGCCTCCCAGGGTGTGAGGAGCCGCCATACTTGTCGAGTTTCCGCCCCAGGCACGAACACCAGTAATAACTGGTTACTACGGAGTTCATAAGAGGGTAAGGAGGTGTAGTGTCCCTAGGAGATATAATGGACAGTACAACTGTGTAGCCTGTGGTGCAAGATAGTAACCTAGAGACTCAGGGAGCACTTTCCTGCTCATGAGTATTATAAAGTTAATTCACATCACAGTACCACGACCAACGGTTCCGATGTCTTGGTTCCGGACAGCTTATCAACATTCATGTCCTTAGAAAAAAAAAATGAATGTATCAGCAAACGTCCTTCATATAGTAAACATGAACGGGATATTACCAATGTAAGTTTTATATCTTTACTGAAGCTCTATCAAACTTAAGCACAATTCCACCACACACTCCCTGAATCCTAGTTTACTGATATCATTTGTCCGGTACTGTGTCTAAATCTACCGAGTCCTGCGAATATCAATGTAGGCCCATCACATACACAATACTGACTTAAATTAACGATAGTTTTATAGCGAGAGACGAGACAGACACGCAGCCCAGGCTCACCAGAGTGTTGCAGCCACCTACAGCGTAACGGTGACAAAGCACCGACTAACATCACCTAATTGTGTGCTGTGATTTGGCAACGTCCCAGTGACTCTTCCAGCTGTGGAAACCTTAGAAAATAGGTCTGTAGGGGTCAATGTGCTTGGTAGTATGATGTGGAGGGTTCACGTTAGGTATCATGGGAAGCCGAGTGTAGAGAGTCTGGGTCCGGACAGCGAGAGCAACGTGTGTACCCGAGCTGCTGTGACCAGGTGACACGGCCGCCGGGGGCTGGCCGGGCCAAGCCGTTCCCACCTGATGATACCTCCTACAATAAATACAGTGGGAGGTGTACCTGTGACAGTGGTAGTTCATGCTGCCACGACACGGTCCAATGAGTATGCAGTTAAACTTTGAATAATGCAAGTCGACTTACCATGTGACTTACAAATTAGCATGATTATTTACCATAATCTAACCACTGAGGTAGCTTTTAATGATGTAGGTGTAAATGGTGTCACTCACCCATATAACTAGATGATACAGGGAAATATATATATATATATATATATATATATATATATATATATATATATATATATATATATATATATATATATATATTTATTAATCACAGCGACAGATCTTAACTTATGTCACTTCTACACATCTACGGTGTGCCCAATATTTATGCTCCAAAATATTCAAAAGTTCCAGGCCAGCGAGGAACATGATTAATAAGCCTACACCAAAACAACGTTGGGTTGGGTCCTCACCTTGAGCCAGGCAAGCATGATCTTCTTGGGCGGGAACTTGGACTGGCCGATCTGGTAGTGCATGATGAGCGACCAGATGAGCCCAAGTATCAGCTTCAGGTTCCCATTCACGATGTCCACGTTCCCTGCGGATGGTAAACATGCATGTTAAGTATACCAAAAAGTTTCAGAAGAAAGAAAATGTTAAATCACTGAATTACTTTGTAAAGTAAAACTACCTAAGGACTTAGCGTTACCGTGTTCGACGGACGGATAGCTATGTGAACCACAGGTCAGAGAATGAACGCTTAGTAAGAGGATCACAACCATTACTGAGAGGTTGCTCTACCTTGGTAAGGACACACACACACACACACAATGTGTTTGTGTCCTGGGGAGAGGTCATGTAAACATGAAGTAAGAGCTATGGCTCATTCGTATGATTCATAAACTAATGATAATAATTTTCTATACACAAATGTTTCTCTCTCCTTAAAGAGGTAGTGTAAAAAAAAAAAAAATGGGGGGGAGGGCTTAATTTGCGCATATACACTTCCTGTTATGTATAATGCACCAACACCAAGGTCCATGCCCACAGCCGATAATGGTAACACTAATAACGATAATGGTGAAGTAACATTTTCATTATGTATTATGTCACCTTATCAAATGTATATGAACTGAGAGTTAAGATGCTGGCAAACTGAAGAACGTCAAAGATAACGTTAGTCTGACAATGGCCGCTAAGTTGCAACAAATGTCTCATGCACTGACTACTACCATATTACAAGCGTTATATCACTGTGCACCAATTGTCATGACACGCTCAAATAAGCCGAGTTCCATCGGCTTTATATTCAAAGTCTTAAAACTTTCCAACTGGAAAAAAGAAATTAAAAAATATTAGCGTAAACAACACTTTCCCATAAACTGACAGGCTGCCCCTATCAACCGCAATTAACAAATCACAAAACAAAAAAAAAAGTTCTACATTTATCACATTGCAAATGCATCTCATCATCAAATTACAACGGCTAATTTCACGAGCATGCACTTGTGATGTTGAAATATTCTGTTCACTGCACACCGAAGAACAGCTCGGAACAAAGCCGCTTGAGATTTCCAAACTGTGCGTGAAACAAAAGACGAGGCTGACCTCAAGTTACCACGTATTGTCTAGCCACCTCCCTATAATTATCACTTCCTTGTGTTATATACAGTCGGCCTCTCCTGTTACTGTTACACGTTGAGTTACTTGTCACTAGGAAGCTCCTTGCGCATTAAGAGAAACTAAGGGATGAACTGAATCTACACTCCACAGGTTATCAACTACACCTTCAAAAATATTGAAAATATACTCTTCTCAACTCGATGCGACTTGGACAGCAATAGTATAGTATAAACCTCTAAACTAACAACTCTGCAGTGGAAAAAAAATGATTTATATTTTTTCCTCGTATTTCAATGAGCTGCTAATTTCTTCTTGTAGATAACCGCTTTTCATTTAAATATTTAGCCTCTAATACTATATCTAAACCAGAGGAATTCCTCACCACAGTGGTATTAACACCGGTCACCACCAAATCCAACACTACGCTACACTCCGCCACACCCAACCGTTTCCTGCGTCAACAAAGCAAAAACAATGGTGACGTAAGAAGCACCAATACTAGTTTGAGTCACTTTTCATTGTATGCTGATTTATACCGTCTTATCCAAATCAACATGTAAGTGCTACATCATAAAGAAAAACAATACAATTTTTTTAGATAAAACAGGAACTGACGTTTCGCCATGTATGAATATCTGCCACCTTCCCAGGAACTCCCCCCCCCCCGATGAAAATTCTGTGAAATTAGATCAACGGAAAGTGCAAACCATTATGGTACGGTCATCACACAATATCGTTTCTGTTCAGAACTTTAGATTATATCTCACTACTATTGCATTTACGAAAAAAAAAAAAAAAATATATATATATATATATATATATATATATATATATATATATATATATATATATATATATATTAGTGGTTCCAACAATGTTGTATGGTTGCGAAGCGTGGGCTATGGATAGAGTGGTGCGCAGGAGGATGGATGTGCTGGAAATGAGATGTTTGAGGACAATGTGTGGTGTGAGGTGGTTTGATCGAGTAAGTAACGTAAGGGTAAGACAGATGTGTGGAAATAAAAAGAGCGTGGTTGAGAGAGCAGAAGAGGGTGTTTTGAAATGGTTTGGGCACATGGAAAGAAAGAGTGAGGAAAGATTGACCAAGAGGATATATGTGTCGGAGGTGGAGGGAACGAGGAGAAGAGGGAGACCAAATTGGAGGTGGAAAGATGGAGTGAAAAAGATTTTGTATGATCGGGGCCTGAACATGCAGGAGGGTGAAAGGAGGGCAAGGAATAGAGTGAATTGGATCGATGTGGTATACCGGGGTTGACGTGCTGTCAGTGGATTGAATCAGGGCATGTGAAGCGTCTGGGGTAAACCATGGAAAGCTGTGTAGGTATGTATATTTGCGTGTGTGGACGTATGTATATACATGTGTATGGGGGTGGGTTGGGCCATTTCTTTCGTCTGTTTCCTTGCGCTACCTCGCAAACGCGGGAGACAGCGACAAAAAAAAAAAAAAAAAAAAAAAAATATATATATATATATATATATATATATATATATATATATATATATATATATATATATATATATTCCTTAAGACGTTAAGAGTTGGGAGGTTCTCTGGAAGACGCTTCCTGGAGGTTGAAAAACAAAAGACAATGAAGGCTTGCATTTTTTCCCCAAGTAAATACACGAATAAAGTGAAATTCCATTAATCTATTTGTTAACTTACCGAGCCAAACCTTTCCTTGTGAAGGTTTCGTAAAGGTTCAGTGATTTTGGTTCGGTTAAGTTTTACACAACTGATACTAATCAACCACACGTAACAACTTTAACAAGAATATATCAGGCTACATAAATTTAACCTTCATATATATATATATATATATATATATATATATATATATATATATATATATATATATATCTATATATAATCTCGGCATGTATCTAAATGTTTCCTTTTTCGTTACAAGGAACGAGAGTTCGATGGTATTTCAAAAAATTACACCTTAAACCAGATGTTGAGAGATTTCACTAGCTTACCCGCAACAAGCGACGAAAGAAACAAATGTTGTTATCGTTATGATCATCTTACCTAGACAAGTGTAAGGACAGGTAAGGAGGCCAACTGGCCGTTCTGAGGGCGGCCCGTATCACTTGAACATGGACTTTTTTTTTTTTTTTTTGTCTAGGGGAATCACCACAGAAGTAATATATGTGGTCAAAAGCGGGTTACAGGCCATCACTTTCGTATATTTCATATCTCATGAGAAAGATGAACATGTGCCCTCTGCAAGAGATATATTTTTTTTTAGCCTATAGTTATACCTTTCTAGCCGCAACCCTGGAAAATTTACGCTTTATATCGGGTCCTGTAAATTTACCGCTCGCCATAAATGACCGCGATCTACAGCACTCTATCATTTCTGCTCATACAAATGCCTGGCCGTAGTTCATATCCTCAAGGGATAACAAATAAACAAGTGCAGGAAGGTATCGTGAGAGACGTCTAACGGTTGGCGGGAGAGGACAGATACGGACGGCCTCCATAAAGCCATACAGCTCCGGAGACTGACGTGAGATGTGCACTCAAATATACGATATCAAACCATCTGGCTTAGTTGCTCCCTTCCACAGTGCCTTGTGCCACACGATCACAGCTGGTTCTGCAAAATGTGGGATGGGAATGATACGAGCTGTTAAGATGGCGATCATCTCGAATTACATCTCCGATACCCTAGACACCCGTGGCTTCGAACCGACCATCTCGTAACAACTGATATGTATCACATGTCTTCACCTGTGTCACTTGAGAATCATTACGACCCTGGCAGATACACACACACACACACACACACTGATCTTCGACTCTAATATTTCATATATGGGTTTGAAAACTTGCATCTTTTCAACTAGTTCTTGAAAAATGGTTCAAAATAATGTTTATGTTCCAGCGTCCGCACGCTACCGCCGCCCTTTCGGTACGGATGCGACCTGACTGAAAGTGACCTTTTTCTCTGACCCCGAAATCGCTGTGAGGTCGCGGGAATGTAGTACTTCGTGACCTGTGACTGTTCGAACTTCAAGGTGAAAGTTGACATTCCCAGCCCAACTGTAATGACAGACATCATCACTAACATTACATTTGTGGTTCGTAATACTAGTTCAAATCCTGCCTCGCGGGTCCATGCCTCTATAACATTTCTTATACAACGACACCATAACCTGACAAAACTGAACCACTGAAACTTAGAATCGCTTCAGTAATGAAGCATAATCAATGTACCTCGTATTTCCATGATTCTATACCCCTGTAGCCCCGTACAATAGATTAACTGTTGCGTCAGCGTAACTTTACAATGCCATACCACTATATCTTAAAGGTGCTTCACATCATAATTCCAAATCATATCATTGCACCTTCAATTTACTCTACTGCATCATTCACTTCACAGTACCACATCACTGTACCGCAGAACCACTCCACATTACTGTACCTATACACTACCAAATATTCGTAACCAAGAATAACTCCACTGAACCCACACACGACCACGTCATCATAAGCCAGTATCAGTCTCCACCACAGTACCTACACACTGCCACGTCGTTATACTTCAGAAGCTCATGACTATCACTTTACTACCATACCAGTACCTTAATATCTTCATCACCATACCCCAAGCACTGCTACACCAGTCTTCCTCACACTCACCTTTCTTCATCACCAGAATCACTACACCGGATACATCATATCTCTAGACTAAATCACTTTCCAATTACTCAACTAACGATGCATGTTACTCTGTAATATCCCATTATTACTGTATGAGTGGGTTAACCACCAGACCACTACCATACCACATAACCTAATCGCTGAACCATTACATCATAAGACTACTCTCATATACCAGACCACAAAACCATTACACCAGCACTCCACTCCACTACCAAGCCATCACACTACACCGCTAACCACTATACAGTCACCCAAATACCACAAAAAACACAAAACTACTTTCTTTTCTTAGCCAGCAATCTCCCTCAGCCTCATTGCCACATAACTACCTCCCCATCTGTTTAACAAACACAGCTCTAATGAGTGAGGGTGGAGCCCACAACGGAATGGGCTCCTCGCCTGCGTCAGCTGTACGAAACTGTGGCATGTAATGAGAGGACAGCAGCCAGCTAGCCACCTGCTCCCGGTGTGAACATTACTACTGGATCATGATGGCTGCCAGTAACCCCAGCGAAAGCACTGTTGTAATATAATAAAAAAACAACAATGAAAGTCAAGTCAATGACAAAATGTAGGAGAAACGAGGAAGGGAAAATGACATGCGTAGATCTCAGATAACGCGGAGTATAGACACTTGTAACTACTGTATTAGCTACAGCGATGACGACAACACAGATCAAACTATACGTTAGTAATCAGCACCAAAAGCGAAATAAGTTAATGTTAAACTCTTGTAAAATGTAGAGCCGTTGGCGGTCACTTGGTGTTACAACCTTGGCGCCAACGTTCTCATAATACCCGACCGTCACGCTTTCTCCCACACAGGCTACTGGGAGAAAAACCCTACGTGTAAAGAATTCAATGACACCAAATATCTTGGCTAACTTTTACATCTGCTGTTCACTGTGGTATAATAAGCTCACCTTCCTTATCGACTCGCCATTCTACACAACCGTGCCCTAAAAAGCCGACCAAAAAAAAGGGGGGGAAGTGTTGTAACTGTGGCAACTGGGTCGTTATAATAGCGCTCTTATTTAAGATATTGGCGCGCCTTCTGGCGCATCGGACCGGCCGGTTACTGAAGCCGGTCGGTCAGGGTTACCAATGATGATTCACCAAATTTTCTATGCAAATTTGCTAGTACTTTTTCTAGTTTACGTTGTTTACAGACGAATTGGGAAAAGTAATAATACCTGACGTATTACAGACATACATACACAGCAAACTGACGTATGAGAAACAGGAGCAAACAATTGTAAATATCCGTTCCAGAAGGTATTAATGAAAGCTGTCGACGTCTGTATCACCGGCATCGGCAGCTTCGTGAGGCGGGAGTGACTGTGATGGCGGGCGGGCGGGTCAAGGCCACCGGCTACGTGACAAGTGAGAGGGCTCGCAGGTCACACAGGTCGCGCAGGTCACACAGGTCGCGGTTCTTTAGCTGCTCGGAAGAGCAAACTTTCATGCACAGGGTATTCTTTTTACGTGTAAAAAGAAGCTTTTCTTGCCCTGACAAGATTACATCCTGTTTGTTGTGAATACATTTTCAGAGTTCAAGACATTTCGTAACAGGGAATAAGAAAGTTACAAACTAACATAATCTCGTTAACACACTTAAGTCTGTTGTAATCATTATACTGACGAGGATAAGCATATTCACTGGGCTAATACATGCATGAGAAGGGACCGTTATAACCGCTGCTACTTTCACAGCCGCCAGTTGCGTCACACCAGCCAGCAGTCTCCACGACGCCTGCCATCTTAGGCATGTTGCACTGTGGTACTTTATATTCTACAGGGAAAAGATATCCTATCGATGAGGAGGGAAAGGTCTGTGTATTATAGCCAACATGAAACACGAGAGACACTACATGTGATAACCTCCCACGCACTCGACCGATTAATGGAGGAAACGTTATTTCGTTATTGTAGTAATTTAGTATTTCCTTTGATCACAAAGAAACCAGCTCGTTGAGGATGTCAGACAACATCGTGTATCATTCTAACACTAGTGTTCGCGACATTACTCATCATCGAACATCAATGATTCCTAAAATAAAGCCAACCGAACGATCCTAAAAAAAAAAAAAATGTCACTGTTCAATCGTCATTAAGAAAAGCAGACGTACGGAATCTCCGTGAAAAAAACTGTGTTTATTTCTTCCCCAAGTGATCTCTTCACTTGCCTCATATGTGGCCTCTGTGACCCGACCTGAACCCCAGGTTTGAGTATCCGGTGAAGAGGCGACGCCTAGCTGTAGCGCTCTCTCTCTCTAGTGGCGCCATCACCCTCCACGCACCTATGTCGGCTACATGCCACCCTCGCCTCCAAGAGCAGTGTGTGCACACGCTCATAAAATACTCATTACCCACGTACTGTGAACGAGAACTGACAGGTACAGATGCCCTTACATTTACAGAAACA
This sequence comes from Panulirus ornatus, assembly GCF_036320965.1. Classification (NCBI taxonomy): domain Eukaryota; kingdom Metazoa; phylum Arthropoda; class Malacostraca; order Decapoda; family Palinuridae; genus Panulirus; species Panulirus ornatus. The sequence goes on along the minus strand of NC_092280.1, from coordinate 21,140,549 downwards.
ATCCACGCGATAACAAACGGAAGTGATAGTCACACAGCAAACCACGCACTTCCATCTGAGCGCATAAAACACCCCCACCATTCATTCAACAGCGTGCTGTCATTATTAGATCATTACTGATATACTTTCGCATTTCATTTACCAGTGACCAAAGTCTACCCAAAATAGATTAATGTGGTGTTGATGGCCACAAAACCACCAGTTACACAGACGATTGGTGGTCAACGGGTGAAGCGACAGTATGTCTGGCTAGGCAACTGATGCAATGTTTTCTTGTCACTATATACCATAACCCACAGTTCAGTCAGCAGCCCGCAAGGAGGGATACTCATGTCACCCTCACCAATGTGAAAATTTGGATTCGTTACTCTTACTGAATAACAGAGAAAACTGCAAATATAAACACTCAAGAGTCCACATTTGTCAGGCTTTTGATATGGATCATTTGAGATCAGACCGTGTGTGTGTGTGTGTGTGTGTGTGTGTGTGTGTGTGTGTGTGTGTGTGTACCCGCCAGGTAGTGACATTCATCCTGTCATTTCCGGTGTGTCTTCCTCACCACGTGAATGCGTTGTTTGCAAGCAAGTCTTCTTCCCGTCTCGCAAGTAAATTCAATATGACTTTCCCGAGTTTAGTGTCACGTGTCTGGACACATGAACGTACTGTCGTGTAATGATGGAAATCTTCATATTACATCCCAAACAGTGTAGGTCACTGTCAAAATCACGTTCTCTTCAGTGTTTTGTATCTACAGTCTTGAACACATTTGCTGATGTTCTCACGCCCAAAAGGAGAGAGAGAGAGAGAGAGAGAGAGAGAGAGAGAGAGAGAGAGAGAGAGAGAGAGAGAGAGAGAGAGAGAGCAAAGTGTCTGATCACTGGAGACAAAACCACACATTCCAGCAGTTAGGCTGGCAGGCTAGCGCACCAATATGCTGCCGAAATCAGAGGTGAGCTGAGGTAAAAGACAGCTGGAAAGTGTGAGGCACGACAGCTGCAGCCACACTACCCTGGCCACCTGACAGCTGCCTGCCCAGTATCATCTACTGACTCGGCTGGGTTCAAGGCTGTGGAGCATACCTGAATTCTACAAGCACCGTAGATTCTTGTGTGACTGGACTCCTGGTCGTACACAACGGCCCTCACCATCAGGGCCGGTCCAGAGATACGCCCACACACCTAAAATGGTGCCTCTTTTCACCTGCGGACCTTCTTAATGCTTTTTTTTTTTTTTTACCCACGTATGTTTAAGTTCAGTAATGACTGGTCGCCGTAAATAGAACCAGCAAACGTCAACTTCCTGTAAGATGGTAGCATCCTCGTCAACATTTTCATGAGCCCATAACTCCTATATCAAAACCTCATATAAATCTTTTTCATAACATTACCTCCATAACGTTACTTTTAAGTTACTGATCAGTCAAGAGATAAAGTATATAAGACAATAAGAGCATCCACTACATAGCCATTGACAAGTATTGTGAATTTGGCAACTTTCCATGAAGTGGCTATCGACATGTGTGTTGTCACAATGATCGTATCTGAAACACTTTCTGTACATCGTAAAGGATAGGCTTCTACCTGTACATATAAAAGGCCTAAGCATCCAATATTCGCCATATAACAAAGCTTAATAATTCCTTCTAAAATGTAGATATTTCGCCTGTACATAAATAGAGATCATCGCGCTTTACAGGAACTTGTATTAATGACCGGAAAGTCTGTTCAAGTACTGCAAGATGGACAGAGAAGTCTGCCTGCTCGCTGCTTGTGGGAAAGCTGAGGCTGCTTGGTTGTTTTCCCACCGGATGGCGGTTTTTTGCCTGTCTGCGGGTAAGCCAGTACCTCAGGGAGCCTCTAAGGCAACCTAGTAGGCAGTATACTGGGTCCCAGCAAGCCCCTAGATAAGGAAAAACGAAGCCTAACTGCGGTAAACAGTAGAAGTTGACGCCAGTGCTCCTCATCCTTACTACACCCAACAGTTCTTATACTTTCACGTGTTTGTTTTAAAGTCAGGTATTCCGCTGCAGAGGATGCATACAGGAAAGCCAAGGGGGACGGTGGTAGCAGCAGGTGTGACGTGGGAACAGAAGATGTGGTGGCAAGCCTGGGTTCTGCACCAATTTGGACAAGTCCTTGAGGTGGGTATGAAGTGCTGTCTCAACCAGGGCACTACATACCCACGCCCACATGGCTCACAGGGTCTCATACGGCCACCAAACGCCCACGCTCATACAGCTTAGAAGGACTTACGAAGCCATCGAAAGCCCACGCCTAAATGTCTCATGAGGCCACCACAGGCCCACAATGCTTCATGAAGATACATCACGCCCACACCCACACTCCACATAAGATAGTAATGTAGGCACCACAGACCCATGCCCACACTCTCCACGAGGTTTCACAAGGACACCACACGTCCACGTTACCCAAAAGGTTACAAGAGACATACCCACGCCCACATTCCCCAAACGGCCTCATGAGGACACCTCACACCCATATTATGCACTTCCACTCCTAGTACTGTCTTCCTGTATACCACACAACAGAGACTACTAGAAAAGGTACAGAAAGGAACGTACAAGATCAGGCTCAGTTCTCCTTACACTACATATCAAGAGACGCTAAACACACTGGTCCTCCAGGCTCTCTCTATTGCTGAGACTTCACCCAGCAGTTCGTGAAGAAACTATTGCGCCAGTCTCGCCACAAGGGATCCCCCGTCCCTTAGTTGCAATTCGGCGCCACAACCACAATGAACCAATCCACGCTCGTGCAGACCAGTAGCCCTACATGAACAACCCCATCCCAAAGTTGTGAAGCTTCTATACAATTTTCCATACTTGTGCAGACTGTTTAATACCCGCTTCTCTTGTTAGTGCTCCGCTGTCTTTATTGTGTACACGTTTTCTTGAAGACTATCCAATGCATCAATTATCATCACTGTTATTATCATCATTCCTGCCGCTGGGCACACTGCGACGCTTGAACAAACTCTCCTGCCCACGACACGTGAGCCAACGCTCCTGCCTACGACGCGAGAGCCAACGCTCCGCCCCACACAGCTGCCGACGCCACCTGCACATGGCCTCCACAGCACAGGAGTTGGTGTGCGGTCGGAAGCCTCCACATGATGGACGGGAGGCTGCACGTTTGTATGTGTGTAAGTCACGTGATAGTGTGGGTCGGTGTCGTATTCTGCTGTCCGTCTTATGTAGTCGACATTAGCTAAATGTTTGTAAGGTTTATGTAATCAATCCTTTAGTATATCTTTCTTGATCTAGTAACGGTCTTCATGTTACCCTTATTCATTCTTTCACTGAGGTTTCGTTATTTCTCTCGAGTAATATCTCAGTTCCTTACCTCTAGTTTTATGTTTCTTTTATGACTCGTTCCTGTTTGTTGACCTCCTGTTGAGGGTGACGACAATGCCCAACACGTTCTCTTACGTTTTCCATAGCGGTATAAACGACACAGGAGGGATGTGCTATACGACGCGTGCACAAGGCTTAGCTTTGGCCGCCAGGGTTCGAGTTTTAGAAAGCACTACGTCTACCCTCCCAAGGAGAGTGAGCACTGCCTCTGTCCTCTCTAGGGATAGCGAGCATCCTTCTGTCCTCACCACAGATAGTGAGCAGTACCTTTGTCCTCCCAAAGGAAGGTGAACACGACTTCTGTCTTCCCCGGAGATGGAAGCTTCGGCATGGGACAGAGTGAGGCTTCAACTTAATTATGAAAACACGTTAGATTTGGTGATTTTTTCTTTCAGCTGGGTGTTTTCTGGGATGGCTAGGAAAGGGTGACGGTAATCTGGCCAGGGTGACACCAGCCACAACAAAAGGCGCCCCACACCAGGACCAGACATTCTGAGGACTACCATCTCTTCTGTGGACTTACGGCAGTGCTGGACATGGTCAGGACTGAGACATAGGCCAGCAGCGGGTAGGAGCCCAGTTGCATGCCCACAAACTGACAGTGGCGCTCACGGTACAGTTTGTGACGGTACTGCCACTGACGTTCCGGTATGTGACAGAAGTCTCACTCACAGTGCAGTCCACGAAGGCAGTGCCACTCACGCTACAGTCTATGACAGTAATGCTACAAGGTACAGTCTATAACGGCAGTGCCAATCACGGTACAGTCCATGGCGGCAGTGCCACTCACGGTACAGTCTATGACGGCAGTGCCACTCGCAGTACAGTCTATGACGGCAGTGCCACTCACGGTACAGTCTATGACGGCAGTACCACTCACGCTACAGCCCATGACGGCAGTGCCACTCACGCTACAGTCTATGACAGTAATGCCACACGGTACAATCTATGACGGTACCGCTACTCACGGTGCACCCTAGTGCGGGAAGCTGATGACGGACACAGGTACACAAAACATGAAGGCCAGCGCTACCACACCCTTCACGACTAAAGCATCACTACCATCATAACTGAACCAACCTATGGGTTCATTACCGTTACTGATTCAACTTACTACAGTTATACACAGATTTGTTCATGAAACATCAGCTCATACAATCCAAGGTCGTAGGTGGTAGACAGCGGCCGGCTCAGGCAGGCAGGCAGGCACTACCGTCCCGAGGAATGCTAAAGTGATGCCCGGAACCATCATCATCCCACACCCTCCGCGTCAGTCCGCTGCGGACAGCAGCAGCCCAGGAAAGTACTATCGTCCTAAGGAGTATTGAGGTTGCTGCTGGGAACCATCTTACAAGTCAGGATTGCTGGCATCACCTTCCTTCATGAAGAGGACAGTCTTGGCTGAGGTCGTGTTGGCACAATCATCCCCCGTGTGGGCGACGGCCTCAGGTCTCAACACACTACCATATTCATGAGTAAAACAGGTTCCTGCCTCGCGCACCTCGACGCTCACACGCACTCTACACATTCCAAACAAACCCACCCGACACTGAAAGACGAATGAGCTTGAACAGAATGTTCCCTCACAAAACCACTATATAAGGGAGAGACATGAAGCCTAACGCTACTGTCACACGGTGCAATCCAAAGAGGAAGTGTCCCCTGTCATGTTGTGTTGCGAGCAACATGTGGGGCACACGCTGCTCCAGCGCTAATGTTGGGGTTGTGGGCAACATGTGGTGCAGATGGTGGTGCTCCCGCGCACTAGCGTGGGGAGCTGCGGGCAACACGTGGAGGAGTGAGAGGCACATGAGTCAGACGACCTAACCAAGTGAGGCAGGAGGCTCAGTCAGCCACCTCAGTACCTGCTGCTGTCTTACCACAGCCCTGGCTCCTGAGACGCTCTTACCACAGCCCTGGCCCCTCAGACGCTCTTACCACAGCACTGGCTCCTGAGACGATCTTACCACAGCACTGGCTACTGAAACACCCTTAACACAGCCAAGGTTCTTGAAACACCCCTACCACAACCCTGCCTATTGCGACATTCTTAACAAAGCTTGATCTCCTGAGACTCAACACAGCCTTGGCTCGCTGAGGTGTCTTAACAAATATCTGGCTTCAGACAACATAGCTGCACACGCTACGAAACTAGGCTATGGAGCCAACAGCAGAGAAATTACTATTCAATTATTTATAATCGAATGCCCTGCGTCTTACCATACGTAAGCAACGGGGTCCCAACCGTCAGGCTTAACTAACCCGTAGCCAATGTTTTGGTCGAACTTACTGTCAAATGCAGCGGTATACGAACAACGAATATAGTGCAATGAATGTACAGGTCTACAGAACATACATACATCCTCCTAACAGCAGAATTCGAACTTCTACGGCGTGTGTGGAAAGCTGGAGACGCTAACAATTGAGGCTACGAAGCCTAGGGCTGGTTACCGCGAACCTAACGGTGGCGACGATCCCGTTGTTTACTATGTACGACGGAGGGGAGTCGATTCCTAGCATTGAAACGATCCATATTATGGGCACCATAGCCTAGTCGTAGGGGGTCTCGAGTTTCCTAAAACTTATAACTTTCTTCATCTTTGTCTTTCCTTTAAGTCAAAGAAATACATTTATATCAAATTCATTAATGAATATTATTAAACGTAATCATGTAAACACACACACACACACACACACACACACACACACACACACACACACATTACATAAGGCCAAAACAAAATATGCTTTCAGTTGGTCACCACACTTAAAAGACTTACATAGCTAACAGGTAATAGGGAAGGTAGAGAGGATGGCCTAAAAGATGGTACCAGAATTACGAAATATAACTAGAAGAGGCTCGAGGTTTTGATTTTTCCCATAAACGAAGAGAGAAGAGTGAGGGGCGACCTGAACACAACTTGTATGATTTTATGACAAACACAGAAAACACAACTTTGAAAGGAATATATGGATAGATAGAACAACCGGAAGACATATGAAATTAGTCAAGTTAATGTAAAAAAATAAAAATCTTTCATAAAATAAAATTGGCGAACGACTAGAATAAAGTGAATAAAGACATGGTAATCGCTGAAAACATAACAAAAGTTTAAAAGTTTGTATGGAGGTATAAAGTTCATGAGATGGCGCCCCATCAATGTAAAATTCCTTGCAGGTCCCTATATTTTCTTGAGGTGTACAGTGGAAGTGTGGCTCACCGACCAGAGGATACATGATGAAGTCAGTAACGATAGATGGAGCTGAGGACGCCAGTGGTTTTATGTGGCTGGGAGGAGAAAGTCAACTGATGCAGAACAACATAAGAGACCCCGAGAATATATATACAAACAACTCCATAACCAGACTGCCTCTGGCACTTGGGAGCTAACCTGGCGTTCTCTTGCATATCAAAAACATGGTCGTACTGGATCTAAATATCAGTAACTGCAGTATATTCACAAGATACACACATCATGAAAAATAAAAGTAACTCCTAAAACACATCACATGATTCCGTTCCAAGGGGGAAAACAGAATTCTGTCATATGAGCGTCCAAGACAAGAGACGTAACCATGCGCAGGAGAAGCTAATGACGACAAAAAATGATCTGCAACTCTCATACCAATTTGTTTTGACTGAGCAGTGAGGAGGGGAAGGCAGGGAGTGTTGGGGGAGGGCGGGGCGTTGTGACCACTGTGGTCTGGTGTGGTACAGGTGAGTGAGGGAGGACAGTGAGATGGCTCGTGTGTGTCGCCAGACACACCCGCCTGCCAACCTCCCCTACACCAACTATTGCGACAGGAAGAGAAACAAAGGAAAACACTACTACTGCTACTTACTAAGACTACTACTACTACTACTACTACTACTACTACTACTACTACTACTACTACTACTACTACTACTACTAGTACTAATAATAATAATAATAATAATAATAATAATAATAATAATAATAAGGTATGTCTGCAGGTATATTTTTCCGATGTGTATATGAATATATTGCTCGGCTTTTTATTAAGAACTTGGCCTTAGATAAGGAATACCTATACACAGTATGCGGTATGAGAAGGGCTGGTGACATAGGGAATGAAAGTGTAAGAGGCAGACTAGGGTGTTCTGAAAGGGTTCCACCGATGTATGGAAAAAATGAGGAGAGAAAAAGCTGACTATGAGATTATATGTACGAGAGTTGGTGGCAACAATGGAGGATGAGGGGGTGGGGATGACTGTGAAAAAGATGGAAGGACGGAGTGAAGGCCATGGGGCATCGGGGCCAAAACATTCAGGAGGTCGAGGCGTGCACGGGTTAGAATGAACTGGGGCGATGTAATAGATAGAAAGCAGCGTGTTGTCAGTGGAAGATGAGGCAGAGAAGATAACCCAAACCCTGGAGTAGTCTGTGGGACTTGGCTGTACTTGGTGGGAACTGGTTTCCGTACATTACGTAAGAAAACCTGAGCGCGGATGTGTGTCATTATGTCTGTCATTATCATTACTATTATCATTATCAGGATAGAAGACAAAGACTTCCGTACGACCCATGTAATCTAGTTGTCGTAAAAGGCGACTAAGGAGGACTGAAGCCGAGGGCTGTGGGATTCCTCCTCTCGTGTATCATCATTATCCACAGGCAGGAACGACAGTATGGGCCAAGCGAGGACTGTTCCTCGAAGGCTCACACGTCTGTGTTTGACGCTGGTGGTGATGAGGAGGAAAGCAATGATAGGATGAAGTGATATCAAGCCAGTGTTAATGGCATCACCAAGCCGGCAGAGTCAACAGCTGAGATAATGAAGTACAATACGAAGAGGAACAACAATAAAGAAGAGGAACAGGTAAAGCTGGAGGAGAGGGAAAATAGGATGTTGGAGGAGGGAAGAGAAGTAGATGAAGACTGGAAATCTGTTGGTATGTGACAAGGAAGTTGGATCATCCAGGACTCTAAAAAATGTAACTTCATGCCATTACAGCAGTCATGAGAGAGAGAGAGAGACAATGATTTCATGCCATGAAGAAAGTCGAGAGAGAGAGAGAGAGAGAGAGAGAGAGAGAGAGAGAGAGAGAGAGAGAGAGAGAGAGAGAGACCAGAACATGAAAACTTTGTGAAACAACAACTAGTGAGGAGACACACAAGCCTATCACCCCCAGCTGGTGTCATGACCCCCAGCACCCCCTGCTGACATCATGACCCCAACACACCCTCTGCTGACATTATGACCCCAAAACCCTCTGCTGACATTATGACCCCAAAACCCTCTGCTGACATTATGACCCCAACACCCTCTGCTGACATTATGACCCCAAAACCCTCTGCTGACATTATGACCCCAAAACCCTCTGCAGACATCATGACCCCAACACACCCTCTGCTGACATCATGACCCCAACACCCCCTGCTGCCATAACCCTAACACCCTCTGCTGACATCATGACCCCAACACACCCTGCTGACATAACCCTAACACCCTCTGCTGACATCATGACCCCAAAACCCTCTGCTGACATCATGACCCCAACACCCTCTGCTGACATCAACATCATGACCCCAACACCCTCTGCTGACATCATGACCCCACCACTCGCTGCTGACGTCAGGAGCCCAGCTGCCCCTCACCCCAACAGTTACTCCAACATTCTTCCCCGGTGATGTAAGGTGCGGGGCGGCCGAGGGATGCCTCCCAACCCTGTGTCAGGCATTAGTGAAGACTCCCACAACCCAACGTGGGTGTCTGAGGATCCCTCATGCCCTGTGACACTACTGGTAGCGCCTGGGGCGGGAACCAGGTCACACGTGCTGCAGGCCTGGGGGTGTCTCTGACACGGAAAGACGACGAGAATAAATAAAGTACCTGATGCCGTCCATGGCTCTGTGGTGGTCTGAGGCGGCTCTGGGTAAGTGGACACGCCGGGTGAGGTGCGTCGCTGGTCCGAACCCCAACAGAACAGGTCCTCCAGCTTGACGAGATGGCCCTGAGCACCCTCACAACAAACCCCCCCTACAGGACCATCACTAAATTCTAAGAACGCACTCTAACCTGCCTCAAAATATCCCTCCCTAACCCCTAGAAAAAGGACCTACACTAAGCCTCTGGCGAACCTCACCACCCCACGACAAGACCCCTCACTAACCCCATACAAGCTACGGAATCAATATCTGCAGCTTTAAACTGACGGGTGGCAAATACATTTCAATATTCACAAAAACAAAGTCGTACACATCGGTCGCTAAAAACGTAGAAGCACGCTAGAGTGTGTATTCTACAGAGCTACAAATGGTAAATACGTAAAACACTTGGTGACCTAAACGCCAAATAAGCGATGCACAGAAACGGGGGGAAAAAAGGCGAATAAGATTAATGGATTCATAGGTGGGGGCTTTGGAATTGAAGAGCACGAAAATAAATTCTCACTCTACAAGTCACCGGTGCGTCCTTGTCTTCAATACTGTGTTTGATTCTGGTCACCAGACATGTAGAAAGCAACAGACAGATCAAAACACGGTACAGATGCGAGCTACCAAAGATGGCTCCTAGACAGAGAAACAAATCCAATGAGAATAGACTCAACGACTTCATTCACCGTGGAGAAAAGAGCAGGTTAAAAGGTGATCTAATACAGGCATTCAAACTCATCATCAATGGCTCTGATACTCTCGATCTAACAAGCTGATTAAGAATTAAGACTCGTCTGATTTCACACGTAGTCATGGGTTAAAAACTCGAGGTCAAACATTCTACCTCGAATGAAGCGAAGAGTCTATGCTCTTCAGCAGGACTGTTAACACACGGAATGAGCCACCAATGAGAGTGGACACATTCAGGAACCCTACATAGATACGTGATGAATATCTTGCTTCAGATCCACGATTGACGTTACAAATCTGTACGTGTTTCTACACTTACCACACTGATCTAAAGTTTCTGTCCTCTTCCGTTATCACAAACAGCCTCGTTAGGCCCCCGTGGTCTTTTTTGAAGCCTGAGCCAGGTACCCATTGTATCGACCAACCCCTAGGGGTGGATGAATAGCTGGGTTGACTGTGGACAGACCGCCGCAGCCAGAATTCGAACCCCAAAAAGACGTTAGCCCTCTTATACCCCGAAACTACCCTCACACCCCAGAGTAACCCCTCACCAACACCCAGGAGGACCCTGACCAAACCCCCGCAAGGAACCCACTTGCCAGCCGGGGGTCACCGCGCCCCGGGAGACGGCGGGGGTGGGCATCCCCGTTAGCAGCCCTAGTGTGGCGGGTGAAAGTACAGGGTACAGCATGTGGGGGACGGACTGCCCCACTCACCGCTCCCTCTGCATCCTCCCACAGGTCATGACACACGTCCCAGCTGCCTCTGTGTCGGTCCCACAGGCCATGACACACGTCCCAGCTGCCTCTGTGTCGGTCCCACAGGCCATGACACACGTCCCAGCTGCCTCTGTGTCGTCCCACAGGTCATGACACACGTCCCAGCTGCGTCTGTGTCGGTCCCACAGGTCATGACACACGTCCCAGCTGCCTCTGTGTCGGTCCCACAGGCCATGACACACGTCCCAGCTGCCTCTGTGTCGGTCCCACAGGCCATGACACACGTCCCAGCTGCCTCTGTGTCGTCCCACAGGTCATGACACACGTCCCAGCTGCGTCTGTGTCGGTCCCACAGGTCATGACACACGTCCCAGCTGCCTCTGTGTCGGTCCCACAGGCCATGACACACGTCCCAGCTGCCTCTGTGTCGGTCCCACAGGCCATGACACACGTCCCAGCTGCCTCTGTGTCGTCCCACAGGTCATGACACACGTCCCAGCTGCCTCTGTGTCGTCCCACAGGTTATGACACACGTCCCAGCTGCCTCTGTGTCGGTCCCACAGGTCATGACACACGTCCCAGCTGCCTCTGTGTCGGTCCCACAGGCCATGACACACGTCCCAGCTGCCTCTGTGTCGTCCCACAGGTCATGACACACGTTCCAGCTGCCTCTGTGTCGTCCCACAGGTCACATATTTCTCTATCAGTTTGCTTATATACGGTGGTTTTAGTGCCTGGGGTTAATGACACAGTATGGTGGATCTGGTGCCTGGGGTTAATGGCATAGTATGGTGGGTCTGGTGCCTGGGGTTAATGGCATAGTATGGTGGGTCTGGTGCCTGGGGTTAATGGCACAGTATGGTGAGTCTGGTGCCTGGGGTTAATGGCACAGTATGGTGGGTCTGGTGCCTGGGGTTAATGTCACAGTATGGTGGGTCTGGTGGCCAGGGTTAATGGCACAGTATGGTGGGTCTGGTGGCCAGGGTTAATGGCACAGTATGGTGGGTCTGGTGGCCAGGGTCAATGGCACAGTATAGTGGGTCTGGTGGCCAGGGTCAATGGTACAGTATGGTGGGTCTGGTGGCCGGGGTTAGTGGCACTGTATGGTGGGTCTGGTGTCCGGGATTAATGGCACAGTATGGTGGGTCTGGTGGCCAGGGTTAATGGCACAGTATGGTGGGTCTGGTGGCCAGGGTTAATGGCACAATATAGTGGGTCTGGTGCCCCAGCAAGTTAAGGAGTGTTGTACCTGTGAACACCAGCCATATAACCTGATGTATTGTGTTGTATCAGCCACCAGGTGGTGTCAGAAGGTGACCCTCATAAGTTACCTTTACTGTATGCCAGGTGGTAGCACGGGTGACATCCAGCAGGTGGTGCATCCAGCTGTCGCTGGTTGTGTTTTCTATCAGCAGGTGGCCCCAGATGGTGACCTGTATCGTCCAGTTATGTTGACTACAGGTGGTGATATCTTTTGTCTAACTGTTGGAGAAGATTTATCACCTGATAAACAACAGAACCCAGACGGTAATATCTGTTGTCTAACAGATGGTGACCACGTCCTGAGGTTGTCCTTAACAGATGGTGATTTTAGGTGTGCTTAACATCTGCTGTCAGACAGATGGTTCCACCTTAAGGTAATGGACGCCATCTAGCGGGAGGTAACCTGTGTTTTTGCTGGCAAACAGTGAGGCAGGTGTTGCTTTGAAGTTAGCTCTGTGACGACAGATGTGGGGCACAGCTTAAAGGCACCTCAACACATGACCTTCACCCCTTGCAACCTGACCGGGAGATACACACACACACACACACACACACACACACACACACAACGGAGGAGGTGAACGTAAAGGTCCAGAGTGTATTCCCAGACAAGGGCACTCTACCTCCAGACCCATCGCCATGGGAGTGAGGGAGGTACCATGACTGAGTGTTGACTGACCTCCTCGGACACAACATTAACCAACTTCATCTGGGTCGGTGTGAGGCTCACGACCCCGCGCCGCGCTTTATGGCCCTGTAACGTGTATGTAACGCCCATGTAACGTGTATGTAATGTGCATGTAACGTGCACTGTAATATCAACAAGACAATCTGTATGACTTAATCTAAACTTGTTCTGTATTACACAAATGATGTTGTCTATGTTGCTGTCAATATCACTTACTCTCCTGTAATCATGCATCATGTATGAGATGTATCACACACACACACACACACACACACACACACAGTGACGGGAGCGGCACCTTCTGGGTCTCTTGGCCCACCCGTCACCCTCCTATGTCGACGTACTGTTCCCACTGTCCTCCGCTCTGTACTGGCTTCCAACTACCCCGAGATATGAGCCCTTCAACCCACACTATCAATGAACTAATCGGCCATGCGAGGTAAAATCTAACAGTATTTTGCGGGAACGCCAGATGCCCGCCACCATCTGAGACACTAAACACACCCACCATCTGAACCCACCACCTGAGAGACAGTAGACACCCACCATCTGAACCCACCACCTGAGAGACACTAGACACCCACCATCTGAACCCACCACCTGAGAGACACTAGACACCCACCATCTGAACCCACCACCTGAGAGACACTAGACACCCACCATCTGAACCCACCACCTGAGAGACACTAGACACCCACCATCTGAACCCACCACCTGAGAGACACTAGACACCCACCATCTGAACCCACCACCTGAGACACTAGACAGGCCCACCATCTGTGGCATGAGACACAACCACAGACCTCCATACTACAGGAAGTGTGAGGGACTCGCACCACATCCAGGTGAACGTCAAAATTACTTTTAAATACACGAAGGGAAAAAAAGGATGTTCAGTGAGAAATTTGTAGTAGACACGACACCCAGATCATCTCCCTCAGCACCAGCCTGGCCAACCTACCCAAGGACGCGCACAGGTCTCCAATCGGCTCCCCAAGGGCGGCCATCAAACACTGTGCCATCATCATAAGCCAGGGAACTGAGCGACTGGGAGCCAGTCGGCGGCGAGTCAGTGAACCCATCCATTATGGAGGGGGGAAGGAGAAGGTAAACATGACCTGAACTTGTAAGTTCCTCGGTGGTCACCACCACGTCAACACTCACTGGGTCTTTCGTTATCAGAGCAACTCATCCATGACACGAATCCAGCCCGAAACTCACCACGAGATGAGTGGAAGAAAGAGAGGAAATATTTCTACGATAACAGAGTTGTAGACGAATGGAAGAAGCTGAGCGAATGATGACAACCATAAGAAAATAAAAAGAAGTTTTTCCGATACAACAGATATTCATTGATGAGGCCCCACCACTCGTGTTAGAATTCTCACGCTGTAAACACAAGCACTCACATTTACCCACATCATCAACACACGTACGTAGGTAAGTGGGTGGTAAAATCTATGATGAAAGTAGTGTCACGCTCTGACATTTACAGCTGAGCACGAGAGGCGAGCGCTGACACCTGGCGGCAGGTGCACGTGTCAAGTGACGGGAGGCAGGCAGGATGCCCCGTCCCCACGATTATGTTCACCCTGGAAGGTCTCTCGCCATTACCGTTCGTTCGTCCAGTGATGGAAGAAAGAAAAAGAATCCTTTCCCCTCCTGGTGAAATATGCGTCGGGTGTTGCTCTCCTGTAGACGGGTGGAGAGAGGCAGGCGGGGCGTAACAACCCCGAGAGACCACTGCCCTACATAGCAGCAGGACATGGAAGTACCGTACGTGTCCTGGTAAAAGAACAGGTTCTACACTGAGCTCTTCTACCATAACCTGAAGGAGGTGAGAGGAACCGGTGGGCAGGTCGTACTGTGTGGACGCTGAGGCAACGGAGACGAGTGTGCCCACAGGAGTCGACGCCCAAGCCATCCACTTCCCACTTACATTCACATCCGCCCTCCGCCCATTCTACACACCCTCTACATCCTCCCTCCGCCCATTCCACATACCCTCTACATCCTCCCTCCACCCATCCCACATACCCTCCACATCCGCCCGCCCTTATAAACACAGGTTCCACTTGCTTAAGAACAAAATCTTATCAACCAAAATCATTCAGAAGACAGGTGCACGAGGACTGAGGAGGTGATCAACGGGGTAAACAGGAAGTACCGTTTTGAATATCCGGGAATGTAAACCTGACTGACGACCACCGATGGTGAGTGAGGAGCCTCGCCGCGGCAGGTGAAGGGAAGCCACGCTCCCTCTCACGTGTGTTCTGGCCCCGCCAAACACACACACACACACACACACACACACACACTGCCCAACACTCCCAACAGCCACCAGGATTCTATAGACACAAGGCTCAGGGGTACATACAGAGGACGCTGCAGACGAGAGAGAGAGAGAGAGAGAGAGAGAGAGAGAGAGAGAGAGAGAGAGAGAGAGAGAGAGAGAGGCCATGGGACTTCAGTGGGTCACGTCATCCCACAAGCATCGTGCAGGCGGGCAAGTCTTCCCTCACCAGCCCTTAACAGTGTGTTGACCTCTCGCATTACCTCCTGCTCTTCCTCTCTCTTGTCAGAATGTTTCCACTGCACCCCACGATGCCACTCACCACGCTAAGCTAGCCCTGGGAGCTACGTTGGAAAAAAAGAAGTACAAAACATATTCAGTGTTTTAGTAGGTAGGGTGTGGTGCCCTGTCTAGGCACCACCGCTCACTCACACGTCTACGTTCTAAACACGGCGGTGAAAGTAAGTCTGACACGTACGCCTCCTCATCTACTGATTCAAGTGGGCTTTCTGAATACAAATGAAAGTTCGTGAACCGTCGCGACCACTTGTCCCGAACCCCTCACGCCACTGTCGAAGCCTCAGATCACTGTGCTATGAATCGTCGAACCCATTTGTGTCAAGTCTCCAAAAACTTAAGATTCAAACCACTCCACCTGCAATGGAAGACCTCAGTTGCAATAGACACACGCGGTTCACACTCGGGGCATTCCGTATGAGTAGGTAAAGTGAATCCATGATCCTGCAGCCTGCCTGCAGACTGTTGGGACCGGACAGGTGATGCACAGCTCCCGCGGGACCCGGGTCACTAGTGAACCCGTGAGGTCGAACCGCTCGGTGTTCGGAACAAAAGCTTCGAAATGATGAGGTAAACAGTAAGCCACAGACGGACGGGGAAGTGTTCAGCAGCGGACGTAACACGACGAAAGTTGGTTGGTCGGTTCTTCAGGTTTTGGGCCTCTCAACCACCAGGGTCATTAACGGTCGTCAATCACAACATGCAATCACCAACTCAAAACTCTTTAACATGGTCTTCATGTGTCATAGATAATTCTACGATCACATACACCAGGTTTAATGGCTCATCAGTGGAGGATTACTGAGAAATGACTCTTGACCGTCTGCAGTGTAGATGTTTTCTGTGTCAGTGATTATGAATGGAGAAGGACTCGCCTGGTGTATAACTGATGAAAACTTGGAAGAAAAAGTTGGTGTTAGGTCAATACTGAAGTTTTTTTTCCCCTAGTCCAGTGGACAGGGCTGAGGATATGTAAGTGAACCTAGAGCTTATATGTGCTTGATATATTCCACATGAAAAGGAACGGAAACACACACACACACATATCCCCTGCCCACGTATCCCCTGCGTGTCGTAGAAAGGCGACTAAGGGGTGAGGGATATCCTCCCTTCCTGTATCACTTTCCAAAAGGTGGAACAGAGCAAGGAGCCAAGTGAGGAATTTTGCCTGTAAGGCCGTCATCTGTTCTTGACGCTACCTCGCTCATGCGGTAAATGGCGAGTATATATATAAATATATATATATATATATATATATATATATATATATATATATATATATATATTATATCATGAGGCGCGTCACCATGACTTCACCACACGCAGTCCAGGAAGTGATGGTTGGGGTGCAGCCGGACGCAGCCACCGCTGGTGCCACACCCACAGTGCTGACGGTGTGGCCAGGTGGGAGTACCGGGTCACCTGCTGGTCACCTGTACATGTGTTGCAGGACGGACAGCTGCCCACCACGAGGTAGCCCCTGTTGGCCAAGACGGCTTCCAAGTGGCTAGCCACGTATCTACACCAACAGCTTGAAGCCAACGTGTATATCCCAAGTCATTCTGACAATACAATAGCATATAGCATTTGCCTTAATGTGTCATGGTACAGTGTATCAACGGTTTGTATTATCGGTGATCGTGTCCTCCCGTCTCACGGGGGTAAGACGACAACACTCGCGCTGCAGATGTACGGGTGAGCGAGAGGAGAGAACAGGGTATGGGAGGGTGGGGCAGGCGGGCGGGCAGGCTGGGGGCCACCAGTATAGTAAGGTTCCGGCGGGCGGCGGCCAGTTCTGGTATGGCCTGGGGACGGGCCAGTTTTTACCCAAGCCTTACCCGCCTGACATGTTCCTTGGCTTTTCGTTCAGTACCAAAAAACCAGTGGATACAGAGCGTATCATACATACTACTTCGTAATTACAGCCACCATTCCCTCGTTACCTTGGGAATTACAGCGTAAGAGAAAGTGTTGAGGCCTGAGGTATCAGGTGAGTGTGAGGTGGTGCAGTGTGTGTGTGAGTGGGAGGAGGCAGGTCTGCACCAGCCAGGTCGCTCAGCTGGGACACCCGTGGGAAACCTCTGACCTTGAACACTCGCTCTGTTTACCTACACCCACATCCTTGTATGTATTCAATATTCCCACGTTATGCTGCACACACACACACACACACACACACACACACACACACACACGTTCGTAACGATCCATTCATCCAGACTCATGATAAACTGCACGTAATAGGTAATTAAGGATGCGCGTTGTTACCACTGCTACAGTAACTGCGACAGGTAACTAGCAGGAAGACCTTTCGTGTTACCACATTTATAATGATCAACACACATTAATGATATCATTAACTGTCAAGGTCCTAATTCTCATGGTTGTATTCACGACATACGTTGTTACAGGAACCGCACCGTTACTTGTGTTTTTCTCTGAGATGTTACAGGAACAGGTGACGGAAAGACATACCGTTCCCTCACCCCACCCCACCCGCGACCCACCTCCTGCCCCACCCTCACCCCAGCCATGACCCACCTCCTGCCCTACCATCTTAATCCCAGCACAGCCATGGTACACCTTCTGCCCCACCATCATCCCAACCATGACACACCTCGTGCCTCACCTTAACCCCAGCCATGACCCACCTCCTGCCCTACCATCTTAATCCCAGCCCAACCATGACACACCTTCTGCCCCACCCTCACCATGACCCACCTCGTGCCTCACCTTAATCCCAACCATGACCCACCTCCTGCCCCACCTTAATCCCAGCCCAGCCATGACACACCTTCTGCCCCACCCTCACCCTAACCATGACCCACCTCGTGCCTCACCTTAATCCCAATCATGACCCACCTCCTGCCCCACCTTAATCCCAGCCCAGCCATGACCAACCTTCTGCCCCATCCTCACCCCAACCATGACCCACCTCCTGCCTCACCTTAATCCCAACCATGACCCACCTCCTGCCCCACCTTAATCCCAGCCCAGCCATGACCCACCTTCTGCCCCACCCTCACCCCAGCCATGACTCACCTAAACCCCAGCCCAGCCATGACCCACCTCCTGCCCCACCCCTCACCCAAGCCATGACCCACCTCCTGCCCCACCTTAACCCCAGCACAGTTATGACCCATCCTTAACTTCCTCTTCCTCTGTCATGTGTCGGCCTTACGGCTCACTAAGACACCACCTTCTACTTGCACCGTCATGGTCGTCCCGTCTGTGCGTGCGTCAGTAAGTGGGGCATCTCTGTACGTCGCCCCCACCTCAGTAAGTGCTGGGAGGCGTCCCTGGCGTACTAGCATGAGGTGTGGCCCCTCCGGCTGCCAACGGCGTCGCCACCTTCCGTCCTGCAGTCACCGACCTCATCAATTCATAACTGTATCTCGTCGCCGCCGTATTTAAACCAGGTGTTTCCTGCCGCGGTACCGTGTGGCGGGGGGTCGTGGGCCGTGAGCAGGGAGCCGTGTCCCTGACGCTGAGGACTGGGTCACCATGCACGACCGAGGCCACGACCGGAACTGTGCCACGACTACGGTTATGATATGCAAAACAACGTTACGACGGGACGGAACGCCCCCTCGTCTTGACAGGTCGGGAAGTTTAGCCTGGCGGAGGCGCTAGCGAGGAGGGAGAGAGGGCGTGTCCGTTGTCGACGGTGCTACAGAGGCAAGTGGGTTGGTGTCCGTGGCGGGCTGGGATCGTAAGAACGTAACTGTGGCTAGTGGGGCTGTATGTGTCATGGGCCGGGGGTAGGAAAAGCTTGACAGCATCCTTGGTGAGTCCCTGGTGAGGAAGAAGTGTGTGTGTGTGGGTGTATGGGTGACATGCGTCCGTGGTGGCCAGGGATGGTATGGGCTCTACCCAGGAGGAGGAAGGGATGTGGCCGTGATAGGAGGGGCAGGGTGTGTCAGGAACGGGGGAGGTGTGGCCACGGACCAATCCTTCCCAGATTTCCCTGGAAAAGTCCGTATTTTGTGAGGGCGTCCCAGCATTTGCCCTATTATTTTCGTAAACAAAAATCAGTCTTTTCCCTGCATGTCTCAGATTTTGCGAATCCTCGGTTCTATCTCCTTTCTTTTCAAATCATTTCTGAAGGTTTTACTACCAACTGCACCAGACGGTTCTTCGTAAACACGACTTCCAGGTGCTCTCATCCAACACACACACACACTCATTGCCATCTTGCATAATGCTCTCTGGATACTTTTCCTAGGATGAGAACCGACGTGAAACTTGCTTCAGTTGTATAAAAAATTCCAGCACCATATCATCCCCTGGCATACACCCCTCTCCCCCATTACCGCCTCCCGCCCATCTGTCCCGGGTTTTGGCGAGGAGAAAGTCACTCATCGTGGGGTGTGGGGGAGGCGTCTGGGGCCGAGCCTGGCGCAGGCTGCGATGCCGGGGCTTGACCTCAACCAGTAGGGACGCCAGCTGATGCTCGGGAGGTAACAACCAGCTGGTGACGGGGTCAACAAGTTAGGATACCAGCTGGAGCTCGGGGAGTTAACATCCAGCTGGTGTTAGGTCAAGTAAGGGTGCCAGCTGGTGCTAGGACGTCAACAGTCAGCAAGGGCGTCGCCTGGTGCTGGGCCGGGCGTCAACAACTAGTCGGGGAGCCAGCTGGTGTTGGGCGGTCAGTAACCAGCACAGGAACCAGCTGATGTGGGCGTCAGTAACCAGCTGGAGTGCTGGAAGGGTCGTCATTAAAAAGCTGGCGCTAGGGTAGCCTTCAACAATCATCTGGGGAGCCAGCTGGTGCAACCACTGTGACCACGGATGCTGGTAGCCTTCCCCACAACCACACTACCACCATCCAGTCCCCACCACCACACTACCACCATCCAGTCCGCACCACCACCATCCAGTCCCCACAACACTACCACCATCCAGTCCCCACCACCACACTACCACCATCCAGTCCCCACCACCGAACTACCACCATCCAGTCCCCACAACACTACCACCATCCAGTCCCCACCACCACATTACCACAATCCAGTCCGCACCACCACCATCCAGTCCCTACAACACTACCACCATCCAGTCCCTACCACACTACCACCATTCGGCCATAACTACCACCACACTAACAGCCCCAACCACTCACTGCAGAGTATCCCCCTATACGTGCTACCACGGTGCACCTGGACTCCAGAATCATGACGTCCCGGGAGACTGAGGTGGTGTTTGTGTTGGCGTGGCGGAGGCAGCGGCGGCGGAGGCGGAGGCGACGGCGTTCACCTAGCGTGTGTAAGTCGGAGGCCGCCGCCGTTGAGGCCGCCAGTGACCACGGCGAGCCAGTCCCAGGGGGACGCTCACCACGGCAGAAGTTACCCCAGACCACCATACTCCGCCGCACACGTGGCGTCAAGAACAAAATACTTTCCCACAAGAAACTTGTCTTCGAGCGGTTGTGAGAGCGGCCAGCGGAGGCGGCCTCCCGGGGGTCCAGACAAGGCCAGCCAGGCACCAGGGTAGGCCACGATCACCAGGACGTGTCAGGTACATGGCTGACGTTATCGTCAAAACCTGTGGCTCACCATCACAGGAAAAGCGATTCAGCTGTCTGACTCCGAGACTCTCGACCCTCCTGTCAGTCGCTCCAGCGGATCACTGAAAACGAATCGATCCGACAATCCATAAACACCTGACTAGGTCCTTCAAGACGTCTTTAACGGCGACGAAAAAGACTAAAACTCGCAGGGAGGTGGTAGCAGTTACAGCCTCACTCATGCCTGATCAATCTACAGGGCCATCTTGTACATGACTTACAGTCAGTGGCTCAGCGGCATCTCACAGGTTAACGAAATCATCGGCAAAACTCCAAAACTCTTCGGTCACTTACGAAACAAATGGACACTTCCAAGACGGAGCTGTTGCCCGCGGGGAAGTGGCTCGCATTCCGGGGTGAGGCCTGATCCTACCTCCTGCTGACGAGGTGAGGCCTGATCCTACCTCCTGCTGGCGGGGAGAGACCTGATCCTACCTCCTGCTGGCGAGGTGAGGCCTGATCCTACCTCCTGCTGACGGGAAGAGGCCTGGTCCAACCTCCTGCTGGCGGGAAGAGGCTTGATCCTACCTCCTGCTGGCGGGAAGAGGCCTGATCCTACCTCCTGCTGGCGGGGTGAGGCCTGATCCTACCTCCTGCTGGTGGGGTGAGGCCTGATCCTACCTCCTGCTAATAGGATGAACTCTGATCCTACGTCCTGCTGGTGAGTGTGTTCTGCCTGCCATTGTTGGGTTGAACCCCGAAAGACAGAGGTGAAAGAATACTTACGTACCAACGCTTATCACGAGAATCTCTCCAAAATCAGATATAGCTGCCGCGTTCTGCTCACCACAGGAAATCTAGTCATGAACGACTCGTGTGAGACCTGTGATGTCGAACGTTATGTGCAACATGGACACTGAGAGCCAGCCAGCAGCCCACGTGTGGGTGAGGCAGAAGTTATCAGGGCCAAAGGACTGAAACCTGACAGCCGGTGAAATGAGACAAAGAGCCTAGGAGAAAGGTGGATGGTATGGCGTGACTGGTGCGCCAAGCTCCATGTTTCCCCGGTTGTGACATCAGGTGTATGTACATCTGCCTGCACAGCCCCGCCACACACCTGACCTCCTGTACCTGCTGCCACACACACACAAACACACACACACCTACAGTCATCCAAGCTTCCAGGAACATCATCTTGGAGGTGATTAACGACGCCACGCAGCGGGTAATCAAGGACGGTCCCCTGCGTCCTGCAGCCAGGGTTCTCTTACGATTTTGCCAGTGTGCAGCAAGTGGTTGCAGGGGGAGACTCCTAAGTTCCCACTTGCAGAGAAATGATCCCGTTGTCCCGACCAGCACAGCGCCCAACCACACCTCAGGTCCAAGACCAGGGAGTAATTCATGACCCGTTTTCCAAGTCGATAAACAGCAGTCAAAAACTTGACTTTTGGGGATAAAGACGAAACTTTTAAATGGCATTTCCAGATATTTAAATCATCTGAAGTTATGAGACAATAAGGTACATTAGAGATACGTTAATTGTGTACGGAATATCACGGGTTTGTCTTGTCACTAGATGATTATGCCAATGCTCCCCAGGAAGACGTTCTGATCACCTTATGGATCACCCCAGGAAAGTTACACCATATTTGGTAAATCATCTTTAAATGTTAACAATATTTAAGTTAAACTGATGAATCTAATCCTGGATGTATCATGATACGGCCAGAGCCAGACTACACTGGACCAGGAGCCAGGCCAGGTAAGGTACTGGCGGTCCGACGCTGGGGAGAGCCACTGACAGCGGAACGTCGCTTCCTGTCCCACACAACCATAAGCTTTGCTGACCATGACTCACGCATGGGTCCGCTCGCCGTTCAAATCCCGTGTATGAGTGTGTACGATATATATATATATATATATATATATATATATATATATATATATATATATATATATATATATATGTGTGTGTGTGTGTGTGTGTGTGTGTGTGTGTGAGAGAGAGAGAGAGAGAGAGAGAGAGAGAGAGAGAGAGAGAGAGAGAGAGAGAGAGAGAGAGAGAGAGAGAATGGCCATAATAATTGCCCGTCACTTCAGCAAACACATAAAAATCTCCTTGGGCCAGACACAGTACATAAGGACATTACTATGGACCGGGGATATCCGTGGCAGCCTGATGAAGGTTAGAATATGACTCGTAATATTCCCAGATTACATGAAGGTTTCTTCAGGACGAGTCTCATGTTGATCAGGAAGAACCCTGGCACGTGGAAGGCAAGTGGCACGTATAGACAACAGAGAAACACAAGAGTGGGAAGGGAAGGTGTGTGGATGATGGGGAAGGAGGCAGCAGAGTTAACAGACCAGACACAGGCTGCTGGTGTGCTGAACACAAACGATTGCAGTGTTACACTGCTTAGTGTACACCTTCTCCCGTAGCCAACCATCTGTAGGATCCGTGACAAAGCCACCACAACGAGAACCACCAACACAAGTTCCTTACTTTCATAACAAGTAACCATACAATTGACCAAACATTTTACGGTTACTGACAACAACCATTGTAATAAGACGTGAAACTGACCGTAGCCACCACAAGATTGGTGTGGTCACCCTCCTCTCTCTTCTCTCGTAGTCACCTGCAAGTGATGGCATGTCCCTAGTCTTGCCTGTGGGGCCACATGCTGGTGTTGGCCTGTCCCCTCACTGCTTCAACAGGGTCCCTTTTGTCCCCAAACACTTTCTTCGTTGTTTCCAGCTTACGACCCACATCATGGCACACACTTCCCTCGGCAGACTTGCTACTCTTCACCACCTAACCGTAGTGTTGACGGTGACGTACGGTGGTGTCCTCGAACTGGCGTCATCACACGGTCAACAATACCTGATCCTCCACAAAGGCCCGTAATCACCCGGGGTAATGTGCCTTCCTTCCCGGCACATACTCGTCCATCACCAGAACTACAGAAGGTGCTTCTCTCCATCGTAAACGCCTCAGGTGAAGCGCTCTTGCTGACTTGAAGGCTGCCTAAGGAGGATTCTGTGGCTTAGCACTGCCTCCAGCAACTGATGAACACTTGTGCCGGGGAAAAGGGAGTCAGGCGATATATTGCAATACATTTCTTGACACCCTTCCCTTGGCTCAGTAGTACATCACACGCTGCAGGCAGCTGTCAGCCACAAAGCTCCCCCAGCCTGGCCTCACGTCAGCAGGAGCGCCTCAGCACCGCATCCTTGTCTCCGTCCCGCTCCTCATACCCGCCAGCGGGCTGACCACATTGCTGCGTCACTCACATTATTTACATCTTGAGAGCATCTCCTTGATCTATCACTTCTGCCGCTGGCTCGGGTGTTTCCATCCAATACTCTCTCTACTCATGCCACTGCCTCTGTGTTCTCAGGACTACTAAAAACAATGTCTCTAACCCTTCCTTGATCGTTCGAGACATTTGCCACATTATAGGAACACAACATTCTTCTCCGTTATTAAATCTATTGTCAATAAGACAATATGAATGTGGAAAAAAGATCAATAGTTAAATCCCTCAGCTCCATTTGTGACGGTCAGTGTCTGACTCAAGTCCTGCGCCTCGAAGACCACAGTACTGTCCATATGAATAGGGTGACAACAGGGTAACAAAAGTAAAGTTATCTCCCTAAAACCTGGGACATTTCATTGATAGAAATGCATTGCGAGATACCCTTGTCGTCACCTGTGCTTTATCTATCCTTTCTCAACATGACGGTGGTAACATTCCCAGGAAACATCTGGCATCCCCGTCATCAACGGTTCACTTGAAACCATCTTACCCGGAGGGTGGCGTCCAACCCCCTCCCTCCCGCAACACTACCTGCAAAGGCCATTTATTCTTCCTCAGACGCACACAAATACAGCGGGCGCCGCAGTTCCCGCCAAACCAAATGTATTGATATTTACTGTGTTGTCCTTGGTGTCAACGCTTGTTCACTACAATGGTCGTTGGCCTTCCCGCCGACAGCAAAGAAACTGCAGTATCATGTTCCGGGCAACTTATAACCACCACCACCACCACTCTAAAGGGGCAAAAAAAAAAAAAAAAAAAAAAAAGTGAAAGTGAACAGATCCTAAGTCTCGTTTTCTTTGGATGACGTCACAATGTTCCGCTTGAGTTGGGACGTGATCTTCCTCAACGGCCATGATTTTGAAACTGCAGCTTCATGATATCATATCTTCATGAATTTCTTAGGGGTAGTCAACACTGACAGCAATATTACCATTTAATCCCATGAGTCTTGTGAGGCGGAGGGTGGCAGGGATTTGTCACTGCAGGCAGTACTGTACAAGGCGGGAAGCACTCCCACGGCATTTTGCTTCTATGATAACCAACATTTTATGGGCACAACATGCCCCAGTCCGGGCCATCTCGCGTGGGGGAAAAAATAAATTATCAGGGCTCCGTGGGTGTTTATATAGACCTGACTCATACAAAAACAGGGAAAGACACAGTTTAGGTGTTCGACGGAAGAAGGATAACAGCCAGTCCTCGAGTGGCTGGTCTCCACACATCAACTGAGGGAAGCAGCAGCAAAAACGACGGGTACAATCCTTAGTGCTGGAGAAACGAGCAGATAGCTCACGGAGAACACTGGCCAAAATAGCACCTGTAGAATACAGCTGTAACAAAATTACGCCCAAGAGACGAATAGGTAATAATACAAGAAGCCTTCTTGATAGTCATTACCTTCTAACGACCATTTTTGTGGTAATAATTACACAGTTTGTGCATAAATTATGTCACGGTGAAGTTTCGACAACTGTGCTCGGTGGAGTCAGCCGGTGTGACCACGCTCGCCTGATGACTTCTCGCGATATAACGGCATCCAAGGATTTGTTTTTTCATATCTTTGTTATCCATCACACAAAAGGATAATTAATACATCTAGGTGATAATATTCACTTAAGATACTTTATGCTGATTATGAATTTAAAATCTTGATAATTGTGAGACCAGTTGTATAACTAGATCTACTGTGTTAATGATTTTCTTCATCAGTAAGGTTCTGTTTAACCTGATGACGTGGTGCACCTCTGCAAGGCTCCCAGTCTGTGGGAGAAGGTCACTTGCACTCCGCCGTGTGCGCTGGTCAGAGGAACATGACACACGGATGTTAAGCCGTGTGCTGTTCTGAGTATATGGTGAAGACTTATCTATCGTAATATATATAGACATCATTACTGTTCTTTGTGAAATATGGCGGCGGTAACTAATACCAGTAGATAATGATATAAAATCAACAATCCCTTCCTCTGTGGTCAACTTTTTGTGGAGAAAATCAAGCGGTACAAGTGGCATGTAGTGGGCATTGAGGAGAACGGACTTTCAACACACAACAAGGCCTATTACCTCTCGAGATCACAATCATGACTAAATTTGGATATCTCTCAATATCAAGTATTAGATCTAATATATGTGCCTCATTTCTGAGAAATACTCCAGCAAAAAGCTTAGTGGTAATGAAGAGCTAAATTGGATGTTCACTTCGTTCTGTTTTTGTACCGGGATATTATTGTTATGGTAGCGAAACGACCCTCTCCCTTCATGACCAACTTGGTCCACGACTCTGTTGGCCTCTTCAGTGAGAGTTCAGGTGTTACCGGCTCTTGCAGGTCGGCAATAGCATCAATGGCGCGTCACAGACACTCCATTTTTTTTCTCTTAGCCATTCCTGTACTCCGTCTTCTTGAGAACTTGTTGGGTGGGATCAAGATGGCTTTTTGTCTAGCAGAACCTCCAGTGTGGGTGGGCAGGTGACAGTGTCCGACGCCTGAGACATGTTATGGTCATATTCTGGTCGTTGTGTGTCATTAATGTGTGTTGCAATGTATGACACCCCAGCTTACGCATGTTCATCGATCACCTCCACAAGGGAGATGATGGACAGCTGGGTTGGTTGTGAGCCTGCTGCCCTCTCCAGGACTCGATCCTGAGCCCGTCAGATTAGTAGACCACTCCACGCACCACTGCACCACGGAGACTCGTGCACGTGTGAACTTACCGCGGTCATGATCTGCTACACGATCACGTCACCAGAGCTTGCAGCATGCACGTCCATGCACACGTCAGGTGCCGGTGTAAGTCTGCCTGACGGGTCACAAGCTGACCCCCCCACCCCCCAAGGTGTGGCGCCAGACAAGCGACGCAGTGTTCCCACGGTGACGTATGCAGGGAACAGCCATGGCGGAGGTGCCAGACGCGACGTGCCAGTGAACTTATCACAGCCATGAGACGTTTCATATGACATGACTGACAAGCCCACTTGTGACCACTATTCTTGGGAGGAGGACCACGACCAACAATGATGCCTACTCTCCTCCCGACATCCACAAATTTACCCGAGACATTTATGATACAATTCTCAGTTTCTCAATAACGTAATCTTAACATATCAAGACTTCCCAACACGTTGAAATATTTACTTGATGAGCTCACGTATTCTAAAAATATCATCATTCCATTAAAAAAAAAAAAATAGAAGTAATCTGGAGTTACATATGTGATCAGGGGGTCACGACGACCGGCGAAGCAGATTGGGATAGGTGGGTGTGGCGGGAGGCGCCAACGTCCTGTTGGTCATGCTTCCCCGTGCAGCCAACTCCGCCCGCCACACTCCAGGAACTGTGCTCACGCGGAGTGGGTGGGGGTAAGGCCGGCCGGTCCCCACAGATACATGGGTCGGGTGGTGGTGGGCGTGAGGGCGGGCCCCATAGACAAAAATATTTTGGGAGGGTGAGCCAGGGAGTCTCCTAAGGGTCCCCCTAAGGTTTCATGCGACAGACGGGAGTGAGGGTGATCGCCACGGACACATGCAGCGTGCTAAGTCTTGATCCTCATGTATACACAACCTTCACTCTTCACATGGTCATCTATTGTCTCTTGGATCATGTAATGGACCAGCGATTCGCCGCAATACAAAAAATAATATTTTCTAAAATACCATTCGCTTGTCTTTTCATTAAGAAACATTCGTTATAAAATCATCTCATAGCTACACAGAACTGAAGTGCTGCCCCCCCCTCGCAAGCAGCGCCTGCTCGGACTGCACCCACGTGTCACGCGGGCGTTGTCAGACTGCAGGCGGCTCGCACGGCCCAGGCTGTCCTCAATGCACCTTACCACACAACTTGGGGCCCACCAAACGTGAGCGAGGCTTGTCGCGTTGCCCGCCAGCACCACAACACACACCGCACATGTTACAGTTTACATTGGTAAGCTCTCCCTTTGTGCATTATTACATGACAGCTAGAGACTGAGTGTGAACGAATGGGGCCTTTGTTGTCTTTTCCTAGCGCTACCTCGCACACATGAGGGGGGAGGGGGTTGTTATTCCATGTGTGGCGAGGTGGCGATGGGAATGAATAAAGGCAGACAGTATGAATTATGTACATGTGTATATAAGTATATATATATATATATATATATATACATATATATATATATATATATATATATATATATATATATATATATATACATTGAGATGTATAGGTATGTATATTTGCGTGTGTGGACGTGTATGTGTATACATGTGTATGTGGGTGGGTTGGGCCATTCTTTCGTGTTTCCTTGCGCTACCTCGCTAACGCGGGAGACAGCGACAAAGCAAAATAATAATAATAATAATAATAATAATAATAATAATAAGAGCAGAAGAGGGTGTTTTGAAGTGGTTTGGGCACATGGAGAGAATGAGTGAGGAAAGATTGACCAAGAGGATATATGTGTCGGAGGTGGAGGGAACGAGGAGAAGAGGGAGACCAAATTGGAGGTGGAAAGATGGAGTGAAAAAGATTTTGTGTGATCGGGGCCTGAACATGCAGGAGGGTAAAAGGAGGGCAAGGAATAGAGTGAATTGGAGCGATGTGGTATACCGGGGTTGACGTGCTGTCAGTGGATTGAATCAAGGCATGTGAAGCGTCTGGGGTAAACCATGGAAAGCTGTGTAGGTATGTATATTTGCGTGTGTGGACGTATGTATATACATGGGTATGGGGGGGGTTGGGCCATTTCTTTCGTCTGTTTCCTTGCGCTACCTCGCAAACGCGGGAGACAGCGACAAAGTATAAAAAAAAAAAAAAATAATGTAATAATATATATATATATATATATATATATATATATATATATATATATATATATATGTATATATCCGTTAATTGTCTTCATTCCACTGTATCATGCACAATTTGCTTTTGCCCAGCATATGATTCACAATGTAATCTGACCAGAGTTGGCGCTTTTCTACTCCTTTTTGCCGAGTCACATAAGATCATTCAGTAAATACATCAGACCTAAAGCATCGCCGTGCAGGACACCACATTTTGAGGTGTCATCTTTGTTCCCTTCCTCTTGGGTAATATCTGTGAGCGTGTGTATGTATGTGATAGACTACTGGAATGATGGACAAGAAAGCTTCACTTCTCACCCGATCTGATCGCACGAGCCCAGGTGAACTATCTCTGAGCGGTACGAGGCCAGTCAACCGCTCAAGAACCAGGAAGTTTTCATGCCTACGATTAGTTACATCGACTTTTTCAGGATGGCGATCGTGTTAGTGGTTTGGGAAACTCATGGTAAAAATCATCCTCGCAATAATTTGAAAATAGAAAGTACTGGTGTTGTGGACGTTACGAGTTTAGGTTGTGATACTGCTGTGACCAGGTGGAATCAGGCGTTAAAACTGTGTTGGTAACAACGGCTCACCACCAACTTGACATTATATGGTTGGTCACCCCGCCAGATTAACAAGACTCGCTTTTTTCAAGTTTAGGTGATGATGATGAAGAATTTGGCCCAAATGATAACGTGACGCGAGGCACATCGAAGCTCGAACTATGGCATATATGACCTAGAGAACTTCCATGTTCTACAACGTAAAACAAATAAAGTTCGTTCATAAACTTAACCTCTGAGACGCCCGCTCTCAGCACACGGCCGCGTGAGGCTCACACATTTATGGGTGGGCAGGAAGCCCAGCAAGCGCCTCGCCTTAGGCAAGACATGACCGTGATGGGTAAGGCTTGCTTCCCTGCCTCCAGCACGGCGTGAACCACTGCCACCATGCCCTACATGACCGATGGCCTGCTTAGGCTCACCTCACTACCAAAGCGTACACTGTTGTTATTGCCACAATGGATGTTTATCTTCGCCACGGAGGTGAATCGTCAGTCACTACCTGCACATCAACTTGCATAATGAGTCGATACATCAAACCCGTCATGACCTTGTCCGACACCCTGTCTCAGGTGGGCTACGCAGCTTGAAGGTCTTTCTACACCTACTGAAGCAGCTACTAACAGGGAGCTGCTGGATCTTGGCTCGCTTCTGGAAACCCTCGTAACTCAGCACAAACATACTACCAACGCTCACACAAATGCTGAATTGAATGTATTCTACTTGACCGTTGTCAGTTTACTATGTTTTGGGTGAATGAGTCCAGTGCCTCCAAGGGGTAAGACACCGCCGTCTTCCTGTTCTACTGGTCCATAGCCGCGGCCTCCCGCCCACACCTCTGGCGGTCTCTCTCTCTCTCCCCCAACGAGGTACGGTGGGCGTCAGAGTTTACATCGGTAGCGGGGCGCGCCACCACCCGCGCCACACCCACACCTGCCGCAGTGACCTAGCCCTGCTGCTACTCACATATGGTGGCCACACACCGGCCAATAACAAGGTGCACTTGGTGGTGGCCACACACCTGGCCATGAACACAGTGCACCTGGTGGTGGCCACACACCTGGCCAAGAACACGGTGCACCTGGTGGTGGCTACACACCCATGGCCAGTAACACGGTGCATCTGGTGGTGGCCACACAACTGGCCAATAACACAGTCCACCTGGTGGCGGGTATCACAACCCACCGGGGTAAGACCCGGACACAACACTCGGTAAGGCAGGTCTGCCTCCGTCCTTGGACCTAACAAGGTTTTGTGGTTTGCGGTGTGCATTATTCTCTCCTTGTCTGTCTGTCTCCTCCATCCTTTCTCTTTCCGTTACTGCCGTTTGTAAGACCATCTCTTCAATATGGCACACATACGACTGTCGGCTCTGACAATACTCCCGTATGTGAGAAGAGGGATGGTATGTATATACCTCGGGTGCAGGTGCACAAGTACAGTGTAGATATCTCTGGTGCAGGTGCACAAGTACAGTGTAGATATCTCTGGTGCAGGTGCACAAGTAGTGTGGACACCTCTGGTGCAGGTGCATAAGTTATTTCCTTATGTGAAATGAAATCTAAAAGTTGAATTAAGTTGATGGATATAACGTGGTGCAGCACACAATGGGAGAACGGTTTCTAACTCCTCCATCATGTTCGTATTTACACACACACACACCCATGCAGACATAAACCATGACTGACTGGAAAACAAAAGAATGCCCACGAGGCTGCAGGTGCCTCCGGTCATCACTCGGTGATCTGTCAACCAGTTTGTGTCTGTACTGGCGAAGCAGCCAGGGTCTTCACCCTTCAGGCTCGATGGTCTTGCCTTTGTGGGGTGATCTAAGACCCGCTTTGTGTACAGCTTATATTGCTCGTCTTCCGGCCAGGTACCCTGATGCAGTGGCACACACGACGGGCAGAGAATAAGGCGCTGAATGGACAAGTCTGTTCTTAAAACACAACTATACATGTCGATCATCCCTATCAAACAGCTGTCAACTCCTGTGTGCAAGAAGGGAAAAAACATAGGTTCTTCTGGACGCTGGTAATGCCCCTGACAACCAGATGCCAATGCAACACTTGTGTTAAGGGAGAACCACTTGCCTCGCGACCTTGCAGTACCAGCCGGCCCTGCCACCGCCTCAAATTAACATTGTTTACATTCCCCAGACTCGCTAAGAGACCTCTTCTGCGCCATCCCTTGACCACCCCACACACCCTCACCACCCCACATACCCTGACCATCCCACACATTCTGACCACCCCACACATTCTCACCACCCCACACACCCTCACCACCCTATACACCCTCACCACCATCCCATATCCTGACCACCCCACACATCGTATTCTACCAAAGACTCATGCCGGGAGCATCCTACACGATTATGGGTCAACATTTTAAGCCAAGGAAGCCTCAAGTCTCACGAATTATGTAGAGAAGATAGTAGTGCAAAATATTCCGGTTTGAAAGCAAGCAGTCTGAAATATGAAATCCCCAGTGCAACATTTTCCTATGGCAGCCTATTTGTTATGAATCCCTTTAGTACAATGTACTGACGCCATGGATGCCAGTAGCACTATGCACGACACCAGAGATGCGTCGTCTAATACAACCCAAGACGTAGAGAGCAGAGACGCACCGCAAGACGGCCTTAACCACTTGCGACTAAATTTTTGCAGATGACTCAGCTCTGGTCCAAGTCGTTCATGTTGACAATATTACCGGACGGCGTCACAACGTACGGTGGATGCCAGCTGCGCCACTCCGCAACGAGCCATACATACACTCGTGGCAGCCTCGGCTCAATACCCTGAGTGTCGGGAGCTACGAGTCATGCGGACCTTAGGCTGGAGTCTTCAATAATAGTACCCCCTCCCCCCTTACCCCTACCAAGGAGGTCTCCTATCACGGCCTAATTTGGGCTCGTGCAGAGGCCGCGTGGGAGCCCGTGTGGGCCCCGCCACCTTTACCAGACCTGCGGGCCAGGCTGCCCCGCCCGCCGCAGTCACCACTAGGAAGTATGAGGTACACCACGACCCATGCCAGGCAGTAACACACGGCAATAACCCTCACATGTCTGGATGACGTATTGGGTACGACTTATGTATCATCGGTCAAGAAAAACACTGGGAGACACGCTAACTTGCTGGGCTGTCCTTGCCAGCAACCATGACATTTATTACTGCTGCCCTTACTTACTGAATTGTGGAGCTGAGCTTACAAGCTAAGGCTGACGAGTGCGACATCCTTGTTAACTAAGGCACAAGGCTAAGCTGGCGTGTGGGGTTATCCCTATTAGCTAAAAGTGAGGTCTTGGACTGTTCTTAAAAGTGGTACACTGCAGAAGCCTGAGTTGTTAGGTTGACACTTTAGCTAACGACGCTGACTTGGATCAAAGCTTCCTTGTTATTCGAGTCGGTCCTTGTTACCCGAGCTGCCGTGTGGGATAGTCAGTCCTTCAAGCTACAGTGATGAGAGGCAACCCTTCTTAGTCTTACGTTAGTAGAAGGGGGTGTGAGGTCACACACAAGGAACATGATACAACGTTGACTTTGCAACAGTAAAAATATTTGTTATGGCTTATGAATGAGTGGTGTTGTCACCTGGAGTAACCCGATACATTCTTGGCGAGTCCCAGCGGGTCGTGGGAGTCCTTGAGGAACCTCTAGTGGGAGTCGTGTGGGAGGGTCTGGGTGACCGGTGCACCACTTGCCAGGGTCTGGGAGGCAGGTGCACCACTTGCCAGGGTCTGGGCGGTGCATCTCGTGAATCATTTCTAAGCCATTTACTTCCTGGGTTAGTCTCTCACCTACGACTAATGGAGTACTGACACACGAAGGCCTCATCATGATTCAACTGAAGGAGAGGTTTTGTAGGAGATGAAAGACATGTGTTGGAATTAGTGAGACCTTTTACTTAAGGGCGCAGGAGTCCTCCATAAGCACTCACTGATCGTACAAATTGGCTGTCTGGGCGTTGTCCACGAAGGCTGGTGATATTATCAATAGTCGTTGGTTGTTTGGGCTTTAGGCCTATCAAGTGCCAGGGTCATTAAGGCCGTCAACGTAAGCTATATCCACCAACCGAAAAATCTTTCATACCTTCAGGTGTTCAAGATCATTCTAAGACCACATACACTCTCAATGTGCATGTGGCCCACCATATCAGTGACATCAGGATCAAATGGAGGTTCATGTTAAAGATCCAAGTACAGATGACTTCTGCAAATGAAAGGATATAATTGCACTATAATGAGCTTATTTAGTTGAGGTGAGGATAGCGTCATGGGATGATCTTGGCGGCCAGCCGTTCACTCGTTCAAACACAGCTTGACCGTGATGCCTGTTGCACTCTGCTAATAAAGCAGCAAGCCAGAGCAACTAGGCGGCATTACAGGACTACAAACTTCAGCCACTACCTCAGTCTGCATCACAGACAGACTAGCCCGTGACAGGGTCTATCATAGGAGCGATTTTAGTCAAAAGCCTTGTTCCGACTCTACAGATTTCAGTAGTAATATGAAGCTGAATACTTCAGACTTCACACCACCACAAACTTCAGCGTGATTTGAGGCAAGGAGCGTGGCATGACTGGGACAGGGGAACTTCTCAACAAGTCCACAGCAGCGAGCTGGCACGTCACCAACCCCACAACTGGTCGCTCTCAAGCCAACACAGCAACTGTCACGTTAAATAAGGCCGTGACGAACCACATCACTGCTGCACCAGTCCTGAGGCTCGGCGTCTAGGTTGCATCACAAGGTAACACATACAATAAACAAACTAACCCTTAATTAGAATAAGTTCCTTTTTACTGCGCGCTATACCAAGATATAATTGTGGGCGAGGCAGCAAAAAACTGAGGGTAGGCTTCAGGTGAGGGAGGGTGGGATGGTCCTGGTCTAGTCTACCAGCAGCAGCAGCAGGTGGGCGGCAAGGCTGGTGTACCTTGGCAGCTTGACACACACACACACACACACACACACGTGCAGTCATACACCCGTCACGCAAGTGGTGGTGCCCGCCTCGCCCCGCCCCCTCCCACCAACATACACACTCGTCCATACAGCCTTACCATAACAGCAACAGTAAGATACATCGAACCACACACACACCAACCATCACAGTCGCCAGTACTCACAGATACACCAGTGCCAACCAACACCCACACAGCCAGCGGGGCTCACAGTTGTAGGGGTGAAGACCGACATCCAACCCCTGGGAGCTGCCACCTCCACCGCCTCATCAGATTACTACAACTGGTTGCGTTGAAATCACCACCACACCAACCACCCACCACCACGGTGAGACTGTGGTGACACATCGTTATGTGTGCGGATGTGTGATGGGTCGGTGGTACAACACTGACCTAGTCAGTCTCTGACGTAATTAAGGATGTGTAAGAGAATTTAGGATGAAAAGGAATTGTAGGATCAGGGAGAACTGATGGCCAACGAAGGATGTGACGTAGAGTTGTAACAATAGTGATACATTTGCATGTATGGTACGTCTGTTTCCATGCTAAAGACCTCCCATTCCTTCTACAGAGAGGTGCAGCTGCTGGGAGCTGTGTGGGCGTCTCCTTGGAGGCGTGCTGGGAGAGGCTTAATGACTATGACAAAATGACTGACTATTCCCGACTTCACCTACATTCAACAGTCACTCGCTTAAACCAATCTAGAGTAAAAGAAAAAAAAAAGTTTCAAGGTTTTCTTAAAAACAAAGGATTTCTTCGTTAAGCACGATGACAAAATGTACCCCGTTAATTACAAGGTGGTGTTTGGCTTTCAGATGTTTCCCCTGCGCTTGTTTTATTTGTGATGTGCACCGGTAACAAAATGGTATGATGCTTAGGGTAGCACCGATATATGGTACTCATGGAGGCACTGATGTGGTACTCTTGGTATTACCGGTGTGGTACTCATGGTAAAACGGAAATATCAATGTACAGATGTACTTTCTAACTGGGGTTTTAGAAAGCAAACCATTATATAATATTATATATATATATATATATATATATATATATATATAATATATATATATATATATATATATATATATATATATCCAGGGAAATAAAGAAAATAATGACAA
Organism: Panulirus ornatus; assembly: GCF_036320965.1. Classification (NCBI taxonomy): domain Eukaryota; kingdom Metazoa; phylum Arthropoda; class Malacostraca; order Decapoda; family Palinuridae; genus Panulirus; species Panulirus ornatus. The sequence continues at coordinate 21,105,017 of NC_092280.1, read as the reverse complement.
CAGATGGACGTAATAATCACCAATCAAAATCTAGGTTAATGTAGTATAATCTGGATACAGGTTATATAAATTATACAATAATAATCGAGTGATAACGGGAGTGTATAATATTACGTGATTACAGGGTACTGGCAAGTGCAGATTATTGGCAGACGAGATAATCAAGAATTTATGATAATTAACAGTGATTATCAAAAAGGATAGCAGAAGCCTGGACCTGCCAAGTATAACTGAGGCTTGGGTCACTATATACAACTAAAGTCTAAATAATCAACATGGATGAAACCGGTCTGGATAATTAGTTAAGAGATTACGTAATTGAGCAGCACTTGAGACCTGGATAATCAAAGGACTGTGTGTGATTAAGGGGTAAGATGCGATACAGAATTATTTCTCACGGGTGACGGTATGTGACTGCGAAGTAGTCAATTACCAATCAATTACCACCAGTATATGAATTTGAGAATAATTTTAGGTTAGGATGTTAGGAGTGGTTTGGTGAAGTTACTTTTAACTGGATTGGTAAGGTTATTTTTGGTTGGTTTGGTAAGGTTAATTTTCGTCAGGTTAGATACATTTCAATACTAAGGTTAATTTTCCGAGGAACGACCGAACAATTGGCAAGGGGGAAAAGGAATGTCCTCGAACAATGTAAGCAAAAACAAAGGCCTCATTAATCAAGTAAAACAATATGGTTAAGACGAACATAAATAATGGTATGACTTGGTTAACCAATGCTTGATCGTTACACCTTGATAATACATATCCGCTGACTATAACTAATGGACGGTTATTGGAAGAATGTGCTAACCCATAGGATTCCCATACTGGACAATGCTCGGCAACTTACCTATGTTGACAAGTTTGATGCCGTCGTCAGCTATGGCGTTGAGAGCGGTGGTAACGTTCTCGAGCGCCTGGTGCTGGTTCAAAACTCTCTTCACTTTGCGAAGGCGTCGCTTCTGTAGCACTTCCACCAGGGTAACAAGGGCTAGGCCGTCACGTAGGTCCTCTGACAGGTCCTCCACCCGTATGCCTGTGTCCCTCAGCTGTACGTTTACCCAGTTCCTGAAGGTGTGGTGCTGGATCTCGACCCACATATCCTCTTGGTCTTTGATTCTCATACCCTTAGCGGCGTGACCCTCGGCACTCCTCGCCAGCAGTCCCGCGTGGCTCATCCTGAACTGTTCCTCGTCGTCCGACATCTTGCCTAACGATCTGTTGACTGTTTACTACCGAAGTCTGGTCACACGCCCGGCGACTTAACCACTTGCGAGGGTCTGGGTGTATTTACACGCTGCAGAACAAAGCGTCCCGGTTTTGCGGACAAAGTGTCATTCCTTCGTGCACAAAACATTTATCGTAATTCATGTTCTACTTGTCGTTTCTTCCGTTAAGCACTTACAGCAGCCACACCCCCAGGAACCCTCCATTTGTCCTGTAATTCATTCACTTTAATTCATAGTCGGTAACAAAATATATTTCATATTAAACACTTATTGATCTAATAATCTACAAAGATGTAACTGCTCATCTGGGCTGGAATATATAAGAAAGTTAACCCACCGTTGTAATATATGGTGGGTTTATGGAGGTGTAAGGAGAGCACACCAACACCACCTCTACCACGGGATCACCCACCTCAAACTGGCTTACCGACCCGACCCTCACTCCTTCCTCCACAACAGCACGCTGTTCAGTTGCCAACTATATATTTTTAATTTCTGTAATTGCTAATGCCTGTATTATCTTCAGACAATGCCATGTCACACCAAATAGGTGGTGAATTTAGTATGATAATGACCAAGTGATATGACAGTGAATTTCTTTCTGTTTGAATGAGAAATTTGAATATTTCCATCAGGAATTTCGCGTTTGAGTCATTCTAGATGGCAGCACCAAACCAGCATCTTGGGGTTTGTATGACACTACAGCCATATTCTAGCGATGCATTAATATCCACCTCATACCGTGTTCAGGTGTGATGTGACCAGCGACAAACTACCAAAATACAACTGAGCTCTTATAGTGTACACAGAGCGTCCTACAGACGGCCCGTTAAAATTAAGACGACAAAGGATTGTCCTGCTTCATATATCTTAACTATTGGTTATCTGGATCGACCAGTGACCCACCCCCGCACCCATCCCTTCCTGCTCTACTCCAAAACCCCACTATCCCTACCGTTCTCTACCAGGGATCCCTATCCACTTGCTCTACCCCATTAAAGTTCCTCTCCCCTGCCGCAGGAGGCCCTCCTAACCCCTCCTCTGCCTCACCAGGTCCCGTTACCATCTGCCCTGCTCCACCAGATCCCGCTATCCCCTACCCTACCCCCCCAACGAACCCCCTTTATCCCCTGCCCTGCCCAACCATGTCCCTCTACCCCCCCTCATAAGTCCCACTACCCCCAGCCTTGCCCTATCAGATCCCGCTACCACACATGCCATGTCCGCCAGGGTGTCATAAGCCACTGCTCTACCCCACTAGGTCTCCCTGTCCGCTTCTCCCTACATTACCCCCCAACAGATCCTGTTACCTCCGCCCCCTTGCCCTGCCCCACTAGGTTACAGTACCCGATGCTCTACTCCGCTGGTCACACGTCATTGTCCTGCTCCTCCAGGGCCCACCACACCATCCTTCCTCACCAGGCCCTAGTTCTACTATAATACCAGACTGGATCTACTTCCTGTGTCCTTATCCACGAGATCTCCCTCTGTTCACGCACCCAACTCTCGTGACCCAGCAGGTCTCTTATCCACTCTTGTGACCCACCAGGTCTCTCATCCACTCTCTTGACCCATCAGGTCTCTCATCCACTCTTGTGACCCACCAGGTCTCATCCACTCTCGTGACCCACCAGGTCTCTCATCCACTCTCGTGACCCACCAGGTCTCTCATCCACTCTCGTGACCCACCAGGTCTCTCATCCACTCTTGTGACCCACAACATCATCCATCCACCCTAAAGACCCACCAGAACACTCATCCATTTTAGTGATCCACTAGGTCTCCCATCTACACTGTTGACCTGTTAGGTCTCTCATCCACCCTAGTGGCCCAACAGGTCAACCTCTGCCTTGCTGCAACATGTCTTCCTCTATTCTCCCCCACCCCCACCCGCTCTGCTTCACCATGTACACCGTCCGCTCTGTCTTCCCCCGCTAGACTCATTTCCCTTCTCTAACACCATCATGGTCTACCCTCCCCAAGACCTGCCACGTCGTAGTTAATCTTCCTCTATATCCCGCCTCATCATGGTCTATCCTTTCCTTATGACCTCCACATCATGGTCTACCCTTCCCTTATGGCCCCCACATCATGGTCTATCCTTCCCTTATGGCCCCCACATCATGGTCTACCTTTCCCTTATGGCCTCCATATCATGGTCTACCTTTCCCTTATGGCCTCATCATGGTCTACCCTTCCCTTATGGCCTCCACATCATGGTCTGCTTTTCCCATGCCTTGTTTCATCATGGCCCGTTAAAATTAAGACGACAAAGGATTGTCCTGCTTCATATATCTTAACACCATCATGGTCTTCATATATCCCACCTGGAATGTACGTGTGGTGGCTGTTCTCGAGCACTGGTCCACTCCTAAGCCCATCAAGCTCACGCCTAAAGGCCTTGGTCTCGTGTGGTTAATTAACATCATGTGCGTTGTCTCAGTACCTAACATAACCAGCCACAGGCTTCCCAAGGATAGTCGCTCCCCACGAGGCGGTGATACGTAAAGGTCTACGGCACAGATGGCATCTCTTCCCATCCAGAGGAATAGTTTAACCATCAACAGAGGCGAAGGATTTATGGACCAGGCGTAGTAAGTAAAGCGTAATGTCAATAGCAGTTTTTTCAAGACGTATTACCCCTAGTGCTGCACGAACACCCATGGTCAACAAGCACAATAGTAACCCCGTCTGGGGTGATAATCTCCAAGGTGACGGAAACTATACTCGTAGAGGCCAAGTGTGTCGTGAGGACTTCTTGCGGCCAGTCAGTTGCAGGCGCCAACAGTATTAAGACTGGTGATGCAAGTGGTTCTGGGGTGAAGTCTGGCTTCATACCAAGTCATGGAATAAATAAAACAGGCGCCTGACGCACCCTCAGGTAACAAAAGCAGTCGGTTATGCACTTTCCCGCTCTCTCAGGTAGATACTAAGTGTTGCCGACATACTCTTTAGACATTCTGAAAGTGACATCAACCAGGGAGGTGGTACTGGTGTTGCCGACATCACCCTTGGATATTCTGGAAGTGACGTCACGACCGGGGAATGTATGTAGTGCCGTCCTCATCCTTGGACGTCTATCGGTGATGTCACCATCATGGCACGTACAGGTAATGACGTCACCATACTCCAATGGTCCTAATACTAACATCATCACTCAGAGATTGATAGATAATGACGTCATGCACTCAGACCTCCCAGTAGTGACACCGATACTCAAGAGACCGACAGAAGGGTGTTGTCAGCAGACTGAGAGAGAGACGAGCGGGAGGCGATGACGCGAGCTGGCCAGGATCACTGCTTACTGCAGCGTCCCCACCACCTGGTCAGCCGCGCCCTCATCCCTCACTCACACGTATCTGCAGCTTGTGCTTCACGCTTGTATGATTTCCCCCTTTAACACTGACTGACGGAGGATCGTTCAGAAACAAGTGACGTTATCTATGTTTTGCTGGCTGTGTCTTATCAAAATTTTCTATTCAAACTAAATTTTTTTCTTGTTTTATGTACTTTTCTTCTAGATCCTGTGGGGTCATCTGGGTCTCACGGTGCCCATAATGATTACAGATCCTTAACTATGTCTGGCTCTAGACGACCACCAGGAGAGAGATAGAGATAGATAGATAGATAGATAGATAGATAGATAGAGAGAGAGAGAGAGAGAGTGGGGGGGTTAGGTAAGAAGTGAGGCAGGTAAGTCAACATGACTGTGTACCCACTTGTCCTCAGGGCTGGTGATGAGTGCCTTGGCCAAAAGCCCTTGGGGCCGGCGGCGAGTGCCTCAGGCAGGATTTGGGTCTTAAAACACAACACTTGGTGAGAACTCACCCGCTGCCAGTTGATGTGGAGTGAGGGGGAACTCCCGCTTTTCAACGTGGAGGAGAAAGGAATTTTGTGGTGTCCATGACGGTTCTATGGTGTATGAAACCCGTAGGCTTACTCATATAACATGCACCTCGGCCTCAGTCTACCATGATGTTATGATATTCAGTAAGAGTAAAAATCAAATGCAATTTTCCTTCATAATGTTCCACTCGGTTGAATAAATATTGTTAATATATGATAATTGTGACCCTATTTATACAGTGAAATTCTAGTAAATACTAAAAGTTTGTATACCAGCAAGAATTACCTATACAGACTGTGGCCAGGTAAATCCTTCTAGTCTGATCCTAATTCAAAGGAATATCCAAATCATCTGACAAAGTTCTTCACAAGTGAGACGTGACGTACTCGGGAAATATCTTATACCCATCACGTTGGCAACAAGATTGTTACCAGACACCTCCACCATCATCAGGTAACCGTAGCGGAGAGTTAACTAGCGCTTTGTTTCCCGAACAATAAGTCTTTTTAGTACGTAAGTATTGTTTGATATTGTTCTCTGGGTGATGCAGGTGGGAGGAGGACAGTACAGTGAGACAGTGTCAAGGAGGAGAGTGGAGGCTGAGAAAAGCAGAAAACACGTAACTCTGCTGCTGGATGAGGAGACATTTGAGAAGCGGAACGACTCTCTGAACAACAGACGGGAAATATTTGCATAATAGAGATGAGTTAAATTACAGGATAAGCTTAGCCGGCAGAGGAGACACAGCAATTAAAGCTGTAGAATAACAAGGTCAAATTCCTCAGCCAGGAGGCTGGGAAATATCAAGGACAATTTCTTCACCATGAAGAATTAAACCAGATTCATCAAGGAAGGAAAATAACGCCAATATAATAATCAGAAAAGAAATAGATAACATATAACTTTAGGTGTATTTCAGGTACATGAGTGTGTAGTTTATAGAGAACATTGTTGGGCATAGATATGAAACTGAAATCAGGAAATTTGTATGGAGATTTAATATCTTTCAAATATCAGTTAAAGAACCTGTGTAGACAGTGTGAGTAGACGAGGGAGTAAAAGAAGGGGAAAGGGAGAAAAAGGCAACATGAAGAGAGTTAAGAGTAATGGGTGAATCAAGGCCCATGTTAGGCCGGATCGTGAGGAGCAACGCTCATGTCTACTTTTACTTACAGGAAGAACAGTCTCAGGTATTTCAGCTGCCACCAGCCGCCCATGTCACCTCGATATGAGCATTATCCAGCAGAAAGTAAGCTGTAAGACTGTGTATGAGAAGACTTGGGAAGTATACATCGTCCCTGACTTGTCGCTTGAGTCTGACCTCAGAGGAACAGACAAGGAAACAAACTGTGTGATGGCATATATTGACACAATATTCAGGTTTATGGATGAAATATCAAGCAGGCTATTCACTCCACATTCTTACATCAGATCAAAACGAGAATATGTTTCTCAAATTTGGTCCCAACACTTAAAGAAACAAAATATGAACTATTACAAGATGTTCAAAGGAAGTACCAATATTTAGAAAGTTGAATTACATAGAAAGGGTGATCTGCGACCTTTAAATCTCTAAACCAGATTGATATATACGTAAATGATTGTTCAAAATGTGCGTTAGTGTTAGGAAATAAAGTGAAACATGGAAACTTGTACAGGTTATGTTGGTGCAGCAATATTCCTGGCTAGCCCATGGTCTTCAGGGCGGCCGTCCATTGTACTGAAGATGGACAGCTACGTGACGTGTCTCTTCTTACCTGATGATGGTCTTTACATGATGTTTCACTTACAAAAACTATGCTACACTGCAGGCCATACAAGTGTTCTTGTTATCTTCTTCCTATTGGCTAGCTGTCCTCTCCCATGGTTGTCACAAATATATTTTGTTTCTATTCTATCTAACGTAGCCGCAGTGGCGTCTATGGCAACAAAAGCTGACGAGGCTGTACCAGTGTCTTCGGCCGCATCCGACATGCCCTCCTCACGTCAACACAGTAGTGAAGAATATCCTGTATCACACGTCACAACAAATGTAAAAGTTCTCTAAAGTCCTACAACAGTTAACTGTGTATGATGAAAACACTATATATTACCTCCTTTAAGTAGTTTACTGCACATTACTGCACCAGTGTGACAAAGGAGCCTGTTTTTTGTTAGTGTATCTGTCAGCCCGCGGACCATTCTTCGTATTTTACTTCATTTTTTGTTTTCTATTGTTTAAGAATAATTTGTTACTTGTAATCCTTCTCTCATGAGGTAACCACAATACGCGTGACTCAGTGAAAGGTTCTTGCTCATGCACCGCTGGGCAAGGGTCAGAGGGTCAGGACTCGTTAGTTAGGTAACCTTTACTAACCAGGAGCCCATACCTTACCGTAATGCCACACTCTCACTCAGACTTTGCAGTGGTCTTCACTACCCATAAATTGTGAGGGTAAAGTATTGTTTGGGTGGGTATAGATTAGAGGGAGTGAAGTAGGTTAGTAGCGGGGCGGGCGGTGCAGGACACGCCCAGACCGATGACTCACCAGCAGGTCTGGATCACCAGACATTACCATCATCCAGAGAGAAAGTAATACAATAATATATTCAGTGATAATACTTTATAAATCATACGTCTATAGTATCGTGTACACATTTGGTGAACATCCGTGAGATAATCTTGTAGCCAGAATAACGAGACAAATGTTTAAGCAATGCAAAAATAAACACACACACACACACACACGCATATCACGTATATCCAAGCCTCGGTTCTCATGAATAATTCACGCCGTACAGTACATGAAAAATTGAATTAGAATCCTAAATATCTACAAATACTGGTGTATTTTTTTCTGTCGAATTCGTCATCGAGGCATCCGTAGAGATCGTTGACTTTGAGGCAGTCCAGTTTACTGAGCATTATCCTCTGGCCGATGGTGGCGCCCTTCACCTTGGGCACGATCGTGGGCTTCCTGGGGTCGTAGCTGGGGATAGAAGACGAGACGGTTTAGGGCCACGAAAGAGTAACTGTGAGGGTGGGTGTGCGTCGGGTAAGGTCGTCAGGTATACACAAGTGGCTACGCGAGGAGAATGTTAATCTGGATCAGGCGAACAGAAGACTAGTCAATTCCTTTTACATCATTCAACTATGAAGAAACACGTCGTTCCTAATAAGTAAAGCAACTCTCCATAATGTCTAAAGTCAGTCGAGATTAATGTTCGGAGAGAGAGAGAGTTCAGCTTACGTGATTAGGTAACCAACTGAGCACATGTCTAGTTTCCATGATGAAGATATCGCTGGGAAGACACGCAACCAAGTTATAAATATGAAAGCGAGTTTCGAAAGAAAGGTGTATTGTCAGTCTCTCTCTGCGCAGTGACCCAGCAATTCATTTGCTGTCAAGTTTCATGCCTTTGGCCTTGGTTATTGTCTTTCCTTTCTCCCTTACCCACACATGGGCATCCGGCATTTATTCCCCAAACAGACAATCTCTTAACTGAAACGAAACATTTGACAACATTCAACTTGCACTTGTTCTTCATAACTTCGCTGTAGCCTTGCCATTTGGCAATACTCGTCAAAGGTACTGTGTGTGTGTGTGTGTGTGTAACATTGTATATATATATATATATATATATATATATATATATATATATATATATATATATATATATTTTCTTTTCTTTCAAACTATTCGCCATTTCCCGCATTAGCGAGGTAGCGTTAAGAACAGAGGACTGGGCCTTGAGGGAATACCCTCACCTGGCCCAATTCTCTGTTCCTTCTTTTGGAAAATTAAAAAAAAAACGAGAGGGGAGGATTTCCAGCCCCCCGCTCCCTCCCCTTTTAGTCGCCTTCTACGACACGCAGGGAATACGTGGGAAGTATTCTTTCTCCCCTATCCCCAGGGATAATATATATATATATATATATATATATATATATATATATATATATATATATATATATATATATATATATATATATATATATATATATATATATATATATATACATACATATTTGCAGAGATAGGAAGGACATAAATACTACGTGAATGTAGGTAGGTATGAAATTAGCCGTTAAGCCAGTCCAAGGCGGCAGGAACAATGGAGCTGGTGAGAGGGAGGTCATTCGGGTACAGAAAACAAACGGAGGAAGGTGACCAGACTGGCTTACCATAACTAGCTGTGTAGGGCTATGGGCGCTCTCATGACACATGTATTAAACAGAATAATGAAAAAAAAAAACTATGTTAGGAATCGTGATGATAAACATAAACAAAGGATGACTAACAAAATAGAACCACAAGTGGGAATTAATAGCCACAGGGACAATACTGCTGAGGTTACCTGACCCTCAGGGATGCAGCTGGTCCGACTATAAGTTCATTTGGTGATGAGAGGAAGGATTTGTCAGTGTATGTGAGGGGGCCAATGAGAGGGACTCCCGGAATGAAGACGTCGCGAGTCAAAAACAGCAACGTTCTGTCAAAACAAGGATGAAGAGGAGAATAAATGTATGTTATTACTGCCGTGGAAGGTTCAGGAATGCCTCACTGGACAGTGAAGAGGTTTGTACACAACGGCTGAAATAATGTGACCACACCTGAAGTACTGTGACCATACCTGAAGTAATGTGATCATACCTGAAGATATGTGACCATAACCCAAGTTATAAGACCATACCTAAACTTATGTGACCATACCTTAAGTGATGTGACCATACCTGAAGTAGGGACACCTTACCTAAAGAAGTGGCTGCCGTAATGCATGACGGAGTCATAATCATAATCGAAGGGGATGCTGGTGTTGTCCAGACTCTGCTTCCCGAAGTTAACGATGTATTCTGAGGAAAACGCCAGGTTTTTAGACTTCCTAAAAACACACGTGACTATACACACTTTTTCCACATGAAGGCAAACTTGGATATCTATTTCCAAAGTCAGGATATAATAGAATGCTACAGGAGGCTCTTCGAAATATCATTCTAATACAATGACTCTAATACAATGTGGAAGGCATGTTGTCTGGACCTCTGTCCAGCCACTATTTCCACCCCCCATGATCAACGCATGCTACATACGTACCATTCCTGAGACTTTACCTCTTTGTAGGTACAGTTTACGCATTGTTATTCCTGATCCAGCACAGCAAGTCTATACGGGTAACGAGTCTCTTCCTGGGCTATACTGACGTGCATAAAAGTAACTGAAGCTCTGCAGTAAATGAATTCAAAAGCATAAGAATGAAAAACTTGGTGAATGGGCGCACACCAGCCGTCAGCAGATAGGTTACTGCCAACATGCGGACGTGATAGATGTAAACAACATACGAACGTTTTAGTTGTCTTACAGTCAACGAGTTATAAACCCATGACTTGTGATGACTACGAGGAAAGGGAATTAGAAAGTTACAAACACTGTCCTTCTACTGCCAGATCCATTTGAAAAGACACGAGCTAGGTATAAAAAGACAGGATGTAAAGCAGACCATTTCTTACACCACCACCGAGGCCAGCCACGTACAATCTTCAAGCGTTCAACGAACTGAATTTGTTATCGTTCTTATTAAGCAGGAAACAAAGCCTAACATACTATGTAGGCCAACACCACAGCAAGATTGCTTTTTTGTGCAAACAAATGTGTAACTTGAATATACTTGAAGTGCGAAGATGTTCGAAAGATGGATAATCTCTTCAGTTGCCACCGGTGAGTGTTGGGTTAAGTGTTCATTAGCGTTTCTCTACAACTACAGTCAATTACCAGTCGTATCTTTTTTTTTTTACGAAATTTCATTGTCACAGTACTACCTATAGTTAAGAGAGTAAAGTGGTTTGAATATGCAAGTAAGGACAATATGGTGCTGTGTAGCTTCCGATTTTCACTAGACCCTGTGGACGAACGTTCACCTAGGTATATGGATAGGCTACAACCTGAGAAGCATGGCTGGAATCACTTCCAGGATCATTTCCCCACGCAAAGACCATACAGGCGAAATCTAATCATTTACACTTCTTTGCAAAGTGTAAAAAAGATTGCAATTTTACCCAAAGCCGAATTACTGATCAAGAGTAAGCCTCTGTAAATCCAAGTACTTACAAGATAGACAGTCATGTATCCTATTAACACACATCTCTTACACTTTCATAACTAGATTATATCCCCTCACCACATATCATCCTCAAACATTTCATTCACCCACCCTCCTCAGCATAGCCTTATATATAGTTCATGCCTCGCTTCCTTATATTGCTGATACTACTATACCTACAAACATCCATTTTTGCCCTCCCAGATAAAGCTCTTTCCAAATATTCTTCATCGCTCAGACCCTTCGGCCTCAAACCCACCCAATGACTCACTTCCGTTTCCATGGTGTCATTCGACTGTAATGTCCACTCCCAGATATCTAAAACGCTTCACTTCCTTTAACTTGTTTCCATTCATACTCACAACCCAACTAACCCGTCTCTCAACCTTCTAAACCTAACCTTACTTTAATTCACATTTACTCTCAACTTCTTCCTTTCACACACCCTTCCAAACCCAGTCACCAACTTTTTAGTTTCACAATGACTTCTGCCACCAGTGCTGTATTATGAGCAAACAACAAATGACACTTCCCAAGCCCTCTCATCCCCTACTGACTGCATACTCGCCCCTCTTTCCAAGACTCTTGCCTTTACCTTCCTCACCACCCCGTCCATAAACAAATTAAACGACCATGGTGACATACGCACCTTTGCCACAGACCAACCTTTTACTTGTAACCATTCACTGTTCTTCTTACTCGTACACTTGCCATACACCTCTGATAAAAACGTCTCTGCTTCTAGCAGCTTTCCTTCCACACCGCCGTATATTCGTAAGACCTTTAACAATCTATCTCTATCAACTTTATCACATGCTCTCTATGGATCCGTAAATGACATAAACAAATCCATCCGCTGCTCTAAGTACTTCTCACACACATTCTTCAAACACCTTACCCACACACCCTCTACCATTTCTGTTCCTCCCTAATCTGATGCCCTGTACATGCCTTCGCCCTCTCAGTCACTATCCTTTTATACAACTCACCAGGTACACTCAACAAACGTGTAACATGGCTGGTGAACTTCTGAGGCATGGATGCGAGTTCACTGTAAATAGTACAGTACGGCCTTAATTTTCGCAGAAAGTTTTGTTGTTTAACACACGAAAATGATTTGTACCTTGCCTAAAAACTATACTGGGTTTACTTGTAAGATAGAAAATATGTGTTGCAATTATATATTCTTGCAAAATTTAATGCAGTACACAAGTATGTTCCAATCGAATATGCAGTATAATCGCGCTTAATTGGTAAAAGGTACTAAGGCCACATCTTGTGATCAATAATTCGCTTTATGGTATTATTTCATGACAAGCCACAATAGTCTGATTATGACTATATGCCGAATGCAATTGTATATGCACTAAAATATGCAGCTGTTTTCCTTAGCGCTGGTCTAGGGTAAGATTTTTTCGTGGAGTCACAGCCATAGTTACATTTAGAAGTTTCAGGAAATGAATGAGTCTGAGTAAATTTTTCATACTTTCCTCATACTCAATATTTATGTAGAAGTGGTCAGCTCAAACTTCTGTTTCAAGAGTACATGAATGCGCAACCAAGAAACAAATTCATACCTACGTCGGTCTCAGCGTTCAAAGATACTTGTTACGTATTACCGGACCGACTCCGTTCCTATGTGGTCATACTGCGGGTGAAAAGTCACCTTCGACGACGTTAAAGCCGTCAATGGACGAAAAGGAGTACAGTCTCGTCAAGGAACTTCCTACTCCGAAGGATTGTATTTCCATGATCCTTAGTGGAGCCGCAGCCTTGAAGCACAGAGGAGCCTCATAAAAGGGGTTCTGATTCTATATAATAATAATAATAATAATAATAATAATAATCTGTCATAATGATTACAGACAATGAATAAATTGAAATCTTAAATAAACTTCAACTAAATTTTTACTCACATTATCTTTGATCTTGTATCGTTTGTAATCTATAAGACAGATTTTATAAATTCTAACACTTGGGTGCATTTATAATGGCGGCTTTCAGTTAGGCAACATTCATCAGTTCATGTACCGTGCGGAGTGTGCACTAGAAAAAATGATGTAGGTCTGTTCCAGTTTTTAATTTCTTGTACTAAATTTGGGTAAGATCGTGATTTATACTAGACATGCTTATGTGGATTTGAAATTAGAACTCCTATTCGTTTATCGGCGAAATAAAATCTTTAAATTGACACAGACTTTGAAAATAAATGTAAGAAAATTCTAAAAAAAAAAAAAAAAATGGACATCTAACTTTGCTAATACAGTGCATGTGTTTTGTGTTGTGGTAGCACTAAGGAACAGGAGTACCTGGAGGTGGCATAGCTTATTGTTTCCAAACAATTACAAGTTCAGCTGAATGTGTGCCTGAAGCCAGTTTTGGATACTGTTAGATCTGCTTGTAGCTGGCAGCAGTTGCAAAAGTATGTCTTTTCAGTTTGATATCATCTTCGTAATGACGATCACTTTTTCATTAGATTAATCAAATTACTTATACTTCCAAATACATATAAGTATTAGATCAGACAATGAGGCAGGTGAAAACCTGACGTGGCACATGACATCTGCTGAATAGTATGAAGTCAAATGATAGACCGAACGTGTGGAATGGCTTACACAAAGGTGTCTAATTTTTTCTTTGCCGATTCAACTTTTTCTTTTCCTAACTAGCCACGTCCTCCCTTGCTGACGGTCTTTTATTACTCTTCCATTTGCCATTAAACACAAGTTTGTTTTTTTTCCCTCAGATCTTCAGAATCATGAACACACGCTCAAATATCTTAGTTGTATTGCCTGCTGGTTTCTTGTCTTTTACGTACATAGCTCCTTTATCATCATTTCTAACTCCGGTTCCAAATTAGGGAAGTTCCTGTTTTGTACGTCCCAGTATCTAAAGAGAAATGTTAAAAATATTGGTATGTGCAGGTAATGGGCTCGAGCCTTTCCAGCCAAATCAGATAAACCCAACATGTTTGTATTTGTAATGACTGATCTACTGACTTAGTAGCCTTTTTCTAATTTTTTTTTAAAAAGCATATGCACCTCATTTCAGAACTTTTTTTTCGCAAGGGCTGTAACTTTTTTTTCTTAGCTAATAAGATAATAATAATAATAATAATAATAATAATAATAATAATAATAATAACAATAATAATAATCCCTGGGGGATAGGGGAGAAAGAATGCTTCCCACGTATTCCCTGCGTGTCGTAGAAGGCGACTAAAAGGGGAGGGAGCGGGTGGCTGGAAATCCTCCCCTCTCATTTTTTTTTTTTTTTTTTTTTTAATTTTCCAAAAGAAGGAGCGGAGAAGGCGGCCAGGTGAGGATATTCCCTCTAAGGCCCAGTCCTCTGTTCTTAACGCTACCTCGCTAATGCGGGAAATGGCGAATAGTATGAAAGAAAAGAAAGAAAATAATAATAATAATAATAATAATAATAATAATAATAATAATAATAACAGAAAGAACAATCTTAAAAAATCTATCGAAATTTCAGTCACTGTCCGGATATAGCTGTCGCGTTTTTGAAATGTTTAATGTTTCCAACAGTTGCAGAATTTCATGACTAAGCTTATTAGGAAAGTTCATGGATTCGTTGATTATAATCATGTTGAGCCTGGTCACTTCCAATGCATCTACATCAAAATCTAGTAACTTGGTCATTCCATTCTTGCAACTGTGAGACCTTGATTAATGCAGCTTTCTGCAACATAACGTAAATCCCTCTAAAACCTGTCTGTAGTAAAACTTGATTACTTTTACGTTATTTCTACTTTATCAGATTCAAGCTGAGTCTAGCCTATTGTAGCCTATTTGATCAAAGTTGATTCTACTATTCTGTAGCCTATCTGATCAAAGTTGATTCTAACATTCAGTAGCCCATCTGATCAAAGTTGATTCTAACATTCTGTAGCCCATCTGATCAAAGTTGATTCTAGCATTCTGTAGCCTATCAATTAGGCTGAGTCTATCCCATAATGCATCAAATTCAGGGCACTGAGTCTACTGTAATCTATCAGATTCAAGCTGTCTGTACTCTAGTTTTCTACAACACCCACCGGGAATAATGTTATCGGTCAGGACAGTGACGTGTTCATCTCTGTCGGGGCGTGCCTGCTCGTGGAAGAGGCCAAGAGCATGCAGGAGTTCGTGGATGGGCTTCCCTAGCGAGATGAAGCACCGTCTTGAGCGTGAGTCAGGAGCCTGCAGGGACACGATCTGCTGACCTCCATTCTTCCCGATGTAGGACCAACACCTGCGGGACATGGTAGTGTTAGCAGTATAGGAGGTGAGGAGCAAGTATGACCAACATTTTATTGACAGAAAATTGATAGATAGAGATTCAAGAAGGGGCAGGGGGTTACGACAACGAACACGCCAATACTTAACCAAAACATTGCTTCAGATACTGAACTTAAAGTATGTTCTGCTCTTGATTAAGATGTCTTCGAAAGTGTATCGTAGTTTCTTTGTTAAGGAAACAAAGATACAAAATCTTATACTGTAAATCTGTAAAATTGTCATTCATTACAAATTAGTCTTCATATGTAGCTTGTATTGATAAAGCGAACCATAAGATGTTATTTGGCCGGTACATCGCGAATCTATGAAAAGACGAAAATGTAAATAAAGGATTAGAAACAACTGATACGCTAGATTACCATTTGTTAAGGAGTTGCCGGCAACAATGGTCGAGGTGGCTGGTGTGTGAGCTACAAATAAGTACGGAAACGCAAAATTAGTTTTACAAAACCGTTTGCATTCGTTTACATCATATTGCCTCTATCCTTCCACTACAGTGAATGAGAATGGTCCGTCGAGACTTTATCTCATGGATCATAAGGAAGAGTGCGGATAGCGAGGGATAGTGCAACTGAGTGCACTACATGTGTAATGTTGCCAGGCTCGCCCTCAGACGACGATTGAATAGCAAAATTCCCTTTACATAATCCTTTATTGTATCTCTTCGTAATCTCCTACTTGTAAGAGACGAAATGTTTGAAGACCTATTTAAGCAATAAGGTGGAATAATTAAGATATTCCCTGAATCACACACTAGAGGGAATTATGTTTGGAACGGAGACAAACAGTCAAACCGAGTTATGATATATAAATCATCCCAAAATTGTGTGCGAGATATGTATTCTTAGACGTGTTCTATGAGGTTAGCAAGTTGGTTGACTGGGTTTTCGGCCTGTCAACTGTTAGGCCGTCCACGGCGAGCTATGTAACCAACCAATAAATCTTTAACGTTTCGTGTTCATGATAATTTTACAACCACTCTTACTTACTACGCATGTAGCCCTTGATGTGTTAGCTATCATAAATGAAAGTTTCAAGCCCAAATATTAGTGAACAGTATCTGTATAATAAACATCATCTGATAAACATTGCAAATTAAATAATTATGGACCCATTTATTGACCTAATTATAAATATCAGTTATTCATTATTAGTTTACTGAGTGTAATTTTCATAATGAAGTGAGAGGAGTGATAACATCAAAGGCAGCAATGACTGCTGTAAGCTGAGGCAGGGTGATGAGTTAGTGAACCTTGGCGAGCGTACCCCCTAGGCTTCTCCATAGGCCAGATCAACAGGTAGTCTGCAGACTGGCCGTCCCACGGGATGAATCGTATGCACGTCATGAAGTTGAGTGTCGCTATCGCCCTCTCTAGGAACTCCCTCTCGTTCGGCACTGTAACACAATGCATTCGTCAATCAATAATTTCTTTGAGTAATTAAGCACTCATTCAAGGGGGGCTAAATATTATGAATCATATTGAACATATGAAAATTACTTAATGTGTATAAATGAAGTCAAAGGAACCTTTTTGACCATAGACTTTATCGTGAAAGTTACAATATAGTTGTTTGCTGAGGACGGCAATGAGGGGAAGAGCACCCACTCACGGTAGAGGTGGCTGATGGAATAAGGCACGGTGGCGTTGGTCCATCGCCGCTCTGGGAACACCTTCCACTTCAGGCCGACGCGTGTGTTTGCCAGGAACTGCAGACCAAGCATGGTGTCAGGCAGTAAGCGGAGGAGGAGTATACATATATATAAAACCACAGGACCCCTTTTACTGGGCTCCTGCAGCTTCTAGGCGGTAAATTTTCATTAGAGTTGTAACCTCATACAAGAAGTGTCAAGCAACAACTATAGCTCCTGTGTCTGAAGGTGGCTACACACATACCGTGTAATCTCTAGGCCTGTAATACTGCTCAGTTGTGAACAGTATTATCAGCTAGATTTGCGACAACTACTATTACTACTACTGGCGACCATGGTCTTACCTCGGTAGAGAGGCCGGCCATGTCACCCTGGTAGAAACCTGCTGTGACTTCCGAGTCTTGGTGATCCGCCAGCAACTGCCTCTGGGCTTCTAACGGGTAGTCGAACACTGTCAGGGAGGATAAGAATTTTTTAATTTCGACAGTGGCAGGAGAGCAGTGCGTCTTACTCCCAGCCACGGGCACGAGGGAGGGACAATGCTGGGAGTGAGGTTAGGTTTATGTCTCAAACTTAAACACTAGTGGAAGGGAGGAACCGTAGCATGTCTTTAACCCACACCCTGGTAGAAGGGAGGAAGGGTAGCATGTCTTAAGACCCCGAACTAATGAAAGTGCTTCCAGTATGTCTGGTAAATATGGGATTTATAACTGAGATATTGTGTTGACACTTGACGCTAGTGAGGGAGGTGTGGGCTAAGACTTACGAAAGAAGTAATGATGAGAGGGAAGGGGCTTGTGTGTGGGGTTGAGTGACGGGGTTTCCTACAATGAGGGGAGGATATAAATTGACATGTACACTGTAAGACTGGTGGATGCAGGAAAGGAGGGGGGGAAAAAAACTTGCCATTTTTGAACAAGTAGTCAGGAACATTAGGATAATGACTCCTGTTCACTTCATTAAGCCGTAGGTTAGGCTCTATTCTCAGGTTGTCGACGTCCCTGGAAATGCGGTCGGGAGCTGTGCTATCGAGGGCGCGAGGCAGGACACACCCGACACACGCCAGCAAGATGATTACGCCCACGGCGCCGCACATCCTCCTGCAGGACAAGTCTCATCTCAGTTACGTCACACGTAGGTCTATGTTTACGTACAACACACTTGGTTTGTTCTGAGATGTTTTAATCAGAAAAGAAAGACCAATTTCCTTTGTTCTAATGGATTATATTCCTGATGGTTGTTAGGGGATGAATGGTAAAGTGAAAGAGGAGGTTAGTAGCAAAGTTAGGTTACGTTAGGTTTGGTTGCCTTAGCTTCAGAGTTCCATAGGATAAGTCTGAGAAAATTAGTTGAATCTATTGAAATACAGAGCGTAAATATAACACAGCTAAATAATTTGGTTGGAATCTATTGAAATACAGAGCGTAAATATAACACAGCTAAAAAATTTGGTTGGAATCTACTGAAATACAGAGCATAAATATAACACAGCTAAATAATTTGGTTGGAAGTACATTGTTCAATGGAACGTGGTGCCTGTGTGCTGCCTGTAGGATATAGTTATGGTGGAGACCAGCTGGCCAGGAGTGTTGCCATCAACCGCGCCCGAAAATGTAGCCGGACCAACTACTTCTTTTTCTTTTTTTTTTTTTTTTTTTTAGCTATGACAGCACGGGCAACTGAGGACCAAATCACGGGGTGGATGAACAGCTGGGTTGATTGTGGACCGACCGCCGCAACCAGGATTTGAACCTATGCACTCGACCATGGGCGGCCCGCAAATGCGTCACAGTCAGGAACGTTAACCAATACACCACGGGAGTCCACTGGTCTTGATACGCTATTCTGTACTCGAAAATAAGTTGTGAAGTTTTTAGATTCCGTTAAAGGATCCGTTACCACTTGTTTTCTAACTAGATTATACATCATATAAGTAACAATAGCAGCTTTTGGGTCTGAGGTGTTGATGAGTCCGGGACTGATTTCTGGAAACAAATGTTTCTCTGTGGATTTCATATCTTGGAGACGTGTATGAGAAATGTAGCTGGGGTATCCTTCTCAAAAGTTGCACTATCCTCCGCAAGGGCGTAACTTCGCAATACGACCACCGAATTGAAGAAATCCTATTTTACGACTTTTGAATATTGTCCCAAGAATCAGGGAACGTTCTTATTCACCTTACATTCATGTATGACGCGTAACTATACCAGCTCAGACACTTTTATATAGTTAAAAAGACAGTCATCATAATCCTAAATGGCCGCCAATATGGAACACTGGATATTAAGATTATTTGTCGTCCAAAATCTATCAATTTCTTTTAAAAATCATTAGCATTCCATTTCACTGATTTATCATATCATAAAGTCTTCTTGACTGAAAAATGCTACCGTTGTCAGCTGCACCAGGACAACTGTCTCATCGAAACATTGGCACAGAAAACGGTGATCAAGTATGAAAAATAGAATACGATACCCTAAGGTTATTGTCACTGATTTATGTGAAGTGAGGAAAACCACGTCAACGTCGTCTGCGTCTGTTAATAGTCGTAGACACACGCGCTCCTCAGCTGAGCACACATGTGGAGCAACAATACTGGTATCAGCTTCCACCTGGATGTTAACACATTGTGGTTATCTCTTACCTTCGAACACACTCCAGTACTTCTACTGAAATGAGCATACAAACTGCTTGTGTTGTTGTTGCTCTGTGAATTCAGTTAATTCCACCATAAGGATCTGTGGCAAAGACATTTTGTTTTCACCGTTTTTCAATACGTCTCTGAGGACATGCGACGATGTTTGGTGTAGTAACGGTGTCATCCGTCTGTTTTACATATTTTTTGACTGCAAAATCTGGTCAAAACTCTGCTTATTCATTTTGTCATGTGATATACCGCACTCATTAAGTGATCATATATATATACACCATACAGTGAGCTGGGAGGACAAAGACCTGCCACCGGAATTATTCATCAATATAGTAGTCCTTGCCACTTCAGTCGACTAGGCTTTCGGTGCTCGATGTTTTGTTGGGAATTCGTTCTGTGGAAGAATATCATGACGTACCTGAAGAGCGTATGACTCATTAAGATACTGCACTGACGAAAGAAAACTTTGAGAAGAGTTTGTGGTCGGCTGAAAGTTATCTAACCTACTCCATCATCCATGATTTACCTCCGGTGAGTAAATTTGCCTCAGGCTTTGGGAGCGGCTAGCACAGCGGCCCAGCGCGAGCGCTCAGGATAAGTGGCTGATTGTCAATGAACGCTGACACCATCACTATCGGCAACTTGTCATCCCCTTGTCCTGTTGCTGTCCTCTGACAGCAAGTGGGTCCAGGGTGTGCCGCCCAGGCAGGACAGGAGCGGCAGGTTCAGTAGCTAGATATAGGTATCCTAACCATAGCTGCCAGACCCACTTGCATCACCCATACCATCAATGACCGCCTACCTGCCACTGTGGCGGTCAGGCCAGGCAGGCACTCTGCCGAGGACTAACTAGGCTGTCTCGTCTATCTGGTTTACGGCCGCCGGTCGGATTTACCCGCCGGTAGCCGTGTCCTCACGGTCTTCTTCACCGTGCAGTGTTGCCAGTCCATTAGTGAGGGATAAGACCATAAATTCTTCATCATGTGTCGGAAGCCATGTTGAATATACGTAGCATGTTGTAATCATACACTAAGTTATACGTTATTTTGTCACAGATCATGCCATATATATATATATATATATATATATATATATATATATATATATATATATATATATATATATATAAATAGGCGATAGAATTTTCTCCCTTGTACTTCAAAAAAGACTGCGCCCAGGATGGCTGGCCCACGTACGGCAGCCAGCCTCCCCCTCTCTCCTTTGTGAGCGTCCACCAGCATGAAATCTAGTAGACGTGATCTACCTGGGAGAGTTAATCTATGGCTTTAACGTCATCGTCAAGAGCTTCGGTTCGCTTTACGTATCGCAGTAGAGAAGGAAACCTGTATAATTGACTAACTGCATAGGAAAAGACTGTAGAAAAAAAACAGACGAAGTGAAGAACAAGAAGGGAAAAGCGGAACACCGAAAGAGAAGGAAGATGGTACATACACTAGTAGCACTGAGGAAGCAGGAGTAGCAATCATTGTACGAGGATTGTTGTACTCTAAGGAAAATAATCGATATATATATATATATATATATATATATATATATATATATATATATATATATATATATATATATATATATATATATATATATATATATATATATATATATATATCGTTCCTGAGATGGCCTTGATTACGGCATTTATTTACAAAGAAATACAAACGACAGACAACAGACAGCCGAGATAGATAGGTTTACAGATATGTTTGACGTCCATGAGGGATGTCAGTTGTGTGTTCACACATTACACAGAACATTACTGGAACCAAGACAAGAGGTGTGTTGTGAGGATGGTCTCGCGATATTCTTCTGATGTGTAGGTTTTCGATCCCGACGACCACGTCTGGTGGTGGCGGTCAGAAGTATCATATGTAACTTGTGATGGAGGTCACTGACCCTCAACATCTTATGCACAGCAGCAAACTGGTTTATTTTGCATCCCACAACACTATTATTCACATCGAACTTTGCAAAAGATATTGTCAAGGGCGCGAGAGGACGACTGGGCAGATCCTTGATCATGACTGTGAAGGTGTTCGCTTTAATTATTGAATTTGTGGGGTAAAAAAAAAAAAAAACTTTGCCCCCAGACATATTGGGAAGTCAACGACAGCGGACAGAGCAGAGGACAGATGTAACACTTGCTACGGTGCAGTTTAATTAGTAACGGACAGGTTTACTGGTAGGTTGAGCATACACACACACACACACACACACGGGGCTCCGCGGTGAAGTGGTTGGCGTGAATGACCATGAGTAACCACAGACCCACATTCGTTCGAATCCTTGTCGTATCAGTCGGCCTACACATAACCCAGGTGTTCATCCTCCCCTTGCCATGTTCGACAATAGGACACATGACTTAGGTAGGGATGTGTTTCAGTGTATGCGTATATAAATACATATGAGTGAAGATAGGTTACATATATATAAGGTTAAGAGACGGAACAACACAAGTCTAACACTCCTCGTCATACATATAAAATCACACATACACACACGCACAGTTATATACTGCAGTTACTCTTATATGATTATCCACTCCAGGTTCACGTACAAACACATACTTAAACAAACTCACGCACCTACATATCTAGTCTCGCAGTGCATACATACCCAGTATACAGTTACAAATACAGCAACATTTCACTTATCTATACAGTAAGTTAAACTGAATTTTATCTTTCACCATAGAAATTCTTGCTTGATGTTGTCAGGATGAGACTGGTGGTGTGGTGTGGAGGTGGTGTCGAGGAGGTGGAGGGAGGCTTATACACGCCCACCACACATACCGTCACAAGGTAAACTGGACACGCGCCGTCACCACTCCCAGCACCCACGAGGTCGACTCTCACTTCCAAAGTGTCAACCTTACAGCCTCACCTCTGCCTCAGCTGTGTACCCGCCTAGGCAAGGGACGTTCGGCTGGGGGTCTCTGCCTACGGTCCCTGGCGTACCTCCGGCAGGGGACCATCCCGTATCCCCTGCTGCAGGCAGCTACTGCTACTATCGTTCTTCCAGCACCGAGGGGCACGTCCCTCCTGCAGTCTGGTAACTCTAACGTTGATCCTGGATTCTTCTCTTATTTTCTGTTCTGACAGCAAACCTACGTTCTACATCCACTGCTGCTATACAGCAACATTACCAAGACGATTGTAGGAACCGTAGCAGGGTCCTGCCGGTGACCTGATGTTGCAAGGGACGCAAGTGGCCCGAGTGAGTGACATGGAGTGTCACTGGCTAGCTGGAGGTTCCTCCTGGTTAGGTGCTGTCTTCATGTGGATACTGACCGCTCAGGAGGGGACGAGAGCCTGGGAGGGGTGACCTGTGTAGTGGTGAGTGGGGGGTGAGGCAGCATGGAGGTCGAGGGTGAGGGGTCGGGCTGCTGACCTTACCTGGGTGTAGAGATGGTAATGGTGGTGTCAGGAAGGATTAAATGTCCTGCCGTTGTAGTGAGGAGGCCGGCCGGCCAGCACCCATCATCCACTTGCCGCTGGTCGACGGTGCTGCCTGGGTATGATGAAGTGTAATCTCTCACTGGGTGGCTCACGTTATGCACACACGACGTTCCGTTTCTTTCCAAAATGTTTTCGCGTCGCGTCTCCAGCTGAAACTTCTCAAAGCATTTGTGTTTCCCGTTTCTATCGCATGTCACTGACCCTCATAGAGGATGTCCTCTGATGACATATCTGGAATCCCATAACACATCTTAGATCACAAGTGTTCTTGTAACAGTAGAACAGTCATCAGGTGTTAAAAAAATATGGTTCATATCTGGACCAGAAGCAAACCTATAAGTTCACTTTGGTACAGACACAGAGACGTGGGTCAGTGGCTCATGGTTGGCCCGGGTGACGGTGATGGATGAGGGCCAGTGTCTGTATTGTTGCCTGGCCAGAGTTAGATAACAGCCCGTCATCTTATCCCTCCGTTGTCATGGTTGGCAAGCGGTCGTGCATCTTATTATCCCATCACGCTGATAGATAAGGATCAGAATTTAGTGTTTCTTTTTTCTGATGTTGGCTGGGACTGCACTGGAAACTAAAAGCCCTTAATAAGGCCATCTTGTCAACACTCTCTCTCTCTCTCTCTCTCTCTCTCTCTATATATCTCTATATATATATATATATATATATTATATATATATATATATATATATATATATATATATATATATATATATATATATATATCCTAGCATAAGCCATGTTTCAATTCTGTCGACCTGCCCCTATGGGAGGATGAACATCTGGATTGGCTATGGACCGACAGCCGAGACCAGAATTCGAACATATGCGTCACGGTCAGCAACGCTATCCATTACTCCACGGAGGTCCCGGTAATTTCCCCCTAACATAACTAAGTAACAGGCCGTTCTCCTGACATTATAGGCCGAAACAGGTGAAGGCCAAAGGGCCCAGTTCTCCACAAGTTAAGATAATGGTAGACCTCTAAGCGAGTACACAGACCACGGTTGAGTTACCCTATCTCTCTATCGCAAAGGTAATCAAAGTCGAGAGTCAGTCAAATCCTCCAGTATTTCCTAAGGTAAGCGTGATGACGGACCAGACTCTCATGTCCTCCATCGGCGATAGATGAGACGGCTTTGATAAATCTGTCGTGGTCAAGAAGTGAAGGAAATGAATATCCATAATTATCATAAACATCTTGACGTTTGTTTATAAACACCACGGCGGAGCTGAGAGAAAAGATCGTCCCAGAGATTTCTCTATGAAAAGGTAATGAACCAATGAAAAGTGGCGGAGAAAGAAACAAATGAAGATCAGCTATCAAATGGAGGGACGCCATCCAGGCCGACACCAGTGGTGTCCACACCTCATGTTATCACCTCGCTATATAACCCTACACTGCTACGTGCCCGGACTCCCTCACTGCTACGTGCCCGGACTTCGACAGATGTTCCTGAAGAGTTAGTGTTATGTAATGATGCTTCCAGGTTCCTCACCTAGGTTAAGTCACACACACACACACACACACACACACACACACACACACACAAACACACACACACACACACACACGGTGCATGCAGTGCATACCTATAATTTTCTCTTCTTATTTACCAGTGTTCTGAGGACGACAGAGATGTGTCTTCTATGACATGGGTGGGAGTTGTTTGTCGTACAACTCCAAGTGCTTGAAGAATAAGGATAGACGCTCATGCACCTTTTGTACAACGCAAGACAGCTCCCAGAACTCAGGTTCACCTTAGATCATAAAAGACACGCTTGTTACCCAATTACCATAGACTACACAGATTCAAGGCCTTATGTACTTTCCAAGCCTTAAAGGTGAAGAATTCGGTCGAGCAATGAGGAGTCCAATTGACTATAGAAGCCTCTAAGAGCACTCGTTCTCCATAGAACAAACGGGTCTTCGAGAAAGCAAACCAGTATGATGCATATGACTGTAGATGAAGAGACTGCATCAGGCACCTGAAGTGTGGAGCAGACACGGTTGTGTGCCACACCTCAGCACCACCGAACAGATATGGTCACCATAGGCTCCGAAGACCCGACCTTTCATATAAAACCCTACTGCAGGAAAGCATACAGACCCCATGAAACACAGGTCTTGTAGAACCCACACAGATACAATGGAACACAGGTCTTGTAGAACCCAAGACAGCATCCCATGAAAAGCACACACTGGTCCCGTGGAACACACAGGTCCCATGGAACATGGCATAGTACACTGGATACACTGCACACAGCATCACTGAACTCTGCCAGAGCTGTGTGTCGCGGGTCCAGCAGCGCACAGGTCCAAGGAACACATCGCTCCCATACACACAGACATTCAGTCTTACATACATCTGACGTAGGACACGACCTGCATAAGACACAAACTTCTTGGAACACAAACTCCTGACGTAGGACACGACCTGCATAAGACACAAACTTCTTGGAACACAAACTCCTTGTAGAATATGCAGGTTTTATGGTACACTTCCCAGCGGACTCGAACGTCTCGCAAATTTGAAGCCATGCGCTCAAAACGCACGTCGCAAAAGAGAACCACCACGCATCGCAGGAAACATGTATAACATTAGAGAAACATTTCCACAGAACAAACTTGGCACATGAAACACAAAGGTCCCTTGAAATACGTAGCAGCGATTGTATACAGAGATTCTTCAAGAGCACAGGTCCCATAGGAGAAACAGACCCTTCGTTGCACGGACTTGACAAATTACATAGAACCCTCAAGACCCATAGAAGATGAAGTAACCACACAGAACTGGTCCCGTAGAATATGTATGATTGACGGGGCGGGTCGTGTGGAATGCAAGTCTGACAGAAAATGCAGGCTCCGTAAGTGGCCAGAAGACAAATCGATCCAGAGACAAACTGGTACATTCCTCTTTTGGAAGCAGCAATTTTCGCGGTGGAATCATTTTCCGTGAATTATACAAGGGCTATGGCATAAATAGATTCTGTGGACCACGGGAGTCCCCATGAATTATTATCAGAGAATACTAAGTTATGGAGATTATTCCAAAAATAATGACGTCGTCTGGGCCACATCTTACAGAGGAGACACGTACCTAAGAATATACGAGCCATGGGAGCAATTCTCATGGAAGGAACACCTTTCTGGAACACACATGGGTTCAGGCAGCTACACTGCTGGCAACCTAAGTGCCCCAGGGCGACACACAAGGTGATGTCTTGCTCACTGCGACCCGCTACCGCTATCCCTCCCACTCAGTGTGTGCAACACGAGAAAACGCACAAGAGTGTCTCATACCGGCGGCTGTGTCGGGTACCGCTGCTGGTAATTGACCAAGCTTTTGTATGCGGTATGTGCGACCCCTTGCCTGGGCTCCTTCAACCATTGGCTGTCTTTTGAGCCAGGGTAGTGAGACAAGGCCGGGTCTGTGAGGACGCTGCTACTTCGTCACATTGATGGACGACCAATTGTCCCGGGTTACATTGCCTGCCTGCCTGCTGGCGCACACTAACTGAGCACACCGGTCACTCACCCACCACACCAAAGACTTTATTCGGATATAGGTTCCTGCACCACACACCACCACCTGGGTGTCTGGGTCCAGGGTCAGCCACGCCCAAAGGTCACCCGTGGACCCGGCCTTAGTATGCAACATTGATGGCTCATCCAAACAGAAAAGCTGTGACCCAAGGGGATGGATTCCTTTTACAAATAAGAAGTGAAATGACTTCTCTCATATCTCCTTCGTGGAAGTGTTACTTTACAGGCTGTCGCGGGGGTTAGACTCTGGCAATTGAGATTGCTGGTGAGGTTAATCGTTGGTCCGCCACACGCCACCCGTGGCACCAGTGCCACTCTGCTTGCTGCTTACCCACGTCACAAGGCTCACCTCACCGTCGCTCTTCTGTGCCATTTACGTCGAGGAACAGTACCTGCTGGTGTTGCTTCTGGCGACCCCTGTACAGAAAACGGGTCTCAAGTGGCTTAATGTTTACATATTCAAATGGTTGTAGCATGAGATATCTCGCAGCCCCTGTTGTTGATATAGAATGTCGGGGGAGTTTAACTCGTACACATGTTTATTTCACAGTTATCCTTGTTTGTTTGTATATTCGCTGAATAAAGTTTCGCCCAGGATGAGCACTTTGAAAAAGTGTTAATCATATTCGTTTGCGGTAAATACAGTTTTCAGAGCGTAAATGATACAAAAGAAGATGTACGAAGAAGATCCCATAGCCATGGCACTCTCCTGAGGAGCTGTAGAGATAGAAGTGAGGAGGAGGAAGGTACAGTTGACGGGGTACGGCTGGCCAACTACCTACCGCCCGGCGCCTCGTGAGGCTGGAGGGGTACACAACGAACTCCGGCGGACTGTGTGGTAAACACTCTTGCCGAAGGAAATATTCCATACCAAATGGTAACCTACTATTTGTATTGTTTGATATCAAGGATAAAGCGAAAACGGAAATGTTAATTATAGTTCCCTCGGAGACCTAATTACTACGTACTTGTCTTAAGGTAACTACAATGACAGTGGAAAAAAAAAAAAAAGTTCCGAGTCTTACGTGATTGGTTTGAGTGTGACAGGACTAACGTTGACGCTGGTGTCTTCTGACCGTCTAGGACACACGAGCTGTGTTCTTCACACTTTACCTCCTGGTCAGTATTCTCTCCACACTGTCCGCCCGACCGAGAGACACACACACCACACACGCCACCCTGACAACCGGTCAGCTCTTTAAAGGGTGGAGCCGCTCACGATAAGATCAGTCGCGTCTGGCCCACGTTGAGACAGTTGCCCAACACAGGGAGGTTTCATTGAAACCGGTCGGGTTGAGGGTTGTGGGTGGACTGTGTGCTGGTGTGGTGTGGGTGACTGAACGGTGGACAGGAGGGAGGAGCTTGGGAGATGAGGGAGAGAGAGAAAGAGAGAGAGGGAGACGCTGGCCGTGAAGAGCGGCCAGAGTTGATGAGGAACCACTAGTGGGAGGGGCCACAGTCGGGTCGGTAGGGTCAGAGTGGACGAAGAGCGAGAAGAGGGCGGAGTTACGAAGGGGGCGGAGCCAGTCGGGAAAGTCCGTGTGTCAGGAGTCAATGAATAAATGTGAGTGGAGGAAATACTAAAAGGGGAAGCCATTCATGTAGAGGAGGCCAGAAGGATGGGGTTAGGGTCGAGGGAGATAATGTCATGATCGGACCAGAATCAGACTTGGGAAGGTAGTCTGGTAAAGAATCAAGGTGTGAGGTGTCAGCACACAAGTGGGGGACTTCAGAGTGTGACGGGATCGAAGCTGGCGTGGAGCCACACACGGGAAGGGGCCAGGTTCAGGTTACAGTCCTGTGAGCGAACAGCTAAGGGCAAGGCGAATTGCAAAGTGGGTAGAGCACTGGGAAGAGTCAGCAGGGGAAGGAGCCACAGTGGACGAAGTCAATTTGTTGGAGAAGAGCCACCAGACGAGGTTCATGGTGAGTGAGGATGAGCCTGGAGGAGGCGAGATCGGTGCAAAGAGTCAGTTGTGGTAGGAGTCAGCGGGGAAGGTTTAGATCACGGGAAAGATTCTACTGTGGAGGAAACCTTTTGTGCAGGACTGAAGAGAGAGAGAGAGAGAGAGAGAGAGAGAGAGAGAGAGAGAGAGGGAGAGAGGGGGAGTGAAGTCTTGAATGAGAAGTCGTGAGGAACGGCATCTGAGGACAGCAAGACTCTGGAGGGAAGAACGGGACGTCAGTCAAGACAAGAGCGTAAGGGGAATGGGTCACAGAGTCGGTGAGCTGGAGGGATGTGTAGGGTGGCGCTAGAGTGGTGAGGGCAAGTGGTGCTCACTGGGGCGGTGTTGGAGTCATGAGGGTGGACGTCCACAAGGTAACAAAGTAGTGAGGACCAGTGGTTCCCTACGAATGTGATCAAGCAGTGATGGCTGAGGCAGGGTTCGGTTGGGTGAAGGTTATGGTGAGACGCCATGGCTAGTTTTCCTAGAGATTCTGTTACATCTGATGGCTGCGGGGAAGGACTGGGAAGGTCCCTGTAGCATACACAGTGGGGATTCGTGCGGATAGTGTTAAGAGTAGTGATATCTTAATGGGACGATGGTGGCTGGGATAGCCGGCAGAGGAAGGGTTCTGAGGAGCTGGAGTTTACGAGTGGCGAGGGAAGGATCTGGTGACTGGAGGTTCTGAGTGGGTACCAAGAACTCGTCCACCTCAGGGCGTTAGAGGGGATCGCAAAACTGTAAGCAGGACATTGATTTTGTTCCCCGCCGATCTAGGTGGTGTCGACTTCCTTGTCGACTCAGGCGAGCACCCGGTGGTCCGTTCAAAGACCTGAACGCAAATGAATGAACGACACCTCAACGTCCACGCGTACCTGGCCTCCTCCTGCTGCTGCTGCTGCTGACTGCTCACACACCCATCCAGAGGGTCAACATCTGCTGCCAACTACCGCTTGAGTCTTTCCCACAACAGTGGCAGATTCTGTAGGTCTTCTTACACGCACCTCACTCATCTGTCGGCGTCTGGCCTCCCACCAACGTATGCTGACCACTGCTGCCTCCCGCCTCACCAGGAGACAGCAGCGGACTCTTCTCGGCCGCCTGCACACAGGGAAGGGGCTGCCAGTGTCGTATATACACTGAAACGCCGATTGTCAGAGTAAAATTCCTTCACAAGTATCACTCGTTCAGTCTGGCATCTCGGGATGACAGGATCTCAGCCGGGGAAAATGTCCTTTGTTTACTTGTGTTCGATCTCATAACTTTATAATTTTTTTCCCCACCTACTTACGGCCACGCCCCTATACCTTTGTCGTGTGGCCAGACCTACGGGCACCTTCCTCTCTGTCGGGCCACCAAGGGTCGCAGAGTCCACCACAACCCACACCATCTTCCCCGAGGGACAAGAGTCATGGCCTCAGACTGTAGTCATCTTGTTGTGACCACATACGGCTAAGGTCGTACCTTTACAGCCAGGGGGGATCATCGCAATGTGAACGGACGACGTAAAGAGAGACTCGTTCATCTCTCTGTCCTGCCTGATCATACAGCCACATGTGATGGGGTTGACAATAACTGACAGCTGAGTACAGAGCCAGCGACTGCTTCATGTTGACTGCGCCACATGGAGGAAAAAAACTTGTTAGTATTAACTTCTATATACGATGTCATGTGTTATATTTATATGTATGCGTATGTGTGTTTTTGGTGGTGCGTGTGTGTCTCTGTAAGTGTGTAGTTAGCAATTTGTGAGGTATGGAGGGAGGCGCTGTACACATGGGGTTCCATCTTTTGACCATTATTATCCTACAACGTTTCAAACTGTTGCCTGCTCCCTACATGCACAGTTTCATCACTGTTCACTTATTCCGTCTGCCTCTGGATTTTTTTTTTTGTCATCATTCGAAGAATTATTCACTCTTAAAATCATCAAACGACTCTAAAAACTTAAAATTTGTGATCAAGTCACCCTTTCTCTTCTTTCTTCCACGACGGACACATTTAAGGCCTGTAACATCACATTGACAATCAAGTTGTCCTAATTCTCTTACAATCCTTATCGTTCTCCTTTGGACCTTGTATACCAGTTCTTTGTGCTTCTTTAAGTACGTTCACCAAACTTGAAAAGTACTTTGTGCTCTGGTTGTGGCCTTATATACGATGTGAACAATTTGCTGAATTTTCCCTTGTGCTTATACTCGAATGCTGTTCTAATATCTGCCAGCTGGTGTTTGTCTCCTTTACTGTTCTCCAACTGTGGCGAGGGCCCTAACGAGAGGTTTAATGCCTACACCGAAGTCCCTCTCACTCACATATTCCTACAGCTTATTCACTGCTAGATCGTACATGTATCGAGGTCATTCTTACCTCTGCCTCATCCCCATTACTTTGCCTTTACTTGGGTTGAATTTCATCAACTATGAATCAGACCAACTTTGGAATTTGTTTAGGTCCCCTTGTAAGGTGATGCAAACCTCTTTCCTCTTTACTTCCCCTCATAAGCCTGGCGTCGTCTGCAGACATACCCAGGTAGGAGTCAAATATTTCAGGCGATACATTTACGTACTGTAGCTCAGGGAAAACACTGGGCCCAGGATTGAACCCTTGGGCACGCCACTGGTGACCCCAGCCCATTTCAAGAAGGCTCCTCTGAAGTGACTCTTTAATCTCCTTCCTCTAAGGTAATTCCCTATCCAACGAAGGAACATTCCCCCATATTCCCGCCTGTCCATCCAGTTTTGTGCTGGGTATTGGAGTGTCAACTGTTTTGTGGCGGTTCAGAGGTACCCAAACCAACCATCCTTCTCTTTAGTCTAGAACGGAGAACGAAGCTGACTGACTCATAGATGTCTTATTAAAGATTTGTTACACGTAACCTCTTCCCCTGAACCCGTGCTGCCTCTTGCTAAGGAAGTGTTCCCTCTTCAGTCAGTCACCCGCTCACTTTTTGATAATCATTTCCAGCATTTTATCGGTCACACTCGTCAGAGAGTCTGGTCTCTAGTTCACACAATTTCCCGGTTTTCCTACCGTAAAGAAAAGTATTATATTGGCCTTCCTCCACTCCCATGTCTTCCGACAATATCAACAATATTACAAGTGGAGTGACAGTCCTGTCTACACACCTTAACACCACGTATGGTGACACTTTATCAGGACCAAGAGCCTCATATACGGGAAGTTCCTTTGGCTGTCTGTTTATGTCTTTCCTAGGTGTGTGTGTGTGTGTGTGTGTGTGTGTGTGTGTGTGTTTACAATTTGTATGAAGGTGTAAATACATGTTTACAGTGTTGAACCTAAGTTGGGGATTTTAAGTCACAGAATTAATAAACTGCCTATGTTTCTCAGTGCATCGAAATGGAACTCACTGAAAATTTTAGCCCGCGTTGTTGGTCTGTTATGTATATACAAAAGTTGAAAGACACCTTAGCTTCTTTTTTTTTTGCTTGCCACCATGCCACGTCATCCCCCATGTCCCTGGAGAATATCTCCACTTGATATAGATATGGTGAATGTCAACTGAGCATTGCCTTAACCCCGTGACCACGACAGTACGACCCTTGGTCATGATGGCGTGAACTTTGACTCGTCCCTTAAGAGTGAAGTCCAAGGCCACGCCATCATGCTCAAGGGTCGTACCGTCGTGCTCAAGGGCCGTATCGTCGTGCTCAAGGGTCGTAACGTCGTGCTCAAGGGCCGCACCGTCGTGCTCAAGGAGCAAAACCATCGTGGAGTTCAAGTTTGCCTTGCTGACCCTTTTAACATATCTTACTTCAACAGTTTGGAAAGAAATCGTAATATTAGTACCATGGCTGATCTGTGTGTCCAACTGTGTGACACTCGGTCACGTCTTTCCCTGCA
Organism: Panulirus ornatus; assembly: GCF_036320965.1. Classification (NCBI taxonomy): domain Eukaryota; kingdom Metazoa; phylum Arthropoda; class Malacostraca; order Decapoda; family Palinuridae; genus Panulirus; species Panulirus ornatus. Next base: position 21,072,425 of record NC_092280.1, on the reverse strand, counting down.
TTATTCTAACACACTTACGTTACACTGAGGCATCACGAAGAGCCAAGTGTTTTACAATGAGGTAAGAACTGTGCTGGGCTCAGTGTGGAGTGCAGCCAGGGAAGACCGCCTCTGTCACAGTCAGGCAGTGTTAGGAACAGCAACACCGTCTACCTCAAGTGACCTACACCGTAGGAATGTATGGCGTGGTCTACTTTACCTCGATGCTAAGTCCATTCACTCACACCGTCCGGTACTAATAGGTTGGTACACCTTTCTACCGGTGACTAAAGACTTCATTTATTTAGAGGATCTAGTGTTTCATCTGACACATGATACATTTGACCTCTCTACCCGGTCGCGACACAGTCGTGACCGGGACCCTTGGCACCAGTCGTTTCCTGCTCTGCTATCCTGGAGGCCACATACCGGGCGAGTCCTGCGGCCAGAATCACAAGTGAGCTGGCCACTGTGGTAAGTCATCTGGCTAATGGCACCAAATGTTTCCATAGGTTAATGGTAGCCGGCGGTAGGCGTCAAGTCCCTCACCGCCACTCCCAGCAGCCTCGAAGACTTCACGTGGGTCGGCCTTAAATCTCAGAACTGGAGGATCACTGTGTCTTCCTCGAAGTCGTCATCTCCAGGCCTCAGCCTTCCGACGGATTTCACAAATAACAGGAGAACGTGTTGTGATCCCTGCTGCTCCCTGTGGCCACAGGTTCCGGTTCTCAGCCGGGGACCTCAGCGATGTCTTACAGGCCTCTGGCGAGGATCACACGGTGTAGGACAGGCCCGGTGAATGAAAGTCCGGCAGACACACGGGCCAATGTCTCGTCCCGTCTCGCTTTATGAAGACTACCTGCTCTGGATGTAATCATTCCTCCGCCAGCCATCTATGAGACGGGTGTGCTGGCCTTACGAACCTATCAAACTCTCCTGTGGCCATGGCTAAGTTCAGGTTGATCCTGTGTGTCACGTCCTACTGGCGTGGTATGGAAGAGGAGGGAGCTCTTCCTTCGTGGCGTCCCGTCTTTCCGGTGTCGTCACCCGAAAACAAAAGGGAGTGGTGGTGGTGGGTGACGCGGGGCCCTGCGTCATGGATGACTCTATCATCTCATAAGGTAACAACAATAACCTCACCAGCCCTGACCACCTCTGGATGTGGGACGCTCTCACCACCTGTCATGTCCACCACTTTATCCTGATAAGTCGTCAACTTTCACATCTGAGGAAACATAAATCTTGAACTTGTGTGTGTGTGTGTGTGTGTGTGTGTGTGTGTGTGTGTGTGTGTGTGTAAATGCGAAATTCGGTATGGTTGAAGGTACAAATGTACCAACGATGTTGAATGGATTCGATGCCTGGGCCATGAAAGGAGGATGTGAGGAGCAAGAGTCGATATGTTGGAAATGAAATGTCTGAGGACTGCGTGGTGAGAGGTGGTTTGCTCGAGTATGTAACAAAATGGTAGGAGAGATGTGTGGTAATAAGAAGAGTGTGGTTGAGATAGCTGAAGAGAGCATGACCAAAGCGGAGACGGAAGAATGGAGTGAAAAAAATATCCTTAATGGTCGAAGCCTCAACATATTTTGAGTGGTTGTGGTCTGTCCAATGGCCGGGTCTGTGAGACCTAGATGTGGACAGGGAGGTGTTGTCCACTCCACTTCCCCCACCATCACTTCACCACCACAAGCTTCAAGTACTTCCATAAAGCTTCACATTGTAATCACCTTACAAGATGAGCTTTAACCGAACCATACATCTTCGTGATGGGTCATTATTTATGTCATGATAGATATCGTCTGTGGAGGCCAATCAGAACACAGGAAGGCCGGGTGTCCCGCCCCCATCCATGGCAGGCTCCACCCACTGGGTTTCTGAAAGGGCGGGTCGATGCGGGGCGACAGACGGTAATGGCTCTCATGTGACCCGTGATTTAAGTCCATAGACTCGTTATACTACTGTTCATCTGCTGTGGGTTCTTGGATCATTGTCTCTCTTGTTCCATGGTCGTGTGTGTGTGTGTGTGTGTGTGTGTGTGTGTGTGTGTGTGTGTGTGTGTGTGTGTGTGTGTGTGTGTGAGGCGTCCTTATCATGCTTCATATTTCGTGTTTTTAGTCGTCAGTTATTTTCGTTGTTGGGAAGACCATGGATGTTACCTGAATATGGCGTAGGTTAATAATGCTATACTACAACTGGCATAATGAATCACACACACACACACACACACACACACACACAATCACTCACTAAGGCTCTCTCACAGAAATGTTTCACTCACTAAGGCTCTCTCACAGGAAAGCTTCACTCACTAATGCCCTCTCACAGGGATGCTTCACTCCCTAATGCCCTCTCACAGGAAAGCTTCACTCACTAATGCCCTCTCACAGGAAAGCTTCACTCCCTGAGGAGCACTAAGGGAGCCTCCTCAGCCACTTCACATATCTTCATAGATCCATTTTCCCCAGCCTCCTGTGGATGAGTGTGTCTCAGTCCTTCTGGAGTCAGACCGCAAAAACACAGTTCATCTATTTACATTAAAGTTGGTTCCTGTTTCTCATTCCAATCGGTTTTACTCTTTCAAGTGTCCTCCCATTTTCCTTAATGACTCTTTTTCAGTAACTTAAAGACTGTGTTTATCTTCAGCTGCTTCCGAAAAGCACTAATCCTCTTTTCCCCCTGTTACCTCAGCATCGATCTCTCTTCTCAACGAACAGTGCGATATGTCAAGTGTCCTAATTATCTGGTAACGATGCACAACATCAGAGTATGAGGGACTACATGCCTTCTGAGCCATGTATTGTTCACACATCTGGATCCTTCAAGATACCGTGAGGGCCATGTCGTGCTCTCAGCGTCTGCCGTGGTCCTCTCTCCTTCACACCCTGGTGACAGTGACGTATGATGTCCCCTGAAGATGATACACTGTGGGTGGGGCTCAGTGCTCACTCCTCCACACAAAGTCCTTCTCTCATCAACCCTTCCTTCTGAAGACTGTTGACCTCTCCGTTCCTTTACTGAACGTGTTCCTGAGATGTTACGGAGGTGTTACGAGGGTCTTCTTGTTGTGCTCCTGAGGTGTTCCTGAAGTGTTCCTGAGAGGGTGTTCCTGATGTGCTCCTGAGGTGTCCCTGAGGTGCTCCTGAGAAGGTGTTCTTGATGTGCTCCTGAAGTGTTCCTGAGGATGTTCCTAATGTGCTCCTGAAGTGTTCCTGAGGTGCTCCTGAGAGGGTGTTCCTGATGTACTCCTGAGGTGCTCCTGAGGGGATGTTCCTGAGTGCTCCTGAGGGGATGTTCCTGATGTGCTCCTGAAGTGTTCCTGAGGGGATGTTTCTGATGTGCTCCTGAAGTGTTCCTAAGGTGCTCCTGAGGGGATGTTCCTGATGTGCTCCTGAGATCTTCCTGTATATCTGTTGTGCTCCTGAGGTGCTCGTAAGGTTTTCCTCTAGTGTTTCTGATGTGGTTCTGGAGTTTGATCCCATCCCATCCTTTGGTTCACAACATTTCTTCCCCTCTGAGACATTCCTATGCCCTAAGCCTGATTCTTAGGCCTACCATTCCTTGCTCTATTGTCCCTTGGTAATCGGTGGCTGGTCTCACTGTCCCATCTATAGCCCCCAGCTACTGTGGCTCCTGCTTGCTCGGCCTTTGAAGCCGGCGCTGCGCGGTATACAGCCTTTGTGCTCTGGTCCACGCACAATCAAAACAAAATTGCACCTGTTGTTGCGACCGGAGGTGAAGTCATTGTCTGCTGTATATGGTGGTGGCACCACGGGCGATGCCGGCCTGATTATCTTGTTGGGGGGGAGATGGTAATGCCTATTCCCAGCCATCATCACTCAGGCTTAGCGTCACACTACTCAGCGATCAGCAGCGCCGGTCTCGGTGGGCAGGTGTGCTACAGGGGGGGGCAACACAGGTGTGTCCTCACTTTGATTAAGGCTCTCAGGGATCATGACGTCAGTATACGAGGGGGAGAATCAGATTCACACAAAGTGATATGCTTCGTTAAGGCACCACACCTGGAGTATATTCCCTATGTGAAATTTGTGCGACAAGACTCCTCAGTTACCATGACACCAAACAAATATATATATATATATATATATATATATATATATATATATATATATATATATATATATATATATATCATCCCTGGGGATAGGGGAGAAAGAGTACTTCCCACGTATTCTCTGCGTGTCGTAGAAGGCGAATAAAAGGGGAGGGAGCGGGTGGCTGGAAATCCCCCCTCGTTTTTTTTTTAATTTTATTTTCCAAAAGAAGGGAACAGAGAAGGGGGCCAGGTGAAGATATTCCCTCAAAGGCCCAGTCCTCTGTTCTTAACGCTACCTCGCTAACGCGGGAAATGGCGAATAGTATGAATAAATAAATGAATATATATATATATATATATATATATATATATATATATATATATATATATATATATATATATATATATATATGGGCACAAGGGAAAAAGAATACTTCCCACGTATTCCCTGCGTGTCGTAGAAGGCGACTAAAAGGGGAGGGAGCGGAGGGCTGGAAATCCTCCTCTCTCGTTTATGATTTTCCAAAAGAAGCAACGGAGAGGTGGGTCAAGTAAGGATATACCTTCTAAGGCTCACTCATCTGTTCTCAACGCTACCTCGCTAACGCGGGATAAGGCGAATGTGTATGAAAAAAAAAAAAAAAAAAACTGAGGCACATGATGCTCATAGCTGAGACCTGACAGTATCTTGTGGTGATGACAACACGAGTCTTGAGGGAGGAGGGAAGGTACTACCAGAGACCCAAGACTGGAGGACCTCGGGTTGCACGACGTGGAGACGGGCCACACACACACACGCGCCACTGTGAGGACGGACGCAATGGGTTATCGCTGGGGATACACATCAGTGTGACCTGAGACACGGCCATGGTGTGTACGTGCTTGGCGGACGTCAGCGTGATAGAAGGGCCACTTGATAACAGGTGGGTGGACACCAGGCTGCATCCCGAGGGTACGGCACCACGGATTTACTCTGTGGTGAGGCTTGGGGCACAGTGCTGGGCCGGGGCAGATGGCGATATTGAGAGAGAGAGAGAGAGAGAGAGAGAGAGAGAGAGAGAGAGAGAGAGAGAGAGAGAGAGGAGAGAGAGAGAGAGAGAGAGAGAGAGAGAGAGAGAGAGAGAGAGAGAGAGAGAGAGAGAGAGTGTGTGCGTGTGTGTGTATGTAGCTGCTGTGGGTGGTGGGTAAATACCTACCTACGAGTACCTACTATGAGAAGCAGGACTGCAGGTGTCGGGGAAGGAGGCACAGCGGGGGACCTGCTGAGTGGTAGGGAGGTGCCGGGGGTCAAGTGAGAACAGCAACAGCCTTAGCCGACCACTGTGACACGCGGGAGGCGGGGTGGTGCGTCCTGGGCAGACTGTAACCTGCCTGGTGTAAGGTGTGTACAGGCAACACACTCGCTGGCTACACCCGCCTATTCACACATATGAGAAAACTGCAGTTCTCATGTCATGATGGTATGTTTACCCGGGAGTGAGGTGGGTAAACGAGTATGGCAGTCATGAGATGTAATACAATCAACATGACTACGTTGTACATGACACATGGAAGATTAACGAGTCTCCGCTTCAGCCGTAGGTTTAACGTAACTGGAGACGATCAACGAATCCTTACTCGTGGTAGCAGTACACACATGCCTGCCTGGGTGGCTGATGCTATCCTGTGAAGCTATACTACATCATGTGTGAAGAAGAGGAGACTCATAATCACTCGCTCGTATCACACCACCTCCTGACTCACTGGCTCCAGGCAATGATCACCCCTGTGATGGTACGCCATAAGTGGCAACTGTGGTATACACTGTTTACCTGAGCGTCCAAGGAAGACTTCCCCTCTGGACTAATTTACGTAAAACATTTTTATGAAAAACGTTGGTTTCACCGTCTATATACCTATATCATGCATGACACACAGCAATATTAACGGGAATCGTTTTGCCTTAAAGAGAATCCCAAACAATGTGTATCTGAAGCTTTCTAATCAATATCATAATAAAATGTATGAAAAACAAACCCTGAAAACAGAGTCTTTTATCTTTAACATCAAGTCATTATATAGTAGACTACAGGAACCAGTACCTGAGATTCTCAAGCCACACGCACACACACGCACACACACACACACACACACACACGCATGCACGCACGTACGCAAGCACGCATGCACGCAAGCGCATGCACACACACACACACACACACGTCCTCAACCCACAGCTAGTGGCCTTGTGATCACTAACGGTAAGTGGCATTACTGGACCATGTTGTGCCTGCAGCAGTGGTCAGCAGGGCAGGTGAGGAGGTGTTGGTCAGCAACATCCCAGAGCCAGAGCCACCACCACACACACCACAGCTAGCCAGGATATCATTCCTCACCAACACCACAGTGTCAGCTGGTGCTGATCCTCACCAACAACACCACAGTGTCAGCTGGGTGATGATCCTCACCAACACCACCACAGTGTCAGCTGGTGCTGATCCTCACCAACAACACCACAGTGTTAGCTGGTGCTGATCCTCACCAACACCACAGTGTTAGCTGGTGCTGATCCTCACCAACAACACCACAGTGTCAGCTGGTGATGATCCTCACCAACACCACAGTGTTAGCTGGGTGCTGATCCTCACCAACAACACCACAGTGTCAGCTGGTGATGATCCTCACCAACACCACAGTGTTAGCTGGGTGCTGATCCTCACCAACAACACCACAGTGTCAGCTGGTGATGATCCTCACCAACAACACCACAGTGTCAGCTGGTGCTGATCCTCACCAACACCACCACAGTGTTAGCTGGGTGCTGATCCTCACCAACACCACCACAGTGTCAGCTGGTGATGATCCTCACCAACACCACAGTGTCAGCTGGGTGCTGATCCTCACCAACACCACAGTGTCAGCTGGGTGCTGATCCTCACCAACACCACCACAGTGTCAGCTGGTGCTGATCCTCACCAACACCACAGTGTCAGCTGGGTGCTGATCCTCACCAACAACACCACAGTGTCAGCTGGGTGCTGATCCTCACCAACAACACCACAGTGTCAGCTGGTGCTGATCCTCACCAACACCACCACAGTGTTAGCTGGGTGCTGATCCTCACCAACACCACCACAGTGTTAGCTGGGTGATGATCCTCACCAACACCACAGTGTTAGCTGGGTGCTGATCCTCACCAACAACACCACAGTGTCAGCTGGGTGCTGATCCTCACCAACAACACCACAGTGTTAGCTGGGTGCTGATCCTCACCAACACCACCACAGTGTTAGCTGGTGCTGATCCTCACCAACACCACAGTGTCAGCTGGGTGATGATCCTCACCAACAACACCACAGTGTCAGCTGGGTGCTGATCCTCACCAACACCACCACAGTGTTAGCTGACATCGTTCCCAGCCACTGGCAGAGAAGCCTTTGCTGTACCGCAGTCATTTATAAACGTCAGCGATACACACAGGGCCGGGGTGGGCCAGGCTGCTGGACTCTATAGGGTGTTCCGTGACGCAGCTTCTGCGCAGCTGGAGCCCTAGGGAAGGTCTCGCATGTCATCATTCCAACATCGTGAGGACGACTTGAAAAGATTAAAAAGATTTTAAGGCATCAGAGTTCTATTCTTGTGCCGGCTGGGCTACAGCAGGTGTCTTCTCACCATCGGACTCTGCCAGCTGTGCTATAGCATGTGTCTCCTCACCACTGGACTCTGCCGGCTGTGCTATAGCATGTGTCTCCTCACCACCGGACTCTGCCGGCTGGGCTACAAGTATGTGTCTCCTCACCACCGGACTCTGCCGGCTGTGCTACAGCATGTGTCTCCTCACCACCGGACTCTGCCGGTTGTGTTACAGCATGTGTCTCCTCACCATCGGACTCTGCCGGCTGTGTTACAGCATGTGTCTCCTCACCACTGGACTCTGCCGGCTGTGCTACAAGCATGTGTCTCCTCACCACCGGACTCTGCCGGCTGTGCTACAGCATGTGTCTCCTCACCACCGGACGGAGTGATAAAGACAGATCTCTGTGGTCTGCCAGGAAGCCAGTGTCCGTACAGATACACAGAGGGCGGCTTGGGCCTTCCTTCAGGAGGCTTCTGTGGGCAGGGCAAGGTGATGGCTGCGGGCGCCAAGTGGTGCTGCCTTCCTTACATCGAGAGCGGCTGATGGAGTGGCTAGAAGACCCACCTGGTCCAGTCCAGGCACGTCTGCCTTCATATGACCACTTCGGCACATCCTTACACTCAGCCTTCTCCTATCATATCAATCTTCACCTGCAGGACACACAGTGTAAGCTCATGAATCAACTTTGTAAGAATTTATGCCACAAACATTTACCCTCTGGGGACTGAGAAACACTCCCTGTAATCCTTTAGCACTACCTCTCACAGCACGAACCTGGGTTGCAACACTGAACTCCCTGCTGATAACGGCAGAGATAAAAGATCGAAGGTTATCTAACGATTTGTGGGGTTCATTAAGTTTAGGATCAATTTCACACTTACAAGTGTGGCTGTACTGGATGACATATGTATAACATAAACATTCTTGACTTTTTGATTAACTTTCACAACTTCCCGAAGTTAACAATGGTGGTGATGTGTTGTGGTGGTGGAGGCTGCTGGAGGGTTGACAGATGACCTCACTATTCTTACTAAGTACGCTCGACCTCCCTCACTGGCGTCTATACAGTATCCTGCCTCATTCATGTCTTCCGAGAGAATTCTTCATCCTTTCTCTTCACGTCGTAATTAAGAATCATTACGTCTTGGCAAGTGTGAGGCGTCACCAAGGGTCGGGGACACACTCTAAAGTACAGTCGTAATGATAATAATCTTACACGAGTCTCTCAGCGTCGTAGTGGACACGTAGGTCGTCCATCCTAGTCGGCTCTGGTCGTGTGGGTCACTTGTCCCCGTCTGTCACCAGTGCTGGTGGACGTGGTGTCGCTGCGTTGGGTTGTGAAGCAGCTGACGGACGAGAGGCCCCACACCTATGGTGTTGCCTGGCTGGTGTTGAGAGGGGTCGGTTGAGTCACCTCTACCACACACACACACCGTGTGGCCCACATTGGTACACCAGCCATGGGTTAGGCAGTACACCAGTTGGTCATTCATCACGTCATCTTTAGAATACACACACACGACGAGCCGACCAGGCTCGCCACAGGTGTGGTGGCACCTGCTCCACCAACGTATCGAGTTAGTCCAAACATCTGAGTTTCACATGATACACTAACATTCTGAATATGTGGTCAGTCTCGACCACTCGACTTCAAATATTCCTACAGATATTGTAAACTTACAAAGTCAAAATCATTTCGTCTCATAATATAAACTATGAGTAGGATTGTCTGTTCCTTGGTCAGGAATGGTACAGTGGACAGTGACAGTGGGACATCCAGCGTCAGTTTTGCCTCACCTCCAGCGTGTACACGTAAGTGCTATCCCAGGGGTCTCCTTCGTCCTTCCAAATGCCATTGACGTGGCGCCTCCCGCCGCTCACCTGATGACTGGCCACGCCAGTACCATGTAGCGGTAATGATCCATCACGGTGTTTGTAGAGGCAGAGGGAAGGATGGAACTCCACTTATCTGTCTAATGGAATCTCTCCAATTGTTCGTGATCGTTGACGTCTGGATGGGAAGGTCCAGGGGCGATGCGAGAGGGGCTCTACAGCCGACACACAACCAGGTGAACCACAGCTCACCCGAATGAACAAGTTTTTGTCCACCATGTTATTCACCTGATTAATCTTATGGATATTGTCTTGACGGGTACCATTAGGCCACTCTCCCGGCCATCACCCGACACAGCACTCATATTTCTTATATTCAAATATATGTTACTCGATTCGACTAGCACGTAGCCACCATGAGGTCACAGTCAATTCGTGTCAGACGTTTCCCGCTGTGGATTACGAACGCAGGACGATGGAGTATGCTGGTCGTAAAGGTAAGACAGTTTACATGGATGATCACTCGGGAAGGACATTACTGCCTTTGGTCCTAACTTTACATTCTCGTCACATAAACACAATATTCTGGCCGACCGTGAGCCCAGCATGGAACGTGTGGTGTGAGCGTCATTGTGCATCCGTCAGTGTGAGCGTCCCTTGCCAGCTACACCTTCTTGAGACTAGTTTCGCTTGAGATTATTTCTAGTTTCTTTTAACTCTTGGTTTTCTGATGGATCCGCAGCCCGAAAGGCAAGGTGAAAAGGCCGGGCCATTACATGGTCGTGCTGAAGTACCCTTGTGGTGAAGGGTCGTACCGTCATCCTCTGAGAGTTATGACCTCCAGTCGTAACCAGAACACAGTGCTGCACTCTGGTGAAGGTTTACCAAAACCAATAACCACTCGACGTCACAACATGAGCCACACAGCACCAGTGTGTAAGCTGACTCCTCTGCTAATCTTGTATGTTTGCATTACGAGTGTGTATACCCTTAGCCAGCGAGGTCCTCTGTCGCAACCCTGGCATCATTCATATTCCTCATCCATCAGTCTCCCAAACTAGGAATTCTATAACCATAAGGGTTGGCGCAGCATGGGCGGGGTCGTGCTTATAGCAACATAGGGTCTACGACCTCGGCTAAAGGGCGGCAAGAGATAACAAAACCTTCCATCTGTAGCGAGGAGCAGCATTCCTGAGGACCTCGCAGTTCAGGGAAGAATTCAGAGAACCAGAGCAGTAAAAGTCTGACCAACTTTTTCCCTTCATCGTTTGATGGGAGACTCAACATGTCTTCTTCTGTGTGTGTGTGTGTGTGTGTGTGTGTGTGTGTGTGTGTAAATAGATAAAGAGTGCTACCGGGCTCCTTCTGCTTGAGATTACACCGCGAGTGAATGGTCAGTTGACGATAAAGTCTCGTGAAGGAACTTCTCGCTTCAAACGAGTCCATCCTGCCCCTGCTAATGAGTTCAGTGCACCCTTGGAGATGCAGACCTCACTGATCAGGGGTCACTACGATGATGATGATGATATAATAATAATAATAATAATAATAATAATAATAATAATAATAATGATAATAATAATGATAATGATAATAACAGAAGACAAACCAAACTGGGGATGACAGGATGAAATGAAAAAGACTTGAGATTCGGGGCGTGAACATGCAGGAGGGTGAAAATCGGGCACGGGATAGAATGAATTGGAGCGATGTGGTATATAGGGAGCGACGTGCTGTCAGTAAACTGATCTAGGGTATATGGAGCAGCAGGGGAAACCATGGAAAGGTCTGTGGATAGATAGATAGATAGATAGATAATTGATATATAGATATAAAGAAGAAGAGTGCGATAAACATTTAATGCTTAACTCCACGTTAGCGTTGATGCAGTGTGGGCAGGTATGGTGGTGAGGCAAGGCGTGGGGCTGCACCCCGGAGGCGCACAAAGAGATTAATGAGACCAGAGGGTAATGATGAAGCACCTACCCCATCCAGTCGCACACGCCTCCCGCTCACACCTGCAGAACTCACAGCAACCCTGAGAATACCTGATGCCCTTGGTGAATGACGCCATGATACCAGAGGTGTCATGGAGTGCCTGACCCTCCCCAGCCGCCCTCTGCGGACCTGCTGTGAAAACCAAGACAGTTGGCGAGCTCAGCGAGAATGCAGTTTCCCAGCCGACCTGAGGCAGAGAGGGAGGCGGAGACCCCCAGCTGCGGGGGAGAGTGAAGATGCCCAGCTGAGGAGGAGGAGGAGGAGGAGGAGGAGGAGAGATGAGGGTCGACCGGTGACGAAAACTAGAGGAAGAGGAGCAGCCCATCAACTTAGAGGAGAGCGGAGTCGGTAGTGAGGACGGAAGGGGAGGTGGTCCACAGCGGGTAAGAGGAACTGGCAACACAAGCTGACAACAGAGAGAAGGTAACAGGTCCCTGACCCATGAGAGGAGGGAAGTGAACCTCGAGTCCACGAGCTCTGGAAAACCCTGAAGAAGAACTCCTTCAAATTTGGTCTCACGATCTTGTGGCACCTTTCCTCACGGTGTGGGTCCTCATACCCGTACACCTGCGCCCTCTCTCCACACACCACAGGTGCACGATGGCCATGTCAGACGAAGTCTTACCGCTTCAGGACCGTAACTGATAATGAGACATCACATACCACCTCATATGTAGGGGTGCGTCTCCACAACAACATACTTTTTCCATCTTTTACATTCTCCTTTTAGAACTCTCCCGCTAGATTTCGGGAATGCCATGTAGGGAAGGCCTCCCCAGTGGTAGTATGTAAAGCCTACACCTCTAGTAGGTACGGGGTCCACCCGCTGTGACCGAGGGATGCACCCGCGCCTCTCCCTCACCTGTAGACGGTATCCAGCGGCTGGTACACGATCTTGCTAGTCCGAGACTGTTAACAGATCCCACTTGAAATATCATGCAGAAAATGTTCTCCATAGTCTCGGCGTGTAGCAGCTGGGTCAAGCAGGATCCCGTCCGTCCGGTGTCTCTAAAACTATAGTGGCAGTACACTGACACGCGCAAGCGTTCCCACATCTTCGCCGAGGGACTACGTGCAAGTCGTGGGTACATCGAGGTCTTCAAGACACTACACGTCTCTGATGGATCCGTCTACCCCGACCCCGACGATACATGTCAACGTTGAAAAGCAACAAACGGTGTTTAACCTTCCCAGCGGCCGCCATGAACACGTCACACACAATAACAACACCTCCGAGACTTGCAGCTTCCTCAAGTGAATAAGTTCTCCCAAGGCGCCGCTCCTTCCTCCTGCCCCTCATACAAGGGCGCTACAGGGGAGGAAGGTACAGTTACTTTGAACGAAAAACTTGAAATCACGAAGAACAAAATATAAAATAGTAGTCCAAGCCGAATACTGAGAGAAACAGAAAGCGAATAATGAAGATTTTTCATTTTTTTTCTTACTATTCTACATTTCCCGCGTTAGCGAGGTAGCGTTACGAGCAGAGGACTGAGCATTTGTGGGAATATCCTCATTTGATCGCCATTTCCCGCGTTAGCGAGGTAGCGCCAGGAAAACAAGCCAAAAGACGCCACAGTCGTTCACACTGTCTAGCTGTCATGTGTAATACACTGAAACCACAGCTACCTCTCTACATCCAGGCCCCACAGACCTTTACATGGTTTACCCCAATCAATTGTCTTCATTTACCTGTTGTACAGCTTATGCTACTGGAACAGTAATAAATAATTTCAAAAGAAAAAATAGAAATATGTTATTATTTCGTAGCTAACCCATCTGGAGGCCGCGTCCGAAATTTTACTATATCCCACACACACACACACACACACACACACACACACACACACACACACAGTTTTTTATCAGTTGGCCGTCCATTAGGGAGGGGCAGTTTGCCAAAATGTATCATAGATATGGTGGATAATAATGTCTTATCGATTAAAAACAGGTTACGTGCCGCGTAGCCAGTCAGGCTTGTTGCTGACATTTACAATATATCGTATATTTTCACGAGAAATTATTATATGCTTCATTTTCTGTATAAAATTTGCATAATGTATTTCTTGCAAGATTTATAAGACGTGTCTGATGCTTCTCGGGTCATCAGGAACCCAACACGACCGAACCATCGAACGTTGTCATCTTCCTAAGTTTACCGTTCCTTTGTTTGATTTTCTTTTTTCTTTCAGTTTATCAGATTCTACAGGAATTCTTTATTTCATGAACACCCTCCTACTTCTCCAGACGTAGCAGTGCTTCTCTTAATTCCAGCTAAACAAGAGCAATAAAAAAAGCTGACAAAATATGATCCTAATTTTATTTTCTCTGCCAACAGATGTCGTTATTTTGTTTACGTTTATGCAAAAATATAGATAGACATGTTGACGGTGGTCACCTACTGAAGACTACTGTCAAATTCGTTGGTTCAGTTACAGACGGGTATTATTGTATGCTCCTTGGTCACAGGTAAATCATTTAACGATACGGAATTCATACTGATGAAACATTAGTATAATGAATGTCTGGCCATCCTGGGAATGTGTACTGGTGGGTCGGCCAGCATGGGCTGAGGCGCGAGCCGAGGGGTCGGGAGTTGCCTCACTAGCGGAATGGTAGAGTGGTCAATTTGGTCCTTCACATGGGTTACTACCTCTCATATTGCTTTACAAACACGACAGCACTAAGGTGGAGCGAAACTTCACGAAGGTATGAATGGACCGTGTGGTTTTTTCAAATGTGTTGGTATTATGAGCAAAGCTTCTACCTTCCTCTCAGCACGACCCTCAGGTACGACGGTGTGACCTCTGACCAGATCAGAGGTCGCTCCATCATACTTCAGGATCAACCCGTCGTGCTCAAGGATCGCACTGTTGCCCTCAAGAAGGGAACTGTTAACAACAACTTTCATAACAGTAATGTTTGTTTTACATTCATCTGTTGCTACAATGTGGCAAATTCATGTTATTGTAATTTGCCCTACACAGGCTGGCGAGGATGGCGACCGAAAGTCCAGTATCACAGTATGGGTTGTGTGGGTGGCTTTAGTGTCACCAGCTGGAGCAGATGTGCTCCCTCGGGTGGGTTGCGTGAAGCAGCTGGTTGGTGTAAGTGGTACACTGTTTCAAAAGTATTGATAAGTTTTAAATATGTTGGACTGTAGTCTACTGTCCTGCGCCAGTCTAGCATATAAGGAGCGGTCCCACTATCTTAGACACGGTAGGAAACTAAATGTCTATCGCCCTATATACTGGTCTTGTACTTTGGTGGTGCCACTTTGTATGCCACAGTAACAATATGGACTGAAGAGATCAGCAGCGGCCGTGAGAATACTGCGAACAGGACAGCCTTCAAACTTCACCGAGGAACCAACTGCGGACCAAATGGAAAACTTGGTCAACGATCATCAACTCTTGACTGTTTTGAGCATGTCTAAAAGTTTGACCTGATTGGTTCTCAGAAAATTCCGCGCTCTGGATCGACAACAGATAATTGCCTCAAGTCATGAGCTGCATCAGCTGTATGTAGTCACCCCAGCCAACTTTATTTACCATCCGGTTACAGGGGATGAGTCTTTAATTCATCACTAGTATCCCAAAGTCCAATCTGGAATCCAGGCAATGTAAATATCGGACTTCTCCGACCTCTAAGGCATTTCAAACTGAACCCTCGGCCGGCGATTTTTTTTTTTTTTTTTTTTTTTTTTTGCTGAGATGACACGGGCAGATGAGGCCCTAATCAAGACCATCCCATTAACGCTACATAAATATACCCTAGCCTGAGCCAGGTACCCATTTCATCGACCAACCCCTAGGGGTGCATGAACAGCTGGACTGACTGTACACCGAATGCCGCAACCAGGATTTGAAGCTTAGCCCTTGACCCTGGGCGGCCCGTGAATGCGTCTCGGCCACGAACACTAAACCGCTACACCACGGGAGTCCATGGCCTTGATTTTTTTTTTTGGAATATTAAACTTTTATAAGAATGATACCCCGAGTGTGAACAACAAATAGAGCAAATGCATTTGAGTTCACGGGAAATTATACGTAAATATCAAATAAAATTGGGTGTCTGCCTTTCTACCATATGCCTTGTTTACATAACTCCGACTGCCCCTTGTGGCAACACCTGACTCTGGAGATAAAGAGCCTAGTCTGACTTGCACAAATACATAGCTTGGTCGAATTTGTTAAACCTTATATCAACACCTGACTCTAGCTTTAAACAAAGCCTACAGCACCTTAGTCTGGAGATAAACAAAGCCTACAGCACCTTACTCTGGAGATAAACAAAGCCTACAGCACCTTACTCTGGAGATAAACAAAGCCTACAGCAACTTACTCTGGAGATAAACTTAGCCTAGCCGTTCTGTTAACCTTTATATCAACACCTGACTAGCGTTCAACATAGCCCCAATATTTGTTGGCCCTTGTACCACCACCTGGTTCAGGAGATAAAGATAGCCTAGCCTGGTAATGTAGCACATACTTTACTCACATTATGTGTACTGGTATGGTATCAGATGGTGTTGATGGCAGATGTGTCCAGGAGGAAGGTCCTTTCCTCCGCCGTACCGTACTGTACACACACACACACACACACACAGTGCCTGGTAGTCTACACACACATTTTTACCATTTACCATTAACTGACGACTTATTGAGGGTACCGTTACAGATTTGGGAAATACAGTCGAAACGCATTTCTTAAGAGTGGTAACTAATGTGAGGCTTCAGTTTTACATCTTTTCTTGATTTATGAATGTGTTGTCTAAGGTATGCTGTACAGTGTGTTGTTTAGAATATGTTGTCTGATGTGACATATGTAGAGTATATTGCATGATGTGTGTTGTCTAGGGTATGCTGTGTGATATGTGTTGTCTAAAGTATGTTGTATGATGTGTGTTGTCTAGGGTATATTGTATGTGTGTTGTCTAGGACGTTTATATTGTGTTTCTGTGCATGAGGACAGCAGCAACACCACCTCACACCAGTACAGATCGAGCGTGTTGTCAGTTCCCAGAAATTATAACATATAAGGAGCCGTAGTCGACGAGTTGATATTCCCAGTTCATCATATCGTAAATTTTGAATACTTAGCGTTTTGTTATCCTTTTTCGCTAAATTGAGACTGCAACATTTGCATACGGCTTATGCTAATATGATCAGTTTGAGAATAAATGTGTGAACATGATTTATGTTATTGTTTATGTATGTCCAGAGAGCTGGCTGCTTGTTCCCCCAATAATGGCTAGGCTACGGAATACTCGGCAAGCTGCTGCGTCATATGATTATTGTGTGGTCGTTGGCAACTCAAGGATGGGCCAGTCGTT
This sequence comes from Panulirus ornatus, assembly GCF_036320965.1. NCBI lineage: Eukaryota > Metazoa > Arthropoda > Malacostraca > Decapoda > Palinuridae > Panulirus > Panulirus ornatus. Next base: position 21,055,607 of record NC_092280.1, on the reverse strand, counting down.
CTGATAACTATCTCTTTCCCAACACTTCAGCTTTGGAACTCTACAATCTCATGTCTTTTTCAGTAACTATGACCTGGCACGTTTTAGAAGATATTTTTTTTTTCACCTCTAGAATTCGCAAATACTTTCCTTCGTATTTTCTTTTTTTCCTCCATTAACCATTAAGGCCAGGCTTCGATGAAGATTTTTTTGTACGTGACAAAAAAAAAAAAGTGGAGGGGATGAGGAATGTAGGGGCCTAAAGCTGGTATGCTGAGGGTGTGTGGCGGCATGGACTGCCACCAACCCCAAGACTGACCAGCAAGAACGTAAGTAACCCTGACGTGCTCCTCTGTGTACAAACTATGGCTTGTACTTGACTCCAGGATTTCATTCGGTTTCTTGAGCTTGACGATGCGATCCCTCGGTATGATAACTTGATCCTTGATCCCATAAGGGACAATTCAAAAACCAGGCCATGATAGCCAATACTCCCACCGTCCTTCTGAAGGGACTAAGGTGTCAGCGGTGTGAGCCTTTGGATGGATTTAGATCTTAGGGGACTGGGGCCAGAGACCGAGCCCAGTGACCTGTCACACACAACAGTCGCCTCCTCCTGCGACAATCAGCCAGCTGGAGGGAGTACATTCCCACCTGGTGACTGACCGACTCCCCGTCTATCTCCTGCACTTGGTTCCTAGTCCGTCTCACCAGCCTGCAGTTTGTCACCTATACTATCCTCCCTCACTTACAATCTTCTCACCTTTTGCTGTTTCTTCCTTTAACCTGTACATTTTTCTCTGCCTCCTTTGTCATCTGCTGTACTCTAAGTATCTGTATTGTCATCTGTTGTACTCACGTTACCTCAGTGTCACGTATATACCTACAGTGACTCTCTCTGACTTCGACAAACTTGGTTACCTAACATAGTCACCTGTATAGCTCTCGTTGCTTATACTGCCACGTACTCTCGCTGTCTCCCATGATCACCTACCCTGCTATTGTGTCTACCTCACCCAGCTCCTGTGTCCCTGCCGCCTCTCGACAATCATGCACCTCTCGTTTACTGACAGTTGTGTCAGCATCTCCGTGTAGGTGAGGCTGCCAGCCGCTGCCAATCACCACGTACACACACTGTGTATCCTGCTGGGGGCGAGCCATTCGCCACGTCGTCACTCAGATGACAGGTCGACCCACCATCCACGTGACACCGGGAGTCGTGAGAGAAGACATCCACTGGCCTCAGCATCAGGCCCTCAGGCGTTGAGGCTAGAGATGAGATACCCACGTCCACAATGATCCGAACGCAACTTAGATCAGCAGAAAGATCTCCTCTGTGTCAGCTGCTATGCCTCCAGCGTCACCAGGGACGACATTCTGAACATCCCGGAACCCCATTGTTCCAGCAGCTCCGTAACTGGTCCCCCTGACGTGCAGCTCGTCCCGTCCCGATACGCGCTTGTGTTATCAGATGTTTAAGGCGATTACCATGGTAGAGGGAGACAGGGCGGTCGGTCCCAGGATTCCAACGGTGGCCATACATCGGGGCAGCTCCTGCACCGCACCCGCAGCCTCACCGGGGTTAATGTCACATGACACACCCCTGCCATGCTAGACCACCACTGTATACTGCAACTAAACCACTGTATACTGCAACTAGACCACTGTCTACTGCAACTAGATCAATGTATACTGCAACTAAACCACTATACTACAACTAGATCAGTGTATACAGCAACTAGACCACTGTATACAGCAACTAAACCACTGTATACTGCAACTAAACCACTGTATACTACAATTAGATCAGTGTATACAGCAACTAGACCACTGTATACTGCAACAAAACCACTAAATACCGCAACTAGACCATTGTATACTGCAACTAGATCACTGTATACTACAACCAGACCAAGTATACTGCTGCTAGAGGAATTTATAATACAACCAGGATTTTGTACCGCAACTTGACTACTGTATACTACAACTAGACCAAGTATACTGTAACTAGACGACTGTATACTACAACCAGACCATGTATACTGCAACTAGTCGACCGTACACTACAACCAGATCACTGTATACTGCAACTAGTCGACCGTACACTACAACCAGATCACTGTATACTGCAACTAGCCGACCGTACACTACAACCAGATTACTGTATACTGCAACTAGCCAACCGTACACTACAACCAAATCACTGTATACCGCAACTAATCGACCGTACATTACAACCAGACCACTGTATACTGTAACTAGCCGACCGTACACTACAACCAGATCACTGTATACCGCAAATAGCCGACCGCACACTACAACCAGACCATTGTATACCGCAAATAGCCGACCGAACACTACAGCCAGACCACTGTATACCGCAACTAGCCGACCATACACTACAACCAGACCATTGTATACCGCAAATAGCCGACCGAACACTACAACCAGACCATTGTATACCGCAAATAGCCGACCGAACACTACAACCAGACCACTGTATACCGCAAATAGCCGACCGAACACTACAACCAGACCACTGTATACTGCAAACAGCCGACCGAATACTACAACCAGACCACTGTATACCGAAAAAAGAGGAGTGTTTGCCACACAAGGTCATTGTATACCAGGATACACTGATGACCCGTACTGATACTAGTGACAGTTTAAAGCTGTTGTTTTTACTACGCGGTCTGTGGGCCCTATACGACACACAGTTGTCTCTGCTGGGCCCAAGAAGTGGGGGGAAAAATTATCAGCTATTAGACAAGATTATATAAGTTATAATCGCAAGTATAGGAGATCAGTTCTCTGGTTGTCGAAATACAGCATATAAAGTGTAGAGATCTTAGGTAATCGGATGACAAATATGGGGATATATAGAGAGGACACGTTATCAGTTCACGTTTCATAATACATGAATATACTCTCATAAAGTCTTTGCAGCTCGATCGAAATTCCCCCAATTAACCCAGAGTGCAAACCTTCAGCGTTTCCCCTGTTGAACAACACGGGTGTCAGGAGGCAAATGCCAGTTCTCAGGCAGGTTCTTCGACTTATGTAAAGTCTCACGTCACTATTCAGTTATGTAAACTTTCGCTGTATAAATTCCGTTCAGGATTCTCCTTCGTTGCAACGTTTTAAGTCTCAGTTCCCAGCGCCCATCACAGCCAGTGTCTAAGGTTGAGTTTCACAGCCAGGTAAGTGTCTAAGGTTGAGTGTCACAGCCAGGTAAATGTCTAAGGTTGAGTGTCACAGACAGGTAAATGTCCAAAGTTGAGTGTCACAGCCAGGTAAGTGTCCAAGGTTGAGTGTCACAGCCAGTTAAATGTCTAAGGTTGAGTGTCACAGCCAGGTAAATGTCTAAGGTTGAGTGCTACAGCCAGGTAAATGTCTAAGGTTGAGTGTCACAGACAGGTAAATGTCCAAAGTTGAGTGTCACAGCCAGGCAAGTGTTCAAGGTTGAGTGTCACAGCCAGGCAAGTGTCTATGGTTGAGTGTCACAGCCAGGTAAGTGTCCAAGGTTGACTGTCACAACCATGCAAGTGTCTGTGATTGTGTCGTTCTCTCTGCAGCTTGCAGCACCTCCCCGAGGGCGCCGCCCGAGCCCCACCATGATGGCAGGGTTCCTGAATTTTCCTGATGTACTATGAACCGGTCGCCCGCGTGGGGGTAATTCCCGTGCTGGGTTTCTGGGAATGTCCGGTCGTGACAAGTCCAGCCACGAGAGCCGACTGTTTACGGGGATGGCTCGGGGGTCGAGGTGGGGGTTTCCTGAGCAGGGGATGATCACACTCCCTCTCACCGTCCCTCAGCCTCGTGATCATCCTGGCTGCTCTACCTGGGCCTCCTGCTCTCCCTGGCTATTCATACTTAGTCGCTGTCTCCCGCGTTAGCGAGGTAGCGCAAGGAAACAGACGAAAAAATGGCCCAACCCACCCACATACACATGTATATACATAAACGCCCACACGCTCACTTATACATACCTATACATCTCAACGTATACATACATATACATACACAAACATATACATATATACATAGTCATTCTTACTGTCTTCATCCATTCCCGTCGCCACCCAGCCACACACGAAACAGCACTCCCCTCCCCCCGCGCGCGCGCGGTAGCGCTAGGAAAAGACAACAAAGGCCACATTCGTTCACACTCAGTCTCTAGCTGTCATGCGTAATGCACCGAAACCACAGCTCCCTTTCCACATCCAGGCCCCACAAAACTTTCCACGGTTTACCCCAGACGCTTCACATGCCCTGGTTCAATCCACTGACAGCACGTCGACCCCGGTATATCACATCGTTCCAATTCACTCTATTCCTTGTACGCCTTTCACCCTCCTGTATGTTCAGGCCCCGATCGCTCAAAATCTCTTTCACTCCATCCTTCCACCTCCAATTTGGTCTCCCATTTCTCCTCGTTCCATCCACCTCCGACGCATATATCCTCTTTGTCAATCTTTCCTCACTCATTCTCTTCATGTGACGAAACCATTTCAATACACCCTCTTCTGCTCTCTCAACCACACTCTTTTTATACACACACACACACACACACACACACACACACACACAAGAAAATGGAGATAGTTTAATATAAATATCAATCTTAGGGATTAAAGACAAAATTTTTTCCTATGTTTTACAATCTTTTTTAGTTTCAGTTTAAAAAAAAAAAAGGAATGTTTTAAGTTCAACTCTTCAAATCGATCCATCAAGTTACTCATTCTGGGACATGTGAGCCGTGTGCGGTCGGCGCTGTGGTGGGCAGGGCGTCCCGCGCCCGCTACATCACTGCCTACAGCAGGACCCACACACTCACGCTTCGAGATACTCATGGATTCGTAGCGTAGATCCAGACGAGTAGGAGTGGCATCACTCTAGTCGGTGTTACCGGACTCCCCCTGCATGAGAGTACACGGCAAGAGGTCAGCAGTGGGTGAGAGGGCAAACCGAGACGTGATCGCAACTTTCGAATTAGCTTGAGGACCTGACGAAGCCAACTGTATTACCTCAGAGACACAAGACGCTAAAGATGGAGACGAACTGAATGTGAGGAGGTACATGTAGAGTGAGAGTGGACGAACGGAACAGAGACACAGGGGAAATAGTGGATGTAGTGAACATAATGAATCCAAGACTGTGTGATAGAATAACAATTGTATGAAGAGGGGATTCATGAATGAAATACTTCCTTTCCCCTGAACACACACACACACACACACACGTCCTAATGCCTGGAGTGCACCGTGGTGTGTAGCGGCAAGCTCGGCTACAACGGGTGTGAGACGACAGCCCGCCGCGGGTGCTGTGTTGTAACCTTACTACACCCACTGGGTGTTGAACACTGCTGGCTACGATGCTATGTGTACATCATCCGTCGTCGACAGAGGATACGGAACCATCAGGTGGCATTTGTCATGCATCGATGGATGTACCACGAGTACATTTGTACATTCTGTGATATCCATTCTCCTCTCATCGAGAGATGTATACACCGATGGCGTACTTTTGAGAGATATCAGAATTGGAGAATCACATTGCTTTGAATATTTACACTCGAAAGGTACAGGCACACCCAGATGAACATCTAGATACACACACACACACACACACACACAAAATCACGCGAGTGTGGAGCCGCCTCCTTGCAACACAGATAATGATCACACAGTGTATGGTTAGGGACACGTAGTGCTGGCTGCAGGCCCCAGGCGAGCCCACAAAAACTGGGTCCACCACAATTGCCCAAAAGGGACTGCATCTCTCCATCACTTCTTTTTTTTTAATCATATTTTGTCCTTATATGATCGTATAGTAAGACTCTCGCCTTGTGCAGGTTCCCTCAAGTGTCCCTGCCTCACTTCCATCACCTCGAGGACGGCTGAACGCGTTGAACACGCCATGACGACGACCCTTGAGCTACGGTGCGCGACCCTCTGAACACGACGCCACGACCTTCGAGCACGACGTCACGACCACTGGTTCCCTCGGTGTGACCCTTGGGCGGCCTTGTCCTCCAAGATGAGTATAACATATAAGCTAGACCAACATATCAATGGGTCATACCCTCGGGCTGGTGGGATTAATGTGGTGATCGTCTCTCATAGACATCAGTAGGATGAAAACAACGACTTCTTACAGACGTGGAAGCTTGTGCTGGATCAGCAGGTAAGGTCGGAGGAAGACCCTGGCTAAGTATAGCCACCCATCCTCTGAGTTCAGTATGATCACCACACTCTTGGATTATCATTCAATGTTATCATTCATCTTTATAATTCTGTATGATAAGTAAGCCCCTGTTCCAACTGGGGCTACGTCCAGTGGTGGCCACAGTAGTGGGTTGTGAGCACGGAACCTGACACCCTCTCGTATGGTTCGGTGTTCTTAAGATGACGAGTATTACATCACGTCACACCTGCACACACCAACTCCTGACCACAGACAATTCAATGCCGCTCAGCAGACAGTAGTGTGCCATAATACTATGCACGAGCATCGGCTATTCGATTCGAAAACTCTTCACAGAGCTCACCTCAGTGAGCATGTATGTGACTAGAACAGTAAGCCAGTAGTGTGTTCTCTCTTCATCCTAGCGGATATATTCATCTCTTGGATCCTTACACGAGAGGGCGACAAAGTTTCAGTGTGGAAATCATCGTGATAGTAACCAATATGATACCTTCTATCTTCACAGCTCCTGTAATGTGGTTGTACGGTGGTTGGCTGAGCACTGTGTCAACGGTCAGGGTTCATCTCACTGGTATGTGGGTACCTATAATGCTCGAAGACTGAGACTAATTCTGGCCTTGTACCATCACGTCACATCTTCATGATCTTCTAATGGCTTGTCCTGAATCTCGTTAGCCACGTACTTGCTTAGTGGCAGAGAAAGCCAGGGTCTCTCTGTACCGTGATTTGAAATTAGGTTACTTCTGAATTACCATAAAAGATATATATCATCCAGATATATATATATATATATATATATATATATATATATATATATATATATATATATATACACTCGTATATTTCCTGACTCTCTGACAAGTCGTATACATAGTGGTCCCAGAACCCAGCCCTGCGGGACGCCACTGCTCAGTTCTTACTGTTTGGAAAAAGAGATCGCAGACGTGGTGGCCCTTGTTCGTTGATCCTTGGAAGGAGCCACCTTCTTATGCCTGCCTGAAGCCCTGGTATTTCTAACCATCACCTGTGCCTGGCGCGCGTAATGTTAGATACCTTCCTGCAGTCCCAGATCACATGGTATGTCAACTGTCTTCCTTTGGCTGGTGTTGGTCAAAGGAATTCAGAAGACATGGCATGCATGATGACCACTTACATAATTTTTCTCCCGTCACCCGTGTATATCTCCCGTCACCCGTGTATATCTCCCGTCACCCGTGTATATCTCCCGTCACCCGTGTATATCTCCCGTCACTCGCGTATATCTCCCGTCACTCGTGTATATCTCCCGTCACCCGTGTATATCTCCCGTCATACGTGTATATCTCCCGTCACCCGTGTATATCTCCCGTCACCCGTGTATATCTCCCGTCACTCGTGTATATCTCCCGTCACCCGTGACTGGTGACTATCTTTTCTGTGAACCCGCAGACCAGGACCACCACTGATACCAGTCTATAGGTCAGAGTATTTCCCTGATCTCTTACCTTGAAGCCGGAGGACGAGCCACCCATCACCGACGTACATCTTGGTGGCTTTGTGTGTGTGTTTTTCTCTATTTCTTTTTCAGAGTCTGGCAGTAATGAGGGTACAAAGTCTTTCCCTGTAACTTAGCATCTACCTCCTCCCGTGTGTGTGTGTGTGTGTGTGTGTGTGTGTGTGAGAGAGAGAGAGAGAGAGAGAGAGAGAGAGAGAGAGAGAGAGAGAGAGAGAGAGAGCCTGTTCGCGTTCTCCCATAAACATTACACACTTGTGGAGCCCCATCTCAAATCCTCTCTTCTCAATCAGTTCTTTCCATCTTTATCCAAAAATTTCCCGCTTTCGTCTCATTGCTTCTTTGCCATGGTAGTCCCAGGTCGTCCACTCCACTGATGAAGTATTTCTACAGAGGTATTTCTTGATACATTTTTTAACTCTTTCCTTTATTTCTTGTTCCCTGGCCATCAGCTTGCTGGTTCCACTTTCTTTAAAAGAAATTATTGTGAAACTTGAAATCTGTTATAACTTCTCCCTCTTCCTTTTCTCTCCTGGCACAGTTTAACACTGGACCTTGTCCCTGCAGCCCAAATTTGTCATTTAGCTCATTTTTCTTTTTCCATGCCTGACGTTGGACATAAATCGCGAGATTTCAGTCGGTCAAGCGTAGTCACCAAACAGGTGATGCATACCCTGGCATGGCTCTATGCTGCAAATATTCCTGTGACCATCTTCCTCGTGTACTTAAGGGTAGTTTTGAAATGGAATAGTACATAGTTCATCGCCCGTGCGACCCCTCACGATTCTGTGTTGTGGTGACAAGACTTGGGTACTCCATCAACCCTTGATAATCTCCCTCCAGCGTCCATCCCCGTAATTTGTCCCTTGCCAGATGATACTTTTATCATTCTCTTCTCTTTCTCTCCGCGTTGGATTATAAGGAAGAGGTTAATAAATCACGAGAGGCCAGCCTGGAGTGGGGGAGCTGTGTGTTGTGTATGGCACGGAGGAGGACGGTGTGCGACACACTCACCTCTTCCTCCGCAACGATCCATAGCTCCTCAACCGTCGCCGACGCCTCTGGCAATCCGCTTCGTCAGAATTCATACAAGTTCCTCTCTTCTTCCTTTTTTTCCCCCGTGGACGGTGAGGACATGGCTGATGTACAATTCTGCGGAGACTCCGGGTGGTCTTACCAGACCTACCTTAACACATGGTGCGACAGACTGTGGACGAAGGTGAAGGAGGAAGTGTGCGCGCGCGAGGAAGTGTGGCACCACGCCCTTACTACAGCTAGACACCTCCCCCTCACCTCACCTCATACTGGACGGGCCAGATCTCCCCATTCACCCCACACCGCCCCGGCCAGTCCTCCACACCCCAATTCTGACTTGTCAGTCTCCTTACCCTGAGGAAATGGTCCACTGCTTCTCTAATTCTCTCCATCCGGGACCAGTTGGGTTCACCAGAGAACAACAGTAAGGTTCACGTGTACCTGGGTGTAGGTGAAGGCGGGAGGAGCAGCCACCGGGACGCTGGACGTGCGTGGAAACAAGAGTAACACTTCAGACTTGAGAGACGTTCTTGGCCGGAGGATGATGATGGGGGTGGAGGACCTGTGATCACCGCGTCCATCCCACCAATCGAGTGGTTCCTCGTGCTCGTACTCTTGTACCCAGCCTCGTGACGCCATCAATAATGAGAGAGGCTGGCAGCAACAGTGGGTTCCAAGGTGGATCATCCTGGCTCGTGCCCGTCACTCGTCCTCACCACACAGCCAACCACTCCCCCCCCGCTGCAGACACTGCTTGAAGGCAGCAGCTTGGTGGGGAGATGACCGGCCCTACGCGAGGCAGTTGCTCTCACCGTTACATTTCACCCACAACGTTCACCAAAGGAGGAGCTTACGCGTTACCCGCTTGGCACGAAGGGAATTACTCCTAGTGTATTGTGTTGTGAGACATGCTGTACATGAGGGGCGTCAGCAGGAACGAGAGGCGAGAGTGTGATGCTCTCTAAGACGAACGTATAATATATAACTGTCTGTCTCTTACTGGCACCTCCCTCGCTATCAACATTGGGGTGTTGTTTCAAGCACAGAGACAAGCACTACGCTTCTTATGGGAATCTATTTTGCAGGACTGATGCTCTTAACCTGAGAGGCTGGTGAAGGGCAGGGCTAATCAGACCCCCTGGGGTAGTCTTGTTGCCCTAACCCGTCTGACGTACGGCTCGTTACTGCCAGCTTCGCCGCCTTCAGGATCCAGAGACAGAGACGAGCACAGCAGCTGCCCGGTAACATTACACGTAGGGAGTACCTTGGTGATCCTCGCAATAGCTCACTGGCACGAATGACTCCTAAGACCAGAAGGTCAGGAGACGTTTGGGGCTCAGTGTTGTTTATCCGAGAACCAGATGGGAGGGAGTGGCGGCCAGCACTACCACCGCCCAGCTAGACTACAGTGCTGGGTCGAGTGATCCTCATATACCTGTACCACACAGGCATAAAATATTCAATGACGAAAATATGCCAGAAGGAGAGATAGATACTGGCACAAGGACGCATATACAGCTCTCTCTCTCTCTCTCTCTCTCTCTCTCTCTCTCTCTCTCTCTCTCTCTCTCTCTCTCTATCTATCTATCTATCTGTCTATCTATCCATCTATGTTTGTGGTGTGTGGTGGGGCACCAAGAGGGATTGTGACAGCTGCTGGCCAACACTTCAGCGGCTGTCAAGCTTCATGTCTTTGCCCTGGGCTCCTTCTCTTCTTCCCGTCTCACCCAAATGTGGCTGCTGGCCACACATAACACTGCACAATATGTGATTCACACGACTCGCTCTTTCTAACTTTAGATCTCCCAGCGGTGAGCGATACGCATCAGCCCTGTAATTTGGTCAAATTTCCTCGTAAATACTGGTAAGTACTCCGTAGGTACAGTGTGTGTGTGTGTGTGTGTGTGTGTGTGTGTGTGTGTGTTAATGTACATATCCCCAGACAATGACAGCTGTGTCATCAGGTCCCGGACACCCAGCCCGCGTCACCAGGTCCCGGACATCCAGGTGGGTTTTACCAGGTCCTGGACATCCAGTTTGGTGTCTCCAGGTCCTGGACATCCAGGTGGGTCTCTCCAGGTCCTGGACATCCAGGTAGGTGTCACCAGGTCCTGGACATCCAGGTGGGTGTCACCAAGTCCTGGACATCCAGGTTGGTGTCAGCCTTTGGTGCTGGGAGGTAGACGGCCTTGTGGACCCCGTAACCCGCCCGCCCTGACGCCCCTCGGCTGAGAATGACCCGCTCCAGGCTCGGGGCTTCCCATACCTCCCTCCAGCACGGGCCTCCTTCCCTCCCTCACACTACTCCCACACCCACCTCCAGCACTGGACATCCTCCTTCCCTCACACTACTCCAGTACCTCCCTACAGTTCTGGTCTCTCTCTCTCTCTCTCTCTCTCTCTCTCTCTCTCACACACACACACACACACACACACACACACATACATACATACACTGATCCTTGACTTATCAAAAGCTTCTCTCGTGTTTACTTTCGTGCTTCTTCGTCCTAATCATCAACGTCCCCTTAACGTTGTCCCTGCTCTTGCACACATTACTGTAAAACACGTTGACTCTCCCACCGTTACCTTGGATTTTGTCTCCTTAATCTGTGTGTCTCACAAGTCGTCTTCCGTCATCTACCGTACGTTTACCTTCCTTACTCTGTTTCCCTTATTTCGTCTTCCTGTGACCCCACCCCACTCCTCAACTACGTAGGTCCTCTAACTCTTCTCCTTACATGGCCTGTAATTCTTCACACTCGACGCATTACGATTTGATTCTCTCATCCCTTATCCTCGCTCCTCCGTTCAGTTCCCAGTCTCTCCGACGCAGCTCGATGCTGGGGAAGTACCTGGTATAGTATTTTCTTTTCTTTTGCGTTACGTTGGAGGCGCCAGTCACGCACAAAAGTCCACATCAAGGCCTGGCCTTAACTGAAATATTAGGGAAGTTAATGAAAAGGAATAAGAAGACACAAAGAAAGGCATTTCCAAATTTTGGAGGAAAATAGAGTTCTTTTTTTAGAAGAGGTGCCTGGAAAGACATGAGAGGGTAGACAGTCCCTAAAGTTGGTGCCTGGAAAAACATGAGGGGGGTAGATAGTCCCTAAAGTTGGTTCCTGGAAAGACATGAGAGGGTAGACAGTCCCTAAAGTTGGTGCCTGGAAAGACATGAGAGGGTAGATAAGTCCCTAAAGTTGGAGCCTGGAAAGACATGAGAGGGTAGACAGTCCCTAGTCCCTAAAGTTGGTGCCTGGAAAGACATGAGAGGGTAGACAGTCCCTAAAGTTGGTTGCGTGGAAAGACATGAAAGGGTAGATAGTCCCTAAAGTTGGTTGCCTGGAAAGACATGAGAGGGTAGATAAGTCCCTAAAGTTGGTGCCTGGAAAGACATGAGAGGGCAGACAGTCCCTAAAGTTGGTTGCCTGGAAAGACATGAGAGAGTCCCTACAGTTTCCCGTGCCTGTCTCCTCCCTTCTGTGTCTCTGTCGTTCATCTCCCCGAGTGAACATTCCAGTAACCGTCTGTCGTCCCGCTGTACCAGCCAACACTTGGAGCACGGGGTGGCCCAGACCCACCACCACCACTTGACTGTAACTAATGTTCTCCCCCGCGACACTTGACCTGAGCTAACCAGGTGTTCCTCTACGTTCGTGTCACTCGCGTGGTCTCTCCCTCGACACGGACGCCGTGCCTGACACTCTAGCTATCCATACCATGAACGTGTCTCCTGGGTCGTGATGACGATAACCCTCTGTGTCATCTTGTCACTGAAAACCTGTTGACAGTGAGAGTAAAAGGTTCCGTCTGCATTCCCTTCTGCAAGTAACTCTCGGTACAGGTTCGATGCCCGGATAATCCAGAGTTCTAAACAGTCCTGGTCGTGTGCGAGACAGGTCCTAGACGACCCTAGTCCTGTGCGACCCTGGTCTTGGACGACCCCGGGTCTTATACGACCCTAGGTTCTGTGCGTCAAGAGGCCTTAACGACCTGTGCGGGTCAGATGCGCGGCTAGTAATGTTTTGGATGAGGTAATGATGAGGGTATAGCGAAGATAATGGCCGGTGAAGATGTGGTTATGGTGATGATAGCTTGTGACGTGGCCTGAAGGCGTCCAGATCAAAGACCATTGTGATCCAGGAGTCACTTGTCAGGATACTGTACAAACCGGGTAACACTGTACAGTACATACAGGGTAACACTGTGACAGGTCTCATTAGCCTGGTGTCCTCGACGTGACAGATCTCATTAGCCTGGTGTCCTCGATGTGACAGATCTCATTAGCCTGGTGTCCTCGACGTGACAGATCTCATCAGCCTGGTGTCCTTGATGTGACAGAGGGTCGTGCATCTCTGACTGGGAGGATTTCATTTATGTAACACGTACTGGTCTTGTGACATCTGCAGCAGATCTGGGATCTGCTTTCACACTCATAACGTTTACGTAAGCTGAGATATTGTTCGTTCTTTCCGAGACAAAATGCAGGGTTGAGCTATTTATACTAGTGATTCACCATTCAGTTGTTTACGTTGGGTGTGAGTGAGAAAATGGACCGGTACAGGTACTCGTTTTGTGGCCATAACGACAGGACGTAATAAGGTCTTGGGGGCGCCACCCTACAGTTGGCCTTATGCAATAATTCATCTGTGGGTAGAGAGAGCAGTGAGGGCATATGGAGGAGATTGCCTACTCTCTACAGGTTTATGTATGCAAGACACTCTCCCAGAGGCTCTTGCTAATTCCTCCTCCTTTCTTTAGCTCTTGGCATTGTAAAGGTTAATACCGAGAGTTGTGATCGCTCGTTCGGAACGTCTTGTGCAAAGACAGATAGCATGAGTGGGCGACCCTAGGCAGGGTACAGGACAGCGTCACCATGGGTAGGGTACAGGACAACGTCACCCCTTATGGGCAGGGTACAGGACAACGTCACCATGAGCAGGGTACAGGACAGCGTCACCATGGGCAGGGTACAGGACAGCGTCACCCTGGGCAGGGTACAGGACAGCGTCACCATGGGCAGGGTACGCAGGACAACGTCACCATGGGTCAACGCCCTGGCACTAGTCAAAAAAGAAAAAAAAAAAGAATACATTCACCGTAGCTCAGGTACAGAACAGTGTCATCACTCTAGGAAAATAGGACAGTCTCGCCACAGGACAGAGACAGGTGGGTGACATTACGAAAGATCTAGGACGGTTCACTGCAATCAGTGATTACAGAACAGGACATTCAACACCTTACCTCAGAGTTCAGATCAGAATCACCAAAGATCGAAGACGGTCTCTTGAAATTTCAGTAACTGTTAGTTTGGATTTTCGTACACACAAAGACACCAATGTACACTCGCTGACACACACACACACACACACACACACACACACACACACACACGAACACTCAACCACATAGATAGAATACTTAAGGTCCTTGACCCTTATATGGCTCACGTCTTGATGAGATTTATCCATATGTGCTGAAGAAATGTGCAGGAACGCTTGAGAGACCTCCTCAAATGTTCATATCGCTGGAGGAATTGAAAAAGGCCAAATATCGTGTCTGGCTTTGAGAAAAGAGATGAGGGTACGCTGAACTCCAGACCAGTTTTTCTGATAAGTATGTCTGTAAAATACTGTGAAGAAAATGTACCCAGAAAATGGAAAGTCTTATGTATCAACCATTTCGAACTATATAGATGGATAGATAGATAGATAGATATAGATAGATAGATAGATAGACGGAGAGAGAGAGAGAGAGAGAGAGAGAGAGAGAGAGAGAGAGAGAGAGAGAGAGAGAGAGAGAGAGAGAGAGTTACCGGACTGCGCCTACTTGAGGTCACACCGTTGGTGAAAATTTACATTTGTCGAGTGATAAAGCTGTTAACGCTGACGACTTAAGAAAGCATAAAAATCGTCGTGTGATAGTGGAGGAGATGGTACTCCATGAGTGTAAGGTTCACTCATCGCAGCGTAAATATAGAATATTACAATGAAGTAAACACAGTGTCAACATCTAAAGTCTCTTAACAGGCGTGGTGATCATAACATTTCGTTTCCCTTTATAGCGTTACTACTGGTAACGTAACAAGTTTACGGAGCGTTACAACTTTAGCTCTGAAGGCACTGACACCTGGGCATTATGTTTGTGAGTGCATGCGTGTGTTCGGCTGTGACCGCCTGTCATGTACTTTGACCCAATGACACACCCACCAACTCCATGACTTTATAAACATCACCGTCACACGTCTCTGTTGGTATCAGCTTGGAGAGTCTGGCGTGGGTCTGTGGTGAGGTAAGAAGTGCGTTGTCCAGGCCACTGGTCTAGCGTGGCACCAGCTCGGGGGACTGGTGTGAGGGCCATCAGGTCATGCCACACCATCCACCCTCCCCCAGCATCAACAGTCTCCTATCACGTATCATATGAACACACCACACTTTACAAACCTCGTATCACATGAAAACACTCTGCACAGGTATCATATGAAGATAACACTACACACCCGTCTCATATGAACATAACACACTACACATCACGTATCATATGAACATAACACACTACACATCACGTATCATATGAATATAACACACACACTACACATCACGTATCATATGAATATAACACACTGCACATCACGTACCATATGAACATAACACACACTACACATCACGTATCATATGAACATAACACACGCTACACATATTTCCAAACAAAGGGTATCATGTTACAATATCATCGTCGTGTTACGCTTTTATAATTAAGATGATCAGTGACGAAATTTGTGATGACTTTTGCCGTCAGGTCTCTAGGAATAACCATACGAAAATTATACATCAGAATATTATCAATAAATACATATTTTGATATATATATATATATATATATATATATATATATATATATATATATATATATATATATATATATATATATATATATATATATATATTACTGCGGCAAAAATCAATTCACCAAAGAATTTGTTACGTACATTACCTCAGCTTATGGTACCCTGTTCCTTCACTTGTCACTGGCAGCGTAACCCATATGCAGTAAATAACGTTGGTTTAGTCTGGAGAGGCGGGTCGGGAGGGGAGTGGGCGGGCGACAGAGGAGGAGGGAGTGTGAGTGAGTGAGGTCGTGCGCGGGGCGGAGTGTGTCACAAGCGCCCGGCCGCCGCTCACCTGCTAAACTCCGAACACATTCACGAGGCGACTGAGGCAGCGCGGCCGCTCGCCGCTCGCCCTTCAAGCCTCCACCACCAACAGCCCGCTGGGTCCACCCGCGCCCTCCGCTGTACCATCTCTCACTCATGACATACCAAGACCTTTATAAATCTCTCACAGGCTGAACACTTGCGCGTTTGTATCACTTGCTGTCGGCTGTGAATTAAGAGCACCACCGGCGTTGCTCACGACTATAGCAGTAGCTACCACACAGGTCCCAGGATGCTTGTGCTGGTCTCGACCTCCACACTACCTTTCCGTTGTCATCCGCTCGCCGTTTTCTATACTTCTCGGTCTGTTCCATAAGCTTCGATACAATTAATTCTATAATACATCGGTCGCATACAGTTACTGTAGCTTGGATATCTATCCCTACTACTGACAACGTAAAGTATGCAAGTGTTGTGTTCTTTTGTCCTCTTGCTGGCGTAACGAAAATATGAAATGCGTTTATTGCTTAAATTTGGGAGGCATGAAACGGGGGTGGGGAGATGTGGGGTGGAGGGTACAACGGGTGAGGCAGGTTCGACCGGGGGGAAGAGATGCATCGCTAATTCTTTCATAGCAGCCAAAATATTTAAGAGGCAACACGCGTCGCTTATTGCTTTGGGGCAGTATAATGAGTTACCTATAAGGACTGGAGAAAGTTATGCAGTTAATTAGCCTTACAGGAACTTTTTCTTCAGCACCATGAGAGGATTTTCAGATATGTGGGACCTTAAAAGTGATCGTGATAATTTATTGACACTGGTTAAACAAGAAGTGCGGGTGGTGAGTTGCTAGCGGTTTTTGTGTTGGGCGGTGTGGCGGGTGTCGTCCCGGCTGACCCTCACTGAACATGATTCATAACACCTGCGGGACCCACGGCTGACCCTAACGTAAGCGTGACGCGTTTGGTGCACCACAGCTGGTGTTGTGCTGGTACCACAGCTGCTGCTGTAATCGGATCAGGCCAGCCACGGCTCCCGGCGCTGTTGTGCGAGGACCAGCCCAGACAAAGCTCAGCATACGTACCCAAGAGGCAGTGGAGTTAGTATCTCATGAGGAGAGTTTCTTTACGAGACTGGCGTTATCTTTAGACGATATCTTTACGAAACTAACTCAAGAGTTCTGCAGGTAATCAGTAACGGTTTATGAATTCACACAACGATCAAATGTGACGAATGGTACACGGTATACAACAGTCTCAAGAACAACGAGAAAGAAATATCGAAGCATTGTGTTCAGCAAGACTGTTGTTGGTCATGTGACATCAAAACCCACTCCCACTTCACCCGTACCAGTGCAACCCAAGTTCAACTCAGAATCTGTTTACAGGTCATCCATACTCTTGTCAGAGTGTCCCCGCAGCACGTCAAATATACGAGACAAATATTATAAGGAACATAATATATACGTTTTGAATTTAGGATGTATCCGCAGATGGGACGAATAAAGAACGCTCAGTGCTTGAGACGTATTCGGAGAATTCAAAGGAACATACAAGTATTCGTTAGTAACTTCCACGAAATGTGTTTCAATTACGTTTTAAGGTACAATGACTACCCCATATCATCATATTCATTACAAAGAAACGTGTGTTTATATACATGCAACTCCTCACGCACTCACTAATGCGGCATTCTACTCAACCTTGTGATAAGAAGGGTTCTTCTGTCCCCTACCTTGCCTTTTAAGATTAGCTGATGGATGTTGTTTCTTTTTCCAAGTCTCGCCTTTTGTTACTATGCTCCCGAGCTGCCACATGTACCTACGTGATCATCGCAATTGCAAGTCAATTCGTCGTTGAGTAACGATGCAATATTCTTTTCCTCTACAGATGAAGCTTTGGTGTCAATGTGTACGTACACTGCTAGAGTAACAACACACGTTTTGCATGAAACATCCCACTGTCATGGAAAATGGACAATTTAGTGTCAGCTCTTGTCTACTTGGTACACAGATTTGTGCTGGTATCTCCGGTAAGTTTATTGTGCATCCCATTGCTTATCCTGTGAGCGGCAGCGCAGAAGGATTACAGAGGTCAAGCAAGGGTCATTTCCAGACCCCAGTGGGTTACTATAACATTATTACAAAATTAGTTCATTACGTAAGGTTCATTACATACATTACCTATTTTTTTACATGGTAAGTTTCATCAATTATTTGCAAAAATTGGATACAATCTTAAAATTTTAAGTATCTTATCAACAATAAGGTGTGATACTTCTTGTCCCTGACTCGACTGGCATCAGAGCAGGACTGATCAAACCATGATCAGGGGTAATAAAAGTCAGCAGAATACAAGAGTTATGACTTCATCCCAGCCAAGGTAAACTATGCTGTGTGTGTAGGGCAAGAGGTAACCTGACCAGAAAAGCATTGCTAACCCAGAGAAAATCGATAAAGAAATCAATAAACTAGGTAGGGATGACTACTTAGCACTCCCAAATTGCTAAAGCTGACGTTTCAAATGGGGGGTAGATGATAGGCGTGCACATTGAAAAGTGACAAAAATAAGAACGTGGTCAGAGGACTCAATGAGGGGAGGGTTCAGAGGTAATAAAGTTCAGGTTTGCTTAATATTCATCAAAGGATATGTTAATCAACAGATGTTTCATGTTATTACGTAGTGATAGCCGGTTTCATGACGATACTGTCGAATTAAGGTGCGTCTCAGCTGGTGTGTACCCTGTTTCATTTTCCGTGAAAGGATTTATGTCGATCGTATTTCATGGAAAATAATCATCATGAACATACGTTGTTTCAAAGGACAAAATGCTATAAAAAAAAAAAACAAACTTCCAAGTGTGGTTGTTGTGACTCGTGAGTGAAATGCGAGGCTATCGTGAATCTAAGAGGCTTGTGGTTGGGTCAGCCCGGGGGCTACCGCTTCCATCACGTTAAACCTAAGTCAAGTTAGGCCTCACTTCCGCGCCTCCTCGTTCCCCCAACCTATAAACCAATTTTGCTCCGAACATTAACATCACCAGTACATTACATTATCACTTACCCGCTTATGATCAGACTGAGCTTGACACGAAGCTGTCAACAGATGTGTGTGTTAGCAACCTATGCTGTGTATGTAGCGGCTGGGTGTCTACATAGTGGAGTGGCTGCCGAACCACGCTTCGACAGCAAGTCACACTCCTGTCTAACTGACGACCAACTTTACATCAGTTTCACTACGAAAGCAAAGCCTACATCTAGGGAAGGGAGGAGGCCCCAATGAGTAACAACAGTCTACTTGTCTAGTGTTACAGCAGACATCACCGTTCTTCCCCATCACACTAACAACCTAGCTCCAACCAAGTCTCGTCCATTTTAAGGGGCTAAACATCCTATACTTGATTCTGTACATTCTTGACACCTTAAGGACGATGATATCATTGTTAGCTTATACCTTTACTCTCGTGTGTGTCAGAGAAGTGACACGAGTGTGTCATGGTGATGGTAATACAAACCGAGTGCCTGGCCACCACGTATCTGGTCCTGAACACTCATCGTGGTGGTTTCCTGCGCCTCACCTTCATGCAAAGGGGACACTCCTGACGGAGATCGAAAAGTATGTAATCTTGTTCGACATGAAACCAGGCACATGTTTTGTTGGTAAGGTCGGGAATGGTACTAGAGCCTGCAGAGGACTGCACACTCACTAACCATTGCACTGTCCCAGTATGCCCTGGACTACCTGCACGAGACCGTCATAAACAAAAGATCGAGCATAGAATTTGCTTGTCGGAATCGGATGAAAATGGACAGCATCCCAATCAAATGTGAAGAGCTATATTGTGCTCTCCCCCAAGGCATGATTACTGCTCCTTGGGATGTTTGTGTCACCCATGATGTGCCCCAGTTTTTCCTTGTCAAAAGTCAACTCTACATTTATCCCCTTCTCGATACCTTCAACTTGAGCCTTCAGCAAGGAGTCCTTCATCTACACAGAATATGTAGCACAATTATTCCTACACATGAGTCTTGCTTCTGTAACACACGCACATACACACAAAACAGCATCTAATCTGTTATCTCTATCTCCTCATTTTCTCGTTTCCTGCTGGGTAAGGGTACACACCTTTGCTTTACCATTTTGGAAAAAAAAAAAAACTACATAGACCTCTAATCTCCCTTTGAGATCGCCAACTGGGACGTCAACCTTAACTCTTTGAACCTGGCGTGAGAGGTTGGATGCTTACATGCATCTTACGAGGAATGATATGTGAACGCTGCTTATGTTTACAGATAGGTCTTTGCAGAAAAACGGTATGGCCGGCGCAGCTTGTGTTGTCTACAACTCATTCACTCTTAGTAACAAAAACTTACCCCTTGAGGCAGCTCTACCTAGTGCAAATGCTTAAAATATTCTCATGGCACTGAAATATCTTGCCACATTCCAAGCTCATCCTGTGTAATCCTCGTCGACGGAATCTTGGCCAGAGAGAAACTGTCCTGCAGGATACGATTCCTTCCATTATTCACTCCCTGCTTACTGAAGCCTATAACAGATGTCTTAGAATACGCATCTTGCGGGCTTTGATAAAGAGACAGTACGTAAGACCCTTGATAAAATATATAGATGGGTGAATTATGTTTCCGGATTGGTACATGGTATTTAACATTACAACAGGAGGCTTGGGTTGAAAGCAATAGATTCACAAGCATGTATAATAAGAAGGGAATTTTCACTGGATCTTGGACGAAAAGAAACAGAGGACATGCCATAAGTAAATTCTCACAGGTAAAAAACATTAAGGAGGGCTCAGGTTTGGGGTTACCGCTAATCTTGTTCATTATGAGTCGCTGTTATGGGGTGTAACAACTGATAAAAAGGCATAACGCTCCAACATTGTCTAGGTGCGTGAATGATGAACTTTATACTAGTGATCAAAATGGGGCATACTGAAATGAGGTCAAGCTCTGGATATCATATTACACAGGTAAGTTCGGAATTATGCCATTTCGTCTTCCAGGAAATTTCAGATTTTGTATGACTTTTGTAACGTTTTAAGCGGATGATTTTCATCTCGTAAATTTTTTTCTCAGCAGAATTGCCAAGATGAGATCTGTCACCTGTAATATATAATATGATGATTTACGTCACAAAGGGGAAAGGTGGTTCAGGATGGGTGAAGTAGCGTACAGCTTCACGCATGAAAAGGCAACTACCTGTAGTTTTTTGGAGGATGTACTTCAGACGAGTATCAGTGGCAAGGAATACCTTATTTAGCAAAGCCACAGTGTTAATCTACTGTTTTATATATACCCTACTGTCCATGCAACGAATGTTCTTACAATTGCCTTCTTTGTATGTTCCATTAAAGTGCTACATATTGGTTTTTCTTTTTAACCTTTTTCCTCGAATTTCGAGAGCAAATATCATCGTTTTTCGTGTTTATACTAAACTCTACGGGAACTAATATGATCACTTCATTACATGATATTGGATGGGAGGAACAGACGCTTACTACCGTGTCACCACCAACGCCATATCAAATTCTTGATGTCACTCGAGCGTGTACATTTTGCTGATATTTCTAGTGTTTGATAAGGTTATTTTTAGAGGATGTCAGTGATTCCTAGTGACCGAGGGAAGGGTTTACTGGTGATTTAGGAGTTTGTGCGTTGCATTTGTAAGGAGAATCCCAACACAATGTCAATGCAGTTAAAGATAATACGATCCAACCGAAAACATTGTGGAAAATCTTGTTACTTAGGACCTAAGCGCTTCATCTAAAACTCAAGTGTAGAATACTGGCTTAATGTACATGATGATGGACGGTAATCAGTGGTGGAGAGAAAAGAAAAAGCGTCATCTACATCATGTTAGCCTTAGGTTCTGTGGAAAATAAATCTAAATATTTAAGCATCGAGAAATAATACGTTTATATGGAACGGACTTTGGATCTTTTGAGGAGAAAACGGATACTAAGACCTCCTGTACTCAGCTGTTCCACACAGCTGACACATTCTTTAACATTTCTTTTAGTTTCCGTCATATAACAAAGCAAAGCAAAAAGCGAGTGAAGTAGGCTATGTTAGCACTAAAGCCGGCAGGTCTTGCTAAGAGGGGCCCGTAGGCCTTTATGTAGACGACTATTGATAATGTATTGCGTTGTAACAAAGGTAGCCGAACACCTTATCAATTTCTTTATCACCACTGCTTCATCACTGGTTGATAGACTACCTGTATGTTCTGACCGCCTTGGTCCCATTCACATTAATCAGTTTGATGAAAAAGAGATATGTTTGAGATAGCATGTTTGGTTTAGCTACTGTCTCGTGATCAACTGTGTAACTCAACGCAACAGTTCATGTAAGGTTGCTGGCTTAGACAGTCTTCCAGCCAGATTTATAAAGCACAATTCTTCCGTAATTGTCTCTCCACCATTTTATAGATCTATGCCTCAGTAACGGTAACTTTCCTTATGACCTGAATACAGTTACGGTTGTGCCTTTGTACAAAAGGAATAGAACATGTTCGTGACTACAGGCTTCTGACCGTACTTAGTATCGTTTCTAAAGTGTTCGAACATACTGTGTATAACCAGGCAAGTGTATAACTTATAAAACATTGTCTGTTGTGTTAGTTCCAGTCCGAATTCAGATTTTCATAGTCACCGATATATGTTACTATGTCTCTTATATCAAATCAAACTTGAATGAGATAAAGGCAGTTATAATACGGTATGGTATGTTAGATCTCCGAAAACCTAGCGATACAGTAAATCATCTTATCAATAAGATGTACTGGGTTGAATGAAAATAATGTACTTTGGTTCCTATGTAACTATTAGGGCACAGGTCGTATTATGCTGCTGGAATACTGTCTAATAAAAGTATAAGTGTGGAGTTCCACATGGTTCCTTACTGGGTCTTCTCTTTTCCTGATGAAAGTTAATATGAAGGCGGCAGTGAAATGCAAATGCAGACGCCTAGGCAACGCTAAGTGGCATGAAAGAACATACCAGTTTTAGAAGAGACCTTCAGTGTAGAGAGGGAATCAATTAGTGAATGGTTAAGAGAGAATAAGTTGTCGTTGCATTTAGGTAAAACAGAGTCCATTCTCTATGCTTTCAGACAACGAATGAATAAGTGTTTTCTGCAAGGTACCATGCAACAGAAGCAAAACCGAAACAATTACCTACTAAAGTTCAAACTCAAATTTCTTTAAAGGAACATACTCAATATCGATCTGAAACTAAAAAGCATTTTTGTATCGGCTTTAATTCAGTATTTATTTGACTATGCACTTTCATCATGAAATAGTGGACACTACGAACTTGAAGGGAAAATGCAGGTTATGCTAACGGTCCTCAAAGATGTCAAAGAACTTTTGATCAATTTAATACAGTTGACAGTCTCTTAGTAAAATAGAGCAGAAGTTAAATTACTGATTCATGAATACCATGAATTGTAGCGTCCCCTAGTATATGAGAATTAACGCTGAAACGGTCCATAATCAGCACAGGTATGGAACAAGAGCTGGTTAATGATTTATCATGTGTTGTACCTGGAGTAACAAGTTTGATACGAGTCTTGTTGTGTATTCCTGTGGAGTTTTATGGAATGATCTACCGGCATCATTCAATCAAACTAAGATGAATTTTCAAGAAATAAGACAAATTGTTTTCATGGAATAAGTTAGGAGCTAATTTATCTTAATGCTTCTGTATCTAACATTCAGTTCTTCTCCAATGGTTCAGAAAGTATACTCAGCTCACTGACACTAGCTATTATCATTATGAAATTCTTTTGTGATTTAGTACATAACCATTCTTGTACTCTTATTGTTAATCTTTAGCTTGTACGTAACATCGGAAATAAAAAATATGCAATCAGAGTGTATGGGCTTTCCTCAATGACTGTAATTTGTATTTTCCCAAATATTCACCTCAAAAATACTCATTTGGATAAATGACTCTGCGCTATTAGTTTCTGTCACACTGTGTGTGCTGCCTCTTTCGAACATGATATTAACCGGCTTTATGTCGTAAATGTTCGTTTTCAGAACACTTAATGAGTGGGCATCTTTTATTTGCAACCGCTCGCCTTTGATACATTGAACAGCGGGCGGGCCTCCTGACCCACTACTGCCATCTGGTGGTAAGAATTTGAACTCTCGATGTAAACAAAGCCATCGCCTGGATTTTAAACGTCCAGTTTTGGTCGGAGGAGCAGACAGTGTTACCAAGGAAACTGTAATTCAAAGAAGAAATTCGTGAATCAGAAACTGGGAAACGGATGACCTAATGTGAAATAGGTGTAAAGAAAAATGGGAAGCAGGCCATGTGCGGCAACCGGCATTAAATAAACGTGCAAACTACACAAGGAAAAGATCCTTGTAATGTAACTGACGGTAATTAAGACTGTAGACGCATTTTATTACTTTTTCTGGCCATTTGTGCTGTTGCTGCTCATGCATCAGAAATCTGGGAAACGGATGACCTAATGTGAAATAGGTGTAAAGAAAAATGGGAAGCAGGCCATGTGCGGCAACCGGCATTAAATAAACGTGCAAACTACACAAGGAAAAGATCTTTGTAATGTAACATGACGGTAATTAAGACTGTAGACGCATTTTATTACTTTTTCTGGCCATTTGTGCTGTTGCTGCTCATGCAAGATAAAAATCATGGGTGGAATGGAGGGACACGTTATGAACTATCGGATACTGAGACTTTTAGCTGCGATAACGGACACTTACAAATTACATGCTTAGAGTAATTTAGATTTCATCAAAATTTCCCTATCATAATTTCATATCTAATATGTCTAAACAGCTCAAGTGATGCTCGAAATCAGAAATTGTGAAAGGAATTGTTAAACATAAGTCAGATGACAGCTCTTCCTCCCAGTCTGGCAGTTTTTGTGAACTCAAAGGAAAGGGCTTGAAGATCATGGGAATATGATAGATAGGTGTGTGTGTATATATATATATATATATATATATATATATATATATATATATATATATATATATATATATATATATACTTCATTAACCCACTGCAGGCAATCTGGTATACATTATAGTACAATCTTATCTTGATACTGATTTTTATATGTAAATCAGACTGTTAAACATAAAGTAGTGACCAAGCATAAATTAGATTCTTGACAAACGTCCCTAGGGGGACTTAGGATATAACTGAATACGTACTTTAATAAGCTACCTTTTCCTTCAGGTAGTCCATTAGAAAGTGGTTTCACTGTACGTCCATACACAGTCTTTTAGATTTTTGGATAAGAATGAAGGTAATTGATCGAGAAATTACCCTGTTGCGAGCCACTCTTACAAGACTTCATCATGAGAACATCATGCTCTACGCACAGATAATCCTTAAAGGACTTATTAGACTTAAAGGACTTATTAGACTTAGACTTGCTCAAGGATGACAAACAACCATTTGTGCACCCTGCAGCCTAGAAAACCATTTTAGGGAGGATTATCACAATGCTGATTCAAAACTTATTCTGTTGGAAATTACTAGGCTTTACATTAGAGTGCATGATTATAAGGAAAGTGACATTCTCAGTCTTCCTCAGAAACCTTTCATTGAAGGATACCAAGAAAAGGAGTCTTTGGTACTCATCTACCACCTCATCTGACAGTACCTCAGTTTAAATGTCATGAATCTAACCTCTGTGGCTCTGGGGATTCTTCCTTTAGAAGAAATGGTTACCCTTATGCCTCCAATTCATCATTCAAGGTATCTATATGTGTTTCTGAACTTAGTCATCTTATCTGAATGTTTTTCACCACAAACCCTCCTTTTTCATGAGGGTATGCACTATGCTCACAGGACAGAGAGGAGAAAAATATAGGTTTTGAAAATTTAATCTCTTCTATCAGAGGTGATGTTCTGAGAGTAGTTTTTCTTGAATTTTCTTATCCTGCTCTGCTTTCCCTCCTTTCTATTTTTATATCAAAATAATATTTCTGCCAACTACGACCATTTTAGGTTGATGCCTGCAATCTGTGAGTTCTTAAAGATGCTAGTCGCTGAGATAAAATACATTTATGATATCTTTAGCTGTTTGGCTGAGGGCATCCCATAAATGAGCAAGTTATCACAATCATAGTTGAGTAGTTGGCAAAAGTTGAGAAAGGCAAGTGCTTAATTATATTTTCATCTGCCATAATATAGTTTTCATATCTATGTTTATTTCTAACATTCACATGTCTTTTATATTGTAACTGTGTTGATATAATAATTGCATTGTAACTTAACCTTCCAGATAGTGTTAGACTGTTAACAAAGTATTTATCATCATGAGTGACTTGGAGATCAGTGGGTCAGACTCAGAGCCTGTATCTGAAGTCAGTCCAGAGGAGATGGCCAGATTAGTGGCAGTAAGTATTTTATTTCTTATTTACTTGATTTACTGTATCTTTTCTTTTGATTCTTTCTCTCTATGGTATGCTTCCTCATGTTTCAATATTCACAGCATATTGTAATATTGCAGTTCAACACTCATCCATCCAGATCTTCAGATTATCCCTCCTTACAGATTATCAAACTACAAACCAGATCATTTATATTGATTTTGTATTTTGCATTCAGCAAAGATGAACTACTGTAATGACTGATGGTTTCTGTATGACTTATTCACACTTCTTTTACTTGTTTTTGAGTGTGGTGATAAGTTACATTATTTTGCAGTTCTTCCTTTTTTATCATCTAAATAGAAATCAAAATAACAACTGAAAAGACTTTTGAAGATGTCCCTTATTATAACTGAAATAATTGTGAGGCTTCCTCATATGGTATTTAATGGTGGATGTTTCTTAAGACACTTGGACACAAAAAAGTTGTTCTTTTACAAAGTATTGCTTCCAATCTAATGTTTTCTTATACATTAACATTTTTATAAGTTATATTCACATACAGTACAAGCATTAGATATTTTTTCACATTAGCAGTCTGTCCTGGATTTCTTGAGGATAATCAGAGTTAGTATTTTCCAACATTGAATATTTCTGATAAGGAAGCACCAACTTTCTTTATCCATTGTAACCACTCATCCATAGATGCAGCAGCTCACTTGTTTCAGACCCATCGACAGCCAATCAGACTCTGCCACAGAGATGATGTGATTGACCCACTTGGTCCAATTAGCTATCAGCTTAGAATTCTGCTGGATTCCATGAAGTCTAAAGACTTGCCGTTAGCTTCTAAGCTAGTGTTTTTCCATCCCATGGGTTAGATTTTTTCTTCCTCATATTCATTATTTAGTTTTTAAGAGTACAGTGCATTGTGTGTGCTGTTATTAGTGTAACCTGCTTGCTAGAGCTTATGCTGTGAGTGAAAAGTCACATTGGTGACGCTTTATCAATGGGAGTACGCTCTTATCAAATAACTGTATACTCCAAAGGAGTCTACAATACCCAGCTACTGGAAGCAGTGCAGCCTTAGACTGCAGGAGCCTTCAAAAGAGTCCTTGGTAACACCAGGTCTCTCATAGAAATTAAATAAATTAAATAAATCTGAAGTTACTGGACTCCGCCTGCTTGAGGTTACACGAGTGAAAATTCACCTGTGGGAAGGCTATATTGTTGGGAGAACAGTCTTGTCAAAGAAATACTCACTATAAAGGGATTCGACACTTAAGTGCTACTGGAAGTAGTGCAGCCTTGGGTAATATAGGAAGATGGATCAAAGACTTTCTAACTGACAGAGTTCAGAAGTGATAACAAATGGAAACATGTCTGGGAGATTACCTATCTGGGGTACTTCAGGAAAAGACACTAGCCTTAATACTCTTCATAATACCAGACATTGACAGTGAAGTAAGGAAATGATAAAGAGCTTAGTTCATCATACTAGAGTAAGCAAAATGATTGGATCAGAATCTGATCAAAAGGAGTTTCAAAAAGACTTAAGACTCAATTTTCAATGGGAAGAGGGAAGCGTAATGGAATTCAACAAAGATGAACTTAAGCAAATAAGTTTTGGAACTGACAAAAACACTTTGGTGGTACAATCATAACTGAGAAACTAAATTTCTGAGAGCATGTTAAGAACATAACATGAATCAAGTCAAGTGACGAGTGTAATGACTGTGAAAACTTACACTACAATCAGTAGAAATCTAAACTGTTAATGCGAATGTTTAATGTTTTCATAGAAAGCAAAACTGAATACTGCTGTGTTGTATAGTCACTAACGAAACAAATTGAAATAAATTACGAGTTCAGAAGCACTTTACAAGCAAAACTGAGGGAATAGAACATTAAACTGCTATGAAAAGCTGAAAGAAAAACTCTGTAACCTAGAGAGAAGAGAAAGATACATGATAATCAATGCATAGCAACAGACTGAAGGTATAAAAGAAAATGTGTTAAACCTGAAAGCCTCATAATGAGGAAGATACATTTTTATCAAATCTGCAACAATACCAGTTTCAGTACTAAAGAGCTGGGCAAAGAATCACCCTAGATATGTGAGCATTACTTGTTAACAAGGTAAATAAAACTTCAGTAGATATGAAATAGCAAATCACAAGAAAAGTAATTACAACTCCTATACAGCACTCAAAACTTTTAGGAAGCAGTCTTTGTGATATTCATGATGTGGGGTGGCGTTTTCAAGATAGAGTGGAGGATATAGTTCTGCCCAGCATGTTTATGACACTACACGACTGAATTGTGGTGTTTTGAAATTAAGCTTTGGGAAAAAAGTGACTCTTATAAAGAGATGATTGATGTATAGGGATAAATTGCACCAGGGTACTACTTCCATATACCAAAAGGTTTCTCAAGACTGAATTAAGAGAGGATTTATTATTTTTTTTTTTACTTTTGAGCTTAATCTTTTAATCTGAGAGTTTCTCTGTATACCCTCTTCTTTAATATGGCTATGCTCTCATAACTCAAGGGATAAGTCATAGAAGAAAGAAATGTAGGTTTTGAAAGCTGAAAAAAAAAAAAATCCAGGGTAGTGTCTCTTTTGTTCCAAGTTTTTGTACCCTTCCTTACCTTCCCCCATCTCGGTTCAAAAAACATTTCTTTAAACAAAATGTAACCTTTTTTAGGTTAAGCGGCTAAAATCTGGGATCAAGTGGGTTGATAACATAATTTTTGTGGCAGTCTCTAATTGGCTGAGGGCAGATGCAAAATGACTGAAATTAAGAGTTGGAAGGTCCTAACCCTATTATCCTTGAGATACTATTAGAATGTCTCTCTTGCTGGCAAGACACTGCCTTGGAAAGGAAAAGGTTTTCCAACTTTCAAAATAAATTTCTTTTTATAGGATCTGGGTGACATGGACAATGACCTCTTCAACAACACCCGTAAATCTAAAGGAGGTGGTGATCATGGTGGTGACGCTAAAAAGCAAGATGCAAAAGATCTCAAAGGACGGGTGACTTCCACTGGGAAACCAATATCTCCTGTTAAAGCAGAATCCAGGGCTTCAGAAGATGATGATGATGGTAGACATATTACATGAGCATAAACTATATCTAATATGGTCATAGGTTCAGAGCAATCCTCAGATCTAGATGTTAGATTTAGAAAAAAGTTAAGACAAGAAAGATCTAGGAGCAGACTATGAAAGTTGACTGTTTCCAGCAGTCCATATATGTGTAGATGGTCATATCATTCTGAAACCCCATTTTCTCATTTCATAAACCATTAACACCTGCAGGTGCTGGGAACAAGAATTCCCTGTGTACCCTTTTGTAGTCTTTCAATTCCAGGTGTTTTCTCTAGAACTGGTCCAGTGATTTTATGAATTAATCAATGCTGTTAAATATTAAATGATAATTTAATATGGTTTTAGTGGTATTCAGGGAAATGTGTACCTTATATTAGTCATGTTCTTATGTTGTTTTAGATATTGCAATCGTAAGTAATATTTATTACCAATGTTTTTCTTGTTATTTACATTAGTATTCTTCTAGAAGTTGGTGCTCTGAAATGCTAGGTAAACACTTGCTCAGCTGTGATTTTGTAAACATACATTATTTAAAAATCTTGCAACATACTTCATGCTTATATGATACCTGTATTGAGATGATTATTACTGAAATAATGGTGTTACTGGTTTGTTTACATTGTATGATAAGATGGAAGTTATTTGTGTGTATATTCATATAAATTTTGAAGAGAAAGAAGTACAGTGAGCATTTACTATATCAGACTAACTGGGAGAGACCCTGTCAGATAAATCAATATCTCCAATATAGCCAATTAGCTCATTATATTATACTTTCATTGGGTAAATCAGACTTATAATAGTCCAATAAATCTGAGAATAGTCTAAAGTGGCCACATGAGTCTGACACAAGAAATACTGTACCTGTGATTGTGTTAAAATGTATTTACAGTAATAGAACACATTACAATAGTACAGAAACTCTACTTTACTTACCATAGTTGTTGGTGGTACACTAGTACCTGTGGTAATTGTGGGGCTAGAAGTCGTGTTGAAGTTGTGTGAGGTGATGATGGTGGGGTTGGAGGCTATAGGGGAGGTAACTGATTTCACTCACACTATAGTATATTTTCTATCCATCTATCTATCTGTATCTCTGACACCTGTTCCCTCTTGGAACTCCTTCAAAGGGGTAGGCACAGCAATAAAGTCTGTATTTCTAGTGAACTCCAGTGCTGCTTCTTAGCCTTTCAAGCCTCACCCTTAGCAGGCCACTGGCAGATTTTAACTCTATCGCAGTGTTTGTAGTGGCTCCTACCATGTTCCTACTGACTACTACTACATAATGCTCCTGCCTCACGTTCCTACTCACTACTTGTACTTAATACCCCAGTCTAAATGTTCTTACCTACTACTTATATCTACTTCTTCCACCATTTTGCCAAAAGGCAAGGCTAGCACATTGTGCTCATCACAGGAAACTAGTTAGGAAGAATGAGCTTGTGAGTTAAGTGTTTTTAAGTGTTATTTGTGAAAAGAGAGATTATATGTTTGTTAGGTGAATGACAGTAGCCTACATGTGGGTGAGGCAGAAAGAAATGACAGCTATCTGGGTGATAGGAGCACAACTTGACAACACTGAAGTACTGACTCACTACGCAACCATTATCAACCCTGCCGATACTGGCAATATACCTCCTTGGTCATTAGCTGCTGACCAACTACTTCCTAGTATAGTAGTATATATTACACTCAATTCAACTTTTAGGTATTACCTTTACATAACTACAGCAGTACACTTGATTTACAAGGTATGCATAGGATTCACTGTCCTTCAAGATAAGAAACCTGAAGCTCAGGGTAGCCAGAACAAATGAATTGCAGTCCATATGGTAGTAATACTGCACTATATACATGTATTGATATTTACTTTTTGAGCAGTGAATAATCATTTTTGTTAATTGTAAATGTGGTGGACTCCATATCTGACAGAAAATGATGTTACACAAGTTCAGTCATGGAGTCCTGGGGGTGTTTCCAGGAATTTTTTTTATAGACATTGTATTTCTCATACTGAAAGAATATATCAATTCATACAATATATTGATATACAGAGTGTAACAACATAAGAATACAGTAGTACAGTACAATAATTTTATGTCCCAAAGCTGTACCATACTTACTTGATAATCACAAGCATGGGTCATCTGAGACTATGGTTGGATTTATTTGACTAATTCTGATCAATCTGATATTAGCTGATTTTCATTATATACAGTGTTTGATATAGTTAGGCTTTGCTGTAATATTATCCAGGACATGTAAGAAAAGATTATCAGCATATATTTACTTGAAATTATGTGTTGTATTACTGGTCCAACTCTAATTCTTACACCAACTCCTTAACCTGTTCTTTTCCATTCTTGTACATTCCTCTGACAGGAAATATATTATCTAACAACAGACTTCAGTAAGTTGATGTATGGTTTCTTGGTATGACTTTTTGTTGTATTGATTTCGAGGGAACAACTATCCTTTTTTTTTCCCATTCCGATTGGGATTTAAGACTGAGTGAAATTAAGCCTTAGCAGACATGTTTCAAGTGAAGATAGATTTGAGCTTTTTCACTTTATATAGTTCAGCTGTATTAGATGTTATTGTGTTTGACAGCCTTTGCTTTCAATGGGCACCTTCCCATCCCACCTTAACACTTTTATTGTCCTTTGCTTTGAATATCCTTTGGAACTTCTCATTCGCACACAACTTCCCTACTGCTGGAAGCAGTGCAGCTTTGGGTTGCAGGTGCCTTTAGAAATGGATACTGGGTAACACCAGGATGCTCACAGAAACTAGTCCTCGGGTAATAATGAGTATACTGTAAATGAGATGGCCTTAGGGCATTCAGTTGCTCAAGCCAGCTAAGCAAACAAAAAAAATCTTACTGTAATCATTCCTTGTTCTTGTATTTCTCATTTATTATCACCTTTATCTTTTCCCCAGTCCATTCCCATGTTCATTAGCTTTCTGAATTCATTGTTAAACAATCACTCTCTTTTCAGACCTTCTTTCTTTGCTTGCTGCCAGTAGTACCCATGTATTAACCCCATCATTATAGATACAGTGTCAAAGAACCTTCTAAAACAATGTTATATATTCTGGTTGTGGAAATTCATTTTCCATTTCATGTTTCTGAAAACATTGTATAGCTCTATATAGTAGTAACTGTATCTGCTTGCTGATTCTGGAGTCTTTTCTGATCATCTTATGTATTCACTATCAATTTAGTCAAATTCAAGCACTGTAAGATCACTTTTCCCAAAGGGATTATCATATCTGGCCTCTATTTCCATGTTATTCTGCATAAGGATGTGATCTAGTATTAATGGTGTATCTCATTCATGTGCTCAGTGACATCCTGATGCAGGAAATTTTCATGCACACATTCTATGAATTTGTATCATTCTCTTTTACTTGGTGATTTCCAAGTTATCCATCAATTTCTCTACAGATAAATACTTCATTATTAAAACTTTATTGTCTCTGAAAAGTTTTATGTTTTTGATAGATTGGGATGCGGACGACATCTTAAATTCAGATGATGATGCAAAACCAAAAGGGAAGCCAGTGAAAAAGCTGGTGCACTCAGGTAAGATTTTTACTGATGTGTTTCCTATTTAAAAGCAAATATATGTACTGCTTTAAACAATTTCTTTTGACTAAGGAAAAAAGTATTATGTTATAGAAATATGCCAGTAGCTTTAATTGGATAGAATACAAATGCAATGGTGTGTATCATTATATTTTAGTTTTTCTATGTTGCAGATGGACCTCCTCACTCTTCTGAAAAAGTTGCTGATTCTGAAACCAAAGGTAAAGATTTCAATGAAGAGTCAAGTAAGAAGGTTATGGCTAAAAGTAAATTAATGGCTGACTTATTCAGTGATACTTCTCAAGACTCCATGAAAAAAGGACTTGATACGTCTAAGTCTCCTATTTCTACTAATGTCAGAAAGGACAAAAGCAAACTAATGGCAGATTTATTTGGAGATGAATCGAGTAATCCGGATAAATTGACAAAATCCACTGAAAGGGAACAAAAAGATTCAGGTGGAAAAACTGCAAGACGAGGAGCAGTACGAAAGGGAAAAGATGACATTACCTTCGATGATGATGATGGTGAATTGCTTGGTGGTTTAGGAGAATCAAAGAAGAAATCTAGTGCAGTTTTTGAATCTTCTAAGAGTGGAAGCTTTTTAGATTCCCTATTATCTAAAAGCAAATCATCAGATTATCCCAAGATAGAGAAAGAAAAACGTGCAGTGTTTGTTTTAGATGATAAGTACAAGAATATGAGTAAGGGTGATAAGGAGGAGAACAATGGAGCTTTTGGGGAGTACACACCATCTGCAAGCAAGCCTAATAGTCCTCACAGAAGAACCCCCCAAAAGGTAGCCTCTAACGATAACTTTGACATCTTTGACTCTGAGCCAAGAAAAAGGAATCCAAGGTCAGCAACCCAGAAAAAAGCATTTAGAGTAGATGACGATGATATTTTAGGAAATATACGTTCTCGTAGAAGTGGAAGTAAAGAAGTTAAAGATATTAAAGAGACTGATACCAGCCTGTATAAAATGAAGTCAGACTCAGTGACTAATGCTGCAAGTTCTCCAACAAAAGTTCAGAATAAAGATGAATGGCTTTTTGGCAGTCCAGGAAATGTATCAGGGTCTATCAAGAAAAATATGGATGAAGCTTCAGTCATGGCTTCCATTGAGCAAGGATACAGTGGTAATAAGAAATCATCTCCCAGCAAAAGTCAAGATTGGCTGGGAAATATTTTGTCAAGTAAAAAATCACCTACTGTCTCCAAACAGGTGAAAAACTGATTCTTTGTAACTTTTATTTAACTTGCAATAGGATTTTTAATGTTGGATATGGGACAGCAAGAGTGCCATTTAATTCTCTCAGAAAAGTTCTTAGGGAGGGTGTCTTAGAGCTAGTTTCAACATTTACTTGCCTCCTTCATGTCTACATACAAACCCAAACTTTCCCCTCTTGAAAGGATGCCCTGGTGAAACTCTTCCTACATCTTTCTCTGAGCCCGAGTGGAATGAAAAGGATTCCTCATTATCAATTTTCCTGCTGTTGTCTCTTCTTAACCTCCTGGTATTACCTTTGTCTGTCTATTATTATGCTGCTGCCCTCTCTTTGTGCTGCACTTATTTTTTCAACCACTGACTGTATGAGCTGTCTACATGTGTCTTAGTCACTAAGGCTTGGATTCATAGTATTGTGACTGGCTTCAGGTACCTATAGTTTATATGTGGATTAACAGTCATTATGCCTCCTCCTTTCCTTGTACATTAATATTATGGAATTCTCTTTTTCTTTACCGTTTTTCCCTATTCCTGCAGTTTTTTTTGGTGTAACGAGTCAACACACATCCAAAGAGTGCATATTTACCTTTTCATTGTTTCATCTTACTCCATGTTTTTCCTTTCACTTGAGATGTCCTCAGTTAGGGAGATTTTGCCCATTCCATGCCAGTTACATACAGAAAAATATTTGAAAAAATGTATATTTTGTTATTCTTTTTTCTTAAACTGCAGTTTTCAAGCTCATACATGATTTCAAGGATTCAGATTAGTAAACTTCAAGATAAAATGAAGTTAAAGAAATTGATAAAATTAAGTTGGTGAGGTAGAAAAAAATACCCAATAAGGATTTCAAGTTTTCAGTGGATGATTGATTATTTTGAGGTACCCAATAAATCTAGGTAGTGAAAGGGTTAAGATGGTTTTGACAAAGCTTTAGAGCATGCTGTGTAACAGTTGTCAAACTCATGTAAAGGAGCCTTTATTTCTAGACAGCTTTTTAGAAGGAAATACATGAAGAATATTGTAGTTTCTATTACGAAGGCAGAATGCTTTGAACTTTTGCAATTTTCTCATATCTATATGTCCTCATCTTCTCTTCATGCATGCCAGAAAGCTTTAGGTTTGAGAAAATTTGCCCATACAGATTAATAACTTTCATTCTATGACAGGTTGTAAAGATATCAAAGAAGCTAAGGTGGTTTATGAACAGGCCATCATAACATCTTTGAATAACTTAAGAAAGTTTTGTAGGATAGTTTTGCTCAAGGCCCTCTGTTATTCAGTTAAGGCTAGAGGCTGTGTTTCTGTAAGAAGCCCCCTTAAGGGACATTTTTTGGAGGGTTAATCTAGCTCTGTATCCTTACTTGACAAAGCGAGTCGAAAGCGGTCCAACCTATAAATTGTCCCGGGCTAACTTCCAAACTTGACCCCCTTGCACTACCCTGTAATGTTGGTTTACTTTCCTTCTTCTGTTGGTATTACTTTGGTTTTTGCTTGTGTGCCCTCACCACTAGCTAGACCGCACAATACTCGGCAAGCTGCTGCATCACATAATTATTGTGTGTCCATCAGCAACTCAAGAGTGGGCTGTTTTGATAATTGCTTCTTTCCCTATATGTCAAAGCTTTGGAATCTTTGCAGTTTCTTGCTGAAACTTGACAGGGCTTTGACTGTATGTGTTGTACAGAGCCCCAGTTCACATTACTGTTGAGATATAATAGGTTTTTGGGTTAGGATAGCAAGTTTGATATTTTCAATACAATCTCCACAAAAGGTGTGGGTACTCAGTATGGACTATTCCTGCAGCTCATGTTGTCCTAATTTTCTCCAGTGCATTTGAATGAACCAGCATTTCTCCTATTGACTAAAGACATGGAAAGATGCCTTATGTCAGTTAGCTCTAACTAGCACACTTGAAATCACAAGGCAGTTGCCCATTAAAAAAAAAAATCATTGTGGAAGGACACTGTTTGCTGACCCCACCCAAAATCTTGCCTTACTATTCTGTGTAAAAAATGTATTTAATGTGATTCAGCTTACAAAAAAGCCAACCTTCATATCTGCTCTCATCAGGAGCCCTTAAAAAATTATCTGAATACATGGAACCCCCACATAAAGATGTCCTTAATAGTGACATTTCACAGTTACAGCAGTTGAGAATTAGGGTACAAACTAGTAAAAACAACACATAACTTATCACAGTTGTTGCAGATCTGAAAGGAATTAAGGCATTTGGAAGAAAAGAAAAAAAAAAGTGATTTTGGAAAGAACAGAAACATCCCCTGTCACATGCCAATTAACAGCCAAGTGCTTAGCAGAAATCTTTAACTGCCTAGACAAGTTTGTGGTCTTGCTAATGGTATGGATCTCATCCATGAATGTGCCCTGGTTTTCTCAAGAGGGTCTACAGATCATTCACGTGGCTATAGGTGAAATGATACCAAAAGGTGTGCCATACAGCTAATGTTGGTTGAGAAATGCCTCACATACAGTTGACAGATGCTCAGTCAAATGATTCAGGGATTCTGTAGACCAAGTAAGGATTATGGTTTCTGCCATGGTTTTGTTAAGGTACCTCTCATTAGGTGTAACTAGCAAAATCATTCTTTGGCATTCAATAAACATAATTGATATTACCTTTGCTAAAACCTGACAGACTTTCCTTGCGTGGCCCTAGGTACTTTGCCTTCGGAGGAAAATGTTTCAGAGGGGGGTCAAATTGTCATTAAGGGTATGTAATATCTCCTTATATTTTCTGAAGGTCCTTCCACCCTCATATGGGTATACTTTCAAATGCTTATAGGGCTTTGCCTGTAGAAGAGAAATGTTGGTTTTAAATTATG
The DNA here is from genome assembly GCF_036320965.1 of Panulirus ornatus. Lineage (NCBI taxonomy): Eukaryota > Metazoa > Arthropoda > Malacostraca > Decapoda > Palinuridae > Panulirus > Panulirus ornatus. Next base: position 21,018,590 of record NC_092280.1, on the reverse strand, counting down.
AAAATTCATTTCTTTACTATAATCAGAGGACTATAAACAACTTTTAATGTTCCTTTCTCTTCCTTCCCATCTTTCCTGTAGGGAAACTATTTCTTGGGCCCTGACCGTAACAAGCTTAAGGAAGAGACCCAGTGGTTAGAGGACAATGAAGAAGGCCAAGTAACTGGTGCTGGCTCACCCCTCTGTGATACAGACCTGGATGGGTTGTTGTGTGGTTGTCCATTCTATTTGAATGAGCATCTTCTGGTCTCATTATTTTTTGACTGTCAAAAGGGATGAATGCTCATGGATACAGCCAGTCTTTGGGGATAAATCTGTTTTAAACTCCTTGATAAAGAAGCGCTCATTCATATTTTCATGGGTTCTACCTTTGGTAAAGGAATGCTTTTTATCCCTCAAGATTTAAATATTAAGTTTTTTCTTCTCTGATTTTAGACAATAGGTTCAGAAATTCTTTTTGCCTTCCTACCATCCCATGTGTAACTGTAAGTGCTATCTTGATTCAAACAATGACCACTTCATTTGCACTGGTGAGAGATTGTGGTTGTGATACTAATGTTTTTATGCCTGCTTTTTTAAAACTCTGAGGCCTGACTAATGTTATATGGTAGAAATTTCAATATAGGTTTTAGGGGTTTCTTTGCTTTTGGTTGGAATTTATCCTCTGGAACTAATTTCTGGAGAAGCAAGGGACTGATCATGTTTTATAACAACAGAGAAGTTTTCCTCATATCAAAACTACTTTTTTAAATATTTCTCTTCATTCATCATTTTTTTAAATTACTCTCAAGAATCACAGTGTTGTGCTACTTCTAAGGGCAGGAAAATGATGACTCATTTGGAATGAGAAGTTCTTTGACAAGACTGTACTCTTAATGATGCTCCCATGCCTAAGGTGACTTTTCATTCCTGGTTTAAGCTTGAGCAGGTGGAGTCCAGTAACACTACTTCATTCATTATACCTGTATTTTTTTATATGCTTCTAACAGTTCATATCAAATTTGTGCATTCCATATTTTACCTTGTGTATAATCGAATACATTAGTCATAATATTTCACAAAAAAAGCTTATACATATGCATTATACTTCATTCCAGTTTATGTCCGAAGATAGTTCTTCAGTCTTAAAGCAGCCGAATTCAGCTTCACGGACTGTTTCAGTACCCGCCTCAAGTGATCCAAATTTAGGAGACAGTGTTGGAGTTTATGCTTCTTCCCCTCAAAACAATCACAATGTTCAGTCACTTCCAGTTCCAGCACCGAATGTAACATCCAATGCCCCTACTGTAAAGCCTGTGTCAAGCTCAACACCCATAGTGCCTACTATGACATCCCCAATGACCTCAAAAGGAGTACTAAGTAAGTGTTATCTTTGATTAGGAGACAAATAGTATGTTGATCAGTTTCACTGCCCATTTTGTATAGTTTAAGCATCATGTAGAGAGGTTGACAGGTCTGTGATGCATTTTTGTATAAATTTGTTGAACTTAAAAGCAGTGGGGTATCATCAGACTCATGTTCTTGGCACTTTACTCCTCAATTTGTTGTTCTTTTTCTATATCTTCTTCACTCCACTTTATCTTTGACTATTCACTGGCATTATGTGTATACATGGCATTTGTACTCTACTGCCTTTTGACTAACTGATTATTTTATTTCTCATCAGTATGCACTTGATATGCATGCTTACTTATTTTACATTCAGTTCTTCTATAAACTATCCATTGCATGCTTTTACTCCCATTTAATGCTCATTCAGCCATGCAAACAATTGTATTTGGTAATGTATTGCTTTCTTCAGTAATGTAGTGGAGTACATATTTAATACAGTTTCAGAGGAACTGCAGAATCAGTTTCTGATACAACAGCAGGCTCAAGCTCAAGCCACTTCTGTTGCTGCTCAGTTGAAATCCCAGCAAGATCAGATTGAGATGCTTGTAGCTCAGAAGCTTCAAGAGCAACAGCATCAGATGGTAGACTTAATGAAAAGACAACAAGAAGCTGTTTTGAAGAGGTAAATGTCACCTATTATAAAGAAAGCGTTGTAGCTGATTATGTTAAAATTAAAAGGTGTATTCTTACTCACAGTGTAAACCTTTCAAGTGGGGTCCAGTTACACACACATAAATCATATATATGTCTCCATGGCTGTTTGATTTTTTTATGGATGGGGTTGTTAGGAAGGTGAATGCAAGAGTTTTGGAGAGAGGGGCAAATATGTGGTCTGTTGTCAATGAGAGGGCTTGGTAAGTGAGACTGTTGTTGTTTGCTGATGATACTGCACTGGTGGCCGATTCAGATGAGAAACTACAGAAGCTGGTGACTGAGTTTGGTAAAGTGTGTGAAAGAAGAAAGCTGAGAGTAAATGTGAATGAGGTGGAATGTTATTTCATGTGTGGCTGGTGGCAATGGATGAAGGAAGCAAGTATGAATATGTACATGTGTATATATGTACATGTCTGTGTATGTATATGTATGTATACTTTGAAATGTATATGCATGTATATGTGCATGTATGGATGTTTATGCATATACATGTGCATGTGGGTGGGTTGGGCCATTCCTCGTTTGTTTCCTTATGCTACCTCGCTGATGCAGGAGATGGTGATTAAGTATAATAAATATAAATGAATATATATATATATATATATATATATATATATATATATATATATATATATATATATATATATTTTATTATTTTTTTTTATTATACTTTGTCGCTGTCTCCCGCGTTTGCGAGGTAGCGCAAGGAAACAGACGAAAGAAATGGCCCAACCCCCCTATACACATGTATATACATACGTCCACACACGCAAATATACATACCTACACAGCTTTCCATGGCTTACCCCAGACACTTCACATGCCTTGATTCAATCCACTGACAGCACGTCAACCCCGGTATACCACATCGCTCCAATTCACTCTATTCCTTGCCCTCCTTTCACCCTCCTGCATGTTCAGGCCCCGATCACACAAAATCTTTTTCACTCCATCTCTCCACCTCCAATTTGGTCTCCCTCTTCTCCTTGTTCCCTCCACCTCCGACACATATATCCTCTTGGTCAATCTTTCCTCACTCATCCTCTCCATGTGCCCAAACCACTTCAAAACACCCTCTTCTGCTCTCTCAACCACGCTCTTTTTATTTCCACACATCTCTCTTACCCTTACGTTACTCACTCGATCAAACCACCCCACACCACACATTGTCCTCAAACATCTCATTTCCAGCACATCCATCCTCCTGCGCACAACTCTATCCATAGCCCACGCCTCGCAACCATACAACATTGTTGGAACCACTATTCCTTCAAACATACCCATTTTTGCTTTCCGAGATAATGTTCTCGACTTCCACACATTCTTCAAGGCCCCCAGAATTTTCGCCCCCTCCCCCACCCTATGATCCACTTCCGCTTCCATGGTTCCATCCGCTGCCAGATCCACTCCCAGATATCTAAAACACTTCACTTCCTCCAGTTTTTCTCCATTCAAACTCACCTCCCAATTGACTCGACCCTCAACCCTACTGTACCTAATAACCTTGCTCTTATTCACATTTACTCTTAACTTTCTTCTTCCACACACTTTACCAAACTCAGTCACCAGCTTCTGCAGTTTCTCACATATATATATATATATATATATATTTATATATATATACCCTCCTCCGCACAGCTCTATATATAGCCCACGCATCACAACCATATAATATTGCTGGAACCACTATTTCTTCAAACATACCCATTTTTGCTTTCCGAGATAACGTTTTCGCCTTCCACACATTTTTCAATGCTCCCAGAACTTTTGCCCCCTCCCCCACCCTATGATTCACTTCCACCTCCCTGGTTCCATCCACAGCCAAATCCACTCCCAGATATCTAAAACACTTCACTTCCCCAGTTTTTCTCCATTCAAATGTACCTCCCAGTTGGTTTGTTCCTCAACCCTACTGTACCTAATAACCTCGCTCTTATTCACATTTACTCTCAGCTTTCTTCTTTCACACACTTTACCAAACTCAGTCATCAGCTTCAGCAGTTTCTCACCCAAATCAGCCATCAGTGCTGTATCATCAACAAACAACAACTGACTCACTTTCCAAGCTCTCTCATCCACAACATAAATATATGTACCATATTTTTTGGCATACTATATAGGACACTTTTTTGATCTTGGAGAAACTCTCTATTAGTCACCCAGTCATTATCTGTAAGTTACATTACCTGTACTTCTTGCTGAGGTATAGGTATTATTTAGCTGAATGAGGATAGTTATGATTAAGAGAAGACCAAAGGTACAACATAAGAAAAGTGTAAGGAATTATGTTTACAAGGTGAGGGTCTCCATGATATACTATGCAAGGGTCAGTGTATTTAGGCAAGTTGCATTATTATGTGCTTAGGTATATAGGATACAGAAAGATTCATTCTTTGCCTCTGATTTTTGAGATTTTCACCCTGAATCTGTCTTCATTCCAGGAATGAAGAGGCATCATTCACTGTAAGCCAGCATAATTTGAATCCTTCAGTTACAGAAAATTACAACCAAAAAGGTCTTGAGGTAAGAACTATGCATTAAAGTATACATTTCTTTGAAAGAAAACCAATGGTTACAGAGAACCATAATCCTGAGCAATAAGGCTTCAGCATTTTGAAAGTTTATCAGTAATTGATATTTTTTATACTTTACTGTCTTTTCCACTTTAAGATGAAGTCATTTATCAATAATTGACATTTTTTATACTTTACTGTCTTTCCCACTTTAAGATAATGTCAGGACAAAGGCTTTCTTTCACACACCCAATCTGCTGCTGTCATAGAATAAACTGGAATAGTGTATGGTACTAACAGTGAATATATGAATTAAAACTATTCCATATTTCATTGTAAAGATATGGCTTTTATACTTAAGAGACTACTTGTATATAAAAACTTACTACTGATGTAGCAATTGATAAAATATATAGAGGTCAGTAGGGAACATATTCTTTAATGATATACCTTTTTACAGTGATTAAGATTTTGTTTGAGAAGAAAACCAAAGAAATCCTTTACTCATGGTAATCATTAAATGGGTATCATGCCTCATCTTTTGATGGATTTCGAAGATAAATTTAAGTGAAGACTGCAAAGTGTTTGAGCAATAGAATTCAAGTACACAGAACTTTACATCCTCATAATGGATATGTATGTTATTGAATGAAGTGATTGATAAACATAAATTTATTGAGTACTGGAAATTTATAATGATGGAAGTGTGGAAACAATACTACTAACATATGAATTTGTAATAGAATGTAATTGTTCACTTATTGTTTTAATTCGATAAATTTTATGGATTTAATCCTAACACTAGATGGTATTTATATGGTATATCATTTTTTTCCCCATACACTTCAGATGGTACATATAAGGATTCGTTAATGTTAATGATGTTCTACAACTTTCCACAATTTGATATATATTGTAGTAGATTAGTCCTTTTTCCTGTGTGTAAGTTTGTTTCTTAAGACACTAGAAAGAATAATACAGTATGACTGTATTACTGCTCAATCAAAATAGATATCCATATAAACTGATTGTGCAGATGGAAACAGTGATACTCTCTATTTTATGGGTGTAATAATAGCAAAAGGGACACAGTAGCATACTCATTTGTCAAGCAGTGCAACAGCAGTGTCTTTTAATCAGAGATATATATTGTATTAGTCACAGGGTGGAGGAGAAGGCAAAGGTTCTAGGACTTCACTCTGTTTCCTTTTAAAAACATTACTTTACTTATACTTGCATTTACCTTCAATCTCCACTTACACACATCATAAATCACACAACCTTTTGCAACTCATCTTCACTCTCCACAAACAACACGGTGTCATCTGTGAACGGGCTCGCCACCATATCTCGCCGCCACACTCCATATCAGCACCCCAATTCCCTAGTTTTTGTTTCATTAGTAGCTATTACTGTAGTATTTCATGCTAAGTGAAGCAAATGATGAAACAATAGCCACTTGTCCTAGGGCATCTAATGTGGACAGTGTGGTATGGGGACTGTGTAACATCACACCACATTTTCTTAAATTTTTTTTTTTTCCTCCAGTGATGCCTCGGAAGGGTTATTCTAAAACATTTTCTTTTGCTATTCCTGTCTATCATCTGTAAATTTCCTTATTCAGTAATGCAGTGGTGATCTTTTCCAAAATATTGTAGACTTACTAAAAGATTTTGTGAACTTTCTCCTGACTTTACATAAATTATTTTCCTCCTGTATCCCAAACTTAATATGTTTTTTCACTCAAGTTCATTCAAGTGTGTATCAATATTCACAACTGATCTGTATGTGATGCTATATATGTTCATGAAGTCTGTGTGGAATATTATGTATGTCCAGTAAGTCATGAGTCTGGTTAATGGAGGAATGCTCTCAGAATATTTCAGTAACTTTACATTAAGGAAGTGGCTGTGCTTAGAGAGATTTGAAGACATTATTATGATGTGTATGATATTAACTTATTTTGTTTCCTCAAGGTTGATTTAAGAACTGCAGAAGTAGAAGTTGCCAGGTTAAAGGCAGAATTGGACTTGCTTCGTAAACAGCATGCTGAAGAAGTGGCTATGCTTGAAGAGGGTTACAGGTAATGTCTTTTGTTTCAAGGATAGCAATATATTCAGGTCGTAATTTTAATGTTTGCCATTTGCCTTTACTATAGTGAACTTACTTTTAGCAAGTTAATTGTGTAATTAAGAATTTTTGAAAGGGATGGGTGCTTACTCGGTGAAGTCATAGTACACAGTATTCCTTCTCACCATGAGATACAATCTATCTACCTATCTGTATCTCTGATGCCTGTTCCCAGCTGGAACTCCCTCATGGGCGTGGCTACGGCAGCAGCATCTTCATAACTAGTGAACTCCAGTGCTGCTTCTTAACCTCTAGTTCCTCACCCTTCAAAGGCCACTGACAAAGTGCAGTGTTTGCAGAGGCTTTTGCCTAATGTTCCTTCTGACTACTTCAACCTAATGCTCCAGCCTGCTGTTCTTACCTACTACTGCTACTACCTAATTCTCCTGCTAAATTGTTCCTATCAACTCCCTCTATCCACTGCTTCTGCCATTTTGCCAAAAGGCAGGGTTAGTACATAGTGCTCTCCACAGGAAAATCTAGAGTTATGAAAAAGTGTTGTGGGAGTTAAGTGTTGTTGAGCATTATGTATGACAAGGAGAGATTGTATGTTTCTAGGCAGATTGCTAGTAGTCCACATGTGGGTGAGGCAGAAAGAAAAAACAGCTACCTGGGTCAGAGGAAATACAGCTATAGTCCAATTTTTCAAAAAAAAGTTTGTACATCGTGCACACTTTGCCAACCCTCTCCCAGCTATAAAATATCATCAGGGCCCTGTGAGATGCCGCCCCCATGCGCTGGCAGGCTGAAACCTTATGCACAAACAGTAATTCAGGCAGATGACCATGGCCAGCCACATAGTAATTCATTTATCTCACTTTTCTATTTCTATTTCTTATTTTCATCATTATTTAGGTAATTTATGCATGTCATAATGACAAGATATGTTGTGTACATATGTCTGAGGTATTTAGATGCATGTAAACAAACTATGAAAATATACAAGGTTTCTGACACGTTTACAAATTGCGACACGGCTGCTAGGCATCCCTTTCAATTTGGCACTAATTTTTTATCCCCTTTATAGTTCATTCATTATGTGTTATGTTTTATAATGCATAAATAAAGATGTATAGTGGTAATAGATGATGTTTTGACGAGTGCTGATGAGGTGGCATTCAGATCTGCTTAGTGTCCCTTGAAATCCAGCTATTTAATAGTTTTTGTGCCATTTACATATGCTCATCATTATTAGTGTAAAAAGTTAGAAATCTGTTACACTAGAGGAAGTTTCTCATTTTGCAACCATCAGCAATAAATACTTGTTTCTATTAGTCTTTTTTCCCCCAGCTATCGGATTTTTTAAGAAATATTAATACTAGACAAGGAAACTTTATGGTAACGCTTTGATAAAAGTAACGACAAATCACATTTCATATTTTACCACAGATCTGACATTCATATATGCAGCTTGCAATGAACTCCATGTCCAAAGGATTAAAGTTGTTTCTGTTATGCTTGGGATTATAATTATTTTCTCAAGGAATGAATCTCCAGTGGTGTGTTGGAAACCAATGGGAAAATGAGTTTTATGTATTGATATTCCTCACATTTGCCAACAATTTAGAAATTTATCTATTTTAGAGTTGCCCTCTGCCAGTGGCCTGTTAAGGGTGGGTCACTAAAGGCTAAAAACTGGCACTGGAGTTCACCATTCATGGAGAGTTTTACCTTGGCCACCCCCTGAGGGAGTTCCTAGATGGAAAGGGCTTCAGAGATATAGATAGAAAGATTATCTATTCTGTTTTATAGGAGATAAATATATGTGGGAGAACACATTTTCCATTTAATACATATCATTCATATCTGTCTATAATAACTATAACCCCTATGCATCCTTCCACCTAGGAAGGATCATGGCAGAAAAATCTCCAAATTGCCTTATCCATACACACCTCCTTAGCATGCTTCATCACCCTCACATTTTATTTCCTATTACAGAATGCTAGTTGTCTCCCTATCAGTTTGATTCCTTCAGTTTCACTCCTGTTTATTATCTTTATCAGCCTATCATCATTTGTCCTCCTCAGATGAACAGCCCACTTTAATTTCTTTTTTTTACCTGCTCTATGACACCACACTCTACATCTTTTCATCTCCCTTACACTTTAGCATTATATGCTCCACCTCATCTGCTGGGACTGTAAGCATCCCTCACATAGCTCAAGCACCCCAGTTCCAACAAGCCTCTGTTCCTTAAAAGTCACATAATTTAGAATTAGAAGAACTTTGCTATCCTTTAGTCCTTTCCTTTGTGTTCCTAGTCATGTCTACCTTTCCACTCTCCTTCCTATCAAAAAACATTGACTTTCTCCGACCAGGATTTACCTTCAATTTTCTTCTTTTATGCAGTCTAAAACTCAAGTAACACCATCTGATTTTATTTAACTCTCTGCTAACATCAGTGAATCTTCCACAAATAAACTAATCACCAGCAACAAGGTCTTCATATCCAACACACACTTTACTCTTCCTACTCAAATTCTTGCTTTGATTATTCTTTCATATACATAGATTAAGGGTCATGGTAATATCACACAGCCCTGTCTCACTCCTATGCCTAATTCACAACTTTAATTCATCACATCATCCTTTTCCACACATCTTCCTGCTTTTTGCCGAATGATTTTGTTACATCTAGTGACTTATCTTGTAGACAATAGATGCATTTTAGTTCACTGTACCATGTGCCTTTTCTGTGGCTTTGAATGCTGTGTAAAACTTTCTTGTTTTTACTGTATACTATTTTGCCATTATCTTCAACTTTTCCCAGAATCCTCTTCCTTTCTACTTCTCTCCTGCACTTGATTATCTTCTTCACCTTTACAGCATGTATTCAGAAACACCCTCCTTAGTATGCTCAAATGAGCTGATTTTTTTCTGTTTCTTCATTTATCTTTATTACCTCTTCCTTTGTATGAGGTTATTGTCACTGCTTCTGTCAAGTCATCTGGGGCTGTACCACTTTTCCATATACAAATATTTAGTGCATCCATTTTCCTAACACATCATCCACATTTCTCAGTAATTCTTCAGCTGTAATATCCACTTTGGGGCCTTTCCCATTTTTAGCCTGCTTTCAGCTGCTTTCATCTTATATTAGAATTTTCCTTTTCCTCATTTCCATCCCCATGCATTATATTACTACCTCAATTCCATCCTTTGATGCTTCAGCTCCTTAAAGCACACCTATCTGATTTATTTAGAAAGCATTTTTCTTCATCTATTCTTTCAGCTTCTTTATATTTTTTCAGCTTTTTTCATATGCTGTGTAAATAGAAAAACAGTTGTTTCTCTATCACTGATATCTGAAGAAATTTATACCTCTTTTAAATTCTTTTAGGAGGAAAATGGACATGGAGAAGGAAATCCGGGATCAGGTAGAAAAGCGGCTTAGGGAGGAGCGGGACAGCATATTGTCTGACTTTCACGCCAAAATGTCATTAGTTCAGGTATTTTTTTTCTTCTGTATTACCATTATGTAAGCTGGTTGTTCCACTTTAAAGAAATTTTGTCACTTTTAGTTAGAAACCACATTTTCCTCTATAATGTATGTATTTTCATCCAAAGTAAGTTGTTCTTGCAGACTTGAAAATTTTTCAACTTCTATACCCATGTTAATACAATGCTCACCAATGTTTTTGATAACTTATATCCTTGTGTATAACTTAAGAAAAGAACCCTTAACCCAGTGCTTATTTCATAAATGCAGAAGAATATCTTTTAGTCTTTCTCACTCATAGACAAGAAGTCTGGCTCATAGGAACATTTACACACATCATGTTAACGAATCACTAATCTTTCACTGTTTCATGGTAACAAATATCAGGTAGGGAGGGTGTCCAGGAGATCCCTAACACTTTCTGCTGAGGACATGTATACATGTATCTTCTTTCTTATTATGAGAGAATAGTATAGTCATAACGTACTGGTTGATGCTATAGCATATCCTACTTGATCCCTAAAGAGGCTTCTTTTTAAATTCTTAACTCATAGAGAGGATTGCCCTTTTCCAGGAAATACCTTGCCTTTTGTTACCTGCCTCTGGGAAACAAATCACTAGTGTGTATGCTTTCTCCAAACATTTTATGAATCACACAAACAGTCCTAAAGCTTTTTTGGTGTAGCTAAAATCTAAAAATAAATTTTACTAGGGTCTCTCTTGAAGAGCAGGCACCTTACAATATTCATCCGTGTCTGTGTGTCCATTGTACTCTTATCCATCATATATTTTGCAATCCAGGAGAGGGATTAGGATAAAAGTTTACAGAGATGTTACTCCCTACCACATGATGTGCCGTAACTTAAAACCCTGTGTTTTATATTGAAGATCAAGGTTACTATTAGGATCATAGCATTTTTGGTTTCTGCTGCATAACTTGAACAAGAGGAAAATTACAATACTTCTGACAAATATTACCCACCAATGGACGATGTGTTACACCCTATCTCTTGGCCATATTTCTAAAGTTTATGTCACAGACGAGGTTATAGTATTCAAAGCAGTGGTTATGATATATTTGATTTCGTCTTCAAAACTTTAGAACCAGTACAGGAATTAGGATGCTACATTGTGCACACATTACCAACCAGTATTTCATGATTCATCCATAACCTCAATCTGTGACCTCAACCTTGAATTCAAGACCCAGGGGTGGATCATTGCACAGTCTGGTAGTTGGTAATATCTTAATTCATCATTTCAGTCCTTCTACTGGTTCTAAAGTTATGGAGTGGAAATGAAAAATACCATGACCCGCGCTGTGACTGCCATGACTTTGACTAACATCCCAACCAAGAACAGAGCTTTGGAATTGTGGAAGGGGTTGTTGTTTTCTTCCTCTCTCATTTGAAAACCTCTCTCTGAACTGATGGTGACCAACTTCGGGTTGATATTTATGTTCCAAGAACCATAGGGCTGGTTGATACAGATGGTTAGGGGATGATAACATTGGTGATGGATGGTGGTAAATGGTGGAAGGAAAACCCAAGCAGAGCCAAAGGCTGCTATTACCAAACAGAGCTTAGAGACAGGCGAGAGACATATACCTCAGCAGAAGGCAGCGAGTTTAGAGGTTGCTAATCCCTAGGGATCCCAGAGGCTCTCTAATGACGTATGAGATGCCAATGGAAAGAGTTTTTATTGTTTCAGAACTTAAATATTTTGGCATTTTTTAAGCATACATATATTGCTGATAAAACTCTTGTTCTGTCAGGAAGAAAAAGAGAGTCTGGCTTCATCTTACGAAGTCCAGCTAGCAGGTGTCAAGTCTGAATGGTCACATGCAGTGGAGCGCACAAAAGAATTATATTCAGGAATGGTCGAGCGTATGAAGGAAGAACACCAAGCAACCCTAGAGAGAATGATTAATCTCAAGGAACTAGAAGTGAAAGCTGCTTTGTCTGCCTCAGGGCATGTCAGGTAAGGCTTCACCTCTGTTTACCTGTTAAGCGAGATGCCTTATTTACTCTAGGATCGTTCCCAAGTATGATTGATCAGCTTGTTGAACAGCTTTTACTGCCATGATTCATCAGTCATGAAAAAATTTTAGTTAAATGATACATTTGAGGTTAAGCAAGTCTACACTTTGTTGATTCCCGAGTAATACCTAAGGATGATCACTTAATTAAAAGTGCAAGGTTTAACAGTTTTAATATATTGATGTTCTATGTCCATGAGCAAAGAGAGAAGAATGTGTCACAACAATGCATTACTAGATCAGAAAACTTTCGAAATAAACAAGTAACATAGAGAATGAGGAAACTGTAGAAGTATTTACTGCTGGTAGCAGCTGGCTGAACAAATTTTGTTAGGTTTTAAGGTACATATTGCAATGAATAAGTAAGACACTTACCTACCCCTTCCTTATCTCCAACAAACTAGCAACCCTTTCCCCTCAGCATCAACATTCTAGGATCAAGGGAAGTTTAATGGTTAAGTATACCATGCTCAATGTGTTAAGTAATGTTATGATCCCGAAACCATTTCAAGCAGTGCTTGACTGTACTTGTTAGTGTACTAAATTTAGATATCCAGTGGGTATTTCACACGCATTTTGCTTTTCTAGTATCATACCTGTTCACCATTTCCCACATTACTGAGGTAGTTCCAGGAACAGATGAAATTATAGCCTTGTTTGCGTACATACATTCTCTAGCTGTCATGTGTAATACACTAAAACCATAAAACCCAATCCATAATCTGGCCCTACAGACCTTTTCATGGTTTTCCTCAGCTGCTTCTTAAGTCCTTATTCAGTTTATTGACAGCACATTACCTCCTGTATACCTCATCGCTACAATTCACTCTGTCCTCTGGATGTCCTATACTCTACTGTATGTTCAGGTCCCGAGTACTTTAAACTTTTGAACTCCATCCATCCATCTCCAGTTTGGTCTCCCACTTCTTAAACACTCCACTTCCAACATATATCCTCTTTGTCAACCTTTCCTCACACATTCCATCTATATGTCCAAACCATTTCAAAACACCCTCTTCAATTCTTTCAACCATACTCTTCTTATTACCACCCCTCTCAACCTGTCATTTCTTAATCAACCCTTGTCAAATCACATAATGTCTTCAAACATTTCCTTTTCAACACATCTGTCCTCTGAGCCTGTGCTTTGCATCCATACAACACCCTTGGGACTTCTATATCATCATATATAACCATCTTTGCCTCTTCTCTATCCACACATTCCTCAATACTTCCATTACCTTTGCCTCCTCACCCACCCTATGACTCACCTCAGCTCTCATGGTTTCATTACTTGCCATGTCCACTCCCTGGTATCTAAAACACTTTACTGCCTTCAAGTTTTCTCCACTCAAACCCCATTAAACCTGTCTCTCTCCAGTTAACCTGATAACCTTTCTTTTATTCACATTTACTCTGAACTTTCTCCTCTTACACACTCCCAAACTCAGATATCAATTTCTGCAGTTTTCACTTGAATCTACCACCAGCATCATGTCATCAGCAAAGAAAAACTGACACCTCCTAAGCACCCAAGCCCTTGAAAGACTGCAGACCTACTTCTGTCCCAAAAGCCCTCGCATTCATTCTTAAAAAGAATATGTACTTTCATATATTGAACCAAAAGCTCTCCTAACTACTGTATTTTAGACTTTTCTACTCTATTTCAGAGTTGATCAGTCTATAGTTAACTTTCCTATAAAGCTACTCTTTTTCAAGACCTTATTTTTCTCTAACTCTGCTCTGGATGATTCTATAGCTAGTCTTCTCCATCCAATCATTCATCTACCTGTGAATTGTGAACTGTAATAGTCTGGAAGTGAGTAGTTGATGTGAGCCTAGTGACAGTCACTGACTGGTTGATGGTGGGCCCAGAATGGGCATATCACTACCATCATGGTGTTGTAAATTGTGAAGGTTGGTGCCCCCTTACTGGAAATCGTCAAGGTTGGAAGGTCCTGACCCATACATTCTCAGAGATTAAATCTCATGCTTGTGGGACACCTACTTGTTAAGGTTTTTCAGCTTTCAAAACTGACAGAGCTTCTCATGAGACCTTGTTTATGCAAGTTGTAAGTTTGGAAAATGATTTTTTTTTTCAAAGTCTTTGTTTTCTTTTAAATTCTGATTATGTACGAATAAACTTTTGACTGTAGGGAAGTTGAGGCAGTGATGACACAGTTGGAGAGCAATACATCTAACCTCTCTGAATTAACATCATCTATCAATATCCGCCATGACTCTGCATTGGAATTAACACAGAGGGCCCTGAAGGTGAGTTGATAAAGTGTTTTTGTGTAATTACATATCCATAAGGAAAGGGGAGAAAGAATACTATACTTTTATCTATTGCATGTTTTAGAGGGGTGACTGAGAAGGGGCAAGAGTAAGGGCTGAAAACCCACTTCTCCAGTATCATCATTTCTACGAGCAGGAAGGAACAGAGTAAGGAGTTGGGAGAAGATTTTCACTTGAACGTTGAGGAAGGGAATTTGAATGGTCATGGAATGAAAAAAATTAATATAAAAGTGCTGTATTTGATGAGAGAACCCTGAACATTCTAGCTATGAGCATATTGAAGTTACCAGACTCCCTCTGCATGAAGTTACACTGCAAGTGAAAAGTCACCTTTGGTGAGGTTGTATCACTTGGAGCACTGTCTCTTCAAAGAACTTCTAACTCCAAAGGTGTCCAATTTCCCTGTCATTGGAATGCATACAGTCTTTGGCTGCAAGAGCCTCTGGAAACAGGTCCTGGGAAACACCAGACTCTTCCTTTGGAAGAAGTCTTTGGTTAATGATATATAAATATACAGTAAACATTCAATTTAATGGACTAATAGGGGAAGGGGTGTCCATTAAATCCGAAAGTCCATAAAATTGAATGTAACCTATTTCTGTTCTACATTAATTTCAGATTACCTAGCTTGTAAGGGTTAGAAAACTTTTTTTATAAGCAGATTCCAAAAGTGGAATTGAATATGGAGCCAATTGTAACTCAAACATGAAGATGACACCACAGTAAGGTCTTACTTTTGTTTGCCACTTTCAGCACCTCTCAATGGACCCTCCAGCATCTAGACAAGCTACATAACATTAATACTCTGGCAAAAAGGTCTACCAGCCCATTATATTCATCCTTTTTCATAAAAGCTATAAATCCATACGTTACACTAACTACCGTAGAGTTGTGTTACTGCTTCCTTGTACTTAATTCATAAAGTACATTATTTTACATCTTATTTGTACTTTATTTATGAATTTTAAACAGATGAAGGAAAAGCAATTAGTTGATTTTGAAGCACAGCTAGCAGCATCACGTGCTGAGGCAGAAAGTGAGAGGGCGAGATTGAATACTCTTATTCAGAGGCTTGAGAATACCCTTGTTCAGCAAGGATCAGAGGTAAGCTGAAGAATATTTATCAATGTTATTTACATTAAGGTTGTAACTTAAGAAGCATGAACCTTTCTTCCCAAGCATTTTAACTGATTATGCATATTCTTCTTCATATAACTGATTCAGAGACACTCACTTCAAATTCAGTATAAGAATTGTCGAAAAATGAAATTAACTGAACGAGATAGCATACAAATGTTTAAAAAGTTATATGATAGTAGAGAACGTTCAAGAGATGGGGCCCCGCAAGTGCAAAATTCTCTCCATACAGTATAAATACATAATTACACACTCAGTGTTATCTTCGAAACTTGGGGAAAAATTCATGACTGTCTTTGTCTGAGCAAAGTACCACAAAACCTTAAAATAAGGGCAGGGATATTAAGCCTCATCAGGCCTCATGTGCCTTCACTGAAAAGCAAAGAGGGTCAAAAGGATCCTTTTTAGATGTCTTAGAGGCTATTCAAAAATTAAATACCTATCTCATTTACAGACTCTTTGAAATAGAGGGCAGGGAGTGGGGTATAAGAAGTACTTTTGGGGACTGATCAACAGCATGAAGATTGATGCTATTTTAGATACTCTGGGACATTCAGACACAGATACACAAGGATTTCAGTGATCCTGTAGAAAGATTAATATGCACTGTTAAATGTGGAACAGAACAATCAGGTATATTTATGTTTTGGTACTAAAAGAAAGGTTCAGAAAAATGTAGGACATACAGGATAAGTGTACTAGCAGCTGAAAGGTTCAGAAAAGTACAGGGCATACAGAATAAATGCTTGTTAGGTAAATGAATGATTTTAGAAAAAGTTAGAGATATGGAGGTCGACATCTAAGCCCTGAAGGATCTAGCTGAAAAGTGGGTGGCACCAAAATCAGAAAAATTAGTAAAACAGGAGGTTGGTAAACATAAATCACTGCTTATATTTTGACACGGACAAGATCATACACTGTGTAAAGTTGAGAGAGGAAAAAAGGAAGGAATGCTCATTGAAAGATGGGAAATGGAATTCATAACTAGAGACCAAGGCTCTGTGTTGAAATACAAGTGAAAGTCAAAAAAGAGAGGGATAGTTTGGTAAAACAAATTCAAAAATCAAAGGAAATTTAGGATGATATTGGCAGCATTTCAGCCATCCAGCATTTCAAGAAATAAAGAAGCAAATAACATGTATAATAGAATAAGGTAGGTAGGTAGTAGTTGGCAGCAGCCAATAACCAAGATGTTTCATTAATAGTACTATCAGTCTGGGTCTTTTCTTTCTGTCTCACCCAAAGGTGGACTACTGGCATTCTATACTCAAACATACAATATCTTCTTGTCGTATGTAACATTTGACAACACTTAACTCGTAGCTCATTCTTCTTAACTCTAGATTTTCCTGCAGTGGGCACTATGCACAAGCCCTAACTAGTGGTAGTCGGGAACACTTAAACAGGAGCATTAGGTAGAAACAGTAGTTAGGAACATTAGGCAGGAGCATTACGAAGTAGTAGTCTGTAGGAACATTAAGTAGAAGCCTCAGCAAACACTGCACGAGAGTTACCCTCTTCAGAGGCCTGTTAAGGGTGAGGCATAAAGGCTAAGAAGCTGCACTAGAGTTCACAAGACTATTTTGTGGCCACCCCCTTTGGGGACTTCCATGTAGGAAGAGGCATCAGAGATACAAAAATATAGAATAAGAAAGGAGAAACAAAGATATTTTGAAAAAAATGTTAAGGAAAATTTTCCATAACTTCATTAGGAATAAATTGTTAGTTAAGGAGCTGCCAGTCAAGCTAAGGGACTCAAAGGATTGAGTTGCAGAGGATGATGAATGCATATGTAAGAAACTAAATGACAAATTTAGTGTTTTCATGGGAGAAGAAACTATAACCCCTACACTGATGAGATACACTAAGTAGAAGATTTAAGAAAGCAATAAGAATACCTAAGTCTTAATGCATACATGGCTCATGATCCTGTTGAAATTTCACCATATGTGGTGAAGATGTGTGAAGATACATTTGGTACAACTTGAAATCTGTTAAGGATGTTGCTGGTGAAAGGCAGTGTGACAAGTAGATCATAAAGGGCAAACATCATACCTATTTATAAGAAAGGAGGATGTGCAGAGGTACAGGCTGGTCTCCAAATGAGAAGGATATATAGGAATAATTGATAATATGTTAATGTCTGCATGTATCTTATGCATAGAAGCCTTTAATCTCTATTTGTTAATAACTACTACACTGATCTAGGTTGAGAAAGAACGATGGAGATTAGCTCAAGAACAACTGAAAATTGAAGTAGAACGTCAAGGACTTGTGGAAGAACGACGCCATTTGCAGGTATGTCTTCTTAAAAATATTTGTAGAATTCTTATTTAAGTAACTATCTCTTGAACTGTTTATGTCAATCCATGCATAAAACAGTATCCATACTGTGCCCATTTATGTTGAAAGATCATCCTCTTTAAAAGTAACAGTAAACTCATTAAAGCTCTACAGTAATAATGAAGAAAGTTTTTGTAGTGTTACTGAATGCTTTGCCTGGCCTTAGAAGAAAAAAGAATGCAATGTGTCCGATCAGTTAGATTCTGACATTTTTTGTTTTTACTGCTTGATAAAGTTTTCTTATATACATGTCTTATTTATTTATCATACTTGACTGCTACTTCCCACGCCAGTGAGGTAGCCCAAGAAACATATGAATAAAAACCCATCCACCCATATATATACATACATGCTCATACACATACATATACATCTCAACATATATACATACACAACCATATACGTATATACATATGTACATATTCATCCTTGCTTGCCTTCATCCTTTCCTGGCGCCACCCCACCCCACAGGAAAAAGCATCGCCAACTCCTGCATCAGCAAGGATGCGCTAGGAAAACAGACAAAAAAAGGCCACATTCATTGACACTTAGTCTCTAAATGTCGTGTGTAATGCACCAGAACCACAATCCCCTATCCATATCCAGGCCCCACAGACCTTTCCATGGTTTACCTCAGATGTTTCAAATGCCCTGGTTCAGTCCATTGACAGCACATCGTTCCAAAGTATTCTATTCCTTGCACACCTTTCTTCTTCCTGGATGTTCAGGCCCCAATCGCTCAAAATCTTTTTCACTCCATCCTTCCACCTCCAATTTGTTTTCCCACTTCTTCCCTCCACCTTTGACACATACATCCTCTTTGTCAACCTTTTGCCACTCATTCTCCCCATATGTCCAAACCATTCCAGCACACCCTCTTCTGCTCTCCCGACCACATTCTTTGTATTACCACACATCTCTCTTAACCTTTCATTACTTACTCGATCAAACCACTTCACACCACACATTGTCCTCAGACATTTAGATTCCAACACATCCACCCACCTCCGTACAACCCTATCTATAGCTCATGCCTCACAACCATATTATATTGCTGGAACTACTATACCTTCAGACATAACCATTTTTTCTCTCTAGAGAACTAGAGTTATGGAAGGAGTAGCATTACTCTTAAAGTAGGAGTTATGGGAATGTGTGAACGAGTGTAAGAATGTGAATTTTACTACAAATGAAAGTGGTTGGTAAGAGATGGGTGATAATTATTGCTTATGCAACTAACTATAAGAAACGTAATGACCTTGGAAACCCCAAATTACAGATTAACAAAGTTTAAATGTCAAAATTTCATTTCCCCTGAACCTTACTCCGTTCAGATAAAGATCTGTTTAGCACGACTGCTGCTGCTGAGTGGACGGTAATCATGCATGTTGATTGATAATGTGCACGCCTCGGACAGTAACGTAAATGTTTAAAAATTATTTAATGCTCGTGTTCTTGTCGGGCAATGTACTCGCTGAAACGAGTGCTAAACTCTTACGAAGCTTAAGACGAAGGCAAGGAGTATGGGAAAACATGAAAACCGCCATTATAGTTCCTTCCACGAAGCAGATGTGGATGACAAATGGAGGTCAAACATTATCTGTGCCGAGTTGCAAAAATGTTTCATGTTTCTCAGGGCAGCCGCTGGCTTTTTTTTTTTTTTAAATACGAGTTTGAATAACATTTGAAATACGAGGAACTATATTTTAATATACACAAAATAGATTACCGACTGAATCCTAAAGTTCAAATTATTACGGCTTTCCAATTATATGTTATTGAATAGAATTGCTTTTTTTTTTTTTATACAAACACGAGTTTTGTTTCCAGTTTCTTACTGATGAAAATATATATTAGAAACTGTGAAGATGACCAGCAGTCCACCGGTTAATGAAGCACCGAACATTTATAGTAAAAAATAGACACCATCGTCACTGATCTTTTAAAATGATATATATTCAAAATATTGACCGACTGTCTGTCTTTTGTTTTGGCAACCATAACTCGTGAACATGCTTGAAAAAGACTATACGGTGGTAACTACGCAAAGGTCCCGTAGTTCATTGGTGGAGAACTTGCCCACAGTTTTCCATTACGAACTGCTCTACTCTCACAATGGTCACTATATATATATATATATATATATATATATATATATATATATATATATATATATATATATATACACACACAAGGTCAAAACATAAAAGCCAAGTAGCGGGGCAAACATCTACAAACTAGGTCATTCCTACCGAATCATCAGTTAACATGATTCAAATTAAGTTTGGGTGTATAAATAACTGCCTTGCGTGGACCAAGACGATTAATGCAATTTCTCTCATGTCCTTACATAACCTGTGGTCAGGTGAAACATGATCAATAAACCTCACTGGATATACAACACAATTCTAAACACTAACCAAACAACACAATTCTAAACACTTACCAAACAACACAATTCTAAACACTTACCAACAACACAATTATAAACACTTATCAAACAACGCTCGAGAAATAAAATATCAGTGAAAATGATCACCCTGCCATGAGCTAGTAGGGTGTGTGTGCATATAATACATACAAGACATGGCACATATGTACAAGGTTAAGATACAGGGGAATAAGATTATAAAACTCGCCGTGACACATAATTACTAAAAAACTCTGCTCGACTCATACAAAATTAGTTGAAATAAATTAATGAACTAATTTATTACAGTACTTACCTTCCGTCGCCAGGCAGTTAACGACCAGCAGGTCACACGAGTGACGAGGCGTGTAGGAATATTAATCATTTTTACCATGTCTCCATGTAATTGCTTTAAATCCAAGTACCGTATATCATTTATTATAGCATCATTACGTTCAGGTCGTTTATAATTACATTATTTTCGCCACAATTTGTCTACCAATCAAGTGACAAACTGTTTTCAACATGTTCGCCACACTGTACGGGAAATGATTTTCATCATAATATCCACTAATTCTAGATAATGGTGCAGTTTTTGGATCCTTTTTTGCCTTTAACACACGTTTCCAATCATGAATCAATACTCATTCTTTAGTAAATGAGTGATATGTGAGTAACGCCACGAGTGAAAGTACCCAGTTCTGGAGTTATCTTTCACGTCCAAGGTTCCAGATCACTTGCACTGTAATTCTGACATAATACAAAGGCAATCTTTTCATAACACTTTACAAAAATCCAAGTTAAAAGCACCACCATACTTCTATCAGCGGTGACTTTCACTAGAGTTAACGAATACGTATAAATAATACTGGATGTTAAACACGAGCTACACCGCACTGGTCCGTCCTTCTCCTGTCGAAGCCGGAGGAGAAGTGAGGTGGTATGAGGGCTTGCAGAGTAGGCGGGGCCAGTTAACAACAGTTTGACCATCGCGTCAGCAGTTACAGTGGGAAGTTAGGGACAAATGAAAACTTTTGTGTTATGTCCTGATATCTGGTGTAATTGTAGGAGTAATTGTATAAAAACTTACTAAATGGTGCCTATACTATGGTGGCAATTTTTTTTTTTATGGCAATATCCCCGTTGTCGTCTGTCGTTTGCAAACATTGTTCCGGTTTTCTGATATTAGTTTCTAATGACTGGTTAATTTGAAATATTAGAACGTACTCTCACCACCCTCACTCCATTTCTGCCCTTACTCTGTCCCCATCCTCACTGTCTCACCATCCTCGCTTCACCAACCACCCCTTTGCCCACCAACCACCCCTTTGCCTCTTTCAACCACCCTCTCTGTACGCACCTCACATTACCATCCTAACTCCCACAATTCATTCACCACCCTCGCTCCATCACTAACCTCACTCCATCATCATCCTCATTATATCACGCTCGTATCTCGTCTTGGAATTATCTTGAGCACTTCATTAAAATGTTAAAGACTTTTTTTAGTAAGTTGATGAAGCTTGGCGTTGGTAGCCTTAATTCTAGCACAGCTCAGTATCGAAAGAATGAAATTATAAAAAATGATTATTCTGATCCAAATGATTATTACCCTATCAGTCGTATTTACACGATAAAACACTATCCAGTAGGCTTTTTACGATAATCAAGGTATTATAGTAAATGGCCCATGCCTCGCAACCATATAATAATGTTGGAACATACCCATTTTTTGCTCTCAAAGATAACATTCTCTCATTCTTTATTGCTCCCAGAACCTTCGCCCCCTCCTCCACCCTGTGACTCACTTCCGCTTCAGTGGTTCCATTTACTGCTAAAACCACACCCAGATGTCTAAAACACTTCACTTCCTCCAAATATTTCTCCATTCAAACTTACATCCCAACTAACTTGGCCCTCAACCCTGCTGAACTTAATAACCTTGCTCTTATTCACATTTACTCTCAACTTTCTCCTTTCACATGGGATATAGACAGGGTTGTACAGAGGGTGGATGTGCAGGAAATTAAATGTTTGAGGGCAACATGGGGTGTGAAGTGGTTTGATCAAATAAGTAATGAAAGGATAAGAGAGATGTGAGGAAATGAAGAGTGTGGTTGAGAGAGCAAAGAGAGTGTGTTGCAATGGTTTGGACATACGGAGAGAATAAGTGAGTAAAGGGTGACAAAGAGGAAGGAAGGATGGAGTGAAAAAGATTTTGAGTGATCGGGGCCTGACCATACAGGAAGGGTGAGAGGTGTGCAAGGAATAGAGTGAATTGGAATAATGTGGTATACCGGGGTTGACGTGCTGTCAATGAACTGAACCAAGGCATGTGAAGTGTCCAGGGTAAACCATGGAAATGTCTGTGGGGCCTGGATTTAGATAGGGAGCTGTGGTTTCAGTGCATTACACATGAATGAATGTGGCCTTTTTTGTCTGTTTTCCTGGTGCTACCTGACTGAAGTAGGGGGTAGCGATGCTGTTTCCTTTGGGGCGGGTCAGTGCCAGGAATGGATAAAGACAAGCAAGTATGAATATATACATGTGTATATATGTATATGTCTAAGTGCATGTATTTATACATATGTATATGTGTATATGTTAAGTTTATATATATGCATTTATATATGTGTGTATGCAAGTGGATGGGCCATTCTTCATCAGTTTCCTGGCACTACCTCACTGACGTGGGAAACAGCAATGAAGTTTAATAAATGAATAAATATATAGCGGTAATGAGATGGCCTTGATTAGGGCTTCAGTTGCCCATGCCATCTCAGCTAACACAATATATAAAAAAAATGAACTGTATTCCTGAAAGGCATTCTCATTCCAAAATTTTTGGGTAAGATATGTGATTCACAAGGGCCCTTCATGTGAAAGACCTTAAAAGGAAAGTGACAGACACTAAACATTTTGAAAGTGGTGTCCATTTTCTCTTGGGTAGGATAGGAAAACTGTGATGGGGTGATTGGAATTGGACTGTGGTTGCCAGATAAACTCGGGGGCTTCCAGTAACATCCTGAAAATGGTTGATATTGTCCTTGATCTTGGTATTAGAATATGCACCAAAGCATTCATATCCTCAAAAGTTGAGTTTGTATGGAGACTCTGGCAAGCTCTTTATGAATTCAGAATGCAGAAAACTTGGCCTAGAGTATCTTTGGGCTAAAACATACACCATCTAACCTTACATAAAAGTGTTTTTAATAGTATGAAATATCTGACCAATGCATCAAGCTCTCTAAACCTTTTAATTATATTAGCATAAAAAAATGATATTAATGAGAGTTGCTTGGAGACTTGGTTCCCTTCCTGGAAAATTTGCAGGTAATGGATGAAAACTACTAAAGACAACATTGCTTTTGCAATGAAAAATAAATTTCATTGTAATGCTATTCATGCAAAAAGAACAAAGATATTATTTATGGCACAAAATATGATGGTGTAGGCTTCCCTATAGCTGATGAAGAAGAATCAAATAAAACAAAACTGTTACAAGAAGCTTCCATATATACTACATAATTGTATGTATTTAGGCTGCATTTAAATTACTTGAGCAATTTCCTAAAAAGCAATTTACAATCTACTCCAATTCAAAGAGTGCAATCTGAGCCATATCACACAGATCCAGTGCATCTCTTGGTTCAAAGAGACCAAGATTGGATTGTAAGAATCCACTTCGGCATGAGTGTAACATTTTACTGGTGTCTTGGTTGTGCTGGATTTAGTGATAATGAAATAGCAGAAGCTATAGCTAAAGTACCAGTATCTAGCAATCTGTACATAAAAGTTAAGCCTCACAACGATTTTGTAAGTACTGTAGAGGAGAAAATTATGTTTGTACATGTGTAAATGGCATGCTAGATGGGACTTGGAAACCCAAAAGAATAACAAACCACAGAGGGTAGAAAAAAAGTGGTGCAGTTTGGCATTCTACTTTCAACAGGAATCATCATTTTGAGAAATTTCTTTGCAACTGACATTTGGTCATGCTAAATTGACTCATGGTAATTTTAATGAATAGGAGACCTGTCCTCAATATGTGCCACCTGCAGTTTCAATAAAGTATGAACTTTTTGTACTGGACACCCATAACCTGATCTAACTATTATCCATGGTAATCCAAGGTAACATCAGAATTAGTGTACTAATATATTCTTATATTTAACACTGTGTATGCAGCATATTGTAAATGCTACCTAAGACAAAGAATAGTAGTCTAGCTTAAAAGAAAATTTTTACTTGTAGGATAAATGGGGGGCAACATGCTGTCATTAGCCTGAACAAGGGCATTTGAAACAATCAGGGAAAACAATGGAACAGTCTGTGTCACTTGGCTGAGGATGGTGTTTTCAAGTTTTGATGTATTGTACCTGACACCTTGAGAAAGGATGTAAGCACATGGGACTTGCCCATCTTTTCCTGGCATCATTTTACTGAGGTAGGAAACAGTGAACATGTTAGATAGATTGACTGTATTCCAGATGAGAGTATTGTTCATCATTCCCTGACAATACAGATAAAGGCAAGAAAGGCAGGTAGTTATGAAAAAATAATATTA
Source organism: Panulirus ornatus (assembly GCF_036320965.1). Lineage (NCBI taxonomy): Eukaryota > Metazoa > Arthropoda > Malacostraca > Decapoda > Palinuridae > Panulirus > Panulirus ornatus. The sequence goes on along the minus strand of NC_092280.1, from coordinate 20,993,666 downwards.
TTATTGTCATTACAAGGCAATTTTCTCATTTACCCACTTGTAATATACATTTTATTTGCAGCTATAAATTCAAACCTTGAAAGCATCAAATTCTTTCAATCTTCAGATGAATGCTGAAATGGAACGCCAAAATTTAACCACTGCTCGAGAAAGCTTTATGTCAGAACATCGGTCTCTACTTCAGTCTGTAGCTCAGCAGAAGCAGGAATTAGCCAATCAGCAGGCCCACTTCAGTGTTCAGCAGAAACTGGCACATGCTACTACTGTAGGGCCCAGCAGCAGTGTGGTTAGTGAATGCTTCTCTAATTTGATCCCTCTATATTCGACATGTAAATATTTGACCAATTTACTCTAGGTGCATTTCACCCTAATGTCTCAAATCTGGCTTTCCAAAGTCTGTCAACCCCTAGAATATGACATAAGGGAGGGCACTAATGGTTTTAAATGCCCAGTACTTCAACTGTTATTTAATCATCTCTGTGACATTCTGCAATCTACAAAAGTTAATCACACAAGAGCCTGATCACATGAGGCAAGTGACACCACAAGAGCTGTTCAAGAAATGTTCAGAACCAAGTACATGCCCAGGTACAGAAACTGCAACCCCCACACCAAGTCCTTTGCCTCCTTCCAAGTTTGAGTGGTTTCAAAGCACACTTCAATGACATAAAATGCAAGACACATCTCCTGCCTCTCTGAAGTAGTATCCTCACCACAACAAACTTTCATATTTACTCACTTTCAGCCTCAACTGGATCTGATACCACCCCAAGCACTTTAAATATAAAATCAGTTATACCTCTCTCAGCCTATGTATTTGGGATCAGAAACAGTGAAGGACTCTTCATAAGTACAGTAAATCATTAAAATTGTAATGTTTAAAACACTGGAAAAATGAACTCCACAGATTAAGATAAACTTCCTTGATCTGCTATTAGATACCAGTGGCATGATTGATTTTCAGAATCTTCACAATTCTTCAATCCAGTAAGTGTTTGGCTCTAGTGTTGCAAGATATGAGATTTCAGTTACAATATTTATTAGGAGTTTATTTTGTTTGTATGTTTGTTTACATGTTTATCTGTTTCTATGTTCTGGAGAGAGTTTTAGCTTTGTGGGAATTTAACCCTTTAGGACAGGGTCAGCATAAAAATGTCTCTCACTAAAGGGCAAAAAGTAGCAAATAGGCAAAATTTACCAAAATCTGATGTATTATAGGCCATTTAAACCTAGCAGTTCATGAATATATAAACATTGATTATATTTTTCTGGTTAAAAAGACCTTTAGTAACATGGTAGTCAAGACTAATTGTGATAATAAGAATCTTTTCATTTACAGAATGTGAAGGATGTGGACGCTGAAATAGCTTTGTTAAGAGAGGAGCACAGACAGCTGCGTGAGAAGATGGCTGCTATTAGTTGCCAAGAGCAAAACTTGAAAGAGGAGGAAATTAGACTAGAGCAGTTAAGCCTGCAACTAGAACAAGAGAAAGCAAAGGTATGATGAGCTAATTTACCTATTATATACAATAGTTACAGTTGTATCTACTGTCCTTCCATGACAAGACAAACTAGACTATATTTTGATGGAAAAATGAGTTTCATTCACTTGAAACAAATATGGCAACAGTTAGCTGTGGTCAGATTGTAATCTGCTATCTGTGTCTACTTTTCTTGAACATAAATATTCCCATGGACTTCATCTAACATTAGGGTCTAAAACATTTGTCTTTCTTATGTGAGTAAGATAGCCCATTGTTTTGTACACCTAACATGTGGCATTGTGCTAGAATCTCTAGTGAAATTCATTGGCTCAACATTATGATAAATGATAGGTCTTCACTTCTGGTTTGTGTTTCTTAACTTTCCAAATAATTTCATGTTTAATGAGGTCTTATAGACACAATTTCCAAATGGGAAGCACTTAACCTGATGGAATTTTAAAGAGTGCAAATTATTGAGGGGTATCAAAGAGAAAGAGGTAGTAAGTCAAGTGAAGGGTGCAGTAGTTGAAAAAGAGAAGAAATGAGTTAGATTGAGAGAGTATCTGGAAACTCCAGGGAGAATAAAAGGTTTTGGAACATGAGTAAGAAAAACAAGAGAGCCAATGGGAATATCAGTGAAGGGGGTAGATGGGCAAGTGGTAACAGGTAGTGATGAGGTGAGGAAGAAACTGTGAATATTTTCAGGCACTGTTGAATGTGTTTGATGATAAGGTGGCAGATGTGGGGTGTTTATGTTGAGGAGGTAGCAAAGTGAGGGGAGTCATGGAAAGTGGTCTGGTGAGGAGAGAAGAGGTGGTGAAAGCCTTGCATAAGATGAAATGTGACAAGCTGCTTGAGTTTATGGTATTGCAACTGAAATTTTGAAGAAAGGAGGTGAGTGTGTTGTTGATTGGTAAGTTAGGGTTTTCAGTGTATGTGTGGATCATGATGAGGTGCCCAAGGATTAGCGGAATGCATTGTATAAAAGTAGGAGGTACAAAGGCGAGTGTTCAAAGTACAGAGGTCTAAGTTTGTTGATTGTACTTAGTAAGCTGCATATGAAAGTGTTGATTAAGAGGGTGAAGGCATGTACAATGTGATTTTAGGAATGGTAGAGGATGTGTGGATCAGGTGGATGCTTGAAAGAATGTGTGTGAAATACTCGAAGAAACAGGTGGATACTATGTGGCAGATATAGATCTGATAAAGATGCCTTGTGGAAGGTCTTACAATTATTTGGTATAAGGGGAAAGCTACTAGAATTAGAGAAGCTTTTCTCAAGAGGGTAGAGAGGGGAATTAGTTGTTCGGTTCCAAGTGAAGGTGGGCCTGTGGCTGGGGTGTGAGATATCACCTTGGCTGTTTATGGATGGGGCAGTAAGTGAGGTAAATGCACGAGTCAAAGAAAAGGACAATGTAGTTTGCAGGGGGTCAGCAGGCCTGAGAAGTAAGTCAATTGTTGTTTGTCAATGATGTAGCACTGGTGGCAGACTCGAGTAAGAAACTACAGAGGCTTGTGTCTAAGTTTGGGAAGGTGTGTGAAATGAGGAAGTTAAGAGTAAATAAGAATAAAAGCAGTTATTTGGTTTAGAAGCGCAGAGGGACAGGTTAGTTGAGGTGAGTTTGAATGGAGAAAATCTGGAGATAATGGAGTTTTAGATACCAGAAAGTGGACATAATAGTGAATGGAACCATAGAAGTGTAGAGTCATAGGGTGGGTGACAGGGAGAAGGTTCCAGGAGCATTGAGAATGTTTAAAAAGAGGGATCATTAGCTGGGAGAGTGAAAATGGGTATGTTTGATGGGATAGTAGTCCCAATAATGCTGTATGAATTTGAGGCATGGGCTGTCAATGCAAATGTGTGAAGGAGAGTGGATGTGTTGCAAATGAAATGTCTGAGGACAGAATGTGATGTAAGGTGGTTTTTCTGCTCTGTCTTTTAGAAATTGAAATACATGACAGCGATCAAGTATAATAACTACAAATATATATTTACTATTACTATTATACTTGCTCTTCATTTCCCATGTCAGCAAGTTAGCGCCAGGAAGCAGACAAAGGAAGATCCATCCTCTCATATACATACATGCACATACATGTACATATACATACATATACATATCAGTATAAAAATAAGTACATACATATAAGTATATACACATGTACGTTTTCATATTTACTCGTCTTCATCCATTCCTGGTGCCAACCTGCCTCACAGGAAACAGCATTGCCACCCCCTGAATCAGCAAGGTAGCGCCAGGAAACAGATGAAATAAGGCCACATCCGCTCACACTCAGTCTCTAGCTGTCATGTGTAATCATCATAAGCACAGCTCCCTATCCACATCCAGGCCCCACAGACATTTCCACAGTTTACTGCAGACATTTCACATGCCCTGGTTCAGTCCAGTATGCCACATCATTCATATTCACTATATTCTGTACACATCTTTCACCCTCCTGCATATTCAGGCCCCAATCACTCAAAATCCTTTCCACTCCATCCTTCCACCTTCAGTTTGGTCTCCCACTTCTCCTCGTTCCCTCCACCTCTGACACATATATCGTCTTTGTCGACCTTTCCTTACTCATTCCCTTCATATGTCCAAACCATTTTAACACACCTTCTGCTCACTCATCCACACTCTTTTTATTACCACACATCTCTCTTACTCTTTCATTATTTACTTGATCAAACCACCTCACACCACATATTGTCCTCAAACATTTCATTTCCAACACATCCACCCTCCTCTGTACAACCCTACCTATAGCCCATGCCTCATAGTCATAAAATAATGTTGGAACTACTATTCCTTCACATGCCCATTTTTGCTCTCTGAGATAACGTTCTCTCTTTCCACATCTTCCTCATCGCTCCTAGAACCTTCGCCCCCTCCCCACCCTATGACTCACTTCCACTTCTTTGGTTCTATTCACTGCCAAGTCCACTCACAGATATCTAAAGCACTTCACTTCCTCCAATTTTTCTCCATTCAAACTTACATCCCAACTAACTTGTCTTTCAACCCTGCTGAACCCTTGCTCATATTCACATTTACTCTTCACTTTCTCTTTCAACCCTGCTGAACCCTTGCTCATATTCACATTTACTCTTCACTTTCTCCTTTCATACACTTTTCCAAACTCAGTCACCAACTTCTGCAGTTTCTCACTTGAATCAGCCACCACTGCTGTATCATTGGTAAACAACAACTGACTCACTTGCCAGGCCCTTTCAGTCCCAACAGACTGCATACTGGCCCCCTCCCCAAAATTCTTGCATTTACCTCCCTCACCATCCCATCCATAAACAAATTAAACAGCCATGGTGACATCACACACCCCTGCTGCAGACCAACCTTCCCTGGAAACTAATCACTCCTCTCTTCCTACTAATACACATGCCTTATACCCTTGATAAAAACTTCTCACTGCTTCTAGCAGTAAGTTTGAATACAGATGCTCCTTGACTTACAATGAGGTTACATTCCAATAAACCCACCGTAAGTTGAAAATATTGAAAGTCAAAAATACATTTTGATACTGTTTATCCAACCTACTGAACATCATAACTTAGCCTAGCCTACTACTTTAAATGTTCTCAAAACACTTACATTAGCCTACAGTTGGACAAAATCATTTAACACAAAGCCTATTTCATAATAAAGTGTTAACAGTAGCAAATGCCTCCACCAGTTCCTTTGCTGTGAACTCTCTTGGTGCCTCGGATATAACTTTGTGCTGGCAAATATCTTTAATTTCATCTCAAGAGTAATTACCTTCCTTTTCTCCTCAGAGGCAGGAGACACACATGGGCATTTTGAAAACAAGATGGAATGTACGTTTTGTTGCAGTGTAAATACTCTGTTCTTTGCACTTCAGAACAAATTACTTATTCCAACAGGTACAACTGGAACGAGATATAATTGCTAAAGACAAGATTTCCTTGGCAAAGACTCGAGAAGAAATTGAAGCTGCAAAACAAGAAGTTAATGATCAAAGGGATGAGCAGCAGGCAAGGCTTAAGCAGATCACTTCAGAGACTCGAACTTATCACACACAACAAGAAAAGCTAGAGAATGTAACTATGCATCCCAGTGGGATGAGTTTGTTCTAGTAATATTGTATGATAAACGGCATTGTAGTATGGTATTTTCACAAAATTTCTTATAGCTGATCTTTTATGATGTGCTAGCATTTTCATTACGATTCTCTGAATGCTTTTTACAGACAAATATATAAAGTCATTTTGGAGCAATCTTTTCATAGAATGATTTTGTTTTAGCAGAAGCAGTGTTTATCATTTGTGTTTCTTTTTACTAGATTATCCTTAGAATTATTCTTGTAAATCACCCATATCTGAACTTTCATATTCCTTTCTACCTTTAGTGTAATTCATCACAAATTCTGATATTCTTATGGTTAACAGTCTAAGGAAATCAAAGGTTTACTGGTAGAAAACATTAAGATAGACTGCTGAAATTATTGCTTTCATTCATCATTATCAATAAAATCAACCTCATTATAATATGCTATCATTATCATTATTATGCTTAATCGCTGTTTCCCACATCAGCAAGGTAGTGCCAGGAAACAGATGAAGAATGGCCCATCCACTCAAGAGCAAGGTTATTAGGTACAGTAGGGTTGAGGGACAAGTCAATTGGGAGGTAAGTTTGAATGGAGAAAAACTGGAGGAAGTGAAGTGTTTTACATATCTGGGAGTGGATGGCACTATGGAAGCGGAAGTGAAAGTCGAGAATGTTATCTTGGAAAGCAAAAATGGGTATGTTGGAAGGAACAGTGGTTCCAACAATGTTATATGGTTGCGAGGCGTGGGCTAAAGATAGAGTTGTGCGGAGGAGGGTGGATGTGCTGGAAATGAGATTTTTGAGGACAATATGTAGTGTGAGGTGGTTTGATCAAGTAAGTAATGAAAGGGTAAGATAGATGTGTGGTAATAAAAAGAGTTTGGTTGCAAGAGCAAAAGAGAGTGTTTTGAAATGGTTTTGTCACATGGAGAGTGAGTGAGGAAAGACTGACAAAGAGGATATATGTCAGAAGTGGAGGGAATGAGAAGTGGGAGACCAAATTGGAGGTGGAAAGATGGAGTGAAAAAGATTTTAAGTGATCGGAGCCTGAACATGCAGGAGGGTGAAAGGCGTGCAAGAAATAGAGTGAATTGGAACGATGTGGTATACCGGGGTCAAGGTGCTGTCAATGGATTGAACCAGGGCATGTGAAGTGTCTGGGGTAAACCATGGAAAGTTTTGTGAGGCCTGGATGTGGAAAGGGAGCTGTGGTTTCAGTGCATTATACATAACAGCCAGAGACTGAGTGTGAACAAATGTGGCCTTTGTTTTCTTTTCCTAACGCTACCTCACACACATGCGGGGGGAGGGCGTTTTCATTTCATGTGTGGTGGGGTGGCGACGGAAATGAATAAGGGCAGACAGTATGAATTATGTACATGTGGATGTATGTATATGTCTGTGTGTGTGTATATATATGTATATGTTGAGATGTATAGGTATGTATATGTGTGAGTGTGGACATGTATGTATATACATGTTTATGTGGGTGGGTTGGGCCATTCTTTCGTTTGTTACCTTGCGCTACCTCGCTAATGTGGGAGACAGCGACAAAGTATAATAATAATAATAAAAAAATATATATATATATCTTTCAAACTATTCGCCATTTCCCGCATTAGCAAGGTAGCATTAAGAACAGAGGACTGGGCCTCTGAGGGAATATCCTCACCTGGCCCCCTTCTCTGTTCCTTCTTTTGGAAAATTAAAAAAAGAAATGAGAGGGGAGGATTTCCAGCCCCCCGCTCCCTCCCCTTTTAGTCGCCTTCTACAACACGCAGGGAATACGTGGGAAGTGCCCATACACGCACATACACACATCAATATATACATATATACATGCATTTACATATATACACATGTACATATTCATACTTGCTTGCCTTCATCCATTCCTGGCGCTACCCAACCCACAGGAAACAGCATCGCTACCCCCAGCTTCAGTGAGGCAGTGCCAGGAAAACAGCCAAAAAAAGGCCACATTCATTCACACTCATTCTCTAGCTGTCATGTGTAACCTGTCTGTTGTAGATATCACCATTTTTTGGCTACACTTCATATAGCCATACAGAGCCACTTCCTTTATTTCAACTTTGAAGCAATTGTACAAAGCCAAACTACATCCTACACATCAAAGGGTTTATTTTTCACTTTAGCACGAACTACATTACAAAATTTACATTTATTTGTATAGGTATGTATATGTGCGTGTGTGGGCGTTTATGTATATACATGTGTATGTGGGTGGGTTGGGCCATTCTTTCGTCTGTTCCTTGCACTACCTCACTAATGTGGGAGACAGCGACTAAGTATAATAATAATGATAATAATAATAATAATAATAATAATAATAATAATAATAATAATAATAATAATAATAATATTATTATTGTCTTTTCCCCTTATTAATGTGAAGTAAGCCGGAAGAGGGGAGTATGGAGATAAAACCCTCAAGAAAAGGCTTTGATAAATCTAGGGTTACTACATCGGATTTCTCAGTTTACCTGAGGTTGGCTACATGTTAGTAAAACAAAACAGGATCTCCCGTATGGATATTACCTTGTGAAAGGTATATTAATCATAAGAGAGAAAAGAGCAAGATTCAAAATGCAGTATAAATAGGTTCAGCAGGGAGCTTTTGCAATCTTAAGTGTAATGTTAAAAAATGTTTTAATGTGAATATGTTGAAATGACCTTCTCTCAACCAAATGATTAAAAAGAATTAAAATTTTGGCCTGGATTTATATGATTATATTTATACGTCATCTCATTCAGTAAATGTTTTGTTTCAGGAGCATCTGAAATTGCAGCAGTTACGGGGAGAAGTAGTACACTTGGTACAGTCAGCTATATGTCCCTTGTGCCGAACAAAAGGAGCAGAATTTATACTAGATTATGTAACAAAACCATATAATGGACGTTTCCCAGGAGATGGTCAAGAAGGGCATAATACCTCTTTAAAAATGGATTCCCCTAATAGAGTAAGAGTATTTCATTTTTAGTAAGAGTATTTCATTTTAGTATTAGCTTGCTCTTTGGTTATTGACGGTTTAAAACATAAATTGTTAAAGAATCAGGTACCATTAATGTATAATGTTAGACTTTAGTATACAGTATGCCTACATGAATTCTTGTGAAAGTAAATGATGTCCGAGCCATGTTTAGAACGGATTAATGAAAACAATAATGTGGAATAGAATAGAATGGCCGAAAACTAGTACCAAAAAGGAGATATGATATGATATTCAGATCTGTAACATGGAGGCATTAGTTTTAACCCTCTGTAACATGGAGGTATTACTTTTAACTTTACATAACCATGTTAACTCTCTGTAACATGGAGGCATTAGTTTTATCTTTTAATATTAAGGGTGCCAAAGAAACAAAGGTTTCCACTCAGGGTCAAGAGGAAGGACAGCTTGGTGATAGGGATATGCAACACCAGTGTGAGGTGTTAAAAGGATTTGTTTTACTTAGTAACAAGCAAATGGTAAGGAAGAAGGATAATTTGGCACACAACTGTGTTCAAGCAATTGACATCAAAATTCAGAATTAATGGAAAAGACTGAATTAAGAGGATGCAATGATTACACAATTGTGTAAAAATATGTTTAAAAATGACAGAAATGAGAGGGGTATTAGTTATGAACTCTGAGATTATATAAAGTTTAGTTCTGAAGACTAGATATTTTCATCAAATGTGTTTACAAAACTTTGAAAAATATGTGTCTTCAACCACAGATATAGGAAAGCTTATTCTAAAGTGGGTGGGAAAGGGTTTTGGCTTATCTGAGTGATGTGTTCTGTGAAAAGGAAAGCTTTTAGAAGCAGTAATAAATTCCTTGAAAGAATTTGGATGTGAATGGAGAACCAAGTAAATACTTTGCCATTAAACAAAAATGTGAAGAATAGAATCAATATTGAAAATGAAGCATCTGAGGACTATGTGGTGTGAGGAGGGTTGCTCAAATAAGTAATGAAAGGGTAAAAAAGACATGGGGTAATAAGAGGAGTATATAAGAGAGAGCTGAGGTGTGTGTGCTGATATGGTTTGGACATACAGAGAGGATGAGTGAGAAAAGACAAACTAAAAGGGTATACATGTAATTGGAAGGAACAAAGAAAAGGGTGAAACAATGATGCAGGGGGATGAATAGAGTGAAAGATGCTCTGAAAGCTTAGGGTCTGAATATACAAGAGGGTGCAAGGCATGCAAAGGATGGAGTGAATAGGATTGATGTGGTTTACAGAGGATGACATACTGTCATTGGGCTGAATCAGGGCATTATTAGTGTTCAGAAGAAACGATGAAAAGGTTTTGGGGCCTGGTTGTGGATAAGGGACTCTGGTTTTGGTGCATTATACATAACAGCTAGAAAGTGGATGTGAGCAAATGAGGTCATTTCTTTAATCTCTTCCTGGTGCTTCCTTGCTGAGGTGAGAAATAGCAAACATGTATGAAAAATAAAATTAAATATTTGTAAGCAAATATGTACAAATAAATGTAAATAGTAACCTCGCTAATGCGGGAGATGGCGAATAGTATGAAAGAAAGAAATGTAAATAGTAACCATTTAATGTGGTTTGTGAAGCTCAAACACCACCACCACCACCACCATCACTGAGGGAGAATTATACATTATCCTTAGGTTATCTCAAGACCATTTAAGTTATGTCACCTCACTTATTTTCTGCATATCCTCTACATCTACATATATTTCTTTCAAAAATAGATAAAAGTCATTATCAAATTTATATTTGAGGCCTCTTCCTCTGTTTCCTCCTAATTACCTTTGCCACTCATGATCAAGGGCTCTATGCATTAACTTTATCACCTTAAAATTCTTCACCAGCTTCTTCAAAATTAATAGCATATCTATAAATATACCTTCCTTTGCCACACGCTTACTTGCAGTTCATTATTTCTCAGAAAGACTATCTATTTATCATTTCTGAATACTTTTATCCTGTCCAACCTGTTCAAGTCCAGTCATATCATTGTTACACTTGTGTAATTTTAATGTCTTTTCATCATTTAAGCAGTTTACGTCCAGTCATATCAATGTTACACTTGTGTAATTTTAATGTCTTTTCATTATTTAAACAGTTTACAGTCATTGTAACAGTATTAGTCTTCCATTGGAGTTTTCAAACAAGTTTCCCTCATAACTTTTCTTCTCTTCTGACCATCAATGGAGTGTCAGTATTTTCATTTGCATCACTGTTCACTTTAATTCTTTTCAGGTAAATGTGACCCCATCATCAGTCCTTGCCCGTTTAGCAGCAGCACGACAACATGAAAACATGGAACGAGAAAAAAGATTGTTGCAGATGTCTGCTCTAGAGCCTTCTTGATATCTTGTTTGCTTTAGAATTTATATTTTGTGATGTTATATATTATGAATAAATATTCACAGTATCAGTACTTACTGAAGTATTTCTTTCAGTTATATAACCCTTAGCTGATGATCATCAGTATTTTCTTATGCAAAAATTAAAAAAATCAGTGCAAGTCAATTGGTTGATATTAACCCTTTGACATGTGTCTCATCTGCTATAGTTTTGTGGGTACAGCATTTTCCTGCATTGCCTTCAAATGACATCCAACAATAAGCAATGGCCATGTACAAAGTGAGAGAGTATGCAGTCTTAAAATAACCTTTAAAGTATGATAACAGTGTTCCATATTTACATGATTGGCAATTATATGTTAACAATAACAGCCTTGGCAGTTAACAGGCCTAAAGCCAGACAAACTAACCAACCAACAGCCATTTGTTAGTTTATTATTTCCTGGCAAAGCACAAAAGCTCAGTTTACCGCATCATCACTCTTATACATGAAGGGCTTGGAAACATTGAAAAGCTGGTAGAATATTCACTCTTTCATGGGAAAACTGAATGAGAGCTTGATATTGAGACACATGATGTGTGGAAAGAGAACATTATCTCAGAGAGCAAAAATGGATATGTTTGAAGGTATAGTAGTTCCAACAATATTAAATGGTTGCAAGGCATGAGCTATAGATAGGGTTGTATGGAGGAGGGTGGATGTGTTGGAAATAAAATGTTTGAGGACAATATGTGGTGTGAGGTGGTTTGATCAAATAAGTAATGAAAGGGTAAGAGAGATGTATGGAAATAAAAAGTGTGGATGAGAGAGCAGAAAAGGGTGTGTTGAAATGGTTTGGACATATGGAGAGAATGAGTGAGGAAAGGTTAACAAAGAGGGTATATGTGTTAGAGGTGGAGGGAACAAGGAGAAGCAGGAGACCAAACTGGAGGTGGAAGGATGGAGTGAAAAAGATTTTGAGAGATTGGGGCCTGAACACACAGGAAGGCAAGAGGCGTCCAAGGAATAAAGTGAATTGGAATGATGTGGTATACTGGGGTCGTCGAGCTGTCAATGGACTGACCCAGGACATGTAAAACGTCTGGGGTAAACCAAAGAAAGGTCTGTGGGGCCTGGATGTGGATAGAGAGCTGTGGTTTTGGTACATTACACATGAGAGCTAGAGACAGAGTGAACAAGTGTGGCCTTTTTTGTCTGTTTCCTGGCACTACCTCGCTGAAGTAGGGGGTAGTGATGCTGTTTTCGTGAGGAGCTGGGAAGTGCTGGGAATGGATGAAGGCAAGCAAGTACGATCATGTACACGTGCATATATGTATGTGTGTGGCGAATAGTATGAAAAAAAAAAAAAAAAAAAAAAATTATTTTTATATTTTTATTATACTTTGTCGCTGTCTCCCGCGTTTGCGAGGTAGCGCAAGGAAACAGACGAAAGAAATGGCCCAACCCCCCCCATACACATGTATATACATACGTCCACACACGCAAATATACATACCTACACAGCTTTCCATGGCTTACCCCAGACGCTTCACATGCCCTGATTCAATCCACTGACAGCACGTCAACCCCGGTATACCACATCGCTCCAATTCACTCTATTCCTTGCCCTCCTTTCACCCTCCTGCATGTTCAGGCCCCGATCACACAAAATCTTTTTCACTCCATCTTTCCACCTCCAATTTGGTCTCCCTCTTCTCCTTGTTCCCTCCACCTCCGACACATATATCCTCTTGGTCAATCTTTCCTCACTCATCCTCTCCATGTGCCCAAACCACTTCAAAACACCCTCTTCTGCTCTCTCAACCACGCTCTTTTTATTTCCACACATCTCTCTTACCCTTACGTTACTCACTCGATCAAACCACCTCACACCACACATTGTCCTCAAACATCTCATTTCCAGCACATCCATCCTCCTGCGCACAACTCTATCCATAGCCCACGCCTCGCAACCATACAACATTGTTGGAACCACTATTCCTTCAAACATACCCATTTTTGCTTTCCGAGGTAATGTTCTCGACTTCCACACATTCTTCAAGGCCCCCAGAATTTTCGCCCCCTCCCCCACCCTATGATCCACTTCCGCTTCCATGGTTCCATCCGCTGCCAGATCCACTCCCAGATATCTATATATATATATATATATATATATATATATATATATATATATATATATATATATATATATATATATATGAAAGCCGGCAAGGCAGCAGGTTTGGATGGTGACTGTATTATTGACTGGTTGGTAAGGTTATTTAATGTATGTATGACTCATGGTGAGGTGCCTGAGGATTGGCAGAATGCGTGCATAGTGCCATTGTACAAAGGCAAAGGGGATAAGAGTGAGTGCTCAAATTACAGAGGTATAAGTTTGTTGAGTATTCCTGGTAAATTATATGGGAGGGTACTGATTGAGAGGGTGAAGGCATGTACAGAGCATAAGATTGGGGAAGAGCAGTGTGGTTTCAGAAGTGGTAGAGGATGTGTGGATCAGGTGTTTGCTTTGAAGAATGTATGTGAGAAATACTTTGAAAAGCAAATGGATTTGTATGTAGCATTTATGGATCTAGAGAAGGCATATGATAGAGTTGATAGAGATGCTCTGTGGAAGGTATTAAGAATATATGGTGTGGGAGGCAAGTTGTTAGAAGCAGTGAAAAGTTTTTATCGAGGATGTAAGGCATGTGTATGTGTAGGAAGAGAGGAAAGTGATTGGTTCTCAGTGAATGTAGGTTTGCGGCAGGGGTGTGTGATGTCTCCATGGTTGTTTAATTTGTTTATGGATGGGGTTAGGGAGGTGAATGCAAGAGTTTTGGAAAGAGGGGCAAGTATGAAGTCTGTTGAGGATGAGAGAGCTTGGGAAGTGAGTCAGTTGTTGTTCGCTGATGATACAGTGCTGGTGGCTGATTCATGTGAGAAACTGCAGAAGCTGGTGACTGAGTTTGGTAAAGTGTGTGAAAGAAGAAAGTTAAGAGTAAATGTGAATAAGAGCAAGGTTATTAGGTACAGTAGGGTTGAGGGTCAAGTCAACTGGGAGGTAAGTTTGAATGGAGAAAAACTGGAGGAAGTAAAAGTGTTTTAGATATCTGGGAGTGGATCTGGCAGCGGATGGAACCATGGAAGCGGAAGAGAATCATAGGGTGGGGGAGGGGGCGAAAATTCTGGGAGCGTTGAAGAATGTGTGGAAGTCGAGAACATTATCTCGGAAAGCAAAAATGGGTATGTTTGAAGGAATAGTGGTTCCAACAATGTTATATGGTTGCAAGGCGTGGGCTATGCGGAGGAGGGTGGATGTGCTGGAAATGAGATGTTTGAGGACAATATGTGGTGCGAGATGGTTTGATCGAGTAAGTAATAATAGGGTAAGAGCAATGTGTGGTAATAAAAAGAGTGTGGTTGAGAGAGCAGAAGAGGGTGTTTTGAAATGGTTTGGTCACATGGAAGGAATGAGTGAGGAAAGATTGACAAAGAGGATGTATGTGTCAGAGGTGGAGGGAACGAGAAGTGGGAGACCAAATTGGAGGTGGAAAGATGGAGTGAAAAAGATTTTGAGTGATCGGGGCCTGAACATGCAGGAGGGTGAAAGGTGTGCAAGGAATAGAGTGAATTGGAACGATGTGGTATACTGGGGTCGACGTGCTGTCAATGGATTGAACCAGGGCATGTGAAGCGTCTGGGGTAAACCATGGAAAGTTCTGTGGAGCCTGGATGTGGAAAGGGAGCTGTGGTTTCAGTGCATTATTACATGACTGCTTGAGACTGAATGTGAACGAATGTGGCCTTTGTTGTCTTTTCCTAGCACTACCTCACGCACATGAGGGGGGAGGGGTTTGTTATTTCATGTGTGGCGAGGTGGTGATGGGAATGAATGAAGGCAGACAGTATGAATTATGTACATGTGTATATATGTATATGTCTGTGTGTGTGTATATATATGTATACGCTGAGATGTATAGGTACGTATATTTGCATTTGTGGATGTGTATGTATATACATGTGTATGTGGGTGGGTTGGGCCATTTCTTTTGTCTGTTTCCTTGCGCTACCTCGCTAATGCAGGAGACAGCAACAAAGCAAAAATAATACTAATCAGGGCTCCACAGTTGTTCATAGAACCAACTACTAAATGTAGAAAGGTTATAAGATAAGGGAAAGATGGCAGAAGGAAGAAAATTCCACAGCTTAGCTATTTGGGATAACAGTTATGACACTCTTAATTTGATTTAAATGTTGATATTACCAAGTTGGAGCAATTAAGTAGCCACCTGCTTGATGTCCTTCTGAAAGCTTTCCAGAATTCTGTTATTTGCCCTTATTTACACATTCCTATACTTTCACAAATAACCCAATCAAGACATTAACACAGAAACCTGTTGTAACTTTTGTATCTTTTTTATTCATAAATACTATGTTTACACTTATCTGCTTCATTAACTTTCATTCTTACCATTTATCTTAAAAGAAACACAACAACAATAAGTCTGTCTGGGCACACTGTTAATCTAACTTAAGTGTCTATCAAAGTATAGCCAAACTAAACATTTTACTATGGCAGAGTGTAACAAAAATAAACTGGCAATCATGAAGTACTAAATTTAAAGTAGCAATATTCATATGATATTGTGGAATTTGATTACATGAGGAAATCCTCTAGTGAGGCTTGCAATTTAAATGTAACCACAGAAGATGACCTCTTACCTTTTTCATAAATAGTAGATAAATGCATGGCGATATCAAAAAGCCATGAACTCGTTAATCCATTTCTACTGGATAGGATAAGGGTCCATTAATGTAGCTTCACAGAACACTATCAACTTAAGTTATTTCACTGTTCTCTGTGTGAACATCTTTGTAGTTCAAACATCCTATTCTCATTTTTACAGATCATCTACACCCCCATGAAAGAATAGATCAAATTACCAAAACATGTAAAAATACAAGAGAAACCACAGATTAACATGACATGTTTTCAAATGCTTGCTAACATTACAATGCCAAGCACAAGCCTTTGCAGGGAATACAATACATATCAGCCATGAAACTGGAAAATATTCATAGTCTTGGCAATAGAAGTTTCACTGGACTCTTACAATATTCAAGCTGTACACTGAGAACATACACCGAATTAGAATGAATGTGGTTGATACGCAAAGTTATTTTATAGAAATTATCTGAATTACTAAAGAAATCTGAAATCAGAGAGCATATGCATTCAAAATAATCAAAGAAATAGTTAACAGATTCCTGGCTTGGTACGGGAGTACTAAAACAAGATCATGGTGCATTTATAGGCACTTGACAGTAAGAATGATTTTGTATTTTCGTTCATAAAAACCCTATTCAAAGCCAGAAATACACCTATCTTTACATCCACCATATTTTGAAAGGAAGACTAAATTCATTCACTGTAACAATTAATAAAAAATCCTTCATAAGAACACCTTCCCATCATATTACTGACTAGAATTATTTATGAATACATAAAATACTGATGAAAGAAATATTTTCACTTACATATTCATCAGAAAGATCATGCAACTTGTTGCTGCAAGCACGTCTTCATTTTACCATTCCAATTTTACCAGTTTTTATCCTTAAGAACATTTCAACTGTATCTTAGTTTCAGTCACTTGCTCCAAGTTGGGTTGGCAACATTGGTCCTCACCCGTGTCACTGTTATCTTCTCTTCAAAACATTCTGCTGCTCCATAAAAATTTAGTAGTTCCTCAATGGCCTGGTCTTCAAGCTGTAGGAATAAAACAAACATGAACGTATAAGGATTCCCTGGTCTTCAAAGTGTGGGGGAAAAAATGAACACAAGGATTCCCGTCATGGCAATCTCTCCAACACCCTTGATCTCTTCACATGGTGTGGAGGATTTCTTGGTCTGTGGAGTGGAGTCCTGTTTGACTGTCCATAAACAAAAATCATGGCAATGACATTAATAAATCACAAGGACATTTCCTCATTCATCAAAATTTGACAGCAGTTGTCATTGGAGTACTTTGTGTACACCCCTGTAGTTACCATTCGTATGGCAGGTAAAGATCTTGCTACCGCTACTGCTACTGCTGAAGAGGTTAGTTGTCTTTGCAATTAACATTTGATTGTTTGGTACCTTAAAAGAAATAACTGTATATTAATCTATTCCCTTGAAATGAATATCAAATGACATTTTGAAAGGATTTGCTAGTAAGTATTCCTTGATTTAGAGAAATCCTATACTTCTACATGGAGATTTGATATAATAGGACAATTCTATGAAATGGGCCTTCAAGGCACACTATTAAGGTTTACTGAACAGTTTCTAAAAGATAAAAAATTATAGAAGATAAAAATAATCTTAGGTTTTCAGATACCTTTTTCATGTTAAAAAAAACACTGAAAAAAATCATGTTAAAAAGCATCAAAAAAGCATTACGTTCAAGGACTTTACAAATTAATCAAATCAAATCATGGCAATACTCCTAAAACATTGAAGATCAAGAGAAAACCAGCTTTGAAAGCATAACTTGGTCATGCAAAGGCAATCTTCATCCTTCAGCATCTAATAAATTGCATACCTGTATCATTGCCAAAGGTTTGGAACGTTCCCTCATTAAATTCTCCGAGTGGATTTCTTCTTCAAGCAGGATACGAGAAAAACTTGGCATTTCTGGAGGCAGAGCAGTGGACTGTAATGCACATTTTTTAAAGTAGCTAAGGCCTGGAGAGGGAAGGTTGCTGTCCATAGGAGAAACTGGTGGGGAAGATGCCACCAATGACCACATTCCATTACCATCTTTTTCCATGCTCCCTGGGCCACCAGGTGGGGTTCCTCCTCTGCCCCAACTAAAGCCAAAATGCATAAAACTATGATATTATCTAAAGTAGTTTTGAATTAAAAGTGATACAAAAGACAACTTAGCAATTAAAAGTTTCTTCCTTTTCATACCCCATTCACTCACATCCATTCTCTGGCTATCATATGTAATGCACCAAAACCAGAGACCCCTATCCAAAAACAAGCCCCCACAGATCTTTCTGTGGTTTACTCTGACTGCTTCTTATGCCTTGATTCAGTACAACAACAATATATTCACCTCTGCATACGCTGTCACTCCAATTCACTTTATCCCTTGCATTCCTTTCACCATCCTGCATGTTCAGGCTCCAACCACTCAAAATACTCTTCACTCCATCCTTCCCTCTCCAGTTTGGTCTTCCTTTCTTTTCTCCTCCACTTTTAACACATATGTCCTCTCTGTCATCTTTCTCCATTTATTCTTTCCATATGTCCAAACCTTTTTAACACACCCTCTTCAGCTCTCTTCACCACACTCTTCTTATTATCAAACCTCCCTCTTACACTGTTAGTGCTTACTCAAAAAACCAACTCAAATCACATACCATCCTCAAACATTAAATTTCCAACACATTCACACTTCCCCACATCAGCCCATCTGATACCTCTCTTCTTAAGTCAAATCAAGTTTCATTGAAAGTGGATATTAGAATCCTTTCAACAAAATTATTCTAAATTTTGACATCTTAATGTAATTTATGACAAAATTTAGGCATGCATTGTATCAGTTCATTGTTTAGTGAAGGTGCATAGCATTATCCTTTTCCTGAAATGTGTATGACCCCAACATTAAAACTGAAAACAAGAAATACTCAGTGCCAGGTATGAGCACTATACTGTAGTCAATTCTTATCAAATACAGCATTTGATTTTCTCTTCAGTAATACGTATTTAAAAATCAAAATAAAACACAATTTTACTGGAGAGATAGGATATGAGTAAGGTAATGGCACCACACAGCTGCAATCCAACTGACGGGCAAGAGTCAGAGCTTTGGTAGGAGGATAGGAAAGCACAGCATGGAAGGGTAGTGGCACTATGGTAAATAGGAAGTAGTTATTAATCCAGAACCCCTTGCAACTCTGAGGCAGCACTCCCTGCAGGAATAGGAAAACAATAGCCTCCTATGTTTTAAGAAGGTTCTTGAGAAGACTAATCTCCTATCTGTCCACTAATAATGGTACAGCTTATCCAAAAAAGACTTCATTTGTGGTGCAACTGCTTTCATGTGGAGTCAAGTAACACCAGAAAGTGAAGATCTAATTTTCCTTCTCACTTGTTCTTCATTTCCTCTATTAGTAAAGAAGCCCCAAAGACAGATGAAGAATGACCTCATTTGCTTCCATCTAATCTCTGGTAGTGAAATCAGAGTTCCTTATCCAAAGCCAACATCCAAAGACCTTTCCACGATTTCTCACAGAAAACCTTTAAGGCAAATGCTTGATCCATACACCCTCTACCACTCCTGACACCTCACTGCTCCTTCTCAATCTGATTTTCTGTGCAGGAAACCATCCTCTCATACAACGTACCAGGTATACTCAAAAAACGTACATCTTTGTAATTCAACCATTCACTTTTGTCCCCCTTTCCTTTATAATATAATGGCATGATAAAGGAATTCCATCAGGTCTCCAGCACCTCACCTTAAGCTACAGATACAATGAGAATCCCAACCAATCAACAACACTGTCAATCCCATTTCTTGAGGAGTTCAATGGCAATTCAATCCTCATGAGCCATTTTCCTATACTTCATCTTACACAAGATTTTCACCATCTCCTCTCTTTTCACCAAACCATTCACCATGACTCACTCTACATACAAGCTTGCCCTATCACCTAACACATTCAACTGTCTTTCAAAATATTCACTCCATTTCCTATTTACCTCTTCTTTGCCTGTTACCACTTCCCCATCTGTTCCCCTTAATCATGATCCTATTTCTTCTCCTCACTCTATTCACCTACCTGTAAACCATTTTCTTGTTTTCTCTAAAGTTTTCCAATACCTTCTCACATAATTTCTCATCTACCCTCCCTTTCTGCAAATGCACTTTCATCCAGCTAATTTCTCTTGCACATCTCTCAATCACATGCAATCCTTCACTGCATCACTGCAGGTATCACTGATATACCTCCTCTCTTTCACGAGCAACTAAACTTCATCCCACCCTTCATTATCTTCCTTAGATGCCTTCGTCTCACATTCTGCATAACAAATATATCATCTGCTCACTTAAGCAATGCCTTCTTAAATCTCTTCCATTCCTTAGCCACTCCTCAAATTTAATCTATTCTCACCTTATGCCATTCTGCACTAAATCTTTCTGGTATCTCCATACACAAGCCTTATTTCCAAGGTAACCCACCTTCCCTATACTCTTCCAATCCAACATTTCCTCTTTTTCTAAGATCCCTACAAGCTTTCACACATGTCTCCACCAAAAAGTGATCAGACATTGCACCAGCTGCCCCTCTCAACATATTTACATCCAGAAGTCACTCTTTAGCACACCAGTCACGTGTTACATTCATCCATTAATACCCATTGACCACTAACTACACTCAATTATATATACAGGTACACCACCGATTTTCCGGCAACTGATGGTTCGGTGCCTCCTTTAGTCTGGACAAAATTACGTGAGGAACTTGAAATTACTGCAGCCACCAGATTAGTTTACTGGGCGGCCACAGATGGCATTACGTGTAGGGCGCACTTATTTACATTCTTTACACTGCACTTGTTGGTGGTGATACTGCAATTCTGTGAGATTCTTAGCTTATTTTGCTTAAATTTAACCCTAGCTATGGCTTCTAAGTGTCAGTCGTGGTGTCAAATGTAAACACCAGTCCATATGGACCATGGGGTTTTGGTGCATAAGCTGTGTGACATCTACAATATTGGTTCATCAACTGTTTATGATATAAAGAAGCAAAGGGAGAAAATATTGAAATTCTATGCAGACAGTGAATCCAAGAAACAAATGACGATTCGAAAAACTGTAAAAGATGGTAAGAGTACTGAGAACGATCAATGGTTTCGACAGCGTTGGGGTGATGGAATGGCCTTGTCAGGTAGCATGATAATGGACCAGGCTAAGTTGTTCCATAAAGAACTTAAGTTACAACATGAGCGTGACTATAGTGAAAAATGGCTTCAAAGATTCAAGAAGCGTCATGGAATTTCCATGAATAAAGTGTGCACAGAAAAGCAGTCCACAAACCATGAAGAAGCTGCCGAGTATGTTGACGAATTTGCAAAACTCATAGCTGACAAGCTCCTCAGTCCTGAGCAGGTGTATAATGCAGATGAACCTGCATTACTCTGGCGATGCACACCTATGAAAACACTAACAACAGAAGACGAAGGAGTCCCCACAGGATTCAAACAATCTATGGCTAGACTTACCATCTTAGGGTGCTCAAAGACTTAATATTTATTTAATTTACATTTCTAGCAGTCCATGGTATACTTTATACACATGGTAGATGTAAAATTAGTGGGTTAGAGGTGTGTTGATGAATTATTATGTGACCACAGTAGATCCAGCAAAATGGTAAATCCGGTAAGGCTCTGGAACTAAGAGTGCCAGAAAATTGGTGGTGTACCTGTATTAATATATGTCCCTCTTTTCATACCAAGTACAAGCATTCCCAATCACCAGTGCTTTTTCAGGACACTACTCCACAAGCTGTTCACCATTTTCAGTCACAAAGAGTATCCTATGCCCCAAATTATATTCTCAACTACCACATCACCCACTTTAGCATTCGTATCACCAATCACTATTTCTCAATTCCTTGCAATAAAACTGCTGAGGCATGCACTTAGCCCCACCGATAAACACTTGCCTCCCTTCCTCTTTCTCTTCATTTCCAAGTACAGAAACACAAACTGGTGTTGCCAAACTCCACTGCTCAAGGTTACACCACAAGTGAAAAGTCACCTTTGGAAAGGCTGTGTCATTGGGTGTACAGTCTGTTAAAGAATGTATTACTCCAAAGGAGTCCACATTTCCCTGCTACTAAAAGTACTTCAGGGAGAATAAGAAAATGTTTTAAAAGGAGGTTAACAAGATCAGGTGTTTCCCTTGAAGAAATACCTAAGCAAAAGGTTTTGTATTTGAAAACTATGGATCTGGAGAAGGAATCTGATAAGAGTTAAAACTGATGCTCTGGAGTAGTGTTACGAATATATGGTGTAGGAGGAAAACTGTTATAATCAGCGAGGAGTCTTTATAGAGACAGTAAGGTGTGTGTGTAGTCGGGAGAGAGGAAAGTGGGTGATTCTAGGTAAAGATGGGTATGCAGAAGGGGTGGTGATATCACCTTGGCTTTCAAACTATTTGAGGATGGGGTGGAGAAAAAGTTAATGAGAGGGTTTTGGGGACAAAAACAGGTCTGCAGTCTACCTAGGGTGAGGGTGCTTGGGAGGAGAGTCCGTTACTGTTGCTGATGACATGGTGCCGATGGCAGATTCAAGGGAGAAACTGCCAAAATTGGCTTCTGAAACTGAAAAAGTGTGTGAAAGGAGAAAGTTGTGAGTAAATGTGATTAAAGAAAGGTTAGTAGGTTCAACAGAGCAAAGAGACTCTGAGTGGAGAAAACTTTAAGGAAGTGAAGTCTTTTAGATATCTGGAAGTGGACATGGCAATGAATGGAACCATAGAAGCTAAAGTGAATCACAGCTACAGTGCATGGGGGGAAAACATATTGAGAGCACCAAGGGTTATCTGGTACGAGAGGTCAATATCTGGGAGGGTAAAGAGGGGTATGTTTGAAGGTATACTAGTCCCAGTGGTGTTATAAGGTTGTGAATCATGGGCTATTGATCAGAATGTACGAAAGTCTGTCAATACATTGGAAATGAAATGTTTGAGGTCAATATGCCATGTGAGGAGGGTTGACTGAGTAAAAAATGACAGGGCAAGAAAAAAATGAGGCAATAAGTGAGGCAATAAGATTATGACTGAGAAAGCTGAAGAGGATGTAATGAAATGGTTCAGACATACAGAGAGAATGAGAGAGGAGAGGTTGATTAAAAGGACATATGTCTCAGAAGTGAAGGGGACAATGAAAAGAGAAAGACTGAACTGGAGATGGAGGGATGGAGTGGAAAAGGTTTCGAGTGCTCTGGCCCTGAACATGCAGGAGGGTGTATGGCATGCATGAGATAGAGTGAATATGGAGCATTGTGTTGTAAATGGGGTGATGATGTCAATGGACTGAACCAAGGCATGTGAAGTGGCATAGGGAAATCAAAGAAAAGGTCTGTTGTGTCAGTTGCAGATATGGGGCTGTGTTTTTAGCACAATACACAAACCAGATAGAGAATAAATACAAGCAAAAGTGGCAATTTCTTTGTATGTTCCTGGTGCTACTTCGTTAATATGGGAAATGGCAATATGGAGAACAAAACTAAAATGATTTTATTCATAATTACCTCAGGACCAATTTTCCTGAGGTAGAGGAGAAAGAATTCTACCTCAACGAAGAGGGGGGGGCTGGAGCCCTCTCTTCTATTTCAAGTTCTAAAAGAAGGAACAGAAGGAGACAAGCAAGGAGTGCTCATTCTCTTTAAAAGTTAAGGCTGGGGTGTCTGAATGTGTATGGATGTAACCATAATGAGGAAAAACGAGAGAAAGTTAGTATGTTTGAGGAGAGGAACCTAGATTTCTGGCTCAGAGTGAAAAAAAAACAAAAAAACTGAAAGGTAAAGGGGAAGAATGGTTTGGATATGTCTTCCTGGCAAAGTCTGGGACTGGTTTTGAGTGCTCAGGGCCCAAACAGCCAGAAACATAAAAGGTATGTACAGGATTGAAAGAACTGGAGCAATCTGGTATATAGGGGGCAATGTGCTGTCAATGGACTGAACCAGGGAATATGCAGATAGAAAGTTGTGGTTTTTGTGCATCACACATAACAGCCAGAAAATACATACGAGCAAACGTGGCACTTCTACATCTATTCCTGGCATTTCCTTGCTACCATGGAAGTGGCAAACAAGAATGAGAGAAAGAAAAGGATGAATTTCTGTAAGAGAGTCCTGACATTATCTACAGCCTTTCTTAAGATTCCGACAGCTCAAGGCTGCCCTACTTCCAATAGCAAGGAAATGCTGACTCCTTTGGAGTGAAAGTTCTTTGACGAAACTGTACTCTGAATGACAGCCTCGCCAAAGATGACTTTTCACTCGTGGTGCAACCTTGCAGGCGGAGTCCCATATCACCCGAAAAACATATATTTACATGCATGTATTTCTTCATATACTTTATTACCATTTCCCAAATAGCAAGGAAGCACCAGGAACTGATGAATAATGGCCTCATTTCCTTGCATCCCCTCTCTAGCTGTCATGTACAAAAACCAAAGGCCCCTATTTCTCCACGATGAAACTACTGGAGGCAGCAGCTAGCATATGTTAAAAATATGAAAGAGAATTATGAAAGTGCAGTAATGTGATTCAAATTTATAGTCTATGCACTTAAGGGATTTTCTTGCCAAAACTTTACCCTTTACAAGAAAATGGATTAATTGTAACAAATGATCGAATTCCTGACAACTCACCCTCTACTTGTTGGGGTTCCAACTCCTGGAGACTTCTTGCTGCTTTTATCTTTCATCTTTGCTTCTTCAACCTTAATAATGTCTGCCAATGTCAGAGAGTTACTTGTAATACCACCTGTATCACTGCACTCCTTGTTGGTTCCTTTAAAACAAAAAACTATTAGATTCCTTTTGTCACTCCAGCAAGATCTGTAAATATCATAAACATTGTAAAATCAGGCTATGTGGTAAGATGTCTTTCCCTACAGAGCTGAGCAAGTATGCCCTTGTACTAGCCTACAAGCTTGGGGATGGGGACCCTAGTTCTAAAAAATCAAATTCTAAGAAATGACTATGGATGTGAAAGACCCATCCAATGGATATCATGTTCTCAAGTTTGGTGACCGCATCTGAAGAAGCACAATGAGCTAACAGAGAAGGTTCAGAGGAAGGAAACAAAGATGGCTCCAGAATTATGAGAGCCAAATTACAGAGAAAACTTTAAGCTTTAAATATCTACCCACCTTGGAAGAAATAAGAGCGAGAGGTGACCTGATCACAACCTTTAAGTTCTTATAACAGATGATGATATGGACAGTAAATAATTCCCCAAAAGATGTAGGGATAGAGTAACCAGAGGACATAACATGAAATTAACCAGGAAATGGGCTAAAAAAAGATGTAAAGATGAAGTATTATTGCATGGGAATGGTGAATTAATGAAACAGAATGAGTGAAAACATGGCTAATGCAACAGCATATGTAAATTTATGAAGCTGTATGACAGTAAAGAATGTTTAAAAGATGAAGCCCTATGCATGTAAAATTCCCTCCCCAAACATTACAAACAAGAAATTACATATAGATAATAACTAGAGTCACTAGCAAGTGTATTCAACTTTGGTATTCAAGCAAAGAAAGCCAATAAAGAAAACTGATTGTCCATAGTTACTATAAATTGAGAAGAGGTATATGATGTGGTGATTTTAACTATAAAGGGTTCATGCAAGAAAAATGGGTGTTCTCCAAACCTTGTGTATGTGTACAGGATTGTATTTCTAAGAATGAATTAGTCAATCCAAGATATGAGAGTAAGTTGGGTGATTGCGAGTGCTCAGAGTGAAACAAAATGCACGCCACCACACTTACTGCATGTTGTTCTTGCTGTTCTTGAGAAACAGAGTTTGACTAGAATGGCAACTTACTCTGGTATGGTTTACATGTAAAAAAAAGGCTGAAAGGCAATGTAATTAAGCAATGTTATTGTCAGAGGATGATGGGCATTCTCAGTATGACAGTCTGAGGAAGGAAGAACTGGATGTGTGACACAGTTAACAGTATTTTGGAATGATATTAATCTAAAAAGAATCTCTCCACCTTCTTCTGTACCTATTTGAAATAACTTTTCCTGGTAAAGATATTAGACAAGGGGTAACCTTCAAACTACAGTAACAATTGCAATATGAGTAAAACAAAAAATGGATAACCCCAACACTGTAGGAATTACAATTGGAGTAAAAAAAAATATGAAAAAAAAATGTGTTGTAAAGAAACAATTATGAAAGTAAACACAGTTACACCACCGATTTTCTGGCACTCTTAGTTCCAAAGCCTTGTCGGATTAACCATTTTGTTGGACTAACCGTGGTCACGTAATATTAATTCATCAACATACCTATAACCCACTAATTATATATCTCCCATGTTTCTAAAGTTTGCTTTGGACAGCCAGAAATTTAAATTAAACAAATACTAAATGTTTGAGCATACTAAGATGGTAAGTCTGTCCTTAGATTGTTTGAATCCAGTGGCATATCTAGGGTATGGCAAGAGGGGCAGGTGCCCTGGGTGCCAATTGAAGGGGGGTGCCAGTGGAGTAACGGCATCCTGGATCCAGACAATGATTCGGATCTTAAAGATTAAGATTTCTTGACCATGAAAACATATTTTTGGCACTTGGAATCACATTGATATCATTATTAGTTCAATAGTTATTCACAAAAATTTATATTTCCATAATGGTGTCCTGGATCCAGACAATTCGGATCACTCCCAAATCTAAGCTATTGGTCCTTATGCAATTTCTGACTTTCCCTGAAAATTTCATCAAAATTTGTTCATAACTTTTGTTGAAAGTTGCTCACAGAAAAACAAACAAACGCTGGTAAAAACATAATCTCCTTGGCAGAGATAATAAAAATAAAAAATATTGGTGTCATATGTTTGGACGGGTGCAATTTCAGAGCTTGCCATAGGTGCTATTTCCCATAGATACGCCCCTGTTTGAATACTGTGGGGTCTTCTTTGTCTTCTGTTGTTAGTGTTTTTCCTAGGTGTGCATTGCCAAAGTAATGCAGTTTCGTACACATTATACACCTGCTCAGGACTGAGGTACTCGTCAGCTACGAGTTTTGCAAATTCATCCACATATGTGGCAGCTCCTTTATGGTTTGTGAACTGCTTTTCTCTGCATGCTCTATTCATGGAAATTCCATGATGCTTCTTGAATCTTTGAAGCCATCCTTCACTATAGTCATGCTCATGTTGTAATTTAAGTTCTTTAAGGAACAACTTAGCCTGGTCCACTATAATGCAACCTGACAAGTCCACTCCATCACTTCGACGCTGTCTAAACCATCAATCGTGCTCAGTACTCTTACCAACCTTCATAGTTTTTCTAATCGTCATTTGCTTCTTGGAATCATTGTCTCCATAGAATTTCAATATTTTCTCCCTTTGCTTCTTTATATCATAAACAGTTGATGAACCAATACTATACATGTCACACAGCATACGCACCAAAACACAACGGTCCATTTTTTCAATAGTTCTACTATATCTTGGATCGATATGGACTGGTGTTTATATTTGACACCACGACTAACACTCGTATGTCTCAGAAGCCATAGCTAGGGTTAAATTTAAGCAAAATAAGCTAAGAATCCCACAGAATTGCAGTATTAACACTAACAAGTGGTGTAAAGAATGTAAATAAGCATGCCCTATACACAATGCCATCTGTAGCCACCCAGTAAACTAGTCTGGTGGTCATGGTAATTTCAAGTTTCCTCAAGTAATTTTGTCCGGACTAAAGGAGGTGCCGAACCATCAAATGCCGGAAATTCGGTGGCGTACCTGTACATGAAACCCTATTAAGATGGTGTGACTATACAAAATGCTTGGTAGAAGAGTAGTCCCAAAGGAGTTTTATAATAGTATAGTTCTGGGTACACAGGGGTGATGGTAGAACAAGACAGGAAAACAGATTCACCGAGTGAAATGTTCAATGACAGGTAAATCATTGTTGGCTGCAAGCAGTCAAAATCTGCTGCATGTGTTGCTGAAAGGGCTTATGAAGTTTACTGGTGTCATCTGGTGATTCAAAAGGGTGTGTAAAGTGATTTTTCAAAAAACAGTCCAGTGGTGAGTGAGTTCATGGTGCTATCATCAAACATGACCTGTCAATGATGTGTATACAAGAGCTATGAGGCTGTATACAACTGATGCACCCCAATTCAATAGGACTGAAGTTAGGGTAATAAACACATGCACACAATAAACAAATATGAACAAGGAAGACAATATATCATCAAGTAACAAAATCATAATTTAAGAGAATCAGTAACAGAGCAGAAACCATCCTGAATTATAAACCATCATGCAGTGCAATGCTGACGTTAGTGAATATAAAATGCTAGAAACTTAGAAAAGGAAATAAAATAAAAGGGACGTAAATAAAAGGAACATTTACCCCAAACAGGAGCAGAGGTATTCCTCGAAGAGCTCTGCCTTAGCTTCTCCGTTACCTCAAGTGGGGCTGATTCTGCTACTGCTGCAGCCTCAGCTGCCAATTTTTTATGCTGTTTCTGTGACAACTTACCCATCTTGCTGCATTGATGAAAAAGTAAATTTGCTGTAACTACTTTCTTAAACAGGTAAATACTGCTACAAGCATCCACTTACAATATTTGCAATTAACTTACTTGTAATATCTCTCTTTACTTCTTTATTTCTGTTTTCCTATTTAATTTGTGTTAAAATCTGCTGATGTGGTTTCATAAGTGGTAGAGAATGTGTGGATCAGGTGTTTGCTTTGAAGAATGTGTGTGAGAAATACTTAGAAAAACAGATGGATTTGTATGTGGCATATATGGATCTGGAGAAGGCATATGATAGGGTTGATCAAGATGCTTTGTGGAAGTTCTTAAGAGCATATGGTATGGGAGGTAAGCTGCTAGAAGCAGTGAAAAGTTTTTATCAAGGTTATAAAGCATGTATACAAGTAGGAAGAGAGGAGAGTGATTAGTTCCCAGTGCAGGTCGGTTTGCTGAAAGGAAGTGTGATATCCCCATCGCTGTTTAATTTGTTTATAGATGGGGTGGTTAGGGAGGTAAATGTAAGTGTTTTGGAGAGAGGGGCGAGTATGCAGTCTGCTGGGGATAAGAGGGCCTGGGAAGTGAGGCCATTACTGTTCACCAATGATACAGCACTGGTGGCTGGTTTGAGTGAGAAACTGCATAAGTTGGTGACTGAGTTTGTAAAAGTGTGTGAAAGGAGAAAGTTGAGAGTAAATTTGAATAAGAGCAAGGTTATTAAGTTCAGTGGGGTTGAGAGACAAGTAAATTGGGATGCGAGTTTGAATGAAGAAAAACTGGAGGAAGTGAAGTGCTTTAAATATCTGGCAGTGGACTTAGCAGCAGATGGAATCATGGAAGTGGAAGTGAGTCACAGGGTGGGGAAGGGGAGGAAGGTTCTGGGAGCGATGAAGAATGTGTGGAAGGAGAGAACGTTATCTCGGAGCAAAAAATGGGTATGTTTGAAGGAATAGTAGTTCCAACAATGCTATATAGTTGCAAGGCATGGGCTATAGATAGCGGTGTGTGGAGGAGGATGGGTGTGTTGAAAAATTAAATGTCTGAGGACAATATGCAGTGTAAGGTGGTTTGATCGAATAAGTAATGAAAGGGTAAGAGAGATGTACGGAAATAAAAAAGTGTGGTTGAGAGAGCAGAGGAGGGTGTGTTGAAATAGTTTAGACATATGGAGAGAAAGAAAGAGGAAAGATTGACCAAGAGGAAGGGAAGGGAACAAGGAGAAGCAGGAGACTAAATTGGAGGTGGAAGGATGGAGTGAAAAAGATTTTGAGTGATCAGGGCCTGAATATACAGGAGGGTAAGAGGTGTGCAAGGAATACAGTGAACTGGAACAATGTGGTACATCAGGGTCGACATGCCGTCAATGGACTGAGCCAAGGCATGTGAAACATCTGGGATAAACCATGGAAAGGTTTGTGGGGCCTGGATGTAGATAGGGAGCTGTGGTTTCGGTGCATTACACATGACAGCTAGAGACTGAGTGTGAACGAATGTGGCTTTTTTGTCTGATTTCCTGGCACTACCTTGTTGAAGTGGGGGTTAGCTATGCTGTTTCCTGTGGGGCAGGATAGTGAAAGGAATGGATGAAAGCAAGCAAGTATGAATATGTACATGTGTATATATGTATAATGTCTGTGAAGGTGTACGTACATGTTGATATGTATATGTATGTATATGTGCATATGTGATTGTTTATGCATAAATGTGTATATGAGTGGATGTGCAATTCTTTGTTTCCTGGCATTACCTCACTGATGAGGGAAACAGCAATTAATAATATATTATATTATTATTATAATAATAATAATAATAATAATAATAATAATAATAATAATAATAATAAAAATAATAATAACGATAAATAATGATAAATAAATAGTTCACTCTATAACTGCAAAAGGACACTCTTTAAATTTAGTAAATTTTTGTTTCCTGGTAACATGAAACATTTGCCAAAGCACCAAAAATCTTATTTTGATTTATCACATAAGTGTGGGTGTGTCAAAAATTGAGTATGAAAAAAAAAGCTGGTTTAGCAAACAAAGAGTGGGAAAAGATGCAAGAAAAACAGTAAACAATATCTACAAATAACTGTGCTTATTTTGATTATCATGGGTATTTGAAGGATAAATATTTGTTTGCTTCTCTTCAAGCTCTGCTACTACATTAACCATGGATAAGCAATCTTCCGCCCTTGTTTAATGGATGCCTGAGGAATTCCAGTCTTCACTACAACAACAATGTCATCCACCTTTCATCTATTACTCCACCATCCTTATAATTCTATCACACAGCAAACATTTGAAAATAAAGTTCTTCAACCTCAGTCTATCTCTGAAACACAACCTTTCATTTATCTAATGTCACACAATTTTCTATTCTCCTTCATCAATCTAATCTCTGCAGTTAAATAAGCTAAAATTAGCTACCTCCCAATTCAAATCTTACCTCTTTTTTGGCAACTGATTTGCCTTCTGTGCTACACACAAGGAATCCTGTAGACTTGGGAAGTTGGGTAATGAAATCCTGCCAAGAACAAAGGAAACATGAAAATATATAAGAAAACAGATGTGTACAACTTACCTAATTAAGTTTTAAGATCAAAACTATGCACTACCACAAAAATACCACTTGTACTGATTTATATACATGGGGTTTCAATTTTCCACTTTTATGGATAACATTACTACAGCCCCTGCAGCTTTTGATATGTATAATCTCTTGTTCATCTTTTCCTCACTCATCCTCTCAATATGTCCAAACTATTTCAGCACACTTCAGCTCTCTCAAACATACTTTTCTTAATACCCAAAATTATCTTCTCACTCTCCAGTGTGTGTAATCTAATTTGTAAGTTTAATATGTTCCCATAAATAACAATGTGATGCGTTTTACCAATGATTGCTTGGACTCTAAATATGGAATGCGATTTGTAACAATCCCTTTCTAACACATTTTATCAATAACTGCTGGGACCCCACATATAACAGCAGTGAGTATAACTTAAAGGAATGGGACAAACTAACATAGTACAAAAACATTCTTTAAGACTACATAACCCCTTATGGGATTTCATACATCAAACAGGTCTAAAGCAAGCTACTCTAAGTTATGTGACATTTTTGATAGTCATGTGGCATACATTTGCAGCTCATACTCCTGGAAGAAAACACCTCTGATATCATACTATGCAGACTATTCAAATACCTTTCCTGTGTCTCCAAGTCATGAGAATTGACCTTGTAGGAGGAAACGTGATTGAGAGCAATATCTGATATGACATTTTCTTGAACTGATGACTTTCTTGAGAATTTTTCAGATGTCATGGTAAACTGGCCAGATGTTCCTTTCTTCTTACAAACTTTCTGCCATGAGCCACAATCTGACCACATACAGAATAAATAAGGAAACTGTCCATAACACCATAAAATAATTTTGAATCAATTATTGAGCAGCAGTTTCAACATTTATATTGTAACTAGGTAATTATGAGAGATCAAGCTGTAACTGGTTCACACTTTTTATCACTAACCAGGCATCAACTGAATCTGGGGAACAAACTTCTTAACCTCTGATGGGTGTACTATTAATCCCAGTGTGGAATTAAAAGTTTCTGCATTTGATTTGCTGTCTGAATATTCTTGAGGGGTTCGTTCTTCTAGATCATCAAAATCCAAACTGAAATCTTCTTTTAAATCATCTGAGGGCTCACAGTCAGAAGAACTAGCAGATGCTGCTGAAGAGGTTGATGTTTTACGAGAACGTATATCTCTTTGGCTGTTGCGATGCTGACGTTTCTTCTTACGAGCGGAGCCTATGCCTCCAGAAGAAAACAGTTTATCCCCTATAAAATGATAAATTTTATTGCACCTATTACCTCCACATGCATTTCAGCACAATATCAACTGGGATACATTCTATACTCCTTCCCAAGCCATTTCCTTCCCTATGCATAAGGCAATTAGATACCACTGGAATTCCTGTAATGCAAGCTCAGTTTGTTTGATTCACTGAACTCACAATTCGCAGAGCAAAATGTTGCCATATTTTCTGTCATAAATGATTGCACTGAAACTCACACTGTTATACAACCAATGCCAAAAATTTCTATAACACTATGCAGTACTGGTAGGTAGTACATGGTAGGCAGCCACCAATCAGGGAGGTATATTACTGATATTATCCACCTGGGTATAAGGAGGGTGAGTGATGGATGCTTAGTAAGCCAGCACTTCAGTAGTTGTTCAGATGAACTTCTCTAACCAAGGTAGCTGTCTTTTCTTTCTGCCTCACCTGCATGTGGATTGCTAGCATTCTGTCCACAAACATACAACCTCTCCTTGTCACACACAAGTCTTCACAACACTTAACTCACACAACTCATTCTTCATTTCTAGATTTTTCCTGCACTGAGTGTGGTATGCTAGCCTTGCACTTTGGCAAAGGGGTAGGAAGAATAGACATAAGTAGTATGTGGGAATATTAGATGGGAACATTCAGTGAAAAAATAAGCTGGAATATTAGGTAGCCATGTAAGGTAGGAGCCTCTAAAAACACTGTGCTAGAGTTGTCCTCTGCCAGTAGCCTGTTAAAGATGAAGCACTAAAGGCTAAAAATCTGCACTGGAGTTCACTAGTTATGAAGATTCTTTTGCTGTGGCCACCTTGTTGAGGGAGTTTCTGATGGGAAGAGGCGTCATAGATATAGATATACAGATATATCGTGCAGTACTGATGGACAGGTACCTTCTATTGTAAAAAAATATACTAAAATGCTAAACTTTTTAAGTTACAAGTGCAAATGCTTTAGCATATGCATAACATTTGTCTGTCCACACATCCAGAATAAATACAAAGAAGATGGCATCTCCTTACACCTATTGAGTTTTTAACTAATGGTAGATTTCTTATTTAATACCATATTAGGATACTCCCAAATTGAGTAAGATACTAGCAACTATTACATTACCTACTGATACGAAAAACTATCAGTCTTACAGAACCATATTGTGACACTCCCAAAATGAGTAGGAGACTAGCAACTATGACCCAACTAATATGGAAAAGCCATGTCTTACTGTAAAAACTGAATGTACTTAAGTGATCTGATAGTTGCTGAGGTCATAATAATAGTGTGCTTTATTTTGCCACATGGTAATAATTTCTAATGTATCCAAGGAGCACACAGAACAGTTTACTGTACTGTATGTTAAAAAACATGTCTAAAAATATCTAGAGATTAATAAAAGGTACTTTCTACTTTAAGTATTCACCATAATGCTCAAGTTTTTGAAGTACATATGAATGCAAATGCTATAGATTTTGCATTTATTGTTCATTCCATCTAATCTATCTATATTTCTCGTGCCTGTTCCCTCCAGAGGAAGGCTAATGCAAAATAGTCTCCACTTATCCCTGCCCTTACACATCTCCCTCACATGGCCATTCCACACATTCTTCCCCCTTTTCTCTCCTCCCAGTATTCTTCCACTCTATTTCTCCATGTCATGGGTGGTCTTCCTTGTACACCAACCCTTTTACTCATACTACATTGTGTTCAGATTTAATGAAAATGAATAACATGGCATCTTCTCACAAACTTTTCCTCACCAGAAGTTTTTAGCTACATACTGAAGACACTCGTTCACACTTGAGCAAGTGCTCAGCATCTAGTAGTTTTGCCAGTTACATGGAAAACCCATCAGTCTTAACATGAAACTGGATAAACTAATGTGACCTTCTCAATGAAGCTCCTTATTTTGCCAAGTGAAAGAAATCTTTAGTATATTCAGGTAACAAAATGAGCAGCATAATATACTAAATGTAAGAAAATATGTCTAGAAATACTCAGAGATTAATAAATAGGTACTTCCTATGGTAATCATACATCAAAATACTTAACTTTTTTAGTAACATAAGAAAGCAAATACTGTATGGTTTCATAATTTGTCATAAATTCATCTGGACCAAATATAAACAAACATGGCATCTCTTCACATGCTTTTCCTACACCTGAGCTTTTAATTAAGCATTGAAGGTTTCCTCTATTCTGACAGTATTCTGACCTTCCCAAAGTGAATAAGAGCCCAGCATCAATTAGTTTTGCCCATGACATGAAAAACTGTCTTTAATGTAAAACTACAGGGGACATCATGCTGTTAATGGGCTGAATAAGGGCATTTTAAGTGGTCAGAGCAAACCACAGGAAGGTCTTTGGGGCTGGGCTGTTCTTCATCTATTCCTGGCATTACCTCACTACATGGGAAATGGTGAACAAGCATGAGAATCAAATGGATGAATATAATCATCTTTAAAGTAATTTGATCCACCATTCTCCATTACCTCTCAAAAATTTACAGACAAGTAGGCTATTTCATTTTCCAAAACATGTTTTAAATAGGCTGCAAGATGGCATGCAGACCATGAGCTCAGTGGAATCTCTATAAGAACCCAGTGTATTACTTGTTTTAATCAATCTATGATAAGGGAATGAATTGAACTTAAGCAAATGAATATTTGAAGATGGTATATATGTAGTTAGACTGTCTAACTCCCTGCTTCATGGTGGCCAACAATATCTTACCTGAGACAGGTTAAGAATAAGCTAACATTAGTTCTCAAAAAAAGAAACATCAATGAAAAAAGTTGTAACAAAGCCATCCATCTGGATCACCTTTAACAGCAGAAATATCTTCCCAATCTTCCTCAGATTCTGGTAAGAAAAATGGCTTTGCCTTCAGCAACTGTTCTAATTCATCTGAATATGGAGGCTGGTCGTGTGGGGTCATCATCCGGCATGACATGCGGGGTATGAACCCCCTGTAGTAATCACTTAGTTCCTCTAATAATTCACTGTTGCTAACACAGAGCAGAGACCTGGGGAAAGAATCTATTCTACACATCACTGAATAAATAATTCATAAACAAATAACCTGAGCAAAAACGTTTTGTAAAATGATTTAATCAAAGGACATAGACCCATATCCATAAGTTTGAATATTTAACATTTTCAACAATTTACCATACTATACTGCCTTCACATAAAATCTGGAGTATGTATTCTTAAGAGTGTAATAATGCAAACCTTACTATCCCAATTACAACCAATGAGCTATAACCAAACTATAGAGCTGCAACAGCCAAAGTTTTCAAACAATTACCGTGAATTTCTGCAATTTCGTCTACAAAAAATCATTCCAGCAGGTATACTGTTATTTTTTCATTCCAACTAAAATTCACACACTTTTACAATAAAAAAATCCCATTCAAGAAAATGAGATTTCACCTAAAAATGAAAAAATATCTAATTTCATAACAAAGCACCAAGCCATACTATCATATTTTTAACTACCACCCGACTTACATGGGAAAGATACAGTGCACATGACCTCTTTATACTCTCATGTACATCAGACAAGTCTAACATGCTAATCATGTAATAGGCTTCCATGCACATGTCTTCAAAAGTTCACAAACTTTACAAGTACACAATTTTGCATAGAATGTCTTTTACCCTCAGCCTTGCTTTCATGAAACTGTTTTACCAACCTCATCTGCCATATGCTCTAAAATGAACCCCACCATGTTATCTACATGTATAAAAAAATGTTTCAGTACTCCCTTTTAAAGGCACTAGTCACATAAGTTAAAGTATGTTTTACCTTCTCAAAATCTCTAAACGCTTGAACATGAAAGGTATATGTCTTCTTCATTTAAAACCAAAAAATTTTCAAAATTTTTGCATTGAAGACTTACAACTGAAACAAAATATCCTCTAATATATTCATCAGGGACAGCAAAACTGTCAGGATTTTTCCAAAGGATACTCAAAGATAAAATTTGGAAGCCTACCAATTTACAACTTGCTTCCATAATGCTTCCAGTTTTAGTGCTGAGGAAAAACCCTTCACATTAATGGATACTTTCAGTTATGGAGCTTCCATACTTTTCTGAGGCTGCAGGAAATACCCGGTTATATTTGGACTAACTGGTAAGTCGTTTTATTATTGTAACAACAGGATTCCACTTAGAAAATCACAAATCACTTAATCTGCCATGCTAAGTAGATGGTCCAAAGGAATTCAAGAAGAGACTGAAGATTTGGAATAAGCATTACCATGGATTTTTTTTTAATGTTCTATGTTTTGAAGCCTTTGGTATTGGGTTGTGGACAGATCTAGCAAAAAAAAAAAAGAAAGAAAAAAAAAAGCAGGGAATGTCTTTTTGGTCAGTTTGCATTCAGAAGAGTTTATCTTGGGAGGGGGTGTTTTAAGATAGGTGTTGGTGAGACTTTAAAGTACGGTAAATCATGCTTATGAATGTCTCTGTTGCACTAGTTGTGGATGGTGGAGGAGGGAATAGGTATTATAAAGACTAATGTGTTGTGTAACCCCTTAATGCGTTCAGATGGACATTTACATGAGCAAAGAACTTCCTCCAGATAGATATTTACACAATGAATTTCGCACCTCACTTTCAGGGACATGCAGTGAGCCTGGGTGATAGCTGAGGAGGCTGTGCACAATAATTTCTCCCCATAGTCAGTTATCCACCTGCCATGTCAATGACATCAGCTGTTAGCTAGATTTAAAGGACCTGGCAAAAGATGACCCAGATATTTTTGACGATGATGATCTATTTCTGGATCATGTGGAAAGTGATTTTATGAACACATTTCATGGACACTGACTCTTTCAATATCAAAAACTGACCAAGATGAGACACAAAGTTTTCTAGCAGAAGTGGAGGCAAAGTTGTCAGTACCTCAATGACTGTGATAACTGCCTCTGACTGGTGCAGTGGGTAATTCTATAAACTTTTATACTTTAACTGTTATGAAAAAATAAAAAATCACACAGATTATAGCCAGAAGGATCTTATATAATATAAATTAATATTCCATTATCAATATTTCAGAGTAAAATACATGATAAAATATGCACAGCAGCAACTCAATTGACACTCAGGTCTTAGCTTGCACTCTTTAGCATGTTGTGCTAAACATCTCCATATTATTACAGCAAAAGTAACAAGAAAAAGAATATCTTTGAAATGAAATTCAAAAAATATTTTTCAAACTTGAAAACTGAAAATTTTGAAGGGCAGAAAGGATAACCTAGTGATATATAATGGCATTGATTCTGGATGGAACTGGGTGGTATCTGAAAGGGTGGTAGAGATATGTGAGGTCATAATGGCTGCAATAAACTGCATGTATGTGTTGTTTACGTGTGTTCTTTGGATGTTCTATCCTTTTATCTCTCAAAAAGTATTCACTATCCATTTCAATGTTTTAAAAATGGACAATTGCGATCAAGTCACACCTTACTCTTTATTCTTCCAATGAGAACAAATCCAAGGCTTCTAGCCTTTTCCCTGTGTCTAAGCTCTCTCAGTTTAGGTACCATCTTTGTTACCCTTTGCTCGACCTCAATTCTATTTGTGCTTATTTAGAAGTGACCAAACATGAAAAGCATATTTTTCTTGGCATTTTATAGGATATGAAGAGCTTGCTAAATATTGCCTTATCCATATCATTGAAAGCTAATCTGATATTTACCAGCAGACAGTTTATGTTTACTACTTAAATATTCTACTTACATGGGACTCTGGCAACGTTAAAAATTATGTCAGTTCCCTAATCCTTCTCACACACAGAATTCTGAAGCTTATTTCCTGCTAGATAATAAAAATACTAAAGTCTTCTTTCATTTTGTCCCTTCCTTATTACTTTACATCTGCTAAGGTATGAAAATGTGCATGCATTCTTTACTTCTTAGAAACGAACTAATAATGTGAAAGAGATATTGAGGCCAGACATTAGATAACATTAGGATATCAGCATGAATGAGCATGTGGAAAAATTTGGGATCAAAGAATGTCAAAAAGGTTTTGTACAAGACAGTTAATCAACGTGCAGAAAATACATGCATCACAAAAAGACAGACACTTTTTTACTTATATAGTATACATGTATGTTCACCTACTCTTTAAGTTCAACTGAATCTACAACTTTGATAAAATCTTAGTTATGCACGGACACACAAAAAGTAAAACTGAAGTAAAACATGATCACTTACCCATTCTCCAACATAACAGCCAAATTCAGGCAGATGTATTGCATTACAGTTGTCTTTAAATTAAATGCATTGTAGCTTGCTGCAAACTCCAGTAATTCTGCAGCATTCTTTAGTGTCACCAAGCCACTTAAGACATTCTCACAAACTTCCCGTAATCGTGTGATCAAAAACTGATCTGCAGCTCTCATAACATTGCACACAAATTCTGCATCTCGACAATGATGTAATTCTGGTGAATCATCTTCATACAAGTAGTCAAGGATAATGACAAGGATGCTAGTTGGCAAGGGCATACTAAGTGATTCTGATGCAGAAGCCTGAAAAATAAATCAGTTTTATCTTTACATGCATCCCAAATCATGTCTATATGCTTAAGAAATCTAAGCTTAAAACCCTGAACTAAACACCATAAAAGACTGTTACTTAACTCTCTGATATTACCACATCTTAATGTACACCCAAGTGTGTCTCTGTCATCATAAAAATGAAGTGTGAATAATGCTCATTCATTTGCAAACTCACTTCACACAAGTAAACTGGTGCAAAAGGGAGAGGCAAGTAATGAAAGCAGTACCTAGAGAGACTGAGGTATCTAGACACACAAACACAAGAGTTATCTAACAGTAAGCATCAGCCAGTTGATGGGTGTCAATGTCTCTAATAATCAGATTTATATCATTCAAGGTGACAGCCTACATAAAGGAAGAACAGACAAAGGTAAGATTTCCTTTGTATGGCATAAAAAGATCACTGAAAGAAAGCAGTCGGTCTTGTACTTCACAGTACTTCTTTCAAAATTGTTAATATGATTTCAAAGAACCTCATTATATGGAAAGAAGACCATAACTAGAATTGGATGGCAGAGAGAATAAAGCAAGCAAACAAAGACCTTCGCCAATGAATCCAAAACAAAAGACTCATCTTAAGACAAATTCCAGCCTAAATGAGGAGACTGAAGAGCCTGAGATGACTTACAAAAAGATGTTGACTGTATTATCATCATTATATCATCATATAACCCCAGGACCCCTTTCTCTGAAGCAGCAAGGCTTTCATACTTCCTGTAGCAGATAAATGACAGATTTATCTGAAGTGAGAAGGTCCTTGGAAAGACTCCACTTCCTTTCATTAACAAATGATAATACAGCTTCATCAAAGGTGAATTTTTACTTGCAGTGTAACCACAAGCAGGAAGAGTCCAATAACCGAGATTATTATTATTCTGGTGGTTGGGAACTATCTACATGAAATAGTATACTGAATTATAAAAGGAATGCTCTGTGCATATCTACAGCACTGCAATCCTTCCTTCCTAGCATATGAATTTTCCTACAGAAGCATGTGACTGTTTTACAAAATGCATCCAAAACTAAGGCAGTCAAACTGCATATAACAAAAAATGATGTGCACCAACAAATATCTCAGTTCCTACATATACATCCTCATCTCTATAATTTTTGCCTAATGCCCATGCTTCATATCCATACAAAACCAAAGGAACTATAACATCAAATATACCTAACTTTGCCCTTAAAGATGCTGAGCTATTTCTTCACACATTTCTCAATAAGCCCAGGACGTTTGCTCCCTCATCCATCCTATCTCATTTCAGATCCCTAAGCTTCATTCCCTGCCATATCCCTCCAAGTTCTCTCTTCACAGCTAAACCTAACAACATTGCTTTTATTCACTCATTCTCAACTTTCTCCTTTCACATACTTTCTCAAACTCAAGACACTAGCTACTGCAGTTTCTCACTTGATCAGGCACTAGCACCACGTCATCAGCAAACAAGAAATGACTCACTTGCCAGGC
Organism: Panulirus ornatus; assembly: GCF_036320965.1. Classification (NCBI taxonomy): domain Eukaryota; kingdom Metazoa; phylum Arthropoda; class Malacostraca; order Decapoda; family Palinuridae; genus Panulirus; species Panulirus ornatus. The sequence continues at coordinate 20,953,567 of NC_092280.1, read as the reverse complement.
CCCTCCACCCCAACAGATTGCATACCTGTTCCTTTCTCTATGACCTGTGCATTCACCTTCCTCACTTTTTATACTTATACTTTGTCGCTGTCTCCCGCGTTTGCGAGGTAGCGCAAGGAAACAGACGAAAGAAATGGCCCAACCCCCCCCATACACATGTACATACACACGTCCACACACGCAAATATACATACCTACACAGCTTTCCATGGTTTACCCCGGACGCTTCACATGCCTTGATTCAATCCACTGACAGCACCTTCCTCACTACCCCATCAATAAACAAATCAAATAGCCATGGCAGCATCACACATCTCTTACACAGACCCATCTTTACCTTTAACCACTTACCCTCCTTTCTACCTACTCACATTCATGCTTTACTCTCCGTACAAAACTCTTCACTGACTTTTAGCAGCTTTCCTCTAACACCATGTATGTGCAACACCTTCCACAGAGCATCTCTATCAACTTAATCATATGCTTTCCCTAGATCTATATGTCTCTAGATCTACATGGATAATTGTAACAATGCAGGAAGTACATAAGGTAAAGGAAAGGATGCATAGAGTACAAAATACAAAAGAAAAGTTACTGAAAATTTTGAAGGAATGATTATAGGAATGACAGCTTAGCAGCTGTAAATAAAAACATACATAAGCCTCAGTTATGGAGTTCAACTCCAGGAAAATAAAATGTGGGTATGAGCAGCCTATTTTGTTAGGATGTTAAAGTATTTACCAACAAATATCTTAACAATGGATGTAAACTTAACCCATGTGTCTATATGTATGGATATGAACAGAGCAAGAAGTGAGGATTGAATCAACTTACAAGGGTACCAACACAGACTGCAAAGTCTGTCCGATACATGACTGATGAGATTCAACCAGAGTAAGTGTAAAGTAGTGAGGATAGGCCACAATGAAAGAATGACAGAGCAGCAAATGAGCTGCAGGTAATAAGTATGCGAGAGGGATTGGAGAGTTGCCATCATCCCTAACGAGTTGGTTTAGTCCCATATTAGAAGACTAGTAAAAGGAGATAAAGTGTCTGCCAGCAAATATCAGTATAGCATTCACATATAAGGAAAACATATTTAGCTAGCTGTTATGTCCTACATAAAGCCAAAATTAGAATATGCTTCTTTGGTTTGGTCACTGCACCTAAATAAGAAAAAAGAGCTAATAGAGAAGGTCCACAAAAGGGTTACAAAGATGACACCAGAATTAAGAATGCTGAATAACTAAGAAAAGCTGGAAGCCTAAATCTGCCCACACGGGAGAGAAAAGTGAGGATTGACCTAATCACAATCTTGAGTACTGAGCTAATCAAAACTTTTAAGTTTTGGAACCAGATTGATGACAAAGACAATGAACAGTTCTTCAAATGCAGGGATAAAACAATTATAGGACATAATGTGAAAAATTAAGCAAAAAAACTAATCTAAAAAACTGCACAGAAGTACTTCTATAGTATGACTGGTTACCTTATCTCTTCATTATTACCCCTGGACCAATTTCTATTAGAATCCTGGTGTTGCCCAAAACCTCTTTCAAAAGGCTTCTGGCAGCAGAGAAATGCAGACTCCTTTGGAGTAAGAAGTTCTTTGACTAAGACAGTACTCCTAATGATAAAGTCTCGCCAAAGGCGACTTTTCACTTCAGAGGTAACCTTGAGCAGGTGGAGTCTGGTAACACCTAGTGCAAGTGGTGGATGAATGGAATGAACTAAAAGGGCATGGTCAATGCAGACAACAAAGAAAGTTTAAAAGGTTGCATGATATTAAAAATGTCCAACGGATAGGGTCTCATGTATGTAACACTCCCTTTCCATACATAAAAAAACAGGCAATTATAAACAGGTAATTATAGCAAGGATAGAAAAATATTTCTTCCTCTACCTTATATTGGTGAACTACCAATTCAAGATTAGGCAGAATCCTAGTGACAGAATATGTATACCAAAGGGTAGCAAGAGAAGAAGTATAGACAGCATAATGGAGCATGTATGCGAGATGGGAGCATTTATAGAGAAGAGCGAGCTGTGCCATGAAAGATGATAGCTGGAAAAGACTGTACATAAAGCCAAATGAATGAGTAAGTTGGAAATATTGTACCTGAATCAAAACAACACATAAGATAAAGAAAATTAAGCAAGAAACATGCTACTTGAAAATAAACTGTACCTCCATCCAACTGGCCCCAAACATGCAATGAAAATATTCCAGCCTTGCACTAAGGATGCACTTGTGGGCCCCTAGAATATCCCCATTTCTGCTGTGGAACATAACATCCCACAGCTCTGGATTCCTCTCTCGACTGTACTTTTGTTCTTCCTCATATGACTCTACATCCCTGCAAAAAATGTTATAGTCATAAAATTGATGCTGATATCATATCAAATTTTACCACTTAAGACTCTAAAAGTTAACATGAAGACTGTTGCATGAAAAAGGAAAGGAAAAGGTGAATTTCACAAAATCTGACAGCTTTCCTCAAAACTTCCCACTCATACTGTAACACCTGTTGCTAAAACACAAGATTCCTGATGGGGGGAAAAAAAGTGATTTAAGTTTTCCTACTTATGACCAACCGTTAAAAATGAATGTGAAGAGGGGAAGCATTCATCATTATGGTAACTAGAGATTAACAACAATATGCTACTTTTAAATAAGCCAAAGAGGTAATAATAAATAAAGGCTCTCATGATTATGGTCTGAAGTGTAATCAAATTCACTTCTCAATCCAATTCCCACAATGATAGCACAGCTGATGTTTTAATGTTCCATTTACAAATAGGTACTGCATTAGGTTCTAAACAGCTGCAACCCGGAGCGGTACTAGCATCCAAACTTAGCAGTGTTAAAGGGAGAAGAATAGCTAAAGGTAAGAGTAAATGAAACTTTGGAGGTGGTTGAGGAAGGGAAGGTATTTAGGGATACATTGATTGTATGAGTGGCTAAAGTGTGTGATATATAGAAGGGGGGATGTGGGCAATGAGAAAGAGTAGTGAGTGGAGAGATAAGAAGTCAAGTTGCTAGTGTGAGAGAGGAGAGATGTATATATGTTATCTGCAGGAAAAGAGAGCAAGTAACTGGTAAACATTCAAAAGAAAGCAGCAGTCATGAGAAATGTAATAGGAGTGAAAAAGATGGCAAATAAAAGATGGAGAGGGAATATCAGTAAACTTCTGGGAGAACAAGATTTTCTGGAAAGAGCTAGTTAGTGTGAGAACTAAATAATAAATGTGGTATCAGTGATGGTAGCATGTGAGTAAGTGGTAGCAGAGATAAGGATGAGATGAAAAGAGCATTCTGAAGATCAGCTGAATGTGTTTGATAATAGAGCAGCAGATGAAGCAAGAGTGTCATGGTGAATGGATTGGTGTAAACATAAGAGGTGGTGAAATTTTTAAGAAGTGTGGCAAAGCAGCCAGAGTGGATACGATTACAGTTGAATTTCTTAAAAAAGAAGGGTAACACTGTTGCTGATTGGTTACTAGGAATTTTCAGTGTAAGTATGGCTCATGGTGAGGTACCTGAGATACTGAAGAATGCCATTCATAAAGGGTAGGGGACCAGAAGTGAATGCTCAGATTACATAGGTACATGTCTATCGAGTATAACTAGTAAGCTCCATGAGAGTGGTGACAGAGGGTGGTGGCATGCACTGAAAATTACACTGGATAGGAGCAAAGTAGCTTGAGGAGGAGTAGAGGGTGTGTGGACTGGGTGTCTCCTTTGCAGAATTCATAAGATACTCGAGAGAAAAGTGTTTGTATGCGCCATTTTATGATCTGGATAAAGCAAGTGTCAGGGTTGACCCTTGTGGAAGGAGCTATATATATATATAAGATTCCTAGGTGGCAAAGGTCAGCACGAATGACTTTAAATAGAATATGATAAAGACTAAATAAGACTGTTTTATGCCATATTTCTGGCTGATGTGAGCTCTCAGAATAACAGGAAACGTGCGTTAAAGTTAATACAAGAGGTGATTTTATTGTAAGCTGCCAATTACAGGTGCACAGTTAAAGAAAACCATCCTAAAGTTTTTCTTTCTTGTTAGTGAGTTACTGTAAAGGAAGGGGAGAGGCTGGGTCCACACTAAAGCCTGCTGTGGTCCAGGGTCAGACCATGGTCCACCAAATCAGTAGCCTTGCTCTAGGTATATAACTTGTGAAAATATGGACACCTTCGCTGACAGAAGATATAAGACTCTATTGCCATGGCCACCCCTTGAGGGAGTTCCAGGTGGGAACAGGAGTCAGAGATATAGATAGAAATAATATATAGCATAAATACAGCTTAAGATTGCAAAGCATGCTACTGACATCATTGTTTCTCAATTGATCTGTTCATTATTTTAACCCCATTTTCAACTATAAGAAAAAGTATCATTGGCTTTCAGAGTGGTATAAATGGCTGACTAGGGTCTTATTGGAAGTGTATGAGGGGAGAAACAGAAGTTTGAAAAAGAATAATATTTTCAGCAAAGTTAATCCCAAGAATATGATTTTGGTCCAGAATGTTTTTTCGAAGGTCAAAGGTTCATTTCCTTTGAGCTTTTGAGAAGGAAGCTGTCTCTCTCTCTTGATGTTGACTGAACTATATAAATTATATTCATCTCAAACTGCAAGGAGAAATTTGAAGATGAACTGTATAACCAATACAATCAAAATGAGCTCATGTATTACTGATGTATCAGATGACACAATTAAAGCAATTGATCAGCTTAGAGAAAATTCAGTTCCATTACCATATGGAATCCCAGCCATATTTCTCAAAAGATAAAAACAGCAATAGTGAAACCAATGATGTTCCCACATACCAGATCATTGACATGATTTCTTATGTTAAGAAGGGAAAATATATTCATACATATTCTACAAATAAAGTATTGTACCAGGTGATTAACAAAATTTCTTGCTGTGTAGTTCTAAGGGGCCTGGAAGTGGATGGGGTGCTGTGGTTTTGGCGCGTTGCACATGACAGCTGGAGACTGAGTGTGGGCGGGTGTGGCCTTATTTTTGTCTACTCCTAGCACTGCCTTGTTGGAGGTGGGGTGGGTGATGTTATTTCATGTGTGGTGGGGTGGCAACAGGAATGAATGTAGGCAGCAAGTATGAATATGTACATGTGTATATATGTATCATCCCTGGGGAGAGGGGAGAAAGAATACTTCCCACGTATTTCCTGCATGTCTTAGAAGGCGACTAAAAGAGAAAAGAGCGGGGGGCTGGAAATCCTCCCCTCTCATTTTTTATTTTCCAAAAGAAGGAACAGAGAAGGGGGCCAGGTGAGGATATTCCCTCAAAGGCCCAGTCCTCTGTTCTTAGCGCTACCTCGCTAATGCGGGAAATGGCGAATAGTATGAAAAAAAAAAAAAAAAAAAAAAAAATATATATATATATATATATATGGTGTGGAGGGAAAGCTACTAGAAGCAGGGAGAGTTTTAATAGAAGAGTAAGATATGAGTACAAGTAAAATGGTAGAGCAAGTGGTTCTATGTGTAGGTGGGTCTGCATTTAGAATGTGTGATGCCACAATGGCTGTTTTATCTGAGCTTTGGAGGCAGTCTCAAGTGAGAGACTCCAGAAAATGGTGCGAGTTTCAAGAGATGTGAAGAAAGGAAGATGAGAGATAATGCGAATAAAAGTATGGTTATAAGAGTTTGCAGGGGTAAGGACTGATTGGTTTGACTAAGTGTGGATGACGAGAATCTAGAAGAATTAAAGTGTTTTATGTACCTGTGAGTGTACATGCAAGCAAATGGAGCCATGGATGGGTGAGAGGACAAAGACAAAAGATAAAGTGGAGTCAGCTCAGCTAGCAAGCATAAGGATGCGAGTCCCTTTAAACTTTTGCTTTGTCTTTCAATTTTTTTCCCATTGCATTATGAGAATGAAGAAAAAGACACTTGCTACAGATGAAGAAATTTATGCTGAGACAAGAACCTCCAACTCTGGCAATAAGGAATCTCTGATGTCTTTTGCAGAAAACTGAGACAAAGGCAATCCAGTGAGCCAGCATCAAGAGATAGCACCATTTCCATAGTTTCCATCCACTAGCAGTGATGATACATCTTCAGAGCCTTAATGGTCCAGAGTGAAGAATGTAACATCATCTAATTCAAAACATCAAAAAAAAGTTATGGATTTCCAAGAACAACATGCCATGCTAGTTTTGGAAACATAACATCACACAAGTTTTTCTAGAAACTTTTTCCTGCCACAATTCATGATAAAAATCCATAGGAAACTAACAGATATACTAAATATAGATCAGATAACTTAAGGTATTTACAACCTAGGTCTAGGTTCAATAAGTAAAAGGATGTTTCAACATCATATTTTAAAGCATTTAGTCATGTAGAGATAGGTTTACAATGCTTTTAGCCTATCTAAAAATGAATATTTATAATTGTATAATGCCGTATTTATCTTTTACACTAACTTCCACTAAATCATTCTTATGGTATTGCTCTCATTTCTTTACCGAGAGGCATGGTGAATTTTTTACCTAAATTTGAATACAATCAACAAAGTGTTGAATTACAAACTAATTTATGATTTATATGATATGATACATGCTACTGGACTAGTTTCAGTTAAATACTTATGATGCATTTTATTGGAAACCACTTTCTTCATAATCTAGAATTTTTCACCTAAATTTGAGTTCAGGAAATTTGCTATTATTTTGAATTCTAATACAATCTATGATTTTCATATATAATTCAACCTTCTGGATTTCTTCTGGCCCCTCAGCAGAATAAATGGGTGAATATTAAAGACAATTGAATATTTTTTTCTACATTCTTTCAAACTTTGTTCTTCAATACTCAATTCAGTTTCAAAGGAATTGAAATGCCAAATATGGAACCTCATGGTTTTCTTAAGATGAAGTATTATAAATTTTAAAAATGTAATTTCATTTTTTGATAGGGAAATTGCACTTTTAGAGAATACCTTTAAAATTCTGACACACTCAAAGAGTTTATGTAACAATCCACCTGAAAAATGATTCAACTGAAGCATAAAATACTGTATCATGTTAATAACTTTAAAGTATTAAAAACACCGTTTACAAGGGAATATTTATCTCCACGGTATTTTCACACACAAGTAGCATAGCTACAAACAAGATACCATAACGAATGCAAATCACTGCCAGTGCAGCCTTTTCAGCATTTCAAGATCAAAAGAAAAAGATACTGATAAGGAAAATGTTATGGACCCTTTGGTAGTGATAAATGAAAAGCTTTAATTTGCATATCATATTGAAAAAGTGTACAAGAGTGAGACACGATGAGTGGTGTGATAATGAAAACTATCATTACAAGATAAAAATCTGATTTTGGAAATGCTTAACCCTACAAGAAAAGCTGACTACCACTGTAAGCTTAAAAAACAAGAGACAATACTTTTTCATACATATTTGCTATCTCCCACACTAGTGAGGTTGCATCAAGAACAGAGGACCAAGCCTTAAGAGGGAAAACAAAACCTTTATCATATTCATATAAAATTAAAGATATGTATGCAAAATTAGGAAAATGATAAGAAATGAATCCTTTATCTACCTTTGGTTTGCCGTGGTGAAGTGGTGACATGATTATCTGAGGGCCATCTGGCACCTCAGGGTGAAGCAGGTGAGGGTGGGGGGATAGGAGGAGGAAAGAGTGAGCGAAGCATTGAACTTTGTGTGCTGTTTTTAAAACAGCAGGAGAAAATTTTGTCTTAAGTAAAGTATGTTGCAGTCAGGATCTCCAAAAACAAAACAATTGAATACATAAAACTTTCACTTCATCAACATTCTCTTTAACACTAAACTTACCTCATGCACCATCTGTACTGTGGGAAGTAGATGAAACATTAACAGGAGAAGTGAATCCACCATGCTGACAGAGATGCTAATGAGAGCCTGAGTGATGCATGGGTAGCGTGAGGAAGACTTCTGGGATATGTGACAAGATTTATGAATGCTAAACTTGGTGCACATTTTAAAACAGAGGCATGAAAATCTTGTGTCAAGTAAAGTTGCAGCTGATCATAGACCATTAAATAATCTATATCGCAGTTGACCATAACCCATCAAACAATGTATGCCGCAGTTTAAGAATTAATGTGTATAAAATAAGAAGATGAAGGAGGACGTCCATACACAAAAATAAGGATGGAGTGGAAACTTAGGTTTATTCAAGAGCGAGATGTATGCATGGGATAGAAAGAAATGAATCAATGAAGTATATGGAGACAACATGCTGTCAGTGGGCTGAACTAGGGGAAATGAAGCAATAAAAGTAAACCATGGAATAGTTCATGTAGCTTGACCATGGAGAGTAGGTACTGGTTTCAATACATTATATGCAAATTTGGCTCTGGTTCATTTCTTCTTTACGCTACCTCATTAAAGCAGGAGAAACGATAAAAAAAAAGAAAACTGAATACTACTGTGTTGTATGATCAACAGGTAGAGCTGAAATCATATGTATTCTGAAGGGAATTTAGAGACACTTCTCAAGCCAACTTTAAGCAATAGAACACACGGACCCCCATGGAAATCTATAAAACAAACTATATAGCCTACAAAATAAACAACAAGGTAAATGATGTTTATGCATTAAAACAAATTGAAAAAAATCAAAAGGACTAAAAATGCAATACAAAATGAAAACAAGTACAGTGTAATCAATCTCTACCCACCTGGGTACCAGGAGGGTTAGTGACATCAGCAAAGTAAGCCTGTGCTTTAGTGGTTGTCAAGTTGCACTATGACCTAGGTATCTGTATTTCCTTCCTGCCCCACTAATATGTGGACTACTGTCATTCTGTCTACAAATATACAATCTCCTTGTCATCTGTAACACCTGACAACACTTACCTCACACAGCTTATTCTTCCCCTGTGTTTCCCCTGCCTTTTGGCAAAATGGTAGGAGCAGTCAACAGAAGTATAAGATAGGGACATTTAGGCTGGAACATTAGGTAGAAAAATTAGGTATATATATACATATATATACATAGTAGTATGTAGGAGCATTAGATAGTCGTCATTAGGAACATTAGGTAAGAGCCTCTGCAAACACTGCACTAGAGTTGCCCTCTGCCAGTGGCCTGTTAAGGGTAAGGTACTAAAGGCTAGAAAGCAACACTGGAGTTCTTTAGTTATGGAGACTTTGTTGCCATGGCCATCCTTTTGAGGGAGTTCCAACTGGAACAGGCATCAGAGATATAAACAGATAGATAGATAGATCCCTTGGGATATATAAAAATAGGGCCCAGCATGAAAGGTGGTGAGAACCTACTGTACCTAACAAAACATCTTCAAGGAATGAGTACTGAAACCTTTAAAAGATGACTAAACTAATGCAGGTTCTAAATAAAATCATGCAATGTGCACAACAGAATAGAACAGCAGTATTGTTATTTAAGCACTATATGTGGTGAGTGTGATGCCCTGTAGTATATGCCAACCTTACAGCAAAATCTTGTTGTGGGTAGGTATTACTAAAAGACCTCTTCATTCTAGGTGCTGACAACTGTTTACATAATAATGACCACCTATATGTAAAATGATATTTGATCTGATCAAGAGGTTTTACAGAATACCAGAATGATCCATCCTGGTAATAATCAGTAAAACTTTCATCATATGTATAAGAAAATTCCTAAAAATGCGATTCAAAATATTCATCACCACATGTATGAGAAAATTCCTAATTCTGCGATTCAAAAGAAATTACAGTTTGAAAAATCTTATGAGAAATAATGATGTACTTTAGCTGTACTATAGTATTCATTCCTCTCCGTAACAATTTCACGATAAGCAGTTCAATACTATCTTAATCTTTGTCTTAATCACTTAAAAATAGATAATTTGTTTCTTGTTTTAACTGTCATTGTGGGATTGGTTATCAATGAAGGTTTCTAATATGTTCAAATGGATTTGGGTTTGTTGACTTATCGTGTGGATTCAGATGATAAGTGGACAAGTTAAGAGTTTAGCATTATCTCATTAAATGCTGGCATCTCATATAGTACTGAAGCCATACTGTAAATAATTTCATTTTTACAAACCATTACTTCTCCCATCTCAGTAAGATAGCACCAAGAACAAATTAATAATGGCCTTATATGCTATCATGTATGATGTGCTAAAACCAGAGCATACCATCTTTAGCCAAGCCCTACATAACAATTACATGTACAAACAAAAATACTTACTTCTCTTGTCCATCAGCCTTTACTCTTATATATCCATCTATAATTCTCAAACCATCCAATTCCTTTTCAAGCGATGTAATTTGCAGTTTCTTTGCCACTGACTTAGCGAGGTGTAATAGATCAGAACTGGTTGTCCTGACCCCTGAGAACTTTCGTCCTTTATTCTTCTTCTGTTTGTTGGAAGCTTTTACATGCTGTGCCTCTTTATGAGACACAGAGTTGTTAGATGTTTGGTGTAAATTTCCACTGTAAGCCCATTCAAACAGCTCTGGGTCTGGAGTGTTGGCAAAGACATTATCCATGATCTTGTTTTGTGTTAAGCCATACTCACTCTGTCCTATCCTTGTAAGCTGGCAGGAACCAGTGTAAATATATGTCAAAACCTCTTGAAAGATATCTGGTTGTATATCAGAGAGAACAAGTTTTCTTTTTTGAAAGCTCTTGTGAGTATCCAAACCATCATCTTCCAAGCTATCTTTCTCATCAAGGAGGTTGCGGTGGAAGTAACCACTGTGGCAGGCCAGAATATACGAGTGGGCAGGAAATCTTCGAGTACCACACACAATAACCACATCATGCAATGTATCCATTTCATTAGCCTCTTCAAGTAGATGTTTAAAATCTTCCTTCCAAGAGCTGTGGCTAACTTGGGGTATATCCAGCAGAAAACTATTTGGGTTATTCTGAAGTGCAGCAAAGTTAAGACCCTCTGGATCACACATAATAGAAACAGTACGATGTAAGGCAGCAATGCGAGTGAGACGCAATGTGATGCAGGTACTGCGATCAAGGAAGTCATTAAGTTGTCTTGATGATGACCATGACTTACGTATTAGAGCCTTTTCTGGTGTCTTGCGTTCTTGGGCAGGCAAAATGACAGCAGAAAACGCTTCTCCATTATCAGTTACAATTCCAAGGTTATGCCGACTGAGGCAAAAGTCCATGATACTGATTTCTCGATTGATACTGAACAGACAGCGAGACAGATGAGATGACTCTTCAGTCCAAAGGTATAAATGACCAGTTCCACTTCCAGTGAGAACAGCAATCTTAAGGTCAACACCTCCACGCTCTTTAAGGCCACAAGCTCTAACTCTAGAATCTAAATGACCTCCAACACATGCCACCTTTACCACACCAAACATTTTAGAGGTTACCTTTCGTATCTGATACTGATGAAGAACATATACATCACCATGAGATGTTGACAGTACAGTAGCCCCATCACTCACTCCTATTGAGGCCAGATTACCATCTTCTCTTAAAACTACAGATGTTACATTCCTTGGAGAGATAATAGTGCGTTCATTAGAATTTTTGAAGTGACCAAGCTGCCCTGCGTTGAGACCAAAAGTATAAACTGTGCGAGATGTCCATATGACAGAGTGGTACTTGGCTGCAGCAACACCTGCAATTACTTCCTTATGAGACTTGTGCCAAGTAAGCAATCTTGGGGTATAAAGATGCTCTGGAGGGGGGTTAATACCCAACTGATGATACACATTAGTACCAGTGCTCCAAACCTAAATAATATAAAAAGAGAGGGAAAACTGTCAAACAAAGTCAATATAAAAAAAACTGTAGAATTAAAGTTCAAGAAAGTCAACATATCACAATTTCATACAAAGAATTTTCATGAAATTTAAATCAGGTCCACAACAAAAGATACTTACCTGTCCTGAATCAGATAGGAAGAGAGAATGGTCAGGACCTACAGCCACCTTAGTTATATTGATGTGCATGAAGGCCTTTATAGCATGTGGGGTGATGACTGGGGCTCTGGTGTCCAGTCCCAGCCTGCCTCCTTGGCCATAACCACATGTATAAACACGACCAGTGTTTGCAAGAAACAATGTATGGAATTTGCTCAACACTACATCCGTTATCACTTGACCTTCTCGGTGTAAGGACTCTAAACACTCAGGAGTTCCCCTTGCATGCGGATTTGTCTGATAAAAGATAGTAAAACAACCTGCTGATTTGTCTGATAAAAGATAATGCAATACTTAAAAATACTGTGCAAAATAAATCATTTACATCAATATCTATGAAAAATTGGTAAAGTTCTAGAATTGATGAGTAATAAGAAATGAATTATGACACGTCGAGACTGCAGATAAACAAACTGTCTGCAGGGACACTTTCTCAGAAAAATTCATGAGTCCTACACTTTTCCATAAGTCTTGCTTGAAAAATTCATTTGCAAAATGATAAAGAGTTAATTTACTACATACATAATAATGAGAAGCGTGGGAGGTGGGCAGATTAGAAAGGGTAGTGAGTGGTGGGATGAAGAAGTAAGATTATTAGTGAAAGAGAAGAGAGAGGCATTTGGATGATTTTTGCAGGGAAAAAATGCAAATGAGTGGGAGATGCATAAAAGAAAGAGGCAGGAGGTCAAGAGAAAGGTGCAAGAGGTGAAAAAGAGGGCAAATGAGAGTTGGGGTGAGAGAGTATCATTAAATTTTAGGGAGGATAAAAAGATGTTTTGGAAGGAGGTAAATAAAGTGCGTAAGACAAGGGAGCAAATGGGAACTTCAGTGAAGGGGGCTAATAAGGAGATGATAACAAGTAGTGGTGATGTGAGAAGGAGATGGAGTGAGTATTTTGAAGGTTTGTTGAATGAGTTTGATGATAGAGTGGCAGATATAGGGTGTTTTGGTCGAGGTGGTATGCAAAGTGAGAGGGTTAGGGAAAATGATTTGGTAAACAGGGAAGAGCTAGTAAAAGCTTTGTGGAAGATGAAAGCTGGCAAGGCAGCAGGTTTGGATGGTAATGCAGTGGAATTTATTAAAAAAAAGGGGGTGATTGTATTGATGACTGGTTGGTAAGGTTATTTAATGTATGTATGATTCATGGTGAGGTGCCTGAGGATTGGCAGAATGCTTGCATAGTGCCATTGTACAAAGGCAAAGGGGATAAGAGTGAGTGCTCAAATTACAGAGATATAAGTTTGTTGAGTATTCCTGGTAAATTATATGGGAGGGTATTGATTGAGAGGGTGAAGGCATGTACAGAGCATCAGATTAGGGAAGAGCAGTGTGGTTTCAGAAGTGGTAGAGGATGTGTGGATCAGGTGTTTGCTTTAAAGAATGTATGTGAGAAATACTTAGAAAAGCAAATGGATTTGTATGTAGCATTTATGGATCTGGAGAAGGCATATGATAGAGTTGATAGAGATGCTCTGTGGAAGGTGTTAAGAATATATGGCATGGGAGGCAAGTTGTTAGAAGCAGTGAAAAGTTTTTATCGAGGATGTAAGGCATGTGTACGTGTAGGAAGAGAGGAAAGTGATTGGTTCTCGGTGAATGTAGGTTTGCGGCAGGGGTGTGAGATGTCTCCATGGTTTTTTAATTTGTTTATGGGTGGGGTTGTTAGGGAGGTGAATGCAAGAATTTTGGCAAGAGGGGCAAGTATGCAGTCTGTTGTGGATGAGAGAGCTTGGGAAGCGAGTCAGTTGTTGTTCACTGATGATACAGCGCTGGTGGCTGATTCATGCGAGAAACTGCAGAAGCTGGTGACTGTATTTAGTAAGGTGTGTGAAAGAAGAAAGTCGAGAGTAAATGTGAATAAGAGCAAGGATATTAGGTACAGTAGGGTTAAGGATCAAGTCAAATGGGAGGTAAGTTTGAATGGAGAAAAACTGGAGGAAGAAGTGTTTTAGATATCTGGCAGTGAATTTGGCAGCGGATGGAACCATGGAAGTGGAAGTGAATCATAGGGTGGGGGAGGGGGCAAAAGTTCTGGGAGTGTTGAAGAATGTGTGGAAGTCGAAAACATTATCTCCAAAAGCAAAAATGGGTATGTTTGAAGGAATAGTGGTTCCAACAATGTTGTATGGTTGCGAGGCGTGGGCTATGGATGGAGTTGTGCGCAGGAGGGTGGATGTGCTGGAAATGAGATGTTTGAGGACAATATTTGGTGTGAGGTGGTTTGATCGAGTAAGTAATGTAAGGGTAAGAAAGATGTGTGGTAATAAAAAGAGTGTGGTTGAGAGAGCAGAAGAGGGTGTTTTGAAATGGTTTGGTCACATGGAGAGAATGAGTGAGGAAAGATTAACCAAGAGGATATATGTGTCAGAGGTGGAGGGAACGAGGAGAAGTGGGAGACCAAATTGGAGGTGGAAAGATGAAGTGAAAAAGATTTTGAGTGATTGGGGCCTGAACATGCAGGAGGGTGAAAGGCGTGCAAGGAATAGAGTGAATTGGAACGATGTGGTATACCGGGGTCGACGTGCTGTCAATGGATTGAACCAGGGCATGTGAAGTGTCTGGGGTAAACCATGGAAAGTTCTGTGGGGACTGGATGTGGAAAGGGAGCTGCAGTTTCAGTGCATTATTACATGACAGCTAGAAACTGAGCGTGAACGAATGTGACCTTTGTTGTCTTTTCCTAGCGCTACCTCGTACACATGAGGGGGGAGGGGGTTGTTATTCCATGTGTGGCGAGGTGGCGATGGGAATGAATAAAGGCAGATAATATGAATTATGTACATGTGTATATATGTATATGCCTGTGTGTGTATATATATGTATACATTGAGATGTATAGGTATCTATATTTGCGTGTGTGGACATGTATGTATATACATGTGTATGTGGGTGGGTTGGGCCATTCTTTCGTCTGTTTCCTTGCGCTACCTCGCTAATGCGGGAGAAAGCGACAAAGCAAAATAAATAAATAAATATACATAATAAATTTCACATTTCAAAACTATGTGAAAATAATTTCACATTTTAAAATCTTGTAAAAATAAAATAATGTAGAGTACAGTATTAAAAAAATATGCACATATGCTACTGACTTGTATGCTTAGGTGCATAGAAACACTACAGCATTGAGTCACAAATCTTTGGCAAGCATACTGGGTGAGTCATGGTTTAAAGAATTCCAAATGCCAACAAAGTGTTAATGGCATTATATTTACCCTACAGCAAATAATTCAAGCTTTCAAGTTTAAAAATGTCGCCCAAAACACACACCCAAATATGAAATGTGAATCTTTAATTCCAGGTCAATTTCTAGGCAAATAACACAGAAGCTAATGACAATGAACATTCCTTCAGTGAGGGAAGTTGCCAATTTGAGCCTACCATTTCAGTGATGACATTCTATGACATTCTACTGACGCCATAGATTATCAACTTTGACATAAAAGTTGCTTCAAGCTTCACATTTCATTAACAGTTTATATAAAGTCTGAATAAAACAGGATATCATTCATATAAAAGGCTTACATCTTATTGATAGTTTACACAGTTTGAACAAAAAGGTACATCCATCACCTTAAAATTTAATCGAGTTTATATGCAGCTCAAACCACAACTGTAACGTCCTTATATTCCTTAAATTCATTATATTTGACATCTGACAAAGATTACATAGTAATGACTGATTTAGCACGACAGATATGCACTCATCTAAAACTACACTCCCTGGGCATGTATATGTGATACTGTCTCATCTGTGTTCTGGAAACCAATTATCTCTACAGCAAAAAATACATATTTGGTATAAAATGGGAGGAGTCATGGCCATTATGTAACTTCTACTGAGAAGACGCTGAACAATTACTCCCAAACTGTCATGCACTCACCTCACACACAGCATCACCACAACTCTTGACCTTTGCTAAAGACTAGTATGGCATTTGAACTCTTCCACTCCCTTGGAACTTTGCTTTTCTTCACTTGAAATTTTGAACATTATTTCAGTAGGTTCATCAACTGTATCTGCACACATCTCTAGTACCTATGATGACACTTCATCAGAACCATATGCCTTGCATGGGTCAAGATATTTTAGTATACCATTAATGTCTGCTAGTTATATCCAGAAACTTCTCCCTATTCCATCTCAATGTTGTTGGGCTAAAATGACTTTCACTGCAGAAACACATTTGAACTTGTTACTCAATTCCTCACATATTATTACATTATGATTTTTAGCACAAGGTGTGCAATATCTAAATATATACCTAAATATATTTTTCCTTTCATGCTTGTTCATCATTTCCTGCATTAGCAAGGTAGCACCAGAAACAGATGGAGACCTGGCCTCATTCATTAACATCCATTCTCTAGCTGTTAGGTGTAAAGCACCAAAACCTCAGTCCCTTATCCACAACCAATCCCCACAGACCTTTCTGTGGTTTCCCCATTCATTTTGCCCCATTACAGTATACTGTCAGAATGTTGTCCACTGTATGCCACAACACTACAATTCACTCTATCCCATGCATGCCTTACATCTTTTTGCATGTTCAGACCCCAAGCACTTACAGCATTTTTACACTCCATCTCTTCATCCCCATTTTTGGTAAGCCCCTTCTCCTTGTCCCCTCCACTTCTAACACATGTATCCTATATGTCAACCTCCTCTTACTCATTCTCTCCATATGACCAAACTATTACAGCAAACCATCTTTAACTTTCTCAAAACATATCCTTCTTATTACCACAACTCTCTCTTACCATCTTTACTTAGCTGATCAACCTTCCTCAAACATTTCATTTCCATCAAATTCATTCTCTCCTGTACATCCGAAGATAAAGTCCATGCTTTGCAATCAGACAACACCTATCAAGAACACTATACCTTCAAACATGCCCATCTTTGCCCTCCCAGAGAAAGACCTCTCCTTTCACACAGTCCTTAATGCTCCCATGACCTTTTTTCATTCATCAATGGCATTACTTACTTCAGCTCCCAGGTTCCATTTGCAGCCATATTCACTCAAAGATACCTCACACATTCCAATTCCTCCATGTACTCTCCAATCAAACTCTCCTTACTGCTAAATCTAGTAACCTTGCTTTTATTCACTATGACTCAACTTTTCCCCAAACTATGAAACCAAATTCTGCAGTTTCTCACTCAAATCTGCCACCAGTGTCATGTCATAAGTAAACAATGGACTCACCTCCTAGGCTCCCTCACCCACATCTGACTACATACTTGCTTCTCTCTCCAAGATCCTTGCATTCATCTCCCTCCTCACCCCATATGTACACAAATCAAATGGCCATGGTTACATCACAAAACCCTTCTGCAGACCTACCATCACCTGGAACCACTCATTATCCTTTTTACCTACTTGCACACAAAACTTACTCTCTTGACAAAGACTCCTCACTGTTTATAACAGCTTTCCTTCCACACCATATATACATAACACCTTCCACAAAGTATTTCTATCAACCGTATCGTGTGCTTTCAGATGCATAAACACAGTCACGCATCTCTTGTAAACCCCTAACATTTTCAATAATGTCAGCCTGGGGCTCAATTCCTTGCACTCTTTCACACATTTTCACAACTCCCTCAGCAAAAATACATATCAATGAATGTTAATCATCATCAATGTAACTGGGTATGAATTAGAGTACAGTGTGAAAACAAGTTCAGGAGAAAAAACATCATTTCCACTTCTTCTTTAGCCGAGAGATGTCATACATGTCTTCCTTATCTTCCTCTACACCTCACTCAGCAGAGGACTAAGCCATCAGAAAGATAATTATTCAATCTACGAGCCATTTTTCTTACTGTTGAATGATGATCCATTATTTTACAAAAAGAAGAATATTCTATTTTCATATTGGGAAGTACACAGGAAAAAGTACTCTCATTTAAGGGTTGAAAATGAGGAATGAAACTGACACTGCAAGCCATTTAAAAGAACAGAGAACACACCAATCTAATATCATAAAACTAAAATCATATAATATTTAACAAAATTCAAATCTTATTGAAGAAAATTTATATATTTCCTTACCTGTCCTAAATTATAGTTTGTGTTGCTTCCCCAAACATAAACATTTGTAGGCAGAGAGCTGGTGAAAGAGACAATGGATGGTCGATCAAAGTTTATGTGGTCTAGAGGTGAAAGAGCATCATGATCTAAGGTGGAAATACTACCACCAGCCTGTTTAAAAAAAGAAAGAATTCTAAAAATACAATCATAATACACGATAAAGGTGTACTTTTAAACACTAAACATTACAATGTTTCTTTTCCCTCCATTACTGGAACCTATATGAGCTCTAATTAGTTTTAATCATGTAACCCAGTCCTCTCCAGCTTTTTCCACTTCTCACCACATAGTCACTGGTGCCTTAATAATTTTTTTTTTCTCCTTCTCTTTCTCCTCTTATCCTTAAGCACAAAGAACAAAGAAAAAAATTTGCTCATCCACTCTCAACTTGTCAAGTATAATGCACTGAAACCAAAGCCCCCTACTTGCAGTCAGACCCCACAGACCTTTCTGTGGTTCCCCAAACTGCTTCAATTACCCTGGTCCAGCCCACTGATAGCACTCTGTCCTCTGTACACATCATTCCAGTTCACTCAATTCCTTGCAAGCCTTTCACCCTTCTGCATGTTCAGGCCCTAAGCACTCAAAATCTTATTCATACCATCCTTCCATCTCCAATTCAGTTTCCCCCTTCTCCCTGTTCCCTCCACTTCTGACACATACATTCTCTTTGTCAACCTCTCCTCACTTATTCTCCCCACATTTTCAAACCATTTTGGCACATCCTCTTCAGCAATCACAAATATACCCTTATTTCTACACCTCTCTTTTACCTATCATAACTTAGTTAGTCAATTCTTTTCACACCAGATACTGTCCCTAAACTTTTCATTTCCAACATAGTCATCCTCTTCCACACATTCTCATCTACAGCTTATGTCTTACACCCATACAAACTGATGGGACTACTATATCTTCAAACGTACCCATTTTTGCCCATACAGACAATGACCTATCTTTCCACACATTCCTCAGTGCTCCCAGGACCTTTACCACTACCACATCCTACAACTCACCTCAGCTTCTGTGGTTCAACTGGCTGCCATATATAGTTAAAAGTATCTAAAACACTTTACTTCCAGCAAACTTGAGTTATACATTAATTGTCAACTCTCACACACTTCAAACAATAAATGATTCATCTCCCAAGAGCCCCTTACCCCCAACAGAATGGATGCTCGTCCCACTCTCCAGGGCCCTTGCAAGTGCCTCCCTCATCATCCCATCCAATAAATAAACAACTACACATCCAAGATGACATTACACACCCCTGCCACAGACCTACCTTCACCTTGAACCACTCACCCTCCTTTCTACTTGCCTTACTCACTTAAAAAAACTCCTCATTGCTTTTGAAAGCTCTTCTTCCACACAATAAATTTTGAACAACTTCCACAAGCATTTCTATCATCCCAATCAATAATTTCTCTAGATCCATACAAGTGAAAAGCAATTAATTTTGTAATCCACCATCTTGAATATTTTCCCATCAATAGTGAAATTGTGATTCACACTTCATCATGGTAGAGTGTTTTGTGGTTTGCTGCATAACAAAAATCACTAATCAGTCTGGATTATTGTATAGATACTCTATATACCTATACAAATAATATACAAATGAAGGTTTGGCAGTACGGAGAGTTGTTGAGAGAGCTGAAGAAGATGTACCGAGATAATAT
The DNA here is from genome assembly GCF_036320965.1 of Panulirus ornatus. NCBI lineage: Eukaryota > Metazoa > Arthropoda > Malacostraca > Decapoda > Palinuridae > Panulirus > Panulirus ornatus. The sequence continues at coordinate 20,933,843 of NC_092280.1, read as the reverse complement.
GGATATATGGACAGCATGAAGGGTTGACAAACAGGATACATGTGTCAGAGGTGAAAGGGACAAGAAAGGAGAGATCAAAATTGGGGATAACAGGATAACTGAAAAACATTCTAAGTGTTCTGGGCCTGAACAAGCAAGAAGGTAAAAGGTGTGCAGAGATACAGTGAATCAAGGGTTATGCCATAAATGGAGGGTGACATGCGGTCACTGGAACAAACCAGGATCAATGAAGAAGTTCGGTAATGGGTAATCTAAGGAAAGGTCTGTGGGGCTTGGCTGTGTATTACACATGACAGCAAGAGAATGGATGTGAGTGAATGTATCCTTATATCCTAGATTATTATCCACAAAACATGTGACCCTGCAATATTGGTGGTCATTGCCAGTGATGGATTAATTGACAGCAAATGAATGGCAGGAGGAGGTTGGAAAGTTGAATGTTTGTAGCCAATGTCTGGACTTGCCTCCTCATTCTCTACCCACTGCACTATGCTCCACAAACCTAAAACTCTAAGTATGTTGTGCTACCTCTCTCTCTCTCTCTCTCTCTCTCTCTCTCTCTCTCTCTCTCTCTCTCTCTCTCTCTCGAGTGTTAAGAGCTACATCTTAAATTAACAAAAATAGTTGTCTGCTACAGTATTTATTCTCTGAAACTTAAAACCAGCAGATCTTATGGTTTTCATCATTACTGCCTCCATATTTGGCCATTCAAATAATACTGACATCTCTTTCCTATACATATCATATTATACATGAAATCGTATGCACTGTGGACAGGTAGGTTGCCAGGGCATGATAATGAAACCTTCAGACTCATGCACCATGACTATTGTGAACTCCACTGCCGCTTATTAGCCTTCAATGCCCTCTTAACAGACCACTTACAGTGAGTATCTTTAGCACAGTGTTCGCAAAGGTTCCTATCTAATGTTCTGCTGACTACTTCTACCTAAAGCTCCTGCGTAATGTTCCTACCTTCTACTTTTACCTCATACTCCTACCTACAACTTCTATCTTCTGTTCCAACCATTTTGCCAAAAGGCAGGGATAGCACATAGTGCTCATCAAGGGGAAATCTAGATCTACAAAGAGTAAGCTCTGTGAGTTAAGTAATATCAATTGTTATGTGCGACAGAGAGATTTTGTTTATGGATAGAATGCCAATGGTCCACATTTTTTTTTCTTTAGAAAGAAAAAACAGCTATCTAGGTCAGACGAGTCCAACTTGAAAACCACTGAAGTGCTGGCTCATTATACAGCCATCACCAATTCTCCCGATACCCATGTGGGTTGTACTGGTAATATACCTCAGTAGTTGTTGGCTGCATACCAACTATTATCTAAAACACACACACATTATTATCATCATTTCTATATCAGATTGCCATTTCCGGCATTAGCGAGGCTGAGCTAGGAAACAGATGAAGAAAGACCCATCAACTCTCATAAGCATATACACATACATATACATACAGTCTTTTTGTATATATTCACTATGTCTGGAGTTAGCGAGGTAGAATCAAGAACAAAGGACCAAGCCTTCTGGAAAAGTAAAAACTGGAGGGGAGGATTTCTAGCCCCCCACTTCCATCCCTTTTTAGTCACCTACGACATGCAGGGAATACATGGGTAATGTTCTTTCTCCCCTATCAACAAGGATATATCGTTTCTTATTATATATGATCGCCGTTTCCTGCATCAGCAAGATAGCGCCAGGTAAGAGACAGAGAAAGACCCATCCAGTCGTATACACACAAATATACATACATGCTCATACACATACATAAAGATATACAGACATATAAACAGACATATACACATAACAAATGTACATATTCATACTCGCTTGCCTTCATCCATTCCTGGCACCACAGGAAACAGCATCGCCACCCCCTGTGACTGATAGGAAGCACCGTAAAAAATATGAAGAAAGGCCACGTCCAATCACATTCATTTTGTAGCAGTCATGTGTAATGCACATGATAACTTATGGATATATACAAATGATAAACTATGTCATGTTTTTTCAGGTCTAGTCCCTCTAATTCCTCATAAACTCTCAGACTACTCTACTTTTTCTGAGCTTCTTTTCCTCTCTTTCCTCATTCAAATCCTGGTTTTGATGAGAACTATCTTAGTTCAAAGTACATATAATATCAATGGATTAGCCTTGCTTTGAGCATTCAAGTTGCCAATGTCCTTCAAAAAAAAAAAAAAAAAAAAACTGACAAGGAAAAAATCATGGTATATTCACACTACCTTACAGCTGATGATAACTATCATATTCAATCTTAATCAAAACATTACTGTATAACAACTTTTTGTTACCAATCCCCATTACTTCTTACACAATATAATTCTGCTGTCCCACCTTGATTTTGTTTTTAACTATAACAATTTCTTACCACAATCAAATGAACCAATGTTGTTGTTCTTTCATCTCCCTTTTTCTCATGATGACTGTTAATTCATTACAGTTTTTTCAAGTCTACAATAGCCAAACTTAACTACTTTTTCAAGTACCCCCTTCATAATAACATAACCCTTAATAACCTGTTCAAACTTTCCTGCATTCTAACACTGATATCCACCTAAGCTTATCAATCACTGATTTTTAGTATTCTGCTCCAGACCCATTTCTTACAAGCCTGTATTTTAATAAGCAAGGTCACATTTGATATCTTACTCCTTGCCAAACATGTTTTCTCTAAACCTTACACATTTAAAAAATCACTTTAAAATTTTAGCCTTAATTCTATCAGAAAGTTGATCAATCTGATTAACAATTGCATCTGATTCAGTAACTTTAGGCTATTATCAAAATATTTCTCCAGTATAGTCATCTGCACTTGAGAAACATGCTTACTGTTGATCCCAGGATTATGGCATAGCTAATCTAAATCTAACAAAAAAATACCGAGTGAAAATGCATTTATGCATCTGGATGAAAAAATAATACTCAAAGTTACCTGAATCAAAGCACAAGCAACATGAAGCTGTCCATAAAAAAGTGCACGATGTAATGGAGTATAACCACTTTCCCAATCACGTTGATTCAACGGCACACCTTGAGATAGCAGCCACTTCACAACCTGTAATCAAACTCTAGTCATTGCTTGTGCACAACTACAGGTTCCTTTAAAAAATCATCAATAATGATCTTTTAAACTTAATTGTCTTTCTAGCTTTAGTAAAATACCACCTGGAAGAGATGAACAATGATCTCCCATACACACTCACACCCATATGTTCCTTAGCTATCGCATATGATGCATCGAAACCAAAGCCTACCACCCACAAACTGACTCTGCAGTTTACCATGACCAGTCCACATGCCCTGATTTTGCTCTGTGACTACATGCCACCCTAATATACCACATCTTTCAAATTCAATTGTATGCCACTTACCCTCATGAATGTTAAGGCCCTAACACTGCAAGGCCTCCTTCATTCCATCTTTTCATCTCCTTGGTAACCTCCTTGCAAATGCTCCCTCCACTTCTGACACAATCCCATTAATCAGTCTTTTTTGCTCATACTTAACATGCATATGAATAATTTCAGCACATCTTGGTTGGCTCTCTCATTCAGACTGTGCTTACCACCAAAGCACTCTCTTACTACACCATTCTACACAATCACCCCAATAAACACTGTGTATCATCCTAAAGCAATTAATTTCCAACATATCAACTCCCTTCCTCTCCTTTCAATTCAAGGCCCATGTTTCATTTTCATTTAACACTGTCAAAAATACTACACCTTCACATATATCCCATCTTCACCTTCTCTGACACTAACTTCTTCCTAACACCTAAGCCCCTTCTTTCCCCTTGACTCACTTCATTCACCATATCCCATTTTTGCCTTTTCTGACACTAACTTCTTCCCATGACCTGAGCCCCTTCTTCCCCCTTGACTCACTTCATTCCCCACTGTTTAATCTATTGCCAAATCTAGGTACTTAAAGCAATCCACCTCCTTCAGATTCTTCCCATTTACCCTTAAATACATACCATTCCTTGGAAGGATCTGAGTAATGAGTGCTGTGAAAAATGCAAAGGCTGGGAAGATAAGTGTGCTACAGACAGCAGTGTGCAACAACAAGGACTCTGATAGGTATGTGATGGGGAGTGTTGGAGAAAAGAACCCACTGAGAAGTATAAGCCGTGCTGACAAAATGTCTGCTACATATACATAACCAACAAAAGCTTAAAATAAAAAAATGTAAAGACCTTTCGTCTGCCACATGATGCTGCTGTATGGAGGGCTGTCTTTCCTGTTTCATCCATCACGAAACAGCAACGATGACACAAATTCTGAAATAAACCTTCAGTTACATAGTATCAAATCCTATTACATGAAATAGCATCCTACTTTTGTCAGTTCTATTGTCTTTTACAATTCGATAAACAAAAAATACACTTCTAAAATAAGTGTTACAGGATATTCTAAGTGTGCAAAAATAATAAAGTTCACCACACATCTGACTCAATCACTGCTTAGCTTATCAATACATCTGATTCTTAAAACTAAACATCCAAATGTCAAAAGCTATTCACAGCCATCTATGAACTAAATCGAATAATTGTGGTGCAATAAGAACATGGTAAAACCTCCTTATCACACTAATCATGAGAGAGTTGTAAAACTATCAAAAATATCATTATTCATATACACCTAATCACATTATGCACTGTATAGTTTTCCAATATTGATCATTTACATATGTTTTAGCTACACACATGCATTCTTTGTGTATTATACATATTCACATACATATCTAAAGTGAAAACTTCAATTACATGAATACAAAAAAAAATTCAACAAATATGAACATTTACCCTTGAAATTTTTTTCTTCTATTCTAGCAGATGCTAGTGATATCTATGAATAAGTGCTGGACTAAACAAGCTGGGATTTCATATATGAGCAGAAACCATTAAATCCTCATATGAGGTCTAGAGTAACTCTCTTGCACATCCTCATACGAGGTCCATAGCTGTGTAAGTGTTCAAGTTCATCTATAAAATAACTTGCACATGATTCACTTGAAAATTCTTTGTCATGAGTTGATAAGAAATGTAACTATATACAAGATTATAAAAGGTCACTCCATGTAACAGTATTTTCATTAACATCAACATTATTGCTCACCTTCATATATGCAATAGCTTGTGCCTCAGTGCCCCTAATGATTGCTGCAGTGATCAGGGACCCATGCAAACGAGAACGACACCCTGAGGTGCAATCAGGTTCTGGTAGACGACCCATGGTTCTGCTACTCTTGATACAATGAAGACCTATTATCCACCATAAACCAGCAGCCAAACTGGTTTTGAGCTACCTCCAACTCTCCAGTGCCTAACTACATTCCAGAAATACCATTTGACATTTTTCAAATCCTCAACCAAGCATATACCAAAAATTTACGAAGCAGCACAAAATTTCCCTTTTCACTTTGGTGAATTTGAACTACAACTAAGCATTATTTTTCACTACTAGTTTTATTACTATAGAAGCTCATCAACAGATATTTCCCCCACAATAATAAGAATTCAGATATCTAACGATATCTATAAACTTCTTACTGTGTAATCACTTTTAAATAAGAAAATCAATAATAAAAAACCTGAAGTCCAGCTCCAGGGTAGCTCACAGCCTTAGAGATGAAAGACACTATATTGGAGTTTGTACCCTCAGGTGAAAACTAGTAAATACTAGAATGCAGTTCATATGACTCAAACTGCATTTTCAACTTTTTCCGCTACAGTCTTTATCCATGAAACTGTCACAAACACTGCTAATCCGCATCAGTTTTTCACATCACAAATAGCAAAACAGCTGTTCACTTTTTGACATTTTCATATTTGAGCAAAACTTCAAATTGAAGGAAAAACTGGATGGAAAAATCCAACATACATTCTGTAAATATCATACTCATATTGCACATAACTAACTTTCCAAAATTAATAACTTTCCACTTTTCTCCTGCATAAATTTCTTTGAAAAGATTAATAATTTCTGTCTTTCCTTCTAAATGATTATTTCAGTTGATATGCCATGGTAGGATATGGCATTTCAAATAAGTAGTGGCAATCTCTGATGTTTTGCTGGAAATCAACCAAAAGCTGCTATATTCAGTGCTGCAGAAACATCCAACAACTTCACTGAATCAGCAACTGAAGTAATGTTATGAGCACTGGGGAGCCATTACTCAGCTGCGGACCCCCAAAGGGGGCCCTTCTTCTGCTCCCCTGCTCTTAAGCAGCCATAATTGTTGAGAAGGCCTGTGGAAAGAAATGTAGGCTTTGAAAATTTAAAAAAAAGTATGTATCTCTGAAGCAGTATTCCATGAGCATATATTCTCTAAGAAATTCAAAAGCAGAACCCTCTAATCCTCAAAGTGTCCAGTCAACTACGATGTCAGAAGTGTACTCATTTAGGGTCTAACTTCATTCAGTCAGAGACCACCACAAAGATGCTCAGCCTACTCCTCCCAGCCACCTAATAGCTAAGATTATGTAGATCATAATGCAACTGAAAATGCAAAAGCAGTCACTGTCGGTACAAAGAAATGTATATTTATATCAATCATTATACCTGATTGCCGTTTCCCGCATCAGCAAGGTAGCAGCAGGGAACAGACGAAGATCGACCCATCCACTCATATACACTTGTATATACATAAAACATACATACATGTACATATACATACATATACATATAATCATATACACATATACACATGTACATATTCATACTTGCTTGCCTTCATCCATTTACAGCATCATCTTACCCCACTGGAAACGGCATCGCCACACCCTGCATCAGTGAGGTAGCATCAGGAAAACAGACAAAAAAAGGCCACATTCATTCACACTCAGTCTCTAGAGTCATGTGTATTGCATTCAAACCACAGCTCCCATCCACATCCAGGCCCGACAGACCTTTCCATGGTTACTCCAGACATTTCATGTCTCTCTTACCCTTTCATTACTTACTTGATCAAACCACCTCACACCACACATTGTCCTTAATCATTTCATTCATACATCTTTTTTCATACTTATTCACCATTTCCCACATTGGCAAGGTAGCTTTAAGAACAAATGACTGAGCCTTAGAGGGAATATCCTCACTTGGCCCCCTTCTCTGTTCCTTCTTCTGGAAAATTAAAAACAGGAGGGGAGGATTTCCACCCACTCTCTCCCTCCACTTTTAGTTGTCTTCTATGACTCGCAGGGATACATGGGAATTCGCAAAGTATATGGCTATTTTAAAAAGGCAACACAAAACTATTTTCTTTAAAGTAAATAAGGTATAATTAGTAAGGGACTGTGAAATGTAAGACAAACAACATAATACAGTACAATTCTTTAAGCATATCCCCTTCTGAGTTTCACCCTTTTTTGCTTATCTCTGGTTCTTTTCCCAAAATGCGATTAATCACATTAAACTTGGCCATCATCTCAAAGATGCAGGCTGCACATCACATGTTCTGTACATACCTTCTGACCAAATTCATATAATTACAAACTGCATGCAACTGAAAGTGAGGGTTGCAGATACCCACCCTAGTGTCTAATGATTTCAATGAATTCTCTCCGAGATTAACTTGGCTTGAGGCACAATGGTCAACAGTAGTCTAACATAAAGCAATAAAAATAAAAATATTCAAAAACTTCCTTATTTCAATCTTACAGAAACCTAGGGACTGGACTTATCTTAAACCAAGACTTGTCATCATCAAAAAGGAGAATGTTCTTCTCTGGGTACTGCTCGTGTCTAACTCTTCTCCTTACCCCAAGGGCCAACAATAAGTTTTTTCATAATGATATATTTCACCTGAAATAATGAGCATTACGAAATCTTGACCACCAAGGTGATTACATTAGGTTTTTTGGTTCTGTTGATTTATAAGTGTATTACCCATCTTTACTGAAACCCCAAATTTTTCCCTGGTATATCACTATTACCTTTTTCAATACTGTTTGGTACAACACTTAAAATAAAGTTAAGCAATCGTTACTGTATTCTCTAAACAAAGCACTAGCACTAAGCAACAAAATCATTCTAAAGTTTTTGGTGGCCAGAGTTCAACTGATGAACTTCCCACAATATGTGTCGTGTCAGCTCCTTTGGTGTAGAACATAACTTTGATGTTGAATGTGACCTTGACAAAATGTTACATTGAGTGACTGAATTCCACATTCTTCTAGGCTGCTTCTGGTTGTATCTTAAATCAACCCCACATTTTCCATGCATCAAAGCCCATCCAAACTTCTGTCAGACCTTTAAGTACATTAGGACAGCGATTTATGTTTGCATTCTACTTGAAGAAATATCATTGACCAGTGTTGGCACTGGAAACATAATCAACATCATAGTTCACGTTATTCTCATAAAATATGATCTAAATGGCATAGACACCAAAGCTGAAAACAGAGCGTAACCTGCCAATTCGATTTACATCATCCACCGTTTCCTCAATAATTAAGACTTTTAACTTCCACCTAAAATCATCTCGAACTTCCTTACCTTCCTTACTACAGACAAATCAGTATCATGATGAAACTAGCGTAGAGAACTGATGTCATGTTACAAAAATCAAGAACACCTTCTGGCCTATTCATGATGTGCTGTGGGAGGCTTAGGCTTAAGTAGGAGCAATGGTTGTGATGAGTCGTGAACTCCAGATCAAAGCTTCGACCCGAACCAGCTGAGTGCTTCGGAGCTTCACGACCCTCCAGCGCGTCTTTCCGATGACAACTGTAAATAATAATAACATCCAGCTGGCTTGTTACTAAGGTCCATCACGTTCCCCAGGATAAGAGCTGAAAATAATAACAATAATAATATTATTATTAATAATAATGATACTAATAATAATAAAATAATATGATAATAATGATAATAATGTTAATGAAAATAGTTGGCAACAAAACAGTTTTAAGAATAAAAAAACTCGGTGTGCTAATGATTGTAAGAATCTATGGTGAGTTGACCATGCACTTCAATGACATCCATCCATTTCTTATGATACAGACAGCTAAAAATAATAATAGTAATGGTAAAAGTTGAGATGTTATCGGACTCCGCCTGCTTGAAGTTACATCTTGTGTGAAAAGTTGCCTTTAACGAAAAATAGAGCATAATAAAAAAATCAATCGCATCAAAGAAGCCCATCCTGCTACTTAGTGTAGCGCAGTTGTATAATATTATGTAAATAATATAAGGCAGAAGAAAAACAAAGATAAGGGACCCGTTTCATTACTATCTGTCGCTCAAGGGGGAGGGGAAGTCATGAGATATGTAACACTTTGTTATCAAAGGGACTGTGGTATAGCTAAGACTGCCACATAGGTTCAGATCTTTATTCTTTACAAAATTGTATACCTACCTCTACAATCGCTTTAGGGAGGACAATACATTGTTGTGTGTTGTAGCTTGCATGCCATTTTCCAATCTGATAGCAAATGAGTTTATATGAGTTAAATATATATTAGAACTGGCACCAGCACACATCAATCTTCAGCAATATTTAGGTCAATATTTTGAAAAGCAAAGGGGCTCTTACCCTTCTCTGTCTTGATGTCGAGTCGGGGATGAGTGGAAGGAGGAGGAATGGCCAGGTGTTGGCGTTGCATATTATTTTGAGGGTTGCTTTATCTTGCGACAAAATGTTGCAAGATGTAGGAGGGTGGAGTTAAGATTGTCCCCCCAAAAGTTCTACATAATACTCTAAATAGCCCCTAATAACACTGTACCAGATGATAGGAATGATAACAATAAAGTACGAGTTAATACTGTAAATAGCCCCTAATAACACTGTACCAGATGATAGGAATGATAACAATAAAGTACGAATTACTTAATACTCTAAATAGCCCCTAATAACACTGTACCAGATGATAGGAATGATAACAATAAAGTACGAGTTAATACTGTAAATAGCCCCTAATAACACTGTACCAGATGATAGGAATGATAACAATAGAGTACGAGTTAATACTGTAAATAGCCCCTAATAACACTGTACCAGATGATAGGAATGATAACAATAAAGTACGAATTACTTAATACTCTAAATAGCCCCTAATAACACTGTACCAGATGATAGGAATGATATCAAGAAAGTACGAGTTGCTTAGAAGCTACTCAAAAATACAAAGGAGGGTAACCATGTCCAGAGCTGCCAGCTCAGCTCTTTAGAATTCATAGAGATCTAGCACCTAAATTTCATATTTAGCGCGTAATTGGCGCCCCCTTTTTATATTTAACACCAAAATTAGTTATTTCAATATTTGAGGAAATTCAAACACTAATTAAAACGTTCATGTGATTTAGAAAGCTTAGTCGAAACCTATTGAAATGACAAGGAAAACTACAAATAATGCACACATAATTGATTTTCAACGAAATGAACCATGTTCGAAATGTTTTTTGAACAGGTTCAGTTCGTGAGTATTCCACGGGCTCCCCCTCCCCAAATCCCTCGTTCAGTTGGACCCTAGTTAACGACAGAACTATCCTCTGTAATGAGCTCCCCCTCCCTAAATCCCTCGTTCAGTTGGACTCTCGTTGATGACAGAACTATCCTTCTGTAATGCATGACAGTAACATTGCTGGTTGTTTGTGCCCACAGGCCATTACATTAAACGAACACAACAATGAGTAAGAAATATACTTAACATTTCAGAGTAGAGTGGTTGAAAGACTGCAAATACGAAAAGTTAAAAAAAGTAGATGGGGTAACTTAAACTGTCTTTACAATCACATGCCATTCGCCAAGGTACAAGGGAATCTTTTCTTTAACCAATGATGGTCAAGCTCCGTTGAAATTGATAGCTAAGCCAGACTCGATGGCTGTCAATTGAATCAACAATTGATAGAATACTGCAGCAGTGTGTTGACCTTAAGACTCACTTTGTAATGGCAAGACATGGTGAAAGGTGATACACAGCTCAGATCCTCTATGACATGTTTTGTGACAAGAAAAACTATGCCTTCCTAATACTTCTGAAGTATATTCTTGGAGATGTTCAGTGTATAAATGAGAAATTCGAAGAGGTGGTGCATGACTCAACCAAACTACTAAGTGACCTTATTCAACTATTGATTCTATAAGTCCTACGGTTCTCATCACAGGCAGAAAATTAAAGGAAGGAAATTCAACAAAACCAATGTCATCACCGAGTGCAAGTGAATGTCTGCAACCCATAAAGCCTGGAATTAGCAAAGATGTTTACTGATAACCAAGAAATTCTCACACATTGAGTTCTAGTGCAAGTGAATGTCTGCAACCCATAAAGCCTGGAATACTGGAATTAGCAAAGATGTTTACCGATAACGAAGAAATTCTCACACACATTGAGTTCCAGTAGAGGAAGCTTCATCATGTATTGTGGAAACAGAACACTAACACCATAGCACTTTGCCAGCACTCTGGGCTGAAACAGCCTCGTTCAGGGATGCAACAGGATAAAATCCCTCCAGTGACCTCTCTGAACTGGCTTTGACTGCTGAAAGTGTCTCACTCCAACGCTGATGAAGAGCGTATCTTTAGTCATATGAACATCATGTAATCAAAACTTCGAAATAAATTATCAAAAGTTAAAATGCAGTACTATCAAGAACGGACTAAGACATGGAAACTGCTGTTATGGTTATATACTGCCTAAGGAAGTAATGAAAAACATTGGGTCATTAAAAGCGTACGAATCATTGCAACCGCAACCACAATTAGTTTTTATTTCTTTACCCAATCAAACGAATGCCATTTAATCAGATTTTTTTTTAAGAAACCGCATTATCATATTACCTGATATGTTTAAATCCCTTATTAACATGAACACTGTAACGATAACTTTATCTTCTTGGTCACTGTCACCATGTGTAAGTAACGTAGTAACAGTAGGTGTAATGTACGATATATATATATATATATATATATATATATATATATATATATATATATATATATATATATATATATATTCTGCGTCTTAGTAAGAGGGAGAATAGGTCAATTTGCGGCAGGTGGGTGGAATCTAGTAACAGGGGTTAAGAATGATGGTTTGACCAATGAACCACTGTTTGGTTGGGTCATTTGGCCACTTGCCAATGCGATCCTGTCTCGATTATTGTTGTATTCAGATCTAGAGCGTTTTAGTCTTACAAATAAATGGAACTTTTTTTTTTTCTTTTAAGCACAAAAGATAGGTTTGGTTGATATCAATAGAGGCCCACAGACGTAGCAAACGAGTGAACGGTGCAACGATCATGTGGCTGGTTGCTGGCATGGCGGCCGATATGACCCATTATGAACCATGTGATCCTGACTCGTTAGGTCACACGAGGATATGTCAGCGATATCATTGTTGACGATCTAAAAACCTAAAGCCAGAAGTCTCGATTTCTTTTGTAATTAAAAGAGTAGCTTTGGTAAACTTCTCAGGGAATGGTACACAAATTTTCTTATAATTACCACAGCTCGTTAGGTTTATATCTTTTATCTAATGAACTTTGAACTATACATACGGACATGTATCCAGGATTTGTTCAAAGGTGGGTAATGGAATTACCGAACGCTCAAAATTAAAGTTATATTTAAGAAAACATTATTAGAGAACTTGGTACTTTTTTCATAAAATCTAATCGCTAATATTTTGATAAATTCTCAAAGAAATTATTACAGATATAGTAGTGTATTTTGAGACCGGCAACCCTTTCCTTAATGAAAACAAATTTGATATAGAAAATCATAGGATAACTATAATGAAAACAAATTTGATATAAATCACATGATAGCTCTAGTCAATTTTTTTCTTTTAAATTCCCAAAGCCTATATTTCTATGAACATATTCATAAGAATCCAAAACACAAACCGAAGTTGTTAATGAAGAAAATGGACAGGTATGAAAATTTTATTGAATTACTCTTAAACTAAGAATAGTATCAAGCTACAACACATTGCATGGTATCAATGCATAGCCCTGACAATATAGCTAGCAGCATCATTCTAAAAAGGGCAGACACTTGTACACTTGAGAGATATGTGATTCTTTTAACATGATCACTGAAAAACTCATAAGTGTATGAGACAATGCTTGTGTGTACTTGCAAGTGCAATTGCATTTCTTGTGTCTCTGACCTGTACATGTATGTGAGAGTTTTTGTCTGAAGGAAATTATTTGGCAATAACTAAGCAGAATCCCTGCAAACATTTCTCAGCACAAAAAGGAATCTTTTTGTGAAATCCTTGATAAAAACTAAATGATAGTAATTTTCCCTAAAAAATGGTAAAAAGACATACACTGAAAGATAATAATCTACAATATGAAATTTTTGGAATATACACATCTTCACAAGATATATTCAAGATGTTCATATGCTGACTGATTCACAAAAGACACTAACCTGAGATTACAAGAAACACACATGACTTGGGGGAACAAATTTTATGAAACATAATTTATGGATATGGAACTAGTACAGTTTCTGGGCATCAGTTGCTATACACAAATGAGGAATGGAACAAAAAACTTGAAATATTTTTTGTAGCAAACTTATCATACATCATATTACATGGGTTCCTCTCGACTGCTTTACTTGTGGTCATCCATACATTAAGGTGGAAAAGTTCAACAGTAAACCATGACCTAGTAACAAGTGCCTTCTAGGCATTAGTGTACCTGTAGATGGCCAAATTAGGGAAATAAGAAAATATTACGAGCATAAACATGTAAACTTTTGGATTGTGGCTCATACAGTCATTACCTAACTGTAAGAACTAACGGCATGAGTTTGACAAAAATTGGCTGACCTTAAGGTTCATTTTGATAAAATTATGGCAGTTGATCCACACAGGCACCAAAGTCTTTTGTGAAAATTAAAGTGTAATTATATTAAAAATTATCCGATTTAATAATATAATTCAAAGGATAAAAGTTGTCTATAATGGAAAATGGAAGTTTTGCTGTTTTAAGTGTTCTTTTGCCTATTGTTTTTTTCCTTTCTGCAAATTCACACTACATCCAACTAGTTGTCTGATACATAATCTGGTGATCTTACTGCCCCTTAGAAATTACATTTTTCCTGTTTTTTTTTCTAGATATTTTTTCTTAATTTTCTAAATTCCCTATCTCTCTCTTATGGTGTACTCTTGCTAGGTAATCCCTTATTTTCACTTCAAGTCCTTGTTTATAAATACAAGTTAGTGGATAACTGTTCATCTAACTGATACCTAAACCAACCTGTGGAAATCTAAGAAACATAACATTTGACTAAAGCTTTTTACAATGCCATTCCATCCCAGTTGTGGGAAAATATGACATAATAATGAGTACCTTACAAGTTAATGGAGAATTTCACTGCATTTAGATTAGCACTGGTGAAAATATGTTAGCACTAAAGGGGGCACATAAAACAATAGGACACTAAAGGGGGCACACTAAAACAATAGGACACTAAAGGGGGCACACTAAAACAATAGGACACCAAAGGGAGCACACTAAAACAATAGGACACTAAAGGGGGCACACTAAAACAATAGGAGAGGGAATAAAATATGGTTATTTATGAGTATGCAATATTTTAATATTGAGTACAATCAATGGTGTATGGTTGAAAAAGGTAGGAAGACAAAAGAAAATAATGATTCCAGAAAGCATCCCTAGGAAGTATTACCAACCTGACATAAGAGAGATGAAGTGTTGCCAGAACCAAGTTATGCCAAAGTGTCAGGATACTTAGTCTTGCTTTGTCTACAGTGTATCATTATTATTACAGACCTAGGAATTTCTTTCATGGGATGCCTGCAGCTTTGAGGCCCTTCTCCATTCAGAAGCAGGAAAATGATTGTCTCCTTTGGAAAGAGGTGGCCTAGATGAGGGTGCACTCCTTTCTCTCCAGTAATAATGATACAGTGTTGTCGATGAGGACCTCTTGCATGTGGTGCATTGGCTTACAGGCAGAGTCTAATAACACCTTAATTCCTGCCCCACAATTTCTATTCTATAAACTTCCACGTACACAGTAAGCTGGTCCTGTTCACAGGGTAGGACCTCACATCAAGAAATATGAAGTTGTGTGTCATATATGAGCAAAGGACAAAGGGGTAAGGTCTGTGTTTTTATTATGGACATAGCATTTAGAAATGAGGGGTCTTTGGGTATGTTGAACAGGTATTTGTAATGCTAGAGAGATGGGTGTCCAGAGCCCAAGTGATAAAGTGTAACTGGGACATGCCTAGGAAGTGCACTTTCAGTGGCTTATGTCTGGTAATTAATTACCTACTTATAATTGTATGGTGAGGGAGTTTTACTCTTTTTGGGCCTTATCTCTTGAACATTCTGTACTATCGAGCACCCTCTTAAATTTATATATGCTGTCTGCATTAACTACATCCCTGATCTTTCCATTCCAATCATCCACCATATTTATACTATATAAGCATTTCTTTACAACCATTTTAACAAATTTCTAATGATTTCATGTAATATCCTCTGTCCCTATATCTCCTGAAGAACTAGTGATTGTCCATGTCATCAAGTCAGGTCTAAAATTAAAAATTTAAAAGTATGATTAGGTCATCCCTCTATCTTTTCTCTTCTAATGTCGGTAACTTTAAAGTCTCAAGCTTCTCCCTGTAACTTAGCGTCTTCATTGAGTTATCATCTTTGTTGTCTTCCTCTGGACCTTACCTGTTAACTCTGTTTTCTTTAGGTGCAGTGACCAAACCTGAGAAGCATAATCTAGTTTTGGCCTTCTGTACAATATGAATAGCTTACTAAATATTTCCTTATCTATAACCTTAAAGCTATTCTAACATTTGCCAGCAAACAGTTTGTCTCCATATCCATAACTGTTCTAATATGGGACTCTGGCAACAAGTTGGGGACAGTGTTGACTCACAAGTCCCTCCCACAAACAGAATCCATAAGTCTATTTCCTGTTAAATAATGTTCATATTGAGGCTATCTTGCTCTTACTCCTATCCTTATCAATTTACATATCCTTGGGTTGAATTTCATTAACTACTTTCAGATCAACTTTGGAGTTCATTCAAGGCTCCTTGTAAGCTGATGCAATCTTCACATTTCAGTGCCCTTATAACCTTTGTGTCACCTCTGGACATATTCAGGTAGGATTCCATTCCTTCAGGAAAGTCATTAACGTAGATCAAGAACAGTAATGGTCACAGAACTGAACCCTGTGGCACTCTACTGATCACCTCAATCCATTTTGTAAAGGCTCTTTTAACTCTTGCCCTTTGATTCTTGATCAGCCTCCCATGCAGTGCATTGTCAATGTTTTCTGGGAGTCCAGATACAAGCAGAACAGAGTTCACTTTCTTATAGAACTCAAAGAGGGTAATTACACATGACCTTTCCCTTAAACAGTGCTATCTCTCATTTGAGTAATTTCTATTCCACAGAAAGCCATTCATTTCCTTTTCAATAATCTTTTCGAAAGCCTTGCACATAACACACGATAGTGAAGCTGATTTCTAGTTTAACTCCTGTTCCTTGTTTCCTGTCTTTTGTGTACTTGTGCATAAAATCTTTGACATGTTCCATTCCCTTAGCACGTTGCCTCTTTCCACTTAAACACTGAACAATAATTCAAATGGTTTATCTAACATCTTCAACATATATGGTGAAATTTCAAGGCCATGAGCTTTATATGAATAAGTTCCTTGTAGTATTTTGTTAATACCTTTTCTAGATATCCAATTATTTGTAAGACCTTCTCCCCATTCCTTCTCACTTATGCTGGGGCTACTGTATTTTCTACTGTGAAAAATCTTTTGAATTTGTTATTCAGTTCCTCATATATTTTTTCATCATCCCCTATCATTTTTTCCTCTGAACCCCTTAAATGACAACTGCCTCTTTAGGAATTTATGGAATAGGTTTGGCTTTTCACCTGCCTTTTCCACAATACTTTTTTAAAGTTTCTTTGTTCCTCCTTTCTTATCTTGTTATACTTTTTCCATGCTCTTTTATACCTTGTAAATGCTTGCTGACTGGAGTGCTATTTATATTTTCACCACTGTACAGCTCTAAACTCCTTTGCTTTTTGAAATAATTTATCAAACTAATCCTTCCTGGAGTGCTTGTTGAGTCTTTATGGTGTATAAATTTTGTCAATGTTGTTTTTGTTTGAGACGTGATAAGTAGGTATAGGCTGCTGAGGTGTGAAGCAGGGACGAAGTTTATTTCTACTTGGGGATGCTCGGTGATTATGAAAAAGTTTGGGTGAAACTTGTCAAGTGGTGTAGCAAAGAACTGTGCTGTGCATTTTATGGTGAAATTATATTAGAAGAGTTAGTATTTTGTTATGGGGTAATTAATATTTGTGGTTGTAAGCAGCTTGTTATTAGTTTGAGGGCATTTTGTGTGGTTTTCAGCTTTGTTATAATTGCTTTTTGAAATGAAGACCAGGCAGGTAGGATGTTGTTTTGGGTGAAACACATGAATTATTATACAAATTTCCATTAATTAGATACTATAACCCCAGGACCCTTTTTATGGGCCTCCTGCAACTCAATACAGAGCTACATCCATTAGTGGGAAAATAATGGATTTCTTGGAAGTGATATGTTCCTCATAAAGGATGTACTCCTTTTTGTTAACTGACAGCAATAGAACCTTGCTAAAATTCACTTTTCATTCATAGCATAACATCATACTTGGCATAGGCTGGGATTTCTGTGTGTGTGAACATAGGAATAAAGATTTTTTTTTTTTTTTTTTTCATACTATTCGCCATTTCCCGCGATAGCGAGGTAGCGTTAAGAGCAGAGGACTGGGCCCTTGAGGGAACATCCCCACCTGGCCCCCTTCTCCGTTCCCTCCTTTGGAAAAAAAAAAAAAAAAAAAAAAAAAAAAAAGAGAGAGAGGAATAAAGATATGACACATATATACAAGGTTAAGAGACAGGGCAACATTAGTGTAAAATTCTCCCCCCATAATACATATTTTATAATCTCACACACATACACACATATATATATATATATATATATATATATATATATATATATATATATATATATATATATATATATATATATATATACATACATATACATATACATACCTATACATACATACATACCTATACATCTCAACGTATACATATATATACACACACAGACATATACATATATACACATGTACATAATTCATTCTGTCTGCCTTTATTCATTCCTATCGCCACCCCGCCACACATGAAATAACAACCCCCTCCCCCCAAATGTGCGTGAGGTAGCACTAGGAAAAGACAACAAAGGCCACATTCGTTCACACTCAGTCTCTAGCTGTCATGTAATAATGCACCGAAACCACAGCTCCCTTTCTGCATCCAAGCCCAACAGAACTTTCCATGGTCTACCCAAGACGCTTCACATTGCCCTGGTTCAATCCACTGACAGCACATCGACCCCGGTATACCACATTGTTCCAATTCACTCTATTCCTTGCATGCCTTTCACCCTCCTGCATGTTCAGGCCCCGATCACTCAAAATCTTTTTCACTCCATCTTTCCACCTCCAATTGGGTCTCCCACTTCTCCTCGTTCCCTCCACCTCAGACACATATATCCTCTTGGTCAATCTTTCCTCACTCATTCTCTCCATGTGACCAAACCACTTCAAAACACCTTCTCCTGCTCTCTCAACCACACTCTTTTTATTACCACACATCTCTCTTACCCTATTATTACTTACGCGATCAAACCACCTCACACCTCATATTGTCCTCAAACATCTCATTTCCAGCACATCCACTCTCCTCCGCACAGCTCTATCTATAGCCCATGCCTCGCAGTCATATAACATTGTTGGAATCACTATTCCTTCAAACATACCAATTTTTGCTTTCCGAGATAATGTTCTCGACTTCCACACATTATTCAACACTTCCAGAACTTTCGCCCCCTCCCCCACCCTATGATTCACTTCCGCTTCCATAGTTCCATCCGCTGCCAAATCCACTCCCAGATCTCTAAAACACTTCACTTCCTCCAGTTTTTCTCCATTCAAACTTACCTCCCAATTGACTTGTCCCTCAACCATACTGTACCTCGTAACCTTGCTTTGTGGAAGATGAAATCCGGCAAGGCGAGGGTTTGGATGGCATTGCAGTAGAATTTATTAAGAAAGGGGGTGACTGTGTTGTTGATTGGTTGGCAAGGATATTCAATGTGTATAGATCATGGTGAAGTGCCTGAGGATTGGCTGAATGCATGCATAATGCCATCGTACAAAGGCAAAGGGGATAAAGGTGAGTGTTCAAACTACAGAGGCATAAGTTTGTTGAGTATTCCTGGGAAATTGTATGGGAGGGTATTGATTAAGAGGGTGATGGCATGAACAGAGCATCACATTGGGGAAGAGCAGTGTGGTTTCAGAAGTAGTAGAGGATGCGTGGATCAGGGGTTTGCTTTGAGGAATGTGTGAGAATATTTAGAAAAAAAGATGGATTTGTATGTAGCATTAATGGATCTGGAGAAGGCATATGATAGAGCTGATAGAGATCCTTTGTGGAATGTCTTGAGATCAAATAAAAGTTTTTACCAAGAAAGTTAGGCATGTGTATGAGTAGAAAGAGAGGAGAATGACTGTTCCCAGCGAAGGTTGGTCTGCGGCAAGGGTGAAGACATACCTTAGAGATGATCATTAACATCACTAGCATTGAAAGGCTAGGTATAACTAGCTGTGGGACAATAATACTAAAAGTAATACAGGCAAATATCTATTATCTGCATAGTGTGAACTGCACAATTTGCTTCATTTATGACACATTCAAAAAATGA
Organism: Panulirus ornatus; assembly: GCF_036320965.1. Classification (NCBI taxonomy): domain Eukaryota; kingdom Metazoa; phylum Arthropoda; class Malacostraca; order Decapoda; family Palinuridae; genus Panulirus; species Panulirus ornatus. Next base: position 20,914,017 of record NC_092280.1, on the reverse strand, counting down.
TGACTCCTCTTATATCAGTTTAAGTATAAGTTCTGATACAACAATATGATAGTGCTGCCCACATTTCAGCTTACCTCTCCAAGCTTTATTTTCTCTTCTGGTACTTCCCAAAGCATTCAAACTCTTATTCTCAGCAACATGTACCCAGTAAACCAAGGCCACCTTTTTTCCCCTCCCCTGTCCCCTGCATGCAGTCATGTCTTGGACCTATGAAAAATAAAATGCACTGGAAAAGTATAAATATCAAGTAATAACTAATGTAACCTTAAAATGTAAAGATTAAAATCTACAGCTAAGCCATTAATAATCAAGAAAAAAAAAAGTTTGGTTACTGGTTACCATGGTCCCATATTTCAATTTATATATACAATGTATTCATCCTACAGCACATTTTGTTTATTTACAAATAAAATACCACATTCAGAGGAAAAAGATCAATAGTTTATGTACCTATGGCTGATGAGGATTCCAGGGATGGGGATGGTTCCCATTTCATCAAAATTACCTAAAGTAGTTACACCACAAGGCCTCAAGCTATCACACCTTGAACTGGTTTCATACTTTTGATACTTTGGAATTAAGGTATGCTGTATTGACACGTAACTGCTTTGACTTATGATAGATTGGAAAAAGCAAAAACCTTTTACTTATGATATCTAGATGAGTATTTTCTCTTAATGATAAAGTGTTTTATCTCAAATTGAGGAATCTGCATACTTTTCATGCATATTCTAATGATATCACAGTATACCATTCAAATTGTGTCCCACCAGCTGTAAAAATATGCTTGCTTGTGTTTACCACTACCACATTATTTACCATGTCCATAGTAAGTATAGGCATTTCAGTGTACTTGGAAGGAATGTAAAAGATATTCATGGGAATACAGGACATAAGGCTATAACTAATGAGTTTAAATTAGAGGTGCTTAGGAGGTTTGATACATGTCAGAATCTCATTGTTTTAGCCAAGTATGAGGTCTCCCCCACTTTGTTACCATTATATTTTTTAAGAAATTACATTATCTGCTTTTATTCCATTGGCTTCTGTTATCCCACAAATGTGATGCTCCACCTCTGGAAGTTGACTGTGGGTATCCCATATGTGGGATCTCATTTTTAAAAGTCCATGCAGAGTAACTCACAAGGTATTTCCATATATTAGTCCATATTTTTTAGGCTCAAGTGCCCACTAACCACCACAATGCAGAAGTGCATGACATAACAATTTCAACTTGTGCAAGCCATGAGAAGATATATTATTACATGGACTCATTAAACACTCTTGACTCAAACATTTTTAGGAGAGTGACAGTGAATCAAGCAGATGTAGTTTTCATGAAGATGTGGAAGAATATAGCAAAAGGAAAAGCATGATATTGCCAGTAGTAAGGGTGATGATGCCAGTCCCATTGTAAGTAGGGGAGGTGCTTTGTCACACCCATAATTTGCTTTGTGGGCATGGATGAATGCTGCCAAGTTCACTCTCACAAAGTATGTCTCTGGCAGAGGTAATTCAGGTATAACAGGTGTTTGTTCTGTCCCTAAGAATCATGAGGAGTGGGACCAGTTCTTGGAGTATCATGATAAGTGATCTGATGGACGTGAAAACATTGTCCAAGTTCACTGACACCACATGACATGAACTTTCTGTTCTGTGATGTACAGAGTGACTACATATGTGATTATACAATATACCCTAGAAAAAGAAACTGAAACTGATCATGAAGGAATTTGGTGTATCAGGATCCATGTTTTGAAGTGTACCATACAAAATGCAATTACTAAAAGGGTATTGTGTGTAACTATGTATATATATGTATACATGGTAAAAAAAAGTATCTTCCTGGATGGTTCATGAATTTCAAAATGATCAATATGACTTATGATATCTTGCTAGGCTTGGTGGCTTTGTAGGCATGAATGTGAAACAAATTTCATAATCATAGCAGCTCCACTTTATAATTATTTCCATTGAAATATGAAATCAAACATACATATATAAAAACATTTATTATAGCAAATGATAGGAAATGTTGTTACCAACTGATAAAATTCAGCATCATAAAGACAGGGATACCAGTGACAAGCCAGACTAATGAGCATTTCTTGAAATCCTTTGACCTTAATGTCATACTGTTTCACACAATAAATGATAAGATACTTTTTTTTACTGTGCATACTCATATGGTAAATACTAAAACATCAATCACTTCCAATAGAAATATCATTAATGTGTAGAGAAACTGCACATATGTAAGAGTGTAAGGAAACTTTAACATTAGTGTATCAAAGTAAGTGTATACATATTGTGTCACACAGCAAGAGATTGTATGGCTGACAAAGTTGGTTGTAGTGACAGTCTAAGCTCACCTAAAAATTTTTTTTATCTGCTGGCCTTGTGACACATGTGAGAGCAGATCTACCTTATTGTTGTACATATATATGTTTTACATAAAAGAAAAAATATATATTTCATGATAGAAATGAGAATTTTTTTTATTTTGGAATGTCCTATACTGGGGGCATACATAATATAAGGGGCTGCCACAATCATTGGTTTAATGATGAAATATGTTAAAACATTTTGAATTGTCTGTGTACTCATCATGCATATTTCAATGATGTCAATGCAGATACCATTGTATTTGACCTGCATTCCATGCATGTGTAGCGATTAGCATTCCTGACTGTGACGCATTCACAAGCCACCCAGGGTCGAGCGCATAGGTTCGAATCCTGGTTGCAGCAGTCAGACCACAGTCAACCCAGCTGTTCATCATATCCTAGGGGTTGGTTGCTAAAATTCGTACCTGGTTCATGCTAGGATATAAGTGTCAAGTGGAGGGAACAAGGAAAAGCAGGAGACCAAATTGGAGGTGGAAGGATGGAGTGAAAAAGATTTTGAGCAACTGGGGCCTGAACATACAGGAGGGTGAGAGGCGTGCAAGGAATAGACTGAATTAGAACAATGTGGTATACCTGGGTTGACATGCTCTTGATGGACTAAACCAGGGCATGTGAAGCGTCTAGGGTAAACCATGGAAAGGTCTTGGGGCCTGGATGTGGATAGGGAGCTGTGGTTTTGGTGCATTACATATGATAGCTAGAGACTGAATGTGAAAGAATGTAGCTTTTTTGTCTGTTTTCCTGGCACTATCTCACTGAAGCAGGGGGTAGTAATGCTGTTTCCTTTGGGGAGGGATGGCACAAGGAATGGATGAAGGCAAGCAAGTATGAACATGTACATGTGTATAAATGTATGTGCATGTGTATGTATATGTGTATATGTTGATATGTATATGTATGTATATGTACATCTATGGGCTTTTATGTACATATGTGTATATTAGTGGATGGGCCATTCTTCATCTGTTTCCTGGCCCTACCTCACTGATGCGGAAAATGGCTATCAAGTATAATAGAAAAATAATATGTTTATTTATTTATTCATATATACTTGTTGCTGTCTCCTGCGTTAGCGAGGTAGCGCAAGGAAACAGACCAAAGAATGGCCCAACCCACCCACATACACATGTATATACATACATGTCCACACATGCAAATATACATACCTATACATTTCAACGTATACATATATATACACACACAGACATATACATATATATACATGTGCATAATTCATACTGTCTGCCCTTATTCATTCCCGTTGCCACCCTGCCACACATGAAATGACAACCCCCTCCCACTCCATGTGCGTGAGGTAGCGCTAGGAAAAGACAACAAAGGCCACATTTGTTCACACTCAGTCTCTAGCTGTCATGTATAATGCACTGAAACCACAGCTCCCTTTCCACATCCAGGCCCCACAAAACTTTCCATGGTTTACCCCAGACGCTTCACATGCCCTGGTTCAATCCATTGACAGCACATCGACCCCGGTATACCATATTGTTCCAATTCACTCTATTCCTTGCATGCCTTTCACCCTCCTGCATGTTCAGGCCCCGATCTCTCAAAATCTTTTTCACTCCATCTTTCTACCTCCAATTTGGTCTCCTACTTCTCCTCGTTCCCTCCACCTCTGACACATATATCCTCTTTGTCAATCTTTCCTCACTCATTCTCTTCATGTGACCAAATCATTTCAATACACCCTCTTCTGCTCTCTCAACCACACTCTCCCTGTTACCACACATCTCTCTTACCCTATTATTACTTACTCGATCAAACCACCTCACACCACACATTGTCCTCAAACATCTCATTTTCAACACATCCACCCTCCTCTGCACAGCCCTATCTATAGCCCATGCCTTGCAACCATATAACATTGTTGGAACCACTATTCCTTTAAACATACCAATTTTTGCTTTCCGAGATAATGTTCCCACCTTCCACACATTTTTCAACGCTCCCAGAACTTTTGCCCTCTCCCCCACCATTTTCCGCATTAGCAAAGTACTGTTAAGAACAGAGGACTGAGCCTAAGAGAGACAATCCTCACTTGGCCCCCTTCTCTGTTTTTTCTCTCAGAAAAGTAAAAACTGGCGGGGAGGATTTCCAGCCCCCCCTCTCCCTCCCCTCTTAGTCACCTTTTATGACACGCAAGGTGACCCATGAATGTGTCAAAGTAAGGAACACTAACTGCTACACAATGGAAGTGGTGTGTTAGTTTTCCTTAATGTTTTCAATGCTACATTATGCCTATACTAAAACCTTTTGATCAAGAGCCCCATAATCTATTTTTTCAACAAAAAGTTTAAAAACATCAGCTCTTGAGAGCTTGATCTTTCCTGTCGCTCCATGGAGATTTATCATGAAAGAAAGAGGCCTGCTACACAATTAACAGTACACAACTCTTTTCAAAACTGCTACACAATTAACAGTACACAACTTTTTTCAAAACAACTTTCCCAGTTGAAGGAGATACTAAATCAAGTGATTCACTGGGTGATACTGATGAGCTCAGCTCCCTCCTGGTAGCTATCATTCCACTTTGGCACCACCTCAAGCTCTCCCATCACATTTTTTAGCAAATCTATAAAATGTCTGCATTTCCTGTGATATGGCATCATTTGTTGAAGCGATTAAACATAAGCTTGTGATCCTAATTCTCCTTCCCAGTAGCCTTCACTCAGTTCCATCTCACTCCAGCAACATCTGAAGCCACCAAACTTTAGGACAGTGCATTCTTTCCATAAGTTTTCATTACATATCTAAATCATGTCAATAAGACTATTGTAATTTAAACAAAAGGTAAGCTAAGTTGTCTCTGGTTCAGTATAATCCATCCATACCATGGGGAAAATTTAGTTGGAATATAGCCCCTTTATAATGGTCTGAATTTTTATGGATTCTATTCGGAACAGGTGTCCAGGAACATATCTGCATCATAAGTTGAAGCCTCTTGGTATTTGATTTTGAAAAGCCATATTTCAAATATAGCAGATATCATTTCAATGACATCACTGAGGTTGAAAATTACAGTACTATACCAAGTACCTAGTGATCCCACATCATCCTTCCCAATAACCTAACTCTGAAAAGAGTTGTGTCATGGAACTGAACAAAAAATGAAAAATGTGCTGCACATGCACACATCAAGTAACAATTGCTATAACTTTGAAATAATACAAGAAACTCTGACTGACTGGCAGCACCAAAAATAAGTCTTGCAGGTTCTTACACATGCCTGGAAGCTGGTTAGAGTGGAGATTTTACTGAACATGTGGATCACAAATTATGATAATCATCCTTGCATTGAGCATTATCTGGCTTCAGAAGATGCTGTCTGGCTAATGGAAATAAAGAGATAATTGACCATAGTAGATATTAATATGTAAATACTAGCATTTGCCTGTTAATATAAATGACCAAGGACTGAGGATAAAGTGCAAAGACCTGAAGTTTATGGACCATGTAAAGAAAATCATGACAGAAATTACTGAAGCTGATGAGATGAAACTTACCAAGAGAGGGAATCAAATCTAATCCTTCCTAGGGGATACATAATAGCAAGCAAAGGAAGAAAAGACAGAGGAAAGGACTTGGCCACTTTTTGTACGAGACAACACAATTTCAGGAGTTACCACTGAATAATGGTCCTTACAAACAGTACATAAGCAAATAAGTAACACAATGAAAAACTGTACAGTTATTCGGACAGCTTACAATCCTTTAAAATGATATGGTGGACTGGAACAAGTACACTGAAAATAATGAGGGTATAGTTAGAATACTACAAACAAGCCTTGGGTATTTCAAAGCTAATTTAAAACTATCAAAGATAATGTCAAAAGAATGGAATGTTTGTTAGATATGGTTAGATATCAATTGGCTGGTATATGCTCATACATTGCTCATAGTGAGAAAGTGCACTAAAGAAGTTTACTGTTTTTTACTGATGGAAGTCATGAAGTAAATGAGTGATTGCACTGCTGTAATACATAACTGACATAAGATCAACATGCAAGAATGGGAATAAGAGCTGCAATCTCCAATCAATGTTTGGAATAACATATAAATATATATGTATATATATATACATATATCCCTGGGGATAGGGGATTAAGAATACTTCCCACGTATTCCCTGCGTGTCGTAGAAGGCGACTAAAAGGGGAGGGAGCGGGGGGCTGGAAATCCTCCCCTCTCGGTTTTTTTTTTAATTTTCCGAAAGAAGGAACAGAGAACTGGGCCAGGTGAGGGTATTCCCTCAAAGGCCCAGTCCTCTGTTCTTAACGCTACCTCGCTAATGCGGGAAATGGCGAATAGTTTGAAAAAAAAAAAAATATATATACATCATTTTATATATATATATATATATATATATATATATATATATATATATATATATATATATATATATATATATATATATAAACTATTGTTTCTGAAAAAGGAAAGTCACATTTAAATACATGTCATTAAAAGAAGAAAACATAAGAATTATGATTAAAATATCTGCTTGGTACATCTACTCTGTTTTTTCTACAAATAACAGCTAATGGACCATAATGGATCTACATTTCGTATACTGTATAATGAAGTGAGGTTTTTATCAACTTTTGTACATCTTTTTAAGAAAGACTCTAAAACCCAAATAATTAATAAACCTTGGCTTTTGAATACCCTGAATTCTCCTGATTTTTGGTATTGTTACACTGGCTACATGTTTACTATAATAAAAACTTTAAAATAAAAGGTATTTCTTTCTGTATTTAGACACAAGGCAGCTTCAGATACATATGCTATGAATGATCTGTCTTTACTAAACAGCCAACAATCATACTCTGGACACCAAGCTACTTCCAGGGAGGTCGGGCCTTCCTCAGGTGACTAGCTCCTTACTTTGGTGGATGAGAATTGAAGTTGGAAAACCTTAACTATTTCCATACTATTGACATTGGTGTAGAGAAGGTTAAATAATAAGGAATCAGAATCATGCACAAAATGAGCAGCTAGCTTCTCATATTATTTTCCTAGGCTTTACATCACAAAACCAGTCCTATTGACAAACTTTACAAAAAAAACAGAACTAATGACAACAATACCCAACATGTCTGCTTTTTTCTGCGGTCTCTTGCACTGGAAAGGTAGTACCAGTAAAAGACATTGAAAAACCACTCATTTTCTCACAGCTACTCTCTATCTGTCATTTATAATAATCCAAAACAAACCCCTACAGTCCTTTCTATGATTTTCCCAAGCCACTTAACTTGCCCTGGTTCATTTCACTAATGGCACATTGATCCCTGTGTACTATATTGCTCCAATTCTCGCTATCCTATGCATACCTCACATCCTACTGCATCTTCAGGCCCTCTCACTCCATCCTTCCATTTTGTCTTCAATCTCTCCCTGAGACATTATATACATATGGGCAGAAACAAACCGGATGAAATTTAATGAAGATAAATTTGAGCAAAGAAGTGAGAGAATGAGTAAGGATACTTTGGTGACACTGGATAAACGCCCAATAGAAAAAGCAACTAGAAGTGAGACTAATGTAAAAGATTTGGGAGTCATAAATGAAAAACTAAAATTTAGAGAACACACTGAAAAGATAGCACTATATAGCCAAGTAATGAGTGGTTCAATTTTGAGACCTTTCACTGCAAGAGACAGAAAACTACAAATGAAAATATTTAGTTTACACATGAAACAAAGCTGACTACTGATGATTGGTCACCATCAAAATGGGGAAATAAACAAATTAAGGAACAATTCAGAAGCATTTCATGAGCAAAATTGCAAGGATGAATAACTTGAACTTCATAACCTGGAAAGGGGAAGAAAAAGCCATGATAATCTATGCATGGCAATACACCTGAAAGCATATCAATTAAGAAGATAGAGTTCCCATATCTGCAAGAATACCATGGAACAAACCAAAAGTAGTTCAGACAAAAATATATGAAACCCTAGCCAGGAAGTTAAATGACTGTTCAGTATACTGCTAGTAGAAACATGAGTGGAACAACTACCGAAACATTTCAAAGAAAATTTGACATGGGTGAAATCACTCCAAGGTAAACCTAGAACATATAATCACATAATGCAAATAGCAGCAAAGAGGAACACCTGTTGTTCATCAAGCAAGACATGCATTCAACACCACATTATAACCCTGCCATTTTGGCAAAATCTCATTGTAAGTATTCACAAGGAGGCTAGGACTCCTTGTCCCTCCACTTCTGATATATCTATCACTTTATATCCTATTATTCTTACTCGTCCTTTTCATATGTCAAAAGCATTTCAATAAACCCTGCTCAATTTCTCAAACATACTCCACTTACTAACACAACTCTCTCTCACAACATCATTCCTTACTTGATCAACCTTCCTCACGTAACATATTGTCCTCAAGCATATCATTTTCAACCTCACTTCCCTCTTCTGTACTTTTGCATTTAAAGCATTCAAGTACTGACAGGAACTACTATACTGTCAAGCATACTCAATGCTGCCCTGGAAGACAATCACCTTTCTTTCCACAAACTCTCAAAGCACCCAGGACCTTTGCGCCCTTACCCACCCTATGGTTCACTTCATCAAAGCCTAATAGTTTCATTCGCTGTGGTGTCCACTCCCAGGAATCTAAAACACCCTAATTCCTCCATGTCCTCTCGATTAAAACTCACACCAAGACCAAACTGTTTCTCTTCTCTTCTAAATCTCTGCTATACTGTCATCCAACAATACAGCATGACATAATGGTAATGTTTCTGCTGACACAATGAAGCCAAGTAGAGAAGCAAGCTTCTCAGATTCTACACCTGGTAAACAGCTCGAAAATCACTTGCCAGTATCAAGGTAAGGCCACCACTATATGCCTATGTATCTCAATCTATAGGTCTCTTTATATGATACAAGATGAAATAAAATTTGTTTGGACTATTACACAATAACATGCTAATCACAGCTACCCAGCATGAAATAAAGTAAAACACAATAACTATGGGCCATGGTGTCAATACATTATATGTGACAGCTAGAGAATAGATGTGAGTGGATAAGGCCTTTCCTTGTTCCTGGTACTACTTTGGTACCTGGGGAAACAGCAAACAAGTGTCAAAAAAAGGAGAATAGACATGTAACTATAACCATTAAGCAAAAAACAGTATATTCTTGAAATGAGTCTTTCAACAGTGTAGTCCTAAAATGAGCCTTCATAATCTCAATTTTATACTTTGTAGAATCAATACAAAGGAAGAGATGAGAAGACCAATACTAGAAGTAAAGAATGGATATGCTGGAATATAGATGAAATGGGAAGCGATATGGTAAAAAATCAAAATGAAACGACGAACAAATTGGGAAAGTGAGTATGATGGTCATGGTCTTGACATTAGTGTAAAGGCAGTAATTGTTCCTTTGTTTAAAAAGTAAAAGAAGTAAAATTTGCTGTTAAATGTCTTCTAAGCAGTATTGGCAAAGTTTATATTAGGACTGTAAGTGAACAAATGGGAAAAAGGTAAATAATGAAACTGAATGTAGACAGCACACAAGAATTCAAAATATACCCAAAATGTTAAAGGGAGTATTCAACTGCATGTAAATGAAAATCAGAGTGGATTTAGAATGGAAGGGTGTGCACACCAAATTTGTGTAATTAAGCAGGATGTGATGAAAAATCATGGGGAAAGAAAGAAATCCTTGAAGAATTATAAAAGTAGAAGATACATGATAAGGTTAATAAAAAGGCATTATGAGAAGTTTTGAGTCAATATGATTTGCATTGAAAACTTCTGAGTGCCATTAGGCTTTTTATAAAGAATTATTAATTGTGTGTGTCAAAGGTGTTATTAATGAGAGATTCAAAACAGAGAACAATTCTCTAAAAGATGCAAAGAAAGAGAAACAGCAAGTCACAGTAAGAAATGATGTAGAATATTTGTTAGAAAAAGGTAAAGAATTACTTTCACAGTGTTCAAGTTGTGAACAAATGGAAAAAAGGGAAATAATGAAACAATGTAGAGTGTACACAGGAATTTAAAAAGTTTTGATAGTGAAGAAAGTTTCAAAGATGGAACCCCATAAGTGTAGACCTTACACTGTATCACACAAATAGGTTATTAATGAACGGCAAGTCAGCTTGATGATCACTTTGATTTGTAAGAGAGGAGTTGAAAGTACACGTAAGCAATATGAAATTCTACTTCTAAGGAGATATGGTATGTCAGTATGATATCAGTTTAAACAGTGAAGAACAAGAGGTTCTGAATGTCTTCAAGTGTTTGGGAGTGATTATGATAAAGGAGGAATGAAGAAAGAAATCTGAAGGCGAGTTATGGAGTGTCCTGCAAAAGGGAAAACTGGAAGTACATTGAAAGCTCTGGTGATTGAAGTATCTATAAGCAGGGTTCACAAGAAATTTTTATGTTGGGAGTGATATATGTTGGAACCCTAATTTCTATGGCCCATGATAAGTTAGAAGGTGCAAAAAGAGATGGGTAATTTCTGTATCACTGATAAAGTTAGGAAAATATGTAGAGTACAGAGTAAAAATTCTAAGAAGGATACATAGTACAAAATAATAATTAAAAAGGTGGATGATCACATGGAACAGACAACAGGTCAGTAAATAAGATGACAGTTATATGGCTGAAGGTAAGACAAAAAAAGCCATACCATGGAAAAGACAGAAAAATGCAAATTGAAAAGGTGGAGCATGGAAAAGGTAGAAAGATGCGAAATGAATTATCGCTGACTGGGTGCAATGAAACCACTTTGTGTGTGAAGTTGGTGTGTGAATGATGACTTTAGTCTTAGTGACAAATCAGCTTGCTGTAAAATGTGAAATAAAAAGGAAACTCTTGTGAGCAAAACAGCCAATTTTTCACTTTAGCAAACAGGATATGGACTAAGGATCTTCTTGAGAGGTAGCATCTTGGCCTTAAAACTCTCATAAAGGCATGAGTTAAGTGACTTGTGTTCCCCCTTTAGAAAAAACCATCAAAGTAGTTAAGAAATTAATGCCTTGGAAATATGATAATGATTCATCAGGGCAGGATGTCTGGATATCTACAAGGGGGAATCCCTGTCATTTTGTAAGCCTAATGGGTTGACGTTGGAAATCCCAATTCCGTAAAATCAGTTTTAACAAAAAAAGGTTTATGGTGAAATAAAGTTGATCCATCTTAAGTAAATGAGAACAAGAGTTAATCTATAATAATGAAATACAATGTGCACGTGTGCATGAGGGTGCATAGTTACCAATTGCCTTTTATCACTGCACAGGAGGGAGTCTTATAATCATGGGGCCCCATCTCTTAAACATTCTCTTTCTTTGTGGTCTCGCCCCATCTCTTAAACATTCTCTTTATTTGTGGTCTCTCTAGTAATCTCTCTTCTGTTGAACACCATAAGTCTATTACCTCTGCCAACATCTTATCTCTCTCATATCCAACTATAATCTCCACAATTCCTATTCAGAGGTGGTGTCTGTGCTTATTCCAACTTCAACACACCCGTGACAAGCCTCGAGGACCTTGAGTCCCTAAAATTTTGATGTTACCTAACTCAAAATCTGTCTCCTAACTACCAGTTTTCCTTTATTTTGCCTGCTGCTGTCCTAATTCTACAAATTTTATATCTTCGACTATCAAACTTCTGCCATGAGACCATGACATCCTCTCACCCACAAGCCGAGATCCTCTATTGGAATTAGTTCAAATCCTCCCAACTGGATGATGGATGGATTAAAGCCCTCACACTCCCATTCTCAATGATCTAGAGCAAATCATCACCCACCCCACTCATATTCCTGACAGCTGTGATCATTTGCCAAATACTATGAATCTGTTTTCCACTTCTAATCCTAATTCTGGTTCACCTGAGGACACTCTCATAACTGTATCTGTTTTAAAGACACCTACTTCGCTGGCAGTCTTATCTAAATGTAGATACTGATACCTCAACAAAGCAGTACCTTAACAAAAGCTGACTGGAATAACTTACTTAAACTCTTTTCTGACTTTCCTCGAATAAATCGTCTCTTATGCTTCTGTTTCCACCAAACACTTAGCAGAGATTATTGTTGTAGGAATGGAAGCATTTATGCCCTCTTCTTCCAATCCATGGTTGAACCATTCCTGCTCTGAGGCCATTCAGGCAAGGGAATGGGCATAATGCGCTTGGAAAAATTCTCTTTCCACCAAACACTTAGCAGAGGTTATTGTTGTAGGAATGGAAGCATTTATGCCCTCTTCTTCGAATCCATGGTTCAACCATTCCTGCTCTGAGGCCATTTAGGCAAGGAAATGGGCATAACGCGCTTGGAAAAATTCTCCTTCCTCCGAGTCCCTTTCAGTATTCATCACTGCAAGTAAGTTATCCCAAAAGCAAAGCATTCCTTTATTTCATGGAAGAGCAATCACCTCTTTTCTTCATTCACTGATAGGTCTTTAGCTAAGGTCATCACTAAAAACTTCTGTTGCTCTACCTTTCCTTGACTTTTCCCTTCTGATGGTACTATAGCTGTCTCTCCCATAGACAAAACAACCCTATCTAGGTCCTCTTTCTCCTCTAACTCTGCCTTGGATGACTCTATCATCCCTTTACCTCCCCAAATGCTTCTCTTACTAGTTCTATGCCACTTCCTGTATCCCGTAATCTCTTCTCAAACTTTTCGCATGGTGCCTCTTTACGTGCTTGCTTGTCTGTCATGTCTATTTAAAAACCCAAACTTTTCCTGCTTCTTATGGTCATGTTGCTTTGACATCTACCATTTCCAAAGTCTTTGAATCTCTCCTCAACTCCCATATCCTTAGGCATCTTGAATGTCACAGAATTCTCTCTGATCACCAGTATGGCTTCCTTAAGGCAAGATCCACTGATGATACTCTTCTCTATCTTACTAATGTCTGGTCATCATCTCTGAAATATCTAGGGGAGTTCTAAGTAGTTGCCCTTGATATATCCAAAGCTTCTGACAGGGCCTAGCATTGAGATCTCATATCTAAGCTCTCCTCTTTTGGTTTCCCTTCGCCCAGTTTGCCCTCTCATATCTAGCTTCCTCTCTGGCTAATCAGTCTGTCCTCCTTTCTCCATCAACAGCCCTGTCATTTAAGGTTCTGTCTTGTCTCCTACACTTTTTCTCATATCCATCAACAATTTCCTTTCTTCTACAAATAACCTAATGCACAACACACATATACTGATGACTCAACACTGCATTCCTCCACATCCGACACTTCTTCTTGCACTTGCTCTGCATCTCAACACAACTTCCTCAATAAACTCAGACTTGGATAGGATATCTCAGTGGGGTAGACAAAATTTGGTTAAGTTTGATGCCTTCAAAATCCAGTTTCTGCACATAAAAAAAAAATCACACTTTTCTTTTCTCTTTTGATGATTATGTAATTCCACCTCTTGCCTCAATGAACATACTCAATATTACTGTTACATCCACACTATCTCAGAAACCCCACATTATGGAAATAGCTAAGTCTGCCTTTAAGGAACTAGGAGTCCTATTTAGGTGAGGAAATTTCTTTCCTTCTGAAGTTGCTCTGTTAATACAAAGGATTGCTCTATCCTTGTATGTAGTACTTCTCTCATGTTTGGGATGGTTCTAGCTTGGCATCCTTACTTGAAATTGGGCAAAGTTTAAGCCTCAAGCCTTTCCCTCTAACTCAGGTCTCATAATTTTGGTATCACCTTTGATGGTCTCCTCTGGACCTTCTCTGTAGATGTGGTCACAACATGAGATGCATATTCTAATTTTGGCATTGTGTGTGTTGTTTTTGGCCTTCTGTGTGCTGTGAACAGCTTGCTGAATAATTTCTAAACCATGATCATGAATACTATTCATAAAATTTGGTAGCAGACAGTTGAGTCTCCTTCCATACTCTCAAAGATAAGACTGTGGCGAAAGTTTAAGAGACAATGCCAACTCCAAAATCTTTCTCACACAAAGATCACTGTGGTTTATTTCCTGCTAAATGATAATCATATCAAGGCCTTCTCTCACTGTGATCCATCTTCATTACTTAACATCTATTTGGGCTGCACTTCAAACGTATTTCAGACCAGCTGTGGAGTTTGTCAAGGACTCCCTTGTATTATGATGTAATCCTCCACACTTTTTACTTCCCTTTTGACCTTTGCATCACCTGCAAACATATTCATGGGGGAGTCCATACCTTCAGGAAAGTCATTAACATATATCAAGAAGAGTAACTCTGAAATGCATCATTAGTTCGCTCACACTTTGATAATTTATTCATCAAAGGACCTTCCCCTTTATTACTGCCTGGTGATCCAGCTTCTTAATAAGCCTCCCTTGCAATTCAGTGTCAAAATGCTTTTTTGCAGTCTAGATATAATCAATCCATCCCAGCTTCGTTTTTGTCTAAGACATAATTCACTCACAAGCAGGAATCTAATCACATTACAACAAATGACTTCCTTTCCCTCAAACCATGCTCTCTCTCACTTGGGTAATATCTTTGTAGAAACTTATCCAATTATCTTTCCCATCAGAGAGACCAGTCTATGATCAGTGCCTATTCCCAATCTACTTTCTTAAAGATATGTAAGATGGTTGCCCTTTTCCTCTTCCTTGGCACTTTGCCTCCCTCCAGAAACATCATGAACAGGATTTCAAGGGATTTGGCTGGTCTATTTGCTCACATCTTAAGTACATATAGTGAAATTTAATCAGGACCATGAGACCTGTATGGATCAAGACCTTTTTGTATTTTACTAATGTTTCTAAACATCTTAATGTTTTCCCAAAACTCTCTCTCCACTCATGCTCATGGGTGATAGGAATGTGGTGTCTTCCACTCTGAAAACACTTTTGAAATTATTATTCAGTTCCTCACATTATTCTGTATAATGCTTCTTGAATCCATTTGCATTATTGGTTGCTCTTTAACTGACAATCTAATCCAGATGAATTTATGTAAAAGTTTTAGACTTTCTCTTGCCTTATCTACAATATCTTTTTTAAAAGCTTCTGTGTTCCTCTTTCTTATCCTGCTGTACTTATTCCTTGCTCTATTATACCTAGCAAAATCTAGCTGGCTGAAGTGTTCCCTATATCTTCATTACTGCAGCTCATGAAGTTTCTTCACTTTTTTGACATATTTTATTCAACCATTCTTCCCTTTTTCTTAATATTCACTCTCTCAGGCTAAAGGTATCCATGTTCCTACTACGTTAATGAAAATTTCACAGAAACTCTCACCACAATGCTCTAGTTCCTGGATAATGCACTCCATTTCTAAATCTACATAACCACAGAAATTGTTCATGTCTGTGTAGTTTTCATGATTTTATATATCTCATCATTGGGTCTTGTCTCTCCTCTGCTCTTCTAACTTCCTCATTTAACACAGTAAAACTTGAGCATTACATGAGAACTTTTTCAAAGTAGCATATCATCTGTATCATTCTAAATATCCATGCTAGTATGTGTAGATAGCATCTAATAATGATGATGTGTCAGTCCCCCTCATCCTAGTGTGCTCACTGATGCATTGGTATACTAAAATTTTCTGTGTACACTCTAAAAACTGTTTCCCCTGTCTTTGTCATTATATGAATCTCAACTCCTCAAGTTTCTCTTTATAACTGTTATGCCCCATTATTAGTACTTCAACATCCCCTGGAAGTGCATGTTTTACTTTTGGTATCATCCTGATTATTCTTCCATCATCACTGTATATTTGTTCTGGATCACTGAAATTCTTTGGAGGATTAAATGTTGACACCCCTATGCATTTCCTTCTTACAGGTACTCTTCCCATTATGGATTGTCTGACTGGGCCATCTTCCACGACTTTTTAAAACTTATGGCTATCAGTTAACAAGGCCAAATTTCCCTCTCCTTTGGCTTATTTTACCTATCATGCATTCCCCTGAGTAGAACAGGTGAAATCTTATCCCTTTAAAAAGCTCTTTCAAAAACAATAATATTAGGAGTACTCTCCCAAAATTCCAGCTCTTTGTAGTTTACCTTCAATCATTCCTGTCTGTGGGGTTTGCCTCATTTGGACTCCTGTTTTCTGCCGTCAATATACATTATCTACTTTTCCCTCTCTTCTCTTGGTATTGGCCTGTCATGCTTGATGAATATCCCTCTGAATTCTGCCTTATTTTTGTTTCTTTGCCTAGGTACCTCCTGGCTAGATGACTCCTTGACAATTGGACATACTCATATGTCACAATTACACCCACCTATTCTTTATTTCTTTTTTAACTGAAATAACGTCTAGCAATTTCCACTAATCTTTTGAAGAGCATTGCTTCTTTCTCTCCTCTCAATTTGGTGTATGATCTTCATCCTGTCCAAATATAATAAAAGATTTTCATGTGTTAGCCAATTGGTTTACTAACGTAATTTTGGTAACACCCACTTTATGGTCAAATCCAAGTTTTGTTTCATCAACCTGTGTTTCTGGATCTTCTAAAAACTCCCTTTCTGCTATCAAGCACTAATGCTATATGCACTGCACTTTTCTAAAATTTTCATACAATGTACCATAAATTTTCCAGATCATTCTGTCTCAAACAGTACATGTAATTCTTTCTAATGCTTCACTCAAATGCCCAGACTCTTCTGTTACAATATTCCCAGGTTCCTGTTCAACTGTAATGGTCATCATGTTCAGAGTATATCAAATACATTCAGAAACAGCTTCTCTCCCTCCCAGTCCACTATTTTCAAGTTTCTGTAGCTTGTGTTTTGAGCAATTCTTCCTGTTCAACATTCTCTAGTACAATGTAAAGAGCATCTCTGACCAATGTTTTTCTATAATCATTCATTCTACCTTCTTTTCTTTAGTTTCATAAACTCTGATCTCCCTTACCTGATGTGAATCTGCATTCAAGATCTTTAACCTTTTATCTCTTAACTTCCTATCTCATTACACTTTCATTACCCTTGCTTTGCTTCCCTTAACATCTCCAAAGACTTGTTCTCTGGGGGTTCCTCCTTCATCTCTCCCTTTTTTTCCTTGTAGCTCTTGTCACAAATGACTAGCCTTGGTACATTCTCTTATATGAGTCCACACCACATGGCATTCAAATCTGAAACAAAACACTTTAATACTTAACTATGTCAGTGTTTCATAATACATTTGTCATTGCTTTTCTGTCAATTTCTCTGCCTTGTTTAATACCTCATTTGATTTCTTCCTCTATTTCTCTCTCTGTATTCTAATACTTGTCAACAAACAGTTGGTCACCTTAATCATTCTCCGAAGGTGGGACTTTGGTGACAAGTTAGAGATTATGTCAACTTCCAAGTCTTTCTCATACAAAGATTCCTGCTGCTTGTTTCCTACTAGATGACAATAATATCAAGATCTTTCAATGTAACCCATCCTCATTACTTCAGGTTTACTTTGGCTGAACGTCAGCAACCATAAATTAGAACAATTTTGGAGTTTGCAAAGGTCCCCTTGTAAAGCAATGCAATCCTTCATACATCCCTTATGACCTTTGCATCATCTGCAAGCATATTCAAGTTGGATTCAGGAAGTCAGTAAGACAGTCTTCCACCCATCAAAGAAGTTTCCCCAAAATTCCTGCCTGGTGATCATCAAGCTTAAATCAGGTTGCCACTAGGTAGTGTCAATGGTTTTCTGATAGTCCAGACACAATCAATCAATCCATCCTTACCTTTCATGAGAGAAAGTTTACCCTAGAAATCTGAGGTTTGTTATGCACGAACTCCTTTCCTTTAAAACATGTTGTCTCCCTATTAGATAATTTCTTCTCAATATAATGTCATCCATCTGCTTTCTAACAATATTTTCTAAAATCTTACAAACCACACTCGTCAGAAAGACTGGTCTGTAGTTCAGTACCTGTTCCCAGTCTCCATTCTTATAGACAGGTAGGAAGTTTGCCCTTTTCCACTCACTTCGCACTTTGCCTCTCTCCAGCAACATCATAAACACTATCACTATTTCAAGAGGTTTGTCTGAAGTATCTTCACACATATGGTGAAATTTCATCAGAACCATGTCTTTCATGAGTCAAGACCTTTGAGTATTTTATCTTTCTTAGACATCTCAATGTTTTCTACAACCTACTCTCCACTCCAGTCCAGTGGTGATGGAGCTATTGTGTCTTCCACTACGAAAAGGTGTTTGAATTTGGTATTCAGTTCCTTACATAACCTTTCATCTTCATTCCCACAAAATCAATTAGCCTTGTTAGCTGCTCTTTAACTGACAATCTATTCCTGATAATTTTATCAAAGTTTTGGATATTCTCTTGATTTGTCCATAATACTCTTTTCAAAGTGTCTTGTTCCTCCTTTCTTACACTGCTATACCTATAACTTGTTCTCTTATATCTAGCAAAACTGCACATCTCGAAACTTTCTTCACCTCTTGACATCCATTAAACCATTTTCCCCTCCTTAACATTCCATCCTCATTTGAGGTTAGAGGTTCCCATATCTTTACTCTTTCATCGTAAATTTCACAGAACTTTTCACCACTATGCCCTGGTTCTTGACTATTGAACTTCACTACGGTACTACAGGAATTGTTGAAGTTTATTAGTTTCCATGATTATTTCTTCTCTTTCGGCCTTGTCTCACCAGCGCTTTTTTAATTTACACATAGTCAAACTTGAGCATTGCATGATCACTTTTTCTGAGCAGTGCATTTTCAATATCCCTCCTAATGTGTGCAAAGCTATAGTCTAGTGAGGACAGTGGATCAGACCCTCTCATCCTAGCATGTTTACTGACATGATGGTGGAGGGTATTTTCCAGAATACACCAAAGACTTGTGTCTCCGTGATAATCTAAGTTCTTCCAGTCTATCTCTGTTACTGAAATCGCCATTATCAGTACTTTACCATCTCTGAGAAGAGAATGTTTAACTGCCTTCTGCACCATCCTGACTAGTCTTTCTATGTAATAATCAAACATTTGTTCTGAATAGTGGCAATTCTTTGAATGATCATACAATATTAATATCTACATGCATTTCTTTTCTGCAATTATTCCTTCCATTATGTATTGTCTGAATGAGCCATCTTCCACTATTCCCTGACACTTACAGCTATCTTTTTGAAGAAGGCCAAACCTCTCCCTCCTTTGCCTTCTCTTCCCCTCATTATCATGCGCCACTTCAGGCTTAGTTTCCAGAACAATATCATTGAACTTCCCCTAATACGATCCTGAAATTCAAGCTCTTTACCACTTACTATTAATACATTGGCTTGTGTATCCAGTACTTTTACTCTGTGTGTGTGTGTGTGTGTGTAAGTGTGAAATTAAGAAACCTATTTGTACTATATGGGATGGAGTTTTCTGCTTATGGGCCCCCATCTCTACTATCACTACTTTTTGTATTCATGTATGCTGTCTGGTGTGTTTGTGAAGTTACCTATTTGTACTATACGGGGAGGGAGTTTTGCACTCAATATGGCTCTATCATTTGAATGTTCATCATCATGTAGCCAATCAAATTTATGTATGTTGTCTGCATTAATCATGTCCTCAGTCATTCTGTTCCAAATATCCACTAATCTTATATAATAAAGAATTTCTTCATCATCTTAACAAGTCTCTTACTGTATTCAATTTCATGCTATGTCCTCTGGTTGGTCTACTCTTACATATCTCAAAGAACTGTTCCCTGTCCATGCAAGAGTGGTTTTAAAAACTTAAAAGATTGTGATCTGGTCACCCCTCACTCTTCTTCCAAGGTGGGCAAATTCAAAGCTTCCAGTCTTTCCCTGTAACTTAGCTTTCTCAATTCTGGTACTATCTTTACTGCCCTCCTCTATTAGCTCCTTGAGCTTCCTTAGGTATGGTGACCAAAACTGAAAAGCACATTCTAGTTTTGGCCTTTTGTAGAAAATGAATAACTTGTTAAATATTTCATTCATATATCTGAAGCTATTCTGATAACTGCCAGCAGATAGTTTGTCTCCTTAACTATTCCTCTAATATTTCTCCACTATTCTCCTAATGTGGGACTCTAGTGCCAGGTTTGGATAATGTCAACTCCTTGTTACTTTGCTCACACACATTTTTTTATGACAGACATGGCATGGACAAATAATATACCCACATAAAGGCCATCTTGAGTGAAAGGAAAAAAGATGAAGAAAGCTGAAACTAATCAGGCCTTCTTTCGCAGTTAAATCCTCATTACTTTGGATTTGCTTGGATTGAATTTCATCAAACATTTAAGACCAATTACGAAGTTTGTTTAGGTCCCCTTGTAAGCTTTTCACTTCCTCATGACCTTTACATCATCTGCACTGTCCACCTCATCTATTTTTGAAATCTTAATGGCTGTGATCAGGGAACCCCTCGTTCTTCTCTATGTACATGTGTGTTTTTCAACACCATGGCTCCATGACAACGAGAGATAGAATCTTGGCTTTGTATGATAATAAGGGAATCCCAAGGAATAACTGGCTATGATTTTTTTTTTTAAAGATTTGGTGAAAAATAAGTACATTTCATCAACAGAGAAACATGGAAGAAATATATAGGAAAAGTTAATATACTGATACACTCATTTCAGCCCATGCAAAGCCAGGTACTTCGACTGGTTATCTATCAATAAAAATACGTAGCAAATATTTGCTATTACTGCCAATGAGACCAGTCTCTTCTCTCAAGTATTCAATCTAAGATATTAAGGCCTGTTAGCTATGTAAATCTTTTGTACACAGAAGAAATCTGATGGTAACTTAGGTGAATAAATACAATGCGAAACATCTGGGATTAGTTTACAGTAAAAGCTTCACAAACTGGTAAAATTCAAGTGCATGGATGAAAACCTTCTAAGGTGATATGCTTGTGAAAAAAAATAAAGTAAAATAAAAGAAAAGAAAGTTTTTAGCATGATTAATCAAGAAAATATGTAAAGGAGGTACACTGTAATAGAGATGAAAAATGCAGTTAGTCAACTGATGAAGGTTAAGGGTATTTAAAAGAAAAAAGGATGACTGAATGCAGTTAGGCAGATTATATCATAGAGTAGAAGAGCAAAGAGGCATCTAGCAACTCAACTCTTTGTCCACAATGAAAATCATGAAGCTCTGTACTAGTTCAGAAGACTTTGTTCACTTAAGCACACTGGGCCATGCTGAAGATCAATGTGAAGAAACTAACTGGCAGTAAGACTTCAAACTTTTTATCTGCCTTCTATTCAGAGAAGAGACATAATGGTCAGATCATATGCTTAAACATCATGTTATACTCTTAGTATCATAATACCATACACACTTTACCAATCACCAGTGTAATGCAACTAAAATGCAGAATGTGGTGATACCTGTTCTTACTAAACTGCATGGCACTATATACATGAAAATGAAAGCTAATTACAGAAATGGGATCCTAACCCTTAAACGGCAGGAATGGTCCACATATCTCAATATGCAGAGGTAAAAACTCAAGGTACTGAAAGATTAGTATTCAAAAGTAAGAGAAAATACAGTTATAATTCTACCTTTGTATTGGTCTACTCCAGTCATGTAAATGTGTGTGTGTGTGTGTGTTGTGGGGGGGAACTGACAGCTCTATAAACCAAAATAAGACATGAAAATGAAGTTTCTTTGTCTCTGTTAAGCTTTTCAACTGAACTCTTATCTTATATACAAGCTTAGCATTAAAGGTACAAAAACTCTTATCCAAACACTCAGGATGATGTAGATCAGCTGGCAAGAATAGGGAGGATTCTGAGATTTGTCTCTGTATGCTAAACACACCACTATGATTTCAAACAATACCTTAATTCATACATAGGCACAATGCTGATGGAGAATAAAATGGATAAAAGTAGATATATTACATTTTCACACTACAAACATGCGAGTATGTTGAGTGGCTGACATGTGGGGAGAATATTGGAGATCTTTTCTTTGGAAATATTTTAGTTCATTGCCTATAATCTGCTACTTAAGTCCTCTATTACCTTAGGATTATAAAAAAAAGAATCTAGGAGCAGTTGTTGAGCAGTTCTTCCATAAGTGTGAGCTGAGTGGAGACACCTCTTAGAGGCTTCCCTCCTCCTTATATAATCCCACCGATATCAAGCTGTAAGGTATTTATTTCTTCACATTTCTGATATTAATCATCTTCACTTTCCTCACCAACTGATACCCATGTGTTCTTAATAATGCAAGTCACCAAACAAAATCCATGTTTTCCAAGGGGTCACCATGTACCCACTACCTTAGTGGATGACCATGCACTTATAATGGTTTTTGTAAGGGTAATGAGGATAGAACAATATCATTTTAACCTTCCTAGCCATGGAAGACAGTTCCACAAGCTACAATGATATCATAAGTCAGCTGGATATCTAAGAATATATAGGAAAAGTTAGCATGACAGATGCTCTCTGACAGCATAACAACTGATGCTGGTAACAGTTTAAAGGATAATTACAAGCACTGCTCATTCTGCAAGGCTCATTTTGTCTAAGGTAACAGAATCCTTAGTAAACTTGGTCTCTGAATTCATGCCTTTGCATGGACTTTATCGGCAAATTATGAACAGATAATTTCCATGCAAAACCATAAGTGTCTTTTGACTGGCTGACCATGGGAAACAGGATATTCTTGTCTTTCACTTGTAAAGGTTACTAACAAAGTGTCACTCAAGGCAGCTGGCTAAATTCTATCTGCAGCGGTAATTTTGTCTAAAGTAACAGAATCCTTAGTAAACTTGGTCTCTGAATTCATGCCTTTGCATGGACTTTATCGGCAAATTATGAAAAGATAATTTCCATGCAAAACCATAGGTTCCTTTCGACTGGCTGACCATGGGAAACAGGATATTCTTGTCTTTCACTTGTAAAGGTTACTAACAAAGTGTTACTCAAGGCAGCTGGCTAAATTCTGTCTGCAGCGGGAATACCCCTTTCATAACCTTCAATCAAAAAGTATCAATTCCACAGCACTCAGATAAGTATCAGCTCAATTCATAATTTCTTGCAATATCATATGAAAAAGCAACAACAGTGAAGCAAGGGGGTCCAAACAAAGTTCCCGTATGTCGCAACCATATCAACTAATCCATCAATTTCCAATTTCTAATCCCAAAACCTTACTTCCCTGCTTATGATGATGAGTGGGAACAGTAGCTCAGATGAACCTGTGTCCCTCATATGGGTAATAAATAGACTATTAAGAAGATTTTTAACATTCTAACATTTCAATATAAACCAGTGATTGGCAATCATGAATATGCAAGCTGATACAAAACCACTTTCTGAGCATTCCTATTAACTTTTAGATCACTTATCCCAGATGTCAGAGATATACGACTTTCTGAATTTTCAGCCACTAAGACTGGGCTGTGGAAGCTACATTGGAAGTCAAGTTGGCATGAAATGAGAAAATCTGATAAAGGACCATCCATTAATAGTTACTACATGGTTTTTGTTTAATCTGCTCTGTGGTTTCTGAAAACAAGATTTTTGAAATTTAACCAATCACAGGTAAGTAGCAATTGGTGGGCAGCCAACTACTTGGAAGGTATATTACCAGTACTACCTGCCTGGGTACTGGGAGGGTTAGTGAAGGCTGCATACTGAGCCAGCATTTTAGTGGTTGTCAAGTTGCACTCCTCTGACCCAGGATGCTCTTTTCTTTCTGCCTCACACACATATGGACTTCTGGTATTCTGTCCACAAACATACAATATCTCCTTGTCATACATGACACTTGACTCACACAGCTCATTCTTCGTTACTTTTGATTTTCCTGTGGTAAGTACTATGCGCTAGTCCTGCCTTTTGGCACAATAATAAGAGGAATGGATAGAAGAAGCAGGTAGGAACTTTAGGCAGGAGCAGTAGGAAGAAACACTCGGTGAAGGTAGTAGGTAGGAACATTAAGGAGGGTCATCAGGTAGAATTATTCAGTAGGAACATTTGGTGGGGGCCTACTCAGACACTGCATTAGAATTGCCCTCTGTAGTGGCCTGTAAAGGGTCAGGCACTAAAGGCTAAGAAGTGGCACTGGAGTTCACTAAGTATGGAGACTCTATTGCTGTGGCCATTCCCATGACGGGTTTCCAGGTGGAAGCAGGCATCAGTGAAATCAACTTAAGATAAACCAATCATAGGCCAATTTGCATTGTAGGAGCCATACAAAAAGTAAATCTGGCATGAAATGAGGAACTTGAGACCAAACACAAGTTATTTCTGCAAAGTTTCAGTTCAACTGATCTGGTGGTTTCTGAGATTAAAATGTGAATAATTTACAGACTCACAACAGAAAACAACAAGTGATGACAATGGAAACAAAGTGATGACAACAGCTCACCAAATAAACTTTAATTTAAAAGCCAGTCTAGTCACCTGAGAATAAAAACATTTACCTTTTCTGGACCTTGGAATGTTTTTACATTACTCTCTATTCTAATACCACTGACTCAATTCCCATCTAAATGGGATGGATCAACTATATATAAGCATTGACCTTTTTTATGATTTTATTTTGCAGAACTAGGGTTCCTACCCCTACAGGCCAGCAAAAGGGCAGGGGCCCCCATTGCCCTTCTTAACACAATAGTTTTCTTGATATCCTTCCTTGAAAACAGCAACAGTCTGGATGAAAAGATCTACATATGATTAGAGCAGAACTGATTAGTCACCTGTCTATGCAATGTATGTGCATGATGAAACTAAACACTCTCCGAAAAAAACTTGTGACATACAATTCATGTATTAAATCTTGTGAGGGATCCATGTAGCCTAAGTAAGGCTGCTAAGTGGAGAAGACTTGGTGAGATAAAACCTGGGATAATGGAGTATGGGGTAAACTGTTTGCGAATGATTTAGACTAGCCAACTTGAATTCTCTCTATCTCAGTTTGGGAGCTAGTCCACTAGAAGCTTTACCACTAAGATTAAATAATCTCATTTCCAAAGAGTTTTGGTTTGCATTTGATGAAGACATACTAGTTATAGCAAATGTTAGTAGCTATATGAAATGTTCAGAAAAAGAGATCTTTGATATACATCCAAAATACTTAATTGCTGAGGTCACAGGATTTGCATAAACAGATCTAAAATACAAAATTACACCTTGGATATACATTCTTAAGTCAAACTATATAATGACATAGAAAATTCAACTTAATTACTTCTACAAAAATAGCTGTCCCACTGTAATACAAAATAAACATATATATACAAAATCTTAAGCACTACACAAAGCTTACAATTCCCAAGTTAGAGTTCTTAGTGTCTATTTGATAGGAATGGTGAGATTCAGCACTGATAACCAGAAATCACCTCACTTTTCATTCTACCTGAGCACAAGTCAACCATATGTTTGAACCTGATAACAGATGGAAAGTTTATTACATACAAATTGTGATCCCTTCATAATACATCACCATTCATAAGCAGTAATATCAAACTATATGATAGAGCACCATTAGACTGAATACAACTCAAATAAGTTCCTAAGCCTATCCTACTGATTCTGTTTGAATAACCTCATCATATAAAATACCTTGATTGAATACCACTGCATCCAGTTTTTCACTGACTTATACAAAAATGTTCTGACTCATAAGAACTTTTGACGGGATGGGGTCTGATTGCTATAACTGAAAGATCTTTATGTAACCCTGCCAAGAAATTTAATCTAACTTTGTTTTAGTAAAATCCAGTTAAGAGGAATATGAGCTCTGAAGGTTACACACCACAGTCACAGTTTTTATTTCCTTTTCCATGGTAATCAAAGACTTCAGCAAACTCTTTTCCTATAAAGTAACAAACAGTCCATCTGATCAAGAATTTTCTTCAAATTCATATCATTTTCAACTCAAAACATAATCAAGGAAAATTAGGATCTATCTGCAAAACTCCACAAACCAAGGAAGAAAAGCAAACATGTTTGTGTTTGTGATATTAAGTTTACACAAATGAAAAGACCTCGTAATATATCTCACAACAATCCTCAAGCTTAGAAAGTCAATAAGAACTCTTACTCAAATCATTATAAAATTATGTCATATAAAGGTAATAATAAGACTAACTGCAATATTCAGGGCTGCCGCATCATGGCTGAGGTAGAATAATGGCAAGCACTGTGGGAAAAAGAAGTGGATGTTTTTCATAAAACTTTAGTTGTAAAGACTTTCTACTTTTTTCAATATATTACATAAATACCATCATTGGAATTTAACATATTCTAAGATACAAATACTTTGAGTAAATCAATTATTTTCAAGATTAAATGATTCCTTCAGGGAAACAAAGGTAACTTTATCACAGATCATGGTAAATGAATTCAAATACTCAGATTTGTTGCCTCAACATCAACTTCAATTTCACAACCCACACAGGTACTAACAGCAGGACAAAATTTCTAATTCAAGACTTGAGTTCATTAATAAACATGCCCTGAAATAAGGCTGCATATTTGACACTGAAGGAGATGCAGTCTTCAACCTGCAAATACTATAGGAGGATGCATTACAATACCTAAAAATGCAATCATTAATTGGTAAATACGTTTTGCCATGTTCAAATGGAACATCACAAGACACTGTTATTCTAAAAGACCCTGACTTCCGTGCTAGTTGTGTAGGAGACAATACATAATGCCTATACTCTGGACACTAAAATGCATTTATATTTTGAGGACAGAGAATCATATGGACACTCCATTAGTGTTCGTAAATAATTGACCACAGAATTCACTTGTGAATTCTGCAGACAGAATTAAGCCATACAATGCTATAATACACTCAAAAGTGCAATGTTCTCGACAGTTCATTTTATGATAAACACAGCATTCCTCAGGTTTTCTTTATACATTGGATAAGAGGTAGATACACACT
Organism: Panulirus ornatus; assembly: GCF_036320965.1. Classification (NCBI taxonomy): domain Eukaryota; kingdom Metazoa; phylum Arthropoda; class Malacostraca; order Decapoda; family Palinuridae; genus Panulirus; species Panulirus ornatus. Next base: position 20,886,746 of record NC_092280.1, on the reverse strand, counting down.
GAAGAAAAAGAAGAAAAACATTATTCCAGAGTACATAAAGCTCACAGATAATACCGGGATCCATTCTATAAATCAGTAGTATACATGCCTTCTAATTCCATTATTTGACCTGAGTGTATCTCCTCTAAGGACAGGCTTACGATTGAACTTGGCCAAATTCCATACTTTACTTCACATTTCAATATCTATCAAAAAACTATCACCTTATTGATTTGAAAGGACTTGGCAAAGATCCCTTAAAATAATGTGTAAGTCCTCTTTCATCAAGATTTCTTTCTTGTGCTTAATAATATATCAACATCAGTTTTTTACAAAGTTTCAATGTTTCTGATATTTATGAACACAGCCTAAGAAATAGGTCGAGATCCTGAAACAGTCCTTGAGAATGTAAGAGGAGCGAGAAAAGGACATAGAAAACAAGCTGAGATCTGGTTAAGTCCTCAAGAATGCGAATGGATTAAGATATACAGTGAGATTATGAAAATAATCGTACAATCATGAGGTACTGGTACAACAAAATTCATCTACTAATTAGCGACTAGTTACAAGAATTAATGTTGAAGTTTTGAACAGGATTCAAGTCTTGCTTCATAATGTCGACCAAACTAAAGGATCTACAGCTCAAAAACACTTGGGATAATTTCATACAAGGGACTATCTTGTAAAAAATAGCTACAAGATGCTGCTGCTCTAGGAACACAACCGGACACAATGTATACAGTGGACTGTTGCTCAATCATATGGGTAAAGTTACCCTATTTCTTCTTCATGAGCTTGTTTTGATTTGTTGAAATGCACATGTGTGGAAAATTTGGAATAAAGGAACAACAATTCTTCCCTGTGGCTAATAATGACCTAAAAAAAGTGAATATAATATATCAGTGTGATTAACACATTAATTAAGATTATGGACTACAGCAAACTATGGCAATGCACAGTACCAGGTACATAGGTAGTTTAGCATCCATTATATGCCTTAATAAAGTGCAGGACCTGGACAACTGTGCATTCCTCAGTTTCACAGACTAACTAACTCTAGTTTACCAAGAGAACTGATATTCCCTTCTTTTATTCAGCATTCAGTATAAATGAGGTGAAATTGAGTATCTGTTTACCTTTGATTAAGATAAATCTGTAAATAAGTTTTAGAGCATGACAGAAGAATATATATATCTATGACAGGTATGAAATTGCTGACATACATATTCTTTGATCATACCTTATCAAAAGGTAGTTCCTTGTGATTGGCACATCAGTGACTTTTGATGGTAAAAAAATATGTCCTGTCAAAGAAATATGTCATTAATACAAACAAGTAATGCATATATGGAAATAAATTCTGGAAGAGCCATTGCTGCTGGTACGGTATACAAATATTTTAACAACAATATGTGACCTAAAGCCAACGTTTCCAAAGAAGAAACAGACAGCTCAAAGATACATGGACAACCACTGAAGGCCTCTGCAATAACTTGCACCAAGGCTTCCATTACCAAATACTGGGTAAAGAAGAAATGGAGTTACCAAGGATGTGCCTTGATATTAATGCCAGAGCACAGCTGTGCTCATACAGACCATTACAAGAGCATTAATATAAAAGTCAAATCTTGGATACTCTTCTTTTGGTTACCTTGGTTACGGAGAATTGAGGCATTAGTATAAATATGATTTCCTGGAAGTTCCAGAAAGAAATATATACAGCTCTGTAAGGTATGTTATCCTATACAGCTTTTACTTCAGAGTGTATTTGTGCCTCTGATATCACATCAACACATTTTGTATTCTTGATCGATAAAGATCTATTAAATACAGGCAGTATGCATATTGCAACTCCAAGTAACATTAGATGTACTAAAACTGCAAACACTTTACCTCCCTTAGATACTTCAGATTTCAATAAAACTAAAATATCAAGTATCAACGCAAGTCATTCCTGCCATAACATGAACAGATATTCTTAATCCATAAAGTGTTTGCCATTTACGTTACCATACATTTCATGTTGCTTGTCAACTTTAATTTACATTAAATTATCTTAGGAACAGTTTGACCCTGAAAAATTTAATAATGTGGAACAATATGTGATTAGTTAGTTAATATTATCTCTTACACCTAAATGTGACAAAATTCTGAGAGATAATCACAACACATACCTTATTCTGCAATTTTCGGTATCTTCATACTATAACTGTCCATGTACAGGATTTCAAAATTACTGGCACAATATTACAAAAAAAATCACACCCTAAGTAATGACATCTTACTAAGTCAAAACCTAGTGACTAGTATCAACAAAATCTATTTTCATGTATAAATGTTGGTATGTGTTGACTGCACCTTGAAAATACTTTATAATAGGTGACATCTAGCTTTGAAGATACAAAATACAAAAACTTTGTTATCAATGTTCATATCATAAAACTGCTTAACTTAGATGTGGGGCTGCATAATACTTGTAAACTCATGCATATTCTGTAAGAGAATGCACAGTACAGGAAAAGCTTCATTACCTGGCATCTGCCAGACCCAGACAATGCTGTGCCAAAAATGATAGTTTATATAACCATTTCTTCTATCTTATTGTAGTTTTCTGACATCTTATTAATGTTCTTTAGTACAGTATTTCTATAACTATCAATAATAATAAGTTTTAAACAACAGAAATGGTGGAAAAAACTATATCTGAAACTGATGCACCCTCAGATCAAATGTTGTGTGGTGTACAATTGATCCAATTTTGATTGTATTACAGTCTTTCTCTAAGCACTCTTTCCCTAGACTATTTTTCCTGTTTATGATGCAGTAGAAAACTTGAAGAGACACTCTTTTTACTGTTTTTTTTTAACAATCAACCCATTTGGAATTGCTCCTCTCCAAGTACAGGTCACAGGACTGCAGACAAACTTGTAAGATTTGCCTTCTCCCCTCATCCACTGAATCAGAAAGTGTGCCACCCAGGTATCTAAAGATGCATGATATCACAAGCAACTGTCATTACCAATGGGAAAATATTCTTCCGGGTCATTAGTTCACAATACACTCTGATGGTAAGGGAATCCACCTGGTACACCCTGCTAAACCTTGGTTTTTCAAGTGATGAAAATAACTTGTACATATTCATGAATTTAATAAAAGTGTACAGTTGAGAGCTGCAGAGGGTGTGCTGAAATGGTTTGGATACATGGAGATTCATAAATATAAGAAGAAGTGTACAGTTGAGAGCTGCAGAGGGTGTGTTGAAATGGTTTGGATTTTGGATATATACAGAAAATAAGAGACAATATGTATGTCATACGTGGAATGCAAAAGAAAGAGATCAAACTGAAGATGGAAAGATGAAATGAAAAAGATTTAGGATGCTCGAGGCTTGAACGTGCAAAAGGGTGAAAGGAATGTACAGGACAGAGTAAATTGGAGTGATGTGGTATAAAGGGGTATCGTGCTGTCATTGGCCTAAACCAAGGAAAACGAGAAAGCCAGGGAGAGCTACAGACTAACCTGTAGGGCCTGGTTGTGGATAGGAGGTTATAGTTTTCATGTATTGCACATGACAGCTAGAGAATGGACGTATGCAAATGAGGTCTTTTCTTCATCTGATTTTGGCACCACCTTGCTAATGAAGGACATGGCAAACAAGAACAATGATAAAATAATTCTTCACTGTAACAGTGCAATCATTCACCGTAATATCAGTGGTTTACCTTTAAACATGGTGAACCATTCAGATTATTCACCGAGTATCATGTGACAAAGAGTCTCCACCAATATTGCATTTGTGGGGTACTGTAGGAAGAATAAGGGAATGAACATGTGAGCAAGTGGCCTCACCATGCTTAGCTGGTAGTGGAGAGGGGAGAAGGGAAAAGAGTGAAAAAAGTTAGCCATTAGGTGACCAGGAACTTGCCCCTATCTCAACCTGGTTGGCATGCCAAATTCAAATGTCTTTATCAGAAAAGAAAAGGTTGGTTTGCCTTTTTCTTTTCATATTTCCTATAACCTGATGACTGATTCTTTTTAAGTTTTTCAGCCCTGGGACTTCTACATTTCCTGGCTCAAGATTCAAAAGGTCCCTATCATAGATAATAAGACCAAAGCATTCTGGACAAAATCACAGGGATACCAGTTACCACAATAAGCAACTGCACTGGGAAATATTGGAAATTCTGAATATGAGAACTTTCCAGGTTTTAAGCCCTATAGATGAGCAACTGATTTTTATTGTATCCCCTAGTACGGGAAAAAGAAAACTCTTTTCATTTATGTATAGGTGCATAAAAATATAAAAATTATTTTTTCTCAAAATATTGACTTAATTATCCCTAGTTTAGGAAATACACTATCCATCAAAATGGTCAATCCTAAGTACATAATACAATTTTTTAAATTTTGTCATCTATGATCAGGAGCACAAAATACAGTGAAACCATTTTTTTATCTTACAAATTAAGAATTAAGCATTCAGAGTATGGGAAAACAGACTAATTACAAGAGTAGTATAGGCATAGGCATAGTGACAGGCACCACAAATGTGGTAAATCCCAAAAGAAAGCATGCAAAAGTCCACCATGAACACTTGCAGGTAACAAGAGGCCTCCATGTTGCTCCAATGACTTATCTTTGTGATGCCATCTATGGGCAGCCAACAGACCCTACAATTCCCAAAGAATTCAAATTATATCTGTCTATCAATATATCTGATGCCAGTTCCCTCCTGGAACTTCTATCAAGGGTAGCCCGGGCAAAAGAGTTTCTACTTATGCCTGTCCTTACATGCCTACCATGAGGTGGGAAATTATGTAGTTAGATTAACATAGTGCTATGTAGGAATCAACTGATTCCCACTGCAATGAAAGAGTTAAATGCTGGATAATAAAGCTTTTCCTGTATATCAATATTTTTCTATACATACAAAGATGAAAACAAATACTGCAGATGAGCATGACAGTACACTGAAACAATACTGTCAAAAATTTTGACTGGTGTGTCCTTGTTGAAGGATATGTCATTGGACATAAAACATAATCTTTCTCTATGGCTGTCATTATAAGCTCCTTTAGTGAGTATTTACAATTCATTTTTAAACAACTTTTAATTTTGTGTATCAGGGTTTCTGGAATATTTTTGTACACCTGCTGTTAACAACTGGGATTGTTTAAGACTGAACTTCATATTTACTGCTTTCATTTCTTGTTGTAAAAGATCTGTGTAACCATAGATCTACTGTTTCAGGGTGAGTTACTCAAACTCATATGTGGAAAGCAAAAGGAAATATTTCAAGAACTGCCACTACATCCTCAAAAACAGGGGTTTGTGGACATGTACATTTATCATGATACCATATAAAAAAAAAGAGGTCTATGCAACCTAACTTTCCTGCTTTAAATGCAGATGTTTGATTAGATATATAGATATGGTGAGACACATGAATTAACTGATGTGGACTGTTTTGTTAACCAAGTGATCTGCAGGTGAAAAGGAGAAACCCTGCTGTATGAACACATTTCTGTTTTATCACACTAATCTCCTGCAAAATGGCCTTACAAAGTTGTATACCTCCTAAATTTTCCACAGAAGGCAAAGTTTTCATCTGCCTTTTAATCTTAATTCAGTGTTTAAATCTCAATTTGCTAAGTGTGTCACAATGTAACTATGAATACTAACTGAAGAAAAAAAGCTCTATGTATAATACAAACTGCCTAATTAAACAATAATTTATGCTCAATAGTAGTCTGAAATAAAAACCTACAATATCTACATTCTCTTGGGGCATAATCAATTTATTACATATTCTCCTCCCAACATTCCCACACTCCCTGAGGATACGACAACTAAGCATGAAACACAACCATTATTCATTTCAATCATGCTTATATGTGCATCATATCATACTGTAATTTGTATCATTATTTTCAGTAAAGATATGACTCATTTTTTCCTTTCCACACTCTCATAAGGTGAAATATTTGAAACGATGAATATAACTGAACACAATTTTCCCAATATATTTTGTCATCTAACTTTCCTTTACTAGTATCATTACTCTCCAGTACACTTTTCCATGTTTCTTGTACTCCAAAAATATACTCTACTATTTAAATTTCATCTAATTCCATAAATTTCTTTAAAATTTCTGAAGACCAAATAATCAGCATTTGTGATAGTTTTCTCTTCCACAAACTTACTTTGCATGAAACTCTTGTAAACACAAGTAGCAGGACCATTCTCCTTCAGGTGGTTCAGAAAGTGGTGGGTCAAGGCAGTACAAATGATACCCACGGTCACAATCATCACAGAACAAAAGCTGATCCTGTTGATGAAAAGTAAAGACAGTACTAGTATCATATTATTAATGGTTTTGAAAAACTAAATGAAAGTTAAAATTTCCATATTTTCCATAACTTAGAAATCTTCTGCTATTCAGCAGGGAGGCTTATTCTGAATCCCATACAAACATGATAATCCCCAAAAAACGACTTTTGAAATATGAAAAACTTTCTCTCCAGGACATAGTTCTACAAGCTATGAGACAATCTCTATGATCTCTAAAAGTTAAAAGCTTCTAACCCCCAACCTGAGAGTGGGTAAATGTCTCACCTTTTACTAAATACCCTACCAGTAGTAGCACTACAGCCCCCTTTGGATGTACTCTCCTCCAATCAGCAGTCACCATCTGATGATGTCATCATCCCACTGGCTGTTAGGCTGTGGCAGGCTGACCACTTCATAATTCTTTAGAACAAGGGTGTCACCCCAACAATCACTACTATCAATTAAGAAAGAGGTTATTAAAAAAAAAAGGAGAAAGACAGAATGAGAAACAACCAGAAAATTTGCTGTAGGAAGCTGTTTTTCATTTGCAAAACTAACTTTTCTCTACAAGGTTGGTTCATTACATGAACTCTGACAGCATAAAAGCATAACCAAAGGTAAAGATGACCAGTGGTGATCAGTAATGAGGGAGCAATGCTTCATTACATGACTTAAGTAATCTTTTGTGGATTTTAAGAACTTCAAAGTACCAAAGTTTTAATAGTGTTACTTGGGTAGCTTCTGAGAATAAAAATTGTACTTTTACTTCACATTTTTTTGTTCAAGATGGCTCATTTCTTCATAAATATACTTCCATGTTCAAAATTTAAAGCAAAAGACAAGATTTTTTTCTCCACTTTATGCCACTTCACAGCCTGATATCCACTCTGTAGCTCTGATATTTAATCTATCTCCAATTATGTTCACTCACATCCTTATTATTCAGGACAGTGCTAGAGAAATGGCATTTTCATTTATTTATTAATTTTTTATTTCATTCTATTTATTCTATCTATTTTTTCTTTTTTTTTTCTTTTTTGGGGGGGAGGATCTTCTTAAAGTGATTCGCAGATAGTCTTCTCATAAAAACAAAACTCTACATATGTAAAATTTCTATTTGCACCAGTCAGATGCAATGTCGTCGTGAAGGTCAAGCAGGTGCTGGCAACACTTGTTTCCACATATGCTAAAAACATCTTCTGCCTAATTTTGGTCATTTTTCACTGCTGGAGAAGTCAGTGTCCAAACTATTACTCTCCACATGAGCCAAAGACAGATCATCATCATTATCTGGTGATTCAGAACTACCTTCTTGCCTAATCCTCTACATCAAATTTTTCCTAAATAACTCATGATAATGTGCTGTCACTGGCATGGTAGTGGGATCACAGACTATACAAAGAAGCTATAGTACACTGTCAGCAGCCACCTAGGATAGCAGAAAGCTGTAAATTTGATGCATAAAACCTGATAGGTGAATTTCTTATAGAGGAGTTAAAAGGTTAATTTCATTCCCATAAATTCTGTTCAAACAGAGGTTCAAGTTGCTCAATAAACTAACATCCTCCACTGCTGTGTTTACCATCAACCATTTGCACATCATAAGTTATGGTTATACGCATAATGTTTCAACATGAAAATCTGCTTTAATAACATCAGTATCTACAGCAGTCAGTTTACAACAAAAAATATTCACCACATGTTCTAAACACAGATCATCATCGTAAAATAGTCCAGAATCATCTTCTGCCCAGGCCTCTAAATCTATCTAATAGCTTTTCAAGTTCCTTCTTAAAAAAACTTGTGATAATGTGCTGTCATTGGTATATCTGAAGAATTACCAACTATAGGAGGAAACTATCATACATCACTTCAGCAGCCACCCAGGATCAAGTGGGCAGCTGTAAGATTGTTGCATGAAACTTGATGTGTCAATATAATTATATCTAAGGGTATTAAAGGGTTACCTTCACTCCACTTCATTCTGTTCAAATGGAGGTCATTACTCAATACACTAACATCTCCCACTACTAAGGTATGTTTAACTTCATCCATTTCCACAACATTAGCGGCAGTAACCTGCATAATGTTATAACATGAAACACCTGCTTGGTTAGTCAAGTGAATAAAATCTTCCTTTTATGTCAAAGGCTCTAGTCACAGACTGATGTTCCTAACAAATCCAACCTTTTGCCACAATACTTTTACATTTCAGAGCTAAAACAGCACCTTAATCAATTTCATTATTCACTTAGTCCTCCATTACTATCTCAGTTTCATGAATCACTTAGTTCTCCATCATTTAACCTGGATTTCCTGTGGATGAGAACATTTACATTAAAAGACTGGTGAAATCTTTATAAAGGTAATAACCAAACTACAGTTTCTATTCTTTAATGCATGTTCAGTAAGGTAAAGTTTGGAACAGACAATTGGGCCTTAGGAAAAAATCTTTACCTGGCTCCTTCCTTTGTTCCTTCTTTTGGAAAGTAATTATACAGGAGAGGAGAATTTCTAGCCTCCCACTCCAATCCCTCCTAGCAGCCTTTTCTGACACACAGTAGATACATGGGTAGTATTCTTTTTCCCAAATCCCCAGGGATGAGCAACTGTTTCAACGAAAAACCTTCTAAGAGCTGTATGAGGCTGACACAAAGTGGATATTCGTTTAAAGAATGAAATATGGACACTTCATAGAAGTAGCTTGATTCTCCTGTAACCTTGGCTGGACATGTGCAAAAAGATGATAATTTCATTACCTTAATAGAAAACAGAATAATCATTTGATATACAAAAAAGCAAATACTGTACTTACATCATTCTCTGATGTACCACATAGGGTGCAAGTCTTACACTCAATGCATTGCCAACGGTACTTTACAACGCTTTTCATCATATTGGCTGTAAACTGAAGACATGTTGGGTGGCCTGAGGAAAATCCATCACAGTCAAATGAATATTACAGTACCATAACTTGCAGTGAAAAAAAAGTCCTAGATTATGAAAGCAATTCAACAAAATGAAAAAAGCTAGAAATGCTGTTTTTAGTATATGTTCACCATTTTTCATGTCAACAAGATAGTGCCAGGAACAGAGGAAGAAATGGTCTCATTCACTCACATACACTCTAAATGCTACATATAATGCATCCAAACCACAGCCCTCCCATCCACAACAAAACCCCACAGACTTTTCTGTAGTTTTCCCTAACCAATCCACATGCTGTGGTTCAGCCCACTGACAGCACATTGCCTGTTGTATGCCACAATGTTCCAATTCATTCTATCCTTTCCACGCCTCACATCCTCTTGCAAGTTCAGGCCCTGAACCTTCAAAATATCTTTCAATACATCCTTTCACCTCCTACGAGGTTTCCCACCTTTTCTTGCTTCCTCCACTTTTGACATGTACACTATCTTAGTTATCCTCTTCTCAATCATCTTTTCTATAAGTCCAAACCATTTCATTACACCATCTTCAGCTCTCTCACACATTCTTTTTTTCTATAGATGAGAAGGCATGTGCAACTAAATGCTATAATCAAGGCCATCTCATTAACATCATATGTATGTATATATAAATATATATACATGCAAGAGTTTTGGAGTGAGGGGCGAGTATGCAGTCTGTTGGGGATGAGAGGGCCTGGGAAGTGAGTCAGTTGTTGTTTGCCGATGACACAACTCTACAGGCTGATTCAAGTGAGAAACTGCAGGACTTGGTGACTGAGTTTGGAAAAGTGTGTAAAAGGAGAAAGTTAAGAGTAAATGTGAATAAGAGCAAGTTTATTAGGTTCAGTAAGGTTGAGGGACAAGTTAACTGGTATGTAAGTATGAATGAAGAAAAATGGAGGAAGTGAAATGTTTTAGATATCTGGGAGTGGATGCACCAGCAAATGGAGCCAAGGAAGCAGAAGTGAGTCACAGGTTGTGTGGAAGGAGAGAATGTTATCTGAGAGAGCAAAATGGGTTTGTTTGAAGGAAAAGTAGTTCCAACCATGTTTTATGGTTGCAAGGCCTATATAGACTATTGATAGGGTTGTACAGAGGAGGGTGGATATATTGAAAATGAAATGTCTGAGGACAATATGTGGTCTGAGGTGGTTTGATCAAGTAAGTAATGAAAGGGTAAGAGAGATGTGTGGGAATAAACAGAGTGTGGTTGAGAAAGAAGGGGGTGTTTTGAAATGGTTTGGACATATGGAGAGAATGCATGAGGAAAGACTGACAGAGAATATACGTGTCTGAGGTGGAGGGAACAAAGAGAAGTGGGAGACCAAACTGGAGGTGGAAGGATGGAGTGAAAAAGATTTTGAGGGATCAGAGCCTGAACATACAGGAGGGTGAGAGGCGTGCAAAGAATAGAGTGAATTGGAACAATATAGTATACAGGGGTTGATGTGCTGTCAATGGTCTGAAACAGGCCATGTGAAGCATCTGGGGTAAACCATGGTAAGGTCTGTGGAGCCAAGATGTCGATAGGGAGCTGTGGTTTTGGTGCATTAAACATGATAGTTAAAGACTGAGCATGAACGAATGTGGCCCTTTTGTCTGTTTTCCTGGTGCTACCTCGCTGAATCTGGGGGCAGCGATGCTGTTTCCTGTGGGGTGGGGTAGTGACAGGATGAATGAAGGCAAGCATGAATATGCACATGTGTATATGTATGTCTGTGTATGTATATGTTTATACATATGTGTATAGGAATGGATGGGCCATTCTTCACTGTTTCCTGGCGCTAACTCACTAATGTAGGGAACAACGATTAAGTATAATAAGAATAGGAAGAGAGGAAAGTGATTGGTTCTCAGTGAATGTAGGTTTGCGGCAGGGGTGTGTGATGTCTCCATGGTTGTTTAATTTGTTTATGGATGGGGTTGTTAGGGAGGTGAATGCAAGAGTTTTGGAAAGAGGGGCAAGTATGAAGTCTGTTGGGGATGAGAGAGCTTGGGAAGTGAGTCAGTTGTTGTTCGCTAATGATACAGCGCTGGTGGCTGATTTATGTGAGAAACTGCAGAAGCTGGTGACTGAGTTTGGTAAAGGGTGTGAAAGAAGAAAGTTAAGAGTAAATGTGAATAAGAGCAAGGTTATTAGGTACAGTAGGGTTGAGGGTCAATTCAATTGGGAGGTGAGTTTGAATGGAGAAAAACTGGAGGAAGTGAAGTGTTTTAGATATCTGGGAGTGGATCTGGCAGCGGATGGAACCATGGAAGCGGAAGTGGATCATAGGGTGGGGGAGGGGGCGAAAATTCTGGGAGCCTTGAAGAATGTGTGGAAGTCGAGAACATTATCTCGGAAAGCAAAAATGGGTATGTTTGAAGGAATAGTGGTTCCAACAATGTTGTATGGTTGCGAGGCGTGGACTATGGATAGAGTTGTGCGCAGGAGGATGGATGTGCTGGAAATGAGATGTTTGAGGACAATGTGTGGTGTGAGGTGGTTTGATCGAGTGAGTAACGTAAGGGTAAGAGAGATGTGTGGAAATAAAAAGAGCGTGGTTGAGAGAGCAGAAGAGGGTGTTTTGAAATGGTTTGGTCACATGGAGAGAATGAGTGAGGAAAGATTGACCAAGAGGATATATGTGTCGGAGGTGGAGGGAACGAGGAGAAGAGGGAGACCAAATTGGAGGTGGAAAGATGGAGTGAAAAAGATTTTGTGTGATCGGGGCCTGAACATGCAGGAGGGTGAAAGGAGGGCAAAGAATAGAGTGAATTGGAGCGATGTGGTATACCAGGGTTGACGAGCTGTCAGTGGATTGAATCAAGGCATGTGTATGGGGGTGGGTTGGGCCATTTCTTTCGTCTGTTTCCTTGCGCTACCTCGCAAACGCGGGAGACAGCGACAAAGCAAAAAAAAAAAAAAAAAAAATAATAATATTAATAATGTTGCATTTACGGATCTGGAGAAGGCATATGATAACAGTTGATAGAGATGCTTTGTGGAAGGTATTAAGAATATATGGTGTGGGAGGCAAGTTGCTAGAAGCAGTAAAAGTTTTTACAGAGGATGTAAGGCATGTGTATGAGTAGGAAGAGAGGAAAGTGATTGGTTCTCAGTGAATGTCGGTTTGCGGCAGGGTGCGTGATGTCTCCATGGTTGTTTAACATGTTTATGGATGGGGTTGTTGAGGAGCTCAATGCAAGAGTTTTGGAGAGAGGGGAGAGTATGCAGCCTGTTGTGGATGAGAGAGCTTGGGAAGTGAGTCAGTTGTTGTTCGCTGATGATACAGCGCTGGTGGCTGATTTGGGTGAGAAACTGCAGAAGCTGGTGACTGAGTTTGGTAAAGGGTGTGAAAGAAGAAAGCTGAGAGTAAATGTGAATAAGAGCAAGGTTATCAGGTTCAGTAAGGTTGAGGGACAAGGTTGAGGGACAAGTCAACTGGGAGGTAAGTTTGAATGGAGAAAAATGGAGGAAGTGAAGTGTTTTAGATATCTGGGAGTGGATTTAGTAGCGGATGGAACCATGGAAGTGGAAGTGAGTCAAAGGGTGGAGGAGGGGCGAAGGTTCTGGGAGTGTTGAAGAATATGTGGAAAGTGAGAACATTATCTCAGAGAGCAAAAATGGGTATGTTTGAAGGAATAGTGGTTCCAACAATGTTATATGGTTGTGAGGAATGAGCTATAGATAGGATTGTGTGAAGGAGGGTGGATGTGTTGGAAATGAGATGTTTGAGGACAATATGTGGTGTGAGGTGGTTTGATTAAGTAATGAAAGGGTAAGAGAGATGTGTGGTAATAAAAAGTGTGTGGTTGAGAGAGCAGAAGAGGGTGTATTGAAATGGTTTGGTCACATAGAGAGAATGAGTGAGGAAAGATTGACAAAGAGGACATATGCGTCAGAGGTGGAGGGAACGAGAAGTGGGAGACCAATTGGAGGTGGAAGGATGGAGAGAAAAAGATTTTGAGCAATCGGGGCCTGAACATACAGGAGGGTGAAAGGCGTACAAGGAATAGAGTGGCTTGGAACGATGTGGTATACTGGGGTAGAAGTGTTGTCAATGGATTGAACCAGGGCATGTGAAGTGTCTGGGGTAAACCATGGAAAGTTTCGTGGGGCCTGGATGTGGAAAGGGAGCAGTGGTGTTGGTGCATTACACATGATAGCTAGAGACTGAGTGTGAATGAATGTGGCCTTTTTGTCTTTTCCTAGTGCTACCTCGCATGCACATGGGGGGAGGGGGGGTGCTATTTCATGTGTGGCAGGGTGGCGACAGGAATGGATGAAGGCAGCAAGTATGAATATGTACATGTGTATATATTCACATGTCTGTGTATGTATATGTATGTATACGTTGAAATGTATAGGTACGTATATGTGTGTGTGTGGGTATTTATGTATATACATGTGTATGTGGGTGAGTTGGGCCATTCTTTTGTGTGTTCCCTTGCACTACCTCGCTAACATGGGAGAAAGAGACAAAGTACAATATATATATATAAGAACTTTGGCTCCAAGTCCCCTCCCTGCAGGTTAACAATGACAGCAGTGATGCCCTACTCCCCAACATAAATTTGCTACCCTACTACACAATGTGTTTCTCATAAATTCTCACCTTAGTACCCTTATCAAAAACACTGAATTCCCTGAATTCTTTTCTTTTTGTGTTGGATAAACAAACCCCTTATTTTTACTGTAAAGGAAATATCTCGCAATCAGTTCACAAACTTTGCATCAAAAAGGGCCAAGGACATTATGAATGAAGTACAAGATTTGGCACTGATTTTACACAACAAACAGCATGGCTTTCCTAGATTCTTACCTGAGCGACCACAATCAGCACACGACACAAGATTCTCTGGGGTTCCAGTTTTCTTGTTTTCTGCAGAGTCACCCAAACAAAAGTCGCAATATGGAGAGGCTGAAACTTTCTTCTTTCCCACATTCTTGTCAACTGTAGAGTCAGTGGGGGACGCAACTGCTGGAGGCACTGAGGGGCCTAAATTTGCTTGACCCATGGCACACGAACGACGGCCTGAGGTGCGTCCTATGACAATTAGTTGAAGTGTAGTCATTGAATGGCAGAAAAATAAGATTTGTGTAATGGTACAAAGAATCAAAGATTTCATCTCCTCTCACAAGGAAAAAGTCATCATTGTTAGTTATAAAGCTAAAGATAATTTTGAAATACAGTACCAGTGACTATTCCTGTTTTCCTTAATTCAAGAACATAAATATTCACCTTAGTTTTTAAGAAAAGACTAACATTTGCATTCTGACAGATGAGGATTCAAGAATCATGTAATAAGCAATGCAGTCTAGTTGTATCAATCGAACCCTGCCACTAACTACTACCTTTACTTAAATTTCACCACTCCAAATGACTGTTATCAATGGGTTGGCCAATCATGGTGTAAATGGTAAAGTTGTTAGGTTATTTTTTCATTCTTTCTTTCTTCCAAAACTTTTGCTGTTCCCAACCTAAGCAAGGTAACTTCATACAGCTGGGCCTAAGGAGGAAAAGCCTTATTTGGCTTCTTGTCTGTTCCCTCTTTAAGAAAGTAATAATATGAGGGAAGGATTTCCAGGTCCCTGTTCACCCCTTTTAGTCACCCTTTATAACACAGTCACGAGATACATGAGTAGTATTCTTTATATTCTATCCTAGGGTTACATAAACTTATTTTTCTCTTAAATAAGCATACACTCGGGTGACTGTCCTCATGACCTTATGCTAAATGAGGTGAGTTTTGAAAAACAAAAAACTGTTTCTCTCCAGGTGTCCTGCGAGCTGTGAGAAACTCCCTACAATCCCTGGTATTTTGAATCCTTTAACCCCACCTTCTGATTCAGCTTTTCTCTCTCATATTGGTAACTGGTAACCCTCTTTTAAAAGATGAGGCCTTCAGCTAAACCTGGCGCCTTCCCTTTAGATGACATGCCAGTCATACTGTCCATCTTGTTACCTTGATGTAAGTCACCTTTGTTTATGGAAAAAGTCTTTTGAAAGATAAGTGGTAATATGTTGGGAAAAGTAACCAAAAAATTGATTGAGGGAATTTCCCCAGAGAGAAACAGTTTATCAATTTTTAAACCTCACCCTTTTCTCCAGGGTCAGTCTGTCCCACAAACTATGAGAGCATACCACATGGAGGAACTGGGTTACAGAAAAATGGTAACCAGCAAAGAAAAAGTAAGGAATAAAAGTTTACTTAAATGTTTCCTGTACCACATTAGCAAATTTTTGCCTCAAAAGAGGCAAATCCAGCATCATCAACTGATGAGGTAGTCTATCTCATAACAAGGATGTTGAGGAATGCTAAGGACCTCTTGTTAATCTCCTCCAGGGAAAGGCTCTTCAAACAGCCACTGTCAAAGCACTTTTCTGATATCATGGGCTCTAACATACAAGCCAGATTGTGCCAACAGAGCCAATCTCAATTCAAAACAATTGTGCCTTGATGTGATGGCTTTTAATCTTTCTTTAAAAAAATTAATAATCACTCATGATCTCAATAAAATATTAGACTTAACTCTGCAAAAGGTATGAGTTTCTTCCAAGAAGTAGTCAGTATAAGGTTACAGTAATCTAGAACTTACTCTTAACTTTTATTCTTTAAACTCAGTATTTGGACTGATCTTATACCAAAATACTCATCAGCAAAAATAAAGAGGTTCTTATGTTCTCGACATTGTAAGTATTTCTAAAACTCTTCTCTCATCCTTAAGGGCCATCAGAAAAAGTTCTTAAGAGTGACCATAGAGGTATCAGATAGTCTGGCAATTCCTCTGATTGTAGCTAATCCAGGACCTTTGCTTTGCCAACTACCAATTAGGCTGCAATGACTGGCCAGTAGGTTTCCTGACAAGCTTATTCCAAGTGGGTCCAGAATCCTTTGTTCTAATGCTGAAAGACTGTGACTTCAAATGGCACATGTATTGCACAATAGTATCATGAAATTTTTCTATCATGAAAAAGACTGGAAAAGAATTCCAAACAGAAAGCGCCTGAAATTCAAAAGAATTTGAATGTTCCAGGACAACTGTCTCGGGGTAGAAAAGTTACACAATGGAGCAGGTAGTATGTCATATATTCCCCCATTCAGACTGTAGTCATGTTCAGAAAATCCATATGAGTAAGTTCCAAAAGAGAGCACCTGATGCTAATATCCTGACCTCAGACTGAGGTGGCCTTAAAGAAAAAACGTGAGACATCAGCCAAGAAAAATAACACAGCTGAAAAGTTTCTGACACAAAAGTTGCTAACTCAAAAAAAAACTGAGAACTCCCTCAATCAGATTAAATGAAGAAGAGAGGAAAGATTTGGTTCTAATGGTTCCAATCCAAGATAAGGGTATATGTTGCTCTGCCCTTTGTCAAAAACAGAAGATATTACAGTCAGTAACAGTGCAATGGCTTTGGTGTAGAAGAGCTAAATCTGTGAAATGAACTCAAATGAAAAGAAACCAAACTGAAAGAGCATCAACCCATGCACTGCATGCTCCTTGAAGCTAAAAACTGAATAAAAAGGCTTGTACACTTCCAGGTACTTTTTCTTTAAGAGAAGGACCTGCAAAAGTCTTGTTTAGAGGCTATGGGAACTGTGCACACATGTCCACAGGATGTTGGCGGGATAGGAGACTGTTTGTGTAAAAATGTGGTGGACTAGAGGGTTTTTGGAAGTAAAGTGTGTGTCAGAGAGGGATGAAGTTATCAGAGAGGGAGGAGAAAGAGTACTGGAGAGCAATTAGTGTGTCTGGAAAATATGAGGGTGTTGGAGAGAGGGATGGGTGTTGGAGAGGGAGAAGGGTGCTAGGAGGGGGATTAATGGTGGGAAAGGATATGGGTGTTTGGAAGTAGTAGTACATGTAAGTACCTATGAATAGGTTTTTGCCTGAATAAGAGGGCTACACACAGCACTCACAAAGGAAAGGGATGAGGAGGGACAAAAGGTGTTGCAGAGGGGGTACCTATAGGTGATATAGGGGTGTTTGGGAGGAAGGTGACTTGTAGAGGAAGCAGGGTATGGGGTAGGGACAAAAGTTTTGGATGTTAAATAGGGGGGACAGTTTTAGGGATGGAGGAGGACATGGGACAGAAAAGAAAGTTGATGGGAGATCAAATACAGCTGGGGAAATTTGGAGAGGGTGATACCTGTATAATTAGTAGAATGTGTTTTCAACAAAACAAAAAATACTTTACACTGATTTTTAAAAACTCCATTTAGAAATGCCTTACCTAACTTGCAAGCAAATATTGAGAGTAATAATAACAGTCTACATGTATAATTATTGCTTATATTTGCACACTTGTTTATGTGGTTTGACTCATACACTCTTCATTTATGTTTTAATCCTTGTGTTTTTCATTTTACACTGATTCTTAATCAGTTCCCTTCAAAAACACATTATGTAACTCATAAACTAATACTATGGGCAATACTCACAACTTCCATATATAATTATGGCTCATAATAACATGTTTTTCATACACTGTTTGATCCACACAAACTTACCAATCAATGTATTCTCTTCATAAATAAGCTTACTATAATACTTTAATTTCACAATAACTTACATAGAGTTCTCTTCTAAAATGTGTCACCTAACTCATGAACCCTAAATCATTGGTATTCTAACAAAAAAATATGAGATAATGATGGTAAAAGAACTAATGCCCCTCCAGAGAAAGAGGCATGTGTGGGAAGGGTCCTAACCCTCCATGCCCACGATCCAAACCTTCTGTTCCCAAGAATGTTCAAATAAACAATAAATAGAGAATAATACATTCACAATGAACTCTATTAAGCAACAAAAGAAAGGATGACATATCTTTCTGGAATAAAGGCACTGCAAACCTATACTGCATTTTGTAAAAGGTCAAGTGATAGATATATATCCTGAAAGACCAGAAATTATTCTGGTTTTCTGGTAAATATCTAGATTCATTGTTATTTACCATTCACTATACTTACTCACTGTTTCCCATGTTAGTGAGGTAGCGCAAGGACACAGACGAAAGAAAGGCCCAACCCACCCACATACACATGCATATACATAAAAGCCCACACACGCACATATACATACCTACACATTTCAACATATACATACCTACACATTTCAATGTATACATACAAAGACATATACATACCTGCTGCCTTCATCCATTCCCCTCGCCACCCCACCACACATGAAACAGCACCCCTCCCCCCCTCCCTCAGCATGCATGAGATAGCACTAGGGAAAGACAACAAAGGCCACATTCATTCACACAAAGTCTCTAGCTGCCACGTGTAATACACTGAAACCATTCATTGTACTACTGTATATATTTATAAAAGGAAAAAAAAAGCGTTATGGGGAATCCAATTTTCTTGGTGCAGTTTTTAATTCATTCTATTAATTCTCTTTTTAGTAAGAATTACGGAGGTATGAGGGTGTTGTGCGTACCTCGCTAAATTGTATGGAAGATTGATGATTGAGAGGGTGATGGCATGCAGGCAGCGTCAGATTGGGGAAAAGTAATGTAAATTTAGAAGTGGTAGAGAATGTTTGCATCAGATCTTTGGTCTGGAGAGAGAGAGAGAGAGAGAGAGAGAGAGAGAGAGAGAGAGAGAGAGAGAGAGAGAGAGAGAGAGAGAGAGAGGGAGAGAGAGAGAGAGAGAGAGAGAGAGAGAGAGAGAGAGAGAGAGAGAGAGAGAGAGTGGGGGGGGGGGGGGGCATTGAGGAAAGTGTGGAAAGAGAAGTCATTATCTGGCAGAGCTAAAATGAGTATGTTTGAAGGTATAGTGGTCGAACAATGTTGCCCTAAGGATGAGCGGCATGGGCTATTGATGAGAATGGCTGAAGAGGATGGATGTGTTGGAACTGAAATGTTTGAGGCCATTATGAGTTGTGAGGTGGTTTAATCAAGTAAGTATGGGTGTGATGTGATAATACAAAGAATATTGTTGAGGGAACTGAATAGGGTGTTCTGAAATGGTTTGGACATATAGAGAGAGTGAGGAGAATATGATAAAGGGGATACATGTATCTGAAGTGGAGGGGACAAGGAGAAGGGGGAGACCAAATTGGAGATGGAAGGATGGAGGGAAAAAGATTTTGAGTGCTCAGGGTCTAAACATGCAGAAGGGTGAAAGGCAAGCATAGGAAAGAGTGAGTTGGAG
The DNA here is from genome assembly GCF_036320965.1 of Panulirus ornatus. NCBI lineage: Eukaryota > Metazoa > Arthropoda > Malacostraca > Decapoda > Palinuridae > Panulirus > Panulirus ornatus. Next base: position 20,867,338 of record NC_092280.1, on the reverse strand, counting down.
TGATGTGGTATTCCAGGGGGTAATATGCTGTCAACAGACTGAACCAGGGATATGAAATGGCCAGGGGAAACCAAGAAAAGGTCTGCAAGGCCTGTGGTTCTGGTGCATTATACATGACAGCTAAAGCATGGATGTGAGCAAATACAGCCTTTCTTTATCTGTGCTTGCACTATCTCACTTATGTGAGAAAAGGTAAGCACGTATGAAGATTTTTCATTCATGATCACCATTTCCCAAATTAGCGGGGTAGCACCAGGAACAGACAAAGAAAGTCCATATCTGCTCACATCCACTCTTCAGCCTTCATGTGCAATACATCAAAACCACAGCTCCCTATCCACAACCAGGCTCCACAGACCTTTCCATGGTATACCTTGGATGCTTCATATGCCCTGGTTCAGTCATTGACAGCAAGTCAACCCAAGTATATCACACTGTTCTAAATCACTCTATCTCAAGCACACCTTTCACCCTCCTGCATGTTCAGGCCCCAACTGCTCTAAATCTTTTTTACTACATCCTTTCATCTCCAATATGGACTACCTGTTCTCCTCCACTTCTGACACATGTCCTCTTTGTTAATCTTTCCTCATTCATTCTGTCCATATGTCCAAACCATTTCAGCACACTCTTCTGCTCTCTCCACCACACTCCTTTTTATTACCACACTTCTCTCTCACCTTTTTATAACTTACTTGATCAATCCACCTCATACTACATACTGTCCTAAAACATTCAATTTCCAACACATCCACCCTCCCCTGCATCCATACATTATTGTTGGGTATACAATTCCTTCAAACATATCATAACTACTTCATTCACCACATTACTCATACATTAATGGTACATTTTAACTCATGCATCAGTAATCACACATACTCACTGTCTGTGGAGTGGTGCTTGAAACCTCTGTTAAATGCCGAGGAACATGGCTTCACCCAAAGGAACTCTGCTCCCTACCTGGCTATGGGCCTATTGTTTACCTAAAGTATAGTTCTCATTCAAAACCCAATTATGCAATGTTTCAATTACAATACAATGAAATTATCATTAGGCTTTTGAAGATAAACGTAGTCTATGTTTTGGCAACAATACCATACCCTCTTATCAAATTAGTTATAGATTATGGTACATCTTCAAAACAAACCAAAGCCTAGAATGAATTCATGTGAGCTGAAGTTAGGACCCATATTCATCTGGTACAACCTTGGTCCTCAAACAGAGGTAGGTCAGGACAGGGACCCAGTTCCTTATATATTTCTTCATGTACCTTCATTCAATATTCTTGAGTTATTCCCCATAAGAGATCTTGGAAAGTAAATGAAAGCTTGGGAAGATGTTCTTTATTTTTTTTGTGTGATTTGTAAAGATTTTGCCTATCCGCACCGTGGATTAACATTATTACAGTATATAATAACTCATACATCAGTCATCACACACACTCACCGTCTGTAAAGTGGTGCAAGCCACTTCTGCTACCCACCAAGGAAAACAGCTTCCCTGAGAGGAAAACTTTTGGATTTCTTTCCACATTCTGTGCAACTTTTTCTTCATTCATTCTCTGTTCTATAAGATTTCATTATTTCCACATCTGCACTATCTAATTCATCAAATTTTCTTATCTTTGCTTCTTTTGTTGCTATGTTGCTCTTCATTTCCATGACCTTCTTGTATTTACCTATAATTTTTGTTAAAAGGTTGTTGTCTCTGAAGATTTCATTCACTTTTGTGTTCAGAATCCCTTCAATGATCATATATGACTCAACGTACTGTTGTCCTATGTTACTATATCATGTCTACATTCATTCATTCCCATTTTATACAGTGGTGATTTCTATGATACAATCTGATAGATGTATTATTTTCTTCTATGTATGAAAATACAGCCATTGCACATAACACCTAGAGTGCAAATGTGAGTGAATGCGGTCTATCTTCATTTGTTCCTGGTGCTACCTCATTAACAGTGAAAATGGCAGACAATTATGAAAGAAATAAGTCACTAAGATCTACTGTAGTACTCCATCTTGTTGGTTAGTAGTTACCGCAGAAGATTGAATGTCTATTTATCTATCTTTCTGGATCTCTGATGCCTGTTTTTTCCAAGAACTCCTTTCAAGGGGATGGCCAGGCCAAAAGTCTTGACTTATCTCTGTCCTTACATACCTCCCTTGGAAACCACATTTTTCAACCATTTCTCTGACTCCAGTACTCTTCCACTCCATTTCCCTATGTCACAGGTGGTCCTCCTCTCACATCAACACCTTAATTATACTACCATGCACACTCCTTGTAAACTTCTCACCTTGCATTCTTCCCACAAGCACAAACCTTAAAGCATTATGTTTCACCGATTCTACCAATTCTTAATTCATTCTCTTTGAATTCCCTGTCATATCAAAGCTCTCATATTCCATCTATTCATACCACATGCTTCTCAAATAGCTCATTTCCACAGCCTATATTTTTGACCTCTGTGACTCATTCCATGTCCATGATTCGGCTGTAAAGGTCAGGGCCAGGAGGACTTTGCTATCCCTTAATCATTTTTTTAGCACCATACTTACAACTCCACCCTTCATTGATGAAATTCTATTAAGGGACCCAATGAATCTGTATGATTCACAAAAATCAATTTGTCTTTGGAGTTGTTTCTTTAATCTGCAGCCCTATTACCCTTTCCTTTGTAACTGTATTTACATCTATAATATCCTCCTCTTTCCTACCATTCACAAAAAAAGGAAGTTAAAGTCATGAACATATATCATTACTTAATCAGTTTTCCCTAAGCCCTTTAACATCTCTTTAACTTTAGTTAAAATCATTCTAAAGTAATTTAGCTTTGCTTTTGGTGGTCTGTATGAAACTAGGTTTATTGTGTTTATAGCTGCAATGCTCACAATAATTTGTTCACATGCCTTGTGACCCAATTTTGTTATGCTTCCCTTTTAGCCTATATAGGACATATAATACAACAACAGCTTGTCTGAATTTGGTTCTATCTGCTCAGAATTTTCTAAGTTGTTCCAAGTTTGCTTCATCTTTCACTTATTCATTAAACCAAGTTCTGACACAAAAATTACCAGTGTGTTGTAATCCTTTGTGCACTAACTGAGACATTTCACTATGATTCTAGAGTTTCACTTATTAGACTTATGCGTTTACTTAGGACCATATGGACATATGGGCTACAGAAATTCACCCTTGCAGAAACTGTAAATCTTCACCACTAATTCATGATACATTAAGTGAATTTACATAAATCTATATAGAATATCAAATTCCTATAACACATAGTGTAAAAAATTGGCAAAAACTGTACTTCTTTTTATACCTAATTTACATCTCATTTACTGGCACATACATGTGAGCTGATGATGGGAGTGGCAAGTTTGAGTCTGAATTAGTCAGTGTGTCAATTACGGTCTACTTCTGCATCTAGCAGGTGCTCTATCAAGATCTTTCCATACTCTCAAGATGTTTCCAAAGAGTCTATCAAATTCAAGCACAAGTCGTGCTGTATATACTTGAGCAATGGGCAGTCTCAAGTAACATTTGACCCAAGATTTCTTGCCAAAATAATCTTAATTAATCATATTACTCCTAACAGCAGATCTCAGTTTTTCAGAAGCCCAAGAACACTGAAGAGACTGAGAGAGAGAGATGCTTGCTAATCACACGATAAAAGTCAGACAACAAGAATAAACAATTTGCAATGGTAAGCAGATGACATCAAATTAAAAGTTCATATACAGTATGTTATGGGCCCGTATCCAGGATTTTTCATGGGGGGATGGGGAGTGCCGTTCAGCAGAACTCTCCCTAATGCAATTGTTGATGAAATACACATTTGTATCATTCTTATGAATGAAACAGTTACCACATCTTACCTGTATTATGGTGAAAAATGCAACAATATCCTTAATTGTATGGGTAAGCATGATTGGCTAACAAAATGTTACATCATCTGCTGGTGGTCCATCTGGTGCCAGGTCATCAACTAAAACTCCAAAATCATTATTACAGCCAATTTCATCACAGTGTGACCCAAGCGAGAACTAGAAGATAATTCAAGTATTGTACCAAAGCTAAAATAAAGTTGTACTTTGGCAGAACTAACTGTCTGCATAGCAGTGCATGCCACCTTTGCTTCCCACCAAGGAATACCGCTTCACCCAAGTAACACTGTTTCCCCCAAAGGAACAGTGTTTCCTTCCCTGCTATGGGGCCTGACGCTTTTCTGAAGCATATTTTTCTGTTAATAACTCACATAATGTTTGAATAACATTACAATAAAACTATTGGTAAGTGTTTGAATATGAATATAGGTTATGTTTAGTGTTTGAATATGAATATAGGTTATGTTTAGTCAATGTTATCATTATTATTTCACTCACCACATCACTCATACACTATGACATGTTAACTCATGCATCAGTCATCACACACCTTCACTACCCACTACAAAACACTTACCCTAAAGAAGAGAGCTTCCCCCAAAGGAACACTCCTTCCTCCCTCGCTATGAGTACAGCTCTCTTCATAATCTAAGCAAGCAGTATTCTAATAACATTACAGCTTTCAGACAAATGTAGGATATGTTTGTCAACACTAATGTAACCACTTCACTTACCATGGTATTCATACACTATGTTACACGTTAATTTATGTATCAATCATCACAAACTTGAAGTCTGCAGAATGGTTTATGCCATCTTCTCCATCTGCCAAGGAACAATGATTCCCCAAAGGAACAATGCTTCCCTCAAAAGAATGCTGATTCCTACCCAGCTATAAGCCTACTGTTTTTCGTAAGTAAAATTCTCCATAAGAACCCACATACACAAAGTTTTGATAACAATAGAGAAAATCATTGGCAAGTTTTCAAAGATAAACCACACCACTGCTACAACCACCTAGCACGCAGCAACATCTCTGATGACTAGAATTTACTTATAATATTTGAGGTGAGGTGAGTAAAATTATAAAACTATCTAAACTAAATATAATGTGTTTAAAAATATCTATCTCCATAAAAAAAGTGTGATTCTACTACTTCTATTGACCAAAAAAGTTTCCTTTGAACACATCTTCACTTATAACAAGAGAGCATGTAGGAAAAAATGGTTTGTGTTGCATAAATTCATGATACAGATATTTTTTGAGAAAACATCCCTTGCATAATGTAGGGGAACTATATATATATATATATATATATATATATATATATATATATATATATATATATATATATATATATATATATATTTTTTTTGCTTTGTCGCTGTCTCCCGCGTTTGCGAGGTAGCGCAAGGAAACAGACAAAAGAAATGGCCCAACCCACCCCCATACACATGTATATACATACGTCCACACACGCAAATATACATACCTACACAGCTTTCCATGGTTTACCCCAGACGCTTCACATGCCCTGATTCAATCCACTGACAGCACGTCAACCCCGGTATACCACATCGCTCCAATTCACTCTATTCCTTGCCCTCCTTTCACCCTCCTGCATGTTCAGGCCCTGATCACACAAAATCTTTTTCACTCCATCTTTCCACCTCCAATTTGGTCTCCCACTTCTCCTCGTTCCCTCCACCTCCGACACATATATCCTCTTGGTCAATCTTTCCTCACTCATTCTCTCCATGTGACCAAACCATTTCAAAACACCCTCTTCTGCTCTCTCAACCACGCTCTTTTTATTTCCACACATCTCTCTTACCCTTACGTTACTTACTCGATCAAACCACCTCACACCACACATTGTCCTCAAACATCTCATTTCCAGCACATCCATCCTCCTGCGCACCACTCTATCCATAGCCCACGCCTCGCAACCATACAACATTGTTGGAACCACTATTCCTTCAAACATACCCATTTTTGCTTTACGAGATAATGTTCTCGACTTCCTCACATTCTTCAAGGCTCCCAGGATTTTCGCCCCCTCCCCCACCCTATGATTCACTTCCGCTTCCATGGTTCCATCCGCTGCCAGATCCACTCCCAGATATCTAAAACACTTTACTTCCTCCAGTTTTTCTCCATTCAAACTTACCTCCTAATTGACTTGACCCTCAAAGCTACTGTACCTAATAACCTTGCTCTTATTCACATTTACTCTTAACTTTCTTATATATATATATATTTTTTTTTTTTTGTCTCCCGCATTTATATATATATATATATATATATATATATATATATATATATATATATATATATATATATATATATATATATATATATATAATCAAGTTTAGTACTACATTTTCCAAAACATATACAAATCAAAAAATTAAAATGCCATTTAAAAAACTTTCCTGAATCAGAAAATGTATAACTTCAAATTGTATAAGAAAAAGGTTTCATTATTACTCGTCAAAATTCATATAGATTTTCAATAAATGACAAAAATAACATATATAGCATGCAAAAAAGAATTACTGTAGTATAAAATGTAGCAAACAAACAGCAAGAAGCCATAGTAGGTATTATCTGAATGGCATAACTATTCTACAAAAAAAAGCAGTAACATTTAAAAGGGAAATAGCAGGAAACTACAGGAAACCTTATAAATTTGTTAATCTAAATCTATTATGACAACTGCCTAATAACTATTGTGAGAAAATACTACTGTACCTAAAGTTTCCAATCGTATGTACAACAAAAGATATTCCAAAGCATTTCTCATTGCTGCCAAGATATATACGTTTTTGCACAAACAGTGAATAAAGCGGATGCCATTATTATACAGTTTTTGTTATTTTATTAGTGGGAGGTAAGAAATGTTAACAATTGAGGTAGTTAACTGCAGAAGAGTACAAGGATTAAGGATCTGGAAATAAACTGGGGAGTCCTGTAAAATTTTCTATCCTACTCCAACCTGGGTAAAAAGAGTTCAGACCCCATTTTGGGGTAGCAGAGGCCTGATGCTGGCCTGGTAAGTAGTCTGGGGTGGGGTCGTTAGCCTGGGTTTGTTCGTTAGCTCTAGCGGGGGCTTTAGCTTTAGCCTCCTCCTCCTCCTTCTCCTCCTTATGCGAGTGTGCATAGTGGTAAGTTAGGCCAGGCCGCGTCTTGTACCGCATCCCACACACTGCAACACACCAACAAACATGCCGCACACACTCCACACTTTCGTGTAAACTTCAGTAACATAATGATAGTTGAAATAAAACTTACAGTAAATCAACCATCCAAAAATACAGAAACTACTCTCTGAGGAGATTATGATAAGTCTAAAGACGGATAAAGGATGAGGTAACAAAAGACAGAAATGATGATTTACACCAGAATACAAAACAAATTAAGATGAGTTCCATAACATGCTAAACCTTACATTGTATATACAAACTGTGAATCAAGTGAAACTCACATAAAAAAAACTACAATTACATAGATCAATCAAAAAATCTTAAAAACATATATCTATCAAACTTTATCATTTGTGTTCACAATAATGTTTGTGAAATGTATTACCAACAAAAAAATTCTATAGTACAAAAAAATGTTACCAGTATCACAATTATTCAGCTAAGGCAAATGATAATGGTGGTAAACAGTACACAACAGAGAGTTGTCATACGATAAAAATTGCTGCTGTTCGCGAAGACATCAGAAACAAAGAAAAAACCTATATAAGTAATGCAACGTTAAGAAAACATTAATCCTAAAAGTAAAATTATTGCAGTAGCTACATCTGGAATAAAAATGATGAGTGTAGCAACTGCAGTAGAAACAGCTCAAGTGGGAACTGGAGCAACTACAGATGTGGTAGATATTGCACTAACTTGAGCAGAAGCAGCAAATCCAGCAGCTACAACAGTGGCAGCAACTGCAGCACTTACAGCAGGAGAAACAAATACAACAGCATCAATAGAAACAGCAACTCCAACTAATCCCCCCCCCAAAAAAAAAAAAAATTATCAATAGCAGATGCAAAAGTCTCAGTAACTATATCAATAAAAGTAGCAACTAGAAAGCTGCAAATATTGCACCAGCTGCAGCAGAATCAACAATAGCAACAGATAAAGCAATAACAACAGTTTTAATAACTGTAGCAGGAGCAGCAACTTTTTGAAGTCACTATAGCACTAAAAACTGCAGCAAATACAACAGAAGCAACAGGAATTACATCAGGATCAACTGCAGTGATAACATTATGAGCAACAACAACAATTATAGCTAAAACAGAAGAAGCAAAATTTCAGGACTTAATGCCTAAGCAAGTTTTGCTGCATCTGTATCATTATCTGTAACAACAGGAGTAGCTACAATGAGATCAACTGATCAACCACTATTGGTACAGCATCAACTGCAGTAGCCAGAGCATAAATAACTAAAGCATATATATATATATATAATAAACAGTGCAACAAATACAAAAACTCCAAAAGCCACAGAACTAGCAGTAAATGTTGCAGCTACAACAGCATTCGAAGGAAATGAAACAAATACACAACTGCAGCCCAATTTTCATGAAAATAAATGAAAGAATGTAATGATCCTTGACTAATGTACTGTAAGAAGCAGAAAATGTTATTCTGATGGGAAAAAATATAGGCTTTGAAGACTGAAAAACTTTTTGTCTCCAAGGTGGTGTCCCATGACCAAGAGAGACTCTCAAGGATATTCTCTGGGAAAATCAGGGTTAAGACTATCCAGCCCTTAGTGTTTTCCATGAGGTTGTTCTGGTCTTTCCTGCCCTTTACTATCCACTCAGCCATGGTAGTGGCAGCTTGCTTATTTTGGGCCCATCTCCAGATATAGGGTATTTGGGGCGGCAAGGCATGTGAAGTGAGAGTCATGGCAAGTGACAGTCATCCTGTAAAGTACCACTATGTAAAGGTATGGGATATAAAAGTGAATGCTTGATTTACACATGTATGTGTTGACTACCAAGTACACTGTATGGGAGACAGTGAGTATAAAAGCATGTATGGAGTAGAGGGTGCTAGTATATATGGAGTAGCAGATTGGGAGGCACAACATGATTCCAGAAATAGCAGATGTGTGGATCAGGTAGTTACTTTGAAGAATATGTGTAAGAAATGCAGAAACAGAAGGATTTCCTCATCATTTGTGGATTGGAGAGAACATAAAATTGGGTTAATGGCAATGCCTTACGGAAGGCATTACGAATATATGGTGTGGGAGGAAAGAAAGTACAACCAGCAAGTTTTTACCAAGACAGTATGACATGTGGGAAAGAAGGAAGAGAGGATGGTGAATGGTTCCATGTAAAGGCAATTCTATGTTGGGTGTGTGATAATATCATGGCTGTTGAATCTGAGTTGGAGAGGGTGATGAGGATGGTGAATGTGAAGGTCTTGGAGATACTGGTAGGTCTGCAGTTTGCTGGGAAGGAGGGTCTCTGTTACTGTTTGCTGATGACACAGCAATGATGGTGGTAGTATTGAAAGATAAAATGTAGAAGCTGGTTTGGGAGCTTAGGAAAATGTGAAAATGGAGAAAGTTTTCAGTAAATGTGAATAAAAGTTCAGTTATCAGGTCTAGCAGTGAAAAGAGAGATGTTAATTGGAGTGTGAGTTTGATTTGAGAGAACTTAGAGCAAGTGGAGTGTTATCAATACCTGGGAGTGAACACAGCACCAAATACAACCATGGGAGATAAAGTGGGCCATACAGAGGGTCATGGGGCTCAGGTTCTGGGCAAACAGTGGAAAGAGAGGATAGACAACTCTAACTGTGAGGGCAAAGATGGGTATGTTTAATGATATGTATGGTGTTGGAAATGAAGAGAAGCATGTACAAAAGGGCAAAAGTGGGCATTCTGAAATGGTTTAGACACATGGATAAGATGAAGAAGAAAAGGGTGACAAAGAAGGAATATATATCAGAGGCAGAGGGACAAAATGAGGCAGAAACCAAAGAGGAGGTGGAAGGATGAAATGAAAGATGTTATGAGTGACTGGGGACTGAGCCTGAACATGCTAGAGAGTGTGAGGCATATGTGGAATAAAATAAACTGGACCAAAATGATATCCAAGGGGCAAAGTACTGTCAATAGGCTGAATCAAGGAATATGTAGCAGTCAGGGGAAACCACAAAAGGACTGTGGGGATCTGGTTTCAGTGTATTATAAAAACAGTAAGAGAGTGGATGAGAGTGAATGAGGCCATTCTTCATCTATTCCTAGTGCTGCTTTGCTAATGCAGAAATCAGAGGGTGAAGGTTTAAAGAGGCTCTACGCATAGAGGAAATTATTATTTTTATCTATATTTATTTTGCTTTGTCGCTGTCTCCCGTGTTAGCGAGGTAGCACAAGGAAACAGATGAAAGAATGGCCCAACCCACCCACATACACATGTATATACATACATGTCCACACACACAAATATACATACCTATACATCTCAACGTATACATATATATACACACAGACATATACATATATACACGTACATAATTCATACTGTCTGCCTTTATTCATTCCCATCGCCATCTCGCCACACATGAAATAACAACCCCCTCCCCCTCATGTGTGCGAGGTAGCGCTAGGAAAAGACAACAAAGGCCACATTCGTTCACATTCAGTCTCTAGCTGTCATGTAATAATGCAATGAAACCAAATGATATGGGTTGAAAAAATAGTTGTGAAAATGAGTGAACATGGAAAAGAAGCTTGGCTTGAGAAAAGATACCAGGAGATAATGAGTGTAGAATGGCAAAAGGCTTGATAAATACCTAGTTTCAAGTTCACAACTTTCATTATTACTCCTCTGTACTCAAAATGATAATTTGTAGGTTATTTCTTTGAATTATCTGTATGCCTTCTAATTTTCACCACACTATTCTGTGAATATCTGATAAATTCCTATCAAAAAACAGCCTCAAAAGTACCCAATGCTCTTTAAAATCCTTTGTAAATGAAGCTATGGGAGAGGATGAGAAATGGAATGTATTTAGAAAAGCACTGCTTAAATGTGCAGAAGAAAAGTGTAGCTTGGGGGAGGTGGACGGGTGAGAAAGTGGTAGTGATTGTTAGGATGAAAAAATTAAGTTGTTAGTGAAAGAGTTAAGAGAGGTGTATGAGCATTACTTGCAGGATGTGCTGAAATGGTTTGGACATATGGAAAGGATATGTAAGAAAGGGATGACTAAAACTGTGTACATTTCTGAAATGCAAATAAAAAGGATAAGGAAGAAACCAAGGAGGAGGTGGAAGGATGAAGTGGTAAATGTTTTGAAGGCTTAGGGCCTGAACACACAGGAGGGTGCAATACAAGCAAGAAATGGAGTGATTTGGAGTGACTTGGTTCTCAAAGGACAATGTGCTATCAATGGGATGATCTAGGGCATATGAAGTGGTAGGAGAGAACCATGGAATGGTCTGTGGAGCCTGGTTGTAGAAAGGGCTTATGACAATTAAAAGTGGATGTGAGCAAATGAGGCCATTTCTTTAGCTGTTCCCAGCATTAATTTGATAATGCAGGACATGGCAGACATGTATGAAAAATATATATATTGACTAACATCCCTACCATACCATATAAAAATACATAAAAAATACAATCTCCCACATCATTCTCTGCTAAAAAGATATATGATTAGAACCTTTAGACAACCACTTGCCTCCCTGAATTAGGAGTATTCTAAGCTGTATGCTGCTATACTGCCCATATTCTTGTTACTGTATTTTTCATAATATTGTGTGCTACAATTCATTTTCAGTGCATGATTTATTCAAAAACCACTAAAGATAACTGCCTTAAAAATATTACAAAAAGTGCACTTTACTGTATCCTAAGGGCATAGAGACAATAAGAGACAGCTAATGACTGGGCCCTATTCTTGAACTAACTCAACACCTGACCCAGATCCTGCAGAACATTAAGAGAGTGATTACAGCAGTCTGGAATATGGGTGGTGTGGGAGAAAACTTGCTCTAGATAATGGAGAACAGAGGATGTGAGAGGTTCAATCCCCCAAACATCCATATGATAGGAATTCAACCATTTCCTATGATGAAGTTGAAATTCCCTAGGTAGATGACCTTGGTACAAAGGTGAGTGGATGCAGTAGTCTCAGGCAAAGATATATATAAAATTTGTAGAATTAGGAGAGCATTCAATGAAACAGAAAATGTGTGGTAGCTGGGAGACTGGACAGACTTGAGCTACATAACATCAGAGTTTGGGGACTCAAGATCCTTGTGGCATGCAACAGATGTATTGATGATGAAATAAGCACAAACACCACATATGAACTAAGAATGTGAGTGGAGACTATAGTTTGATATGAAAAAGGGGCTAGTGAAAACATCATTAAAATGAGAGGGTCTCAGACAGAAGTAAGACATTAGGTGAGGTACTAGACAGAAGGTGTTCAAAAGAAGAAAGGTTACTAGAGAGTCCATGAATACAAGAAAACACAAAATACAAATAATAGTGATACTGGAAGACATTAGAAACTCCTAGATAATGTGGTAAAAGTTAGAGGCATAAAGATAATTCAAAAAGAAAAAACTCAAAACTGTCACTGTGACTATGGAGGCGCTACTAATGTACATCACAGATTTTAAACAAAATACTTATCGTCAGATTTCAAGCAAAATACTTATGAAGTCTATCATTAAATATATCCCTAGTACTGTAGTACTGCTTTCAACCACTCTAATTGGCAACATGTTCCTTAAATGTCAACAATCCTGTTGAGGAAAAAGGACTTCACCTTATTTAAGGTAAAACATTCGCTCACAAGTTTGTATCCATTACTAAGAGTAAAATGAGAAGAGTCACATCTTAAGTAACTTGATAGTTCAAGATTATCAAAGCCTCTGATAATTTGGAATATTTGTATTACATCACCTCTTAACCTTCTCTTTTCTAATGTGAATAGATTTCTAATTGTTTAATATCATTTCATAGGATTTGTTTCTCAGGACGGGTGCAATTCTCTATTCTCTCCATCCTGCATACATCTTCTTTTAGGTATGTTTAACCACAACTGAACACAATATTCAAGATGTAGACGATCCAATTAATCGTAAATAGTAATGATAATTTCCCTGTAATCTGTCTTTTCCTTTTTACAACCGATATGTTAACCTTTGCACTAGTTTGAAGCTGTAAACATTCAACTTCATTTAAGATTTATTTCCCATCTTTACATTATCAGTGAATTTTGATATCTTGCAATGCAGCCCATTATCAATATCATTAATACATATGAGAAAGAGAACCAGTCCCAAGATTGATCTGTGTGGCACTCCACTTGTTACATCTAACCATTTGAGGCTTGACCACTAATCACAAGTTTTCTGTACAACCAGACACCTATTTATTATAATTTCCTATCCACTAAAGTACAACCTTATCAATGTCATATGACCTCATTTTTGCTAGTAACCCTTTATGCAGAAGCTTATCAAAAGCTTTTTGAAAATCATGATAAATAACATTAACTTCTTTACTTTTGTCATACATGTTCATTATATCATACAAGATATCAAGCAGATTTGTCAGACATGAGTGATTTCATCGAAAACCATACTGGTTGTGCTCAAAATGGTTTACTATTCTATCTCAAATGATGGTTTCACAAGTCTTCTAACTACAAACATTATTACATCTTTTGAATATTGACATTACATCGGCAAACTTTCCTTCATTTGGAAATTTTCCCATGGCCAGGGACAGTGAAAAGAGCAGTAAGGGCTTACTATCTCATTTTTCCCCTAGTTCATTGTTCTCAGGTAAAATCTATCAGGACCTGCCATTTCATTATTTTCACTCCATTCATTGTTGAAAGTATGTCTTTGTCTTTTATGTTAATATCTTGAAAAATGTTCCCCTCTTTTATCGATGAAACTGAATTCAGGACATGGGCTGTGTATTCTTATTTTTTTTGCCATGGCTTCATTATCTTGAACCAAGTCACTGTTTTCCATAATTAATGGAGCTATTGGCAGGGTAATCACTCTATTTGGGTTTTCTTTTACTATTTTCAGCAAATTATGCTATATATTGGTGTTTACAGTGCTGTATAACTCTCTTACTTTTCTGTGCACAGTTACATTACTTACTCTTCTCATGTTGGTTATTGGATTCTCTGAGTTTCTTACATACTATCTTATTATACAACAGGCATTTTTTTTCTATTTTACAATCCCACAACCTTGCTTTCACTTTAGAAATAGATTGTCTACTATGCACTGGCACATATGATCCCACAGCTGCTTTGAATTTTTTCTGAAGTGTGTCCAAGCTATATCTACGTCATTTTCATTGACCATACTTGCATATTTAAAATCAAGTGTTTTTTCATAATTGTCAAGTTGACAAACGTTACAAACAGTGCTGAAGGTAACCTCTGGAGTAATTTGTTGGTGATCACTTGTACCAAACTTTTCTCCAACTTTGATATTAATGAACCTTCATTTGCAGTTAGAACTTAATCTATCCTCATCACAATTAACTTGTACCAAACTTTTCTCCAACTTTGATATCAATGAACCTTCATTTGCAGTTAGAACTTAATCTACCCTCATCACAATTAAGCTTCTCAACTAACTGGATTAGGGATTATCCAGCAAATTCAGGTAGAGTACATGCTCAGAAGTACTGGAAATGAATTCTCCTAATTTAGATAATAGTATGTTCATTACATATTTCTGCTAAGTCATCATAAAATCTTTCATCTAGTCCAACTGTTTTCTTACATAATTTATCTTTAATTTCCATTAAAATGAAGTCAACATTCTCAATGGTTACAAAAATTTTTACTATGGGATTTAAATGAGCTTTAACAAGAGCAGGACACCATCTCCTACTTTGTTTCCCCTATCCCTGTTAAAAAGAGTGTACCCTTGAATTGAGTATTCAGTGAGGGAATCTCTCTACTGATGATATCTAACCAAGATTCGGAAATGTTAATCATACGGTAATTTCCATCTAATGCTACTGTCACGAACTCTAAGACTTTATTTTGTATGATCCAAGCATTAATATACAATATATCCCTGGGGATAGGGGACAAAGAATACTTCCCACGTATTCCCTGCGTGTCGTAAAAGGCGACTAAAAGGGGAGGGAGCGGGGGGCTGGAAATCCTCCCCTCTCGTTTTTTTTTTAATTTTCCAAAAGAAGGAACAGAGAATTGGGCCAGGTGAGGGTATTCCCTCAAAGGCCCAGTCCTCTGTTCTTAACGCTACCTCGCTAATGCGGGAAATGGCGAACAGTTTGAAAGAAAAAGAAGAATATATATATATATATATATATAAAGGCAAAGGCAAAGGGGATAAGAGTGAGTGCTCAAATTACAGAGGTATAAGTTTGTTGAGTATTCCTGGTAAATTATATGGGAGGGTATTGATTGAGAGGGTGAAGGCATGTACAGAGCATCAGATTGGGGAAGAGCAGTGCGGTTTCAGAAGTGGTAGAGGATGTGTGGATCAGGTGTTTGCTTTGAAGAATGTATGTGAGAAATACTTAGAAAAGCAAATGGATTTGTATGTAGCATTTATGGATCTGGAGAAGGCATATGATAGAGTTGATAGAGATGCTCTGTGGAAGGTATTAAGAATATATGGTGTGGGAGGCAAGTTGTTAGAAGCAGTGAAAAGTTTTTATCGAGGATGTAAGGCATGTGTACGTGTAGGAAGAGAGGAAAGTGATTGGTTCTCAGTGAATGTAGGTTTGCGGCAGGGGTGTGTGATGTCTCCATGGTTGTTTAATTTGTTTATGGATGGAGTTGTTAGGGAGGTAAATGCAAGAGTCCTGGAAAGAGGGGCAAGTATGAAGTCTGTTGGGGATGAGAGAGCTTGGGAAGTGAGTCAGTTGTTGTTCGCTGATGATACAGCGCTGGTGGCTGATTCATGTGAGAAACTGCAGAAGCTGGTGACTGAGTTTGGTAAAGTGTGTGGAAGAAGAAAGTTAAGAGTAAATGTGAATAAGAGCAAGGTTATTAGGTACAGTAGGGTTGAGGGTCAAGTCAATTGGGAGGTGAGTTTGAATGGAGAAAAACTGGAGGAAGTGAAGTGTTTTAGATATCTGGGAGTGGATCTGTCAGCGGATGGAACCATGGAAGCGGAAGTGGATCATAGGGTGGGGGAGGGGGCGAAAATTTTGGGAGCCTTGAAAAATGTGTGGAAGTCGAGAACAGTATCTCGGAAAGCAAAAATGGGTATGTTTGAAGGAATAGTGGTTCCAACAATGTTGTATGGTTGCGAGGCGTGGGCTATGGATAGAGTTGTGCGCAGGAGGATGGATGTGCTGGAAATGAGATGTTTGAGGACAATGTGTGGTGTGAGGTGGTTTGATCGAGTAAGTAACGTAAGGGTAAGAGAGATGTGTGGAAATAAAAAGAGCGTGGTTGAGAGAGCAGAAGAGGGTGTTTTGAAATGGTTTGGTCACATGGAGAGAATGAGTGAGGAAAGATTGACCAAGAGGATATATGTGTCGGAGGTGGAGGGAACGAGGAGAAGAGGGAGACCAAATTGGAGGTGGAAAGATGGAGTGAAAAAGATTTTGTGTGATCGGGGCCTGAACATGCAGGAGGGTGTAAGGAGGGCAAGGAATAGAGTGAATTGGAGCGATGTGGTATACAGGGGTTGACGTGCTGTCAGTGGAGTGAATCAAGGCATGTGAAGCGTCTGGGGTAAACCATGGAAAGCTGTGTAGGTATGTATATTTGCGTGTGTGGACGTGTGTATGTACATGTGTATGGGGGGGGGTTGGGCCATTTCTTTCGTCTGTTTCCTTGCGCTACCTCGCAAACGCGGGAGACAGCGACAAAGTATAAAAAAAAAAAAAAAAAAAAAAAAAAAATATATATATATATATATATATATATATATATATATATGTTTTTCTTTTTTTTTTCCAAAAGAAGGAACAGAGAAGGGGGTCAGGCGAGGATATTCCATCTAAGGCCCAGTTCTCTGTTCTTAACGCTACCTCGCTAATGCGGGAAATGGCAAATAGTATAAAAAAAAAAAAAAAAAAAAAAATATCTTTTTATTGTTATAACGAACAGAAAAAGAGGCAGGTCTATCAAGGAGGGAAAGGTCGTAGAAGGGGCCAGTACAATTACTGTCTGAGGCCTCCTTGTCATTGGTTTCCGCTTAACTCATAAGAGTCAAGCGGAAATCCAGACACTATTAGCAACCCATGATGCTGTGGACTAGGGGCCATGGGTTTGTTGGATTCTGTCATGATCAAATTCAAAAACAAGTGTGCAGACAGGAGATGGCAAGAGAACTTACACTGAGAAAATAAGTGAAGTTTGAGTAGGTGCAGTGCTTGTAAGAAGTAGTCCCATTTTGATACTACAGAAAGTAAGAACAGCAATCCTAAAACAGAGGGTGTAAGATGCTTCTGGACACCTCTTTAAAGCTCCTCAGTCAGGATAATGACTGGCTCCAACATAAATCATGACAGTAAATGTAAGGTTAGCCAAGGTTATATGGAATTCACCATGTGTGGGCCCTCAAGGTTTTAACCCAAGATTTCCCTGGTACTCATGAAAACCTGCAGTAGGGATGTGCAGATAGGGATGTGAATGAAGACTAAACCACAGAACAAAATGATATAATAGTTATGAAATACTGATAGCAGCATAACTCTTGCATTGATGTATCATGCAGGGTAACAATGGTGATGGTGACAGGGTGGCAACACTATAGAAGCTGACGTCAGCCAGATGTAAACGGGTCACATGGGTGGACGGCTAAGCTAAGCATGGAAAGCTGCAAATTACTACCATACCTCTAAAATTAAAACATATGCAAAAAAGAGAAAACACCTTAAACATGCAGTACCTGAAACTCTTCAACACCTTGCCTGCAAGAATCAGAAACACCATGGGTTGCATAGTAAAGAAGTTTTAGAAGGTCCTGACAACTATTTACACAGTGTATCAAATCAGCCAGGCTGTGGGGCAATTTGGTGCCTGCAGGCTGCAGCCTCCAACAACTTGGGTAACCAATGACCAGCCCAAAGCTAGAATCCATGAATCCATCCTTGGATGTGGGGTAGAAGACCCTTGAAGAGTACTCTAGGTAAACTCCAGATAAAGAGACCAGATAAGCAATGATGTTGTGGACAGCATCAGTAGCTGATGCAAGGTAGTGAGCCCAGTCACTGCTGGTGTGGAGCAAGAGGCTTAGTGACATGTAGTTGGATATCAGAGATGTGCAAAGTAGCATCAGCGGCTGAGTACAGAGATGAGATTTGTGATGAGCAATGTCAGGCTGGATACAGAGCTGAGACGCATGTATATCACTGTTAGGCTGGATAAACATGATGAACAATATCATGTAAAGCAGAAACTGATGACTGGCTACAAAGCTGAATGATATCTTGTACAGCAGACTATTATACTGGGCTGAAGAACGATATACAAGATGAAGTCACACTGGAGAGCAAAGTGGTGCAGGTGACCACTGGAAATATGACAGAAAGGAGAGATGCCACAGAGCACCTGTAGTACTCATGATATTTGACACATAAATGACAGTTATGCCTTCACCAAATGTTTGACTAAATTATGAATCCTTGGCATGCTGATTCCTCATTGGTTGATTAAGCTATCCTTGAAAATCTTCTTTTAAACCCAGTGTCCATAAACT
The DNA here is from genome assembly GCF_036320965.1 of Panulirus ornatus. Lineage (NCBI taxonomy): Eukaryota > Metazoa > Arthropoda > Malacostraca > Decapoda > Palinuridae > Panulirus > Panulirus ornatus. Next base: position 20,848,732 of record NC_092280.1, on the reverse strand, counting down.
ATATTAGCTGACTAGTTACCAAAATATCTTATTCTAATTCATACTGTGAACCAAAATTTTACGGTGCATAAATATAACGTGAATCTGGCAATGCAAATCAGAGGAAAACCTCTCACATTTACATTAAAATTCAAATATAAGGAGGAAACTGCCTCTGCAAAGTTAGGCTGAGCACTAGTAACTGGCCCAGCCACCATCTTTACATGTGATGTTATGCTTAGTATGCAAGGCAAGTCTTTAGGTAGCTAATCAGAGCGCAATTATGGAAGGATGTAATGACTGCCACCTCAAACATGACAAAGTTGTCTTAATGGAAGTTAACAGGACACCTGTCAGAGGCGTCTATTCTAAGTGGGCTGGAGTAGCCACTGGCCACTTTTATTCTTGATCTATGTTAATGATTTTCCAGAAGAACTGGACTCTCTTTACTTGACTATGTTTGCAGGTACCAAGAAGAGTAAGGAATGACCAGGATTGCAATATTGTATGGAGGGGTTTAACCCACTCACTATACATTTTCCCTGAAAAAAATAGTTACCCCATGCACAAAAACTAAAAAATCTCGACATTTTCCCCTTAAAAAATACCTCTATTAAATATCACTTACGAAAATACAAAAAAGAAAGTAGTATACTTTCCTTCATGTCAGTGTGATAGGATGTTGAAGAGACAGGCAGGCCCTAGTGGCAGCAACAATCCTCATTTTCTAATAATTACACAATGGTTCTGGATCTTTTCTAAGTATAATTTCTTTCTACATAGACCAAAACACATTACACACTATATGGTACTTTACTAAGTGTGATTTCACACATCCCATGCATATCATTTTCATTTTTTACATACTTTACATAATTCATAAACATAATTTTATTTCTTTACATACTTTATGTATTCTTTAGATCTCATATCACTCATTTACACATTCACTTATAATTTGCACAAAAAAGGACATTATTGATGCGAACATACAAAAAAATAACCATATTTTCATCTAAATTACAAAACAGAAAAGAAACTTTCTTTTACTAGTGAACTGTTTACATTAGTAAGTCAGTCCATCATGCTTTTTGAAATGACACAGTTAAATCATCTTTGATGATTTAGGGGTGTCTATGATGTAGGATATTTTTTTCCGGCAGTGTTGTTAAGTTCCTGGCACCATCTACGAAAAAGATCTGCAATTAAACATCAGCTGGGAATTCAAAGTTTGGAGCAAAGGTTTTAAACTCACAACAGTGACCTTTCATTTAATACTAAATAATGAAAGGGTTAAACAAACAACAAAGTTTGCAAAACACATGGATGAAGTTCAATCCAAGCAATACTTAGTAATGAAGATGAAACACAATGAAAAGTCTCACTACAATGACACTCTGGTAAGAAACAGGCTACATGAATATATGTGAAAGGAACTTGAGGGTCAACATAGTACCTAACATACCGAAAGAGCACCACATCAAGCGAAATGTTAACGAGAAAAATTGTATAACAGCTAATATCAAATGTAGTTTTATCCTCTTAAAGCCCTAGCAAGTTTGCCTTTCCAACCATCAAATATTATGTTTTCTAGCTTACAATTTTACAAGCTTTGCAATTTTACAATTTTGAAAATATTCATAAAACAATGGAAAAAATCACATAAGAATTATTTTACATTCACTATTTTGACTAATAATATGCAAAAAAAACTCTGCAGATGTTTCACCATAATCCACTAAAACATGTAAAAGTAAGGCGTGAGTGTTAAGCAGGTTGCCAACGCAATCTTCTGTCTTCTATTTTGCCTACAATGAGATACTGATTACTCATCATTATCATATTTCATCGAAGAAAATAAATCCTTTCTTGCTGTGTGATCTATGTAATTAATTTATAATCTTTTCACAACTGGAAGACTTCTATCATAAAAGTATGTAAAATCAACTGCACAGTCATATGCAGAGTTGTCAAGGTCAAGCAAGCATTGGCAACCCTGCCCCCACTATCTATCTATCTATCTATATCTGACGCTTGTTCCAATTGGAACTCCCTCAAGGGGGTGGCCACAACCATAGAGTCTTCATAACTATTGAGCTTCTTAGCCTTTAATGCCTCACTCTTAACAGGCCACTGGCAATGGGCAACTCTAACACAATGTTTGCATAAGCTCCTAACTAATGTTCCAACAGACTATGTACTTCTAGCTAATGCTCTTACCAACTACTTCTACCTAATGCTCCTCCCTAAATGTTTCTGTATCTACTTTCGTCAGTAAACCTTCTCCTGCTTATCTTGGTTACCTTTTGATGCTGAAAGAGTTAGTGTCCATAAAATCAATCTCTACAGATCCAAAAACAGATCATCATTGTCAAATAATTCAGGGTCATCTGCCTGGTCCTCAAAATCTAGCTGATTGATGCACAATTTCCTTCCAAGAAAACTCAAGAAAATGTGCTCTCATTGGTATGGCTGGAGAATGACTGACTGTGCAAAGAAATTATTGTGCACTGCCATCATCCATTATTGGTGCATGGGCATGGAACTGAGAAGCAAAATTTGATATATAAATATTTGTTCAGCTTGCATAAATATTCGCCTGGAGGCATTAAAGGTTTAAGGACATGAATAAGATGTCCAACAGATTACATACAATTTAAAAATAAATCACAGTATGCATCTCATATATAGTCACCACACTTACAGATATGTAAAGACCTTAGTAAGATAGAAAAGGTCCTGATGAGGGAAACAAATATGATTCATGCAGTAACAATACAGATTAAGTATCCCTTATCCGAAATGCCTAGGACCAGAAGTGTTTCGCATTTTTTCATTTATTCGGATTTTGGAATATATGCATATACATAATGAGATATCCAGGGAATGGGACCCAACTGTAAACACAAAATCCATTCATGTTTCATATATACCTTAAACACATAGCCTGAAGGTAATCTACACAATATCTTTAATAATTTTGCACATGAAACAAAGTCTGTGTAACACTGAACCACCAGAAAGCTAAGGCGTCACAGCCTCAGCTGCCCATGTGGACAACCTGTGGTTGTTCAGCATCACCATTCCTGACTCTGAATTTATATGCTACTGATAAGCTATCATTTTCTTATAAGACACTATCCATACATAAGTACTTAACAGTAAAAAAAATATGAAATACCAGTAAAACAATGAAAAAATAGTGTTTATGGTAACAAAGCAGCACAATAGCATTAGCAGAATACCTTTATCAGCCGTTAAACAACAACAAACAACTTCAAGTTCTCAGTTTCCACCTACAATGCTGTGTTTTGATTTAAAGGTTACAGTAAACTGTATTTCATTTTTTAGGATTTATTTGATATATAAAAACAAATAAGCATTTATTTCATGATAATATTGTACAGATTGATGAAAATGCAATGAAAACTGAGAAAAATTTAAACGCAATAATGCTGCTCGTTGTGTTGCACTCAAACATGGCATTTTAGGTGGAGATTTCACATGAAAATAATGTTTTGCACTTACAAAAAAAAAAAAAAAAAAAAAAAAAAAAAAAAAAAAAAAAGATCTCTGCTTACAAATGAAGATAAATTGCAGCAACAAATACTAAAACTACATAAGGCCTGACAAACTTGAGGGGGAGGGTACATCACTATTGACAACATTGTGAGAAAGAGCATCAGAAGTTGAGAGATCAGGAAGTGGGTCTTCTAGGGATATGGAGGCATTCTGCTGGATGGCTTGTTTAAATGTTTCCTCCAGAGTCATCTGCCTCACTAACAATGGTTTCTGTCTTAGAAGATTCTCTTTGACTTTATAAACTGACATGATTTCTTGTTCTGTTATGAATGTACAATGCTGTAGTCCTTCAATAAGTCTATCACACAATTTCACCTTCTTGTCTATAGGCACATTTTCTGCAGTGTTAACAAATCATCTTCATCATCTCTACTATCACCATCACCTTGATTCAGAACTACTTCAGCTATTTCACTATCGGTCAGTGAATCAACAACTGGAGCCTCATTATTGGTTAAAAACTTCTTTGATATCCACTTTTTCCAGCTTACTGACAGACTCTGGAGGCCTTTTGACATTTTCAACAATATCTTAATACCACAGAGCAGAGAATAAGCAAGAAACACAGAGTAATGCACATACATCTGGTGGTGACGATGGTTTGTAACAAACTGGTGCCAACAGTGTCAGAGCCCAGCATGGGCAAGTGAGGTCACTTGTAATGTCATGTAGCTGCTCAAAAAGTTTCAGATTTTGGAGCATTTTGAATACCGGATTTGGGATGCTTAACCTGTACTGAGTTTCTAGGATAGATGAAAGGCTATAAAAGTGCCTATCATGATATAGAGATGAAAAAAGATATACCTGATTACTTCTTTTAAGTTATAAAGAATCTGGAGGAAGTTTAATAATGAAAATGTGAATGAAGACAGTACAAAGAGGTTTCAAAATTGTATGATAGTAAAGAACGTTACACATTTGGGGACTAACAGGTGTAGAACTCCCTCCATATGTTATACAAACTGGTTATTAGAAACACAAAAGTACCATAGGTAAACGAGTCAAGAGAGTGAATCTTTAGGCCTCAAGATGTGTCTTTGCTTTCCCTATGAATGACACATCATTAATGGGTGCCTTTATATTAATCAAAAGTTGAGTAATACACCAACAACTATTGGGATTCGTGAATTAATGACAATCTATGCCCTAATAGGGTTCCATTAAGAAACTATCCTAAAGGGTATTGCAAAGACTACTTCAAAGTAAACATTTTTTCAATCTGGTTAAAATAATCTATCAATACACTATTTGAGGCATGGAACCTTAGGCCTCAGGTTGTGTCTTTGCCTCCAATACCAATGATACAAAGTAACCTGACATAAAAGAGTGTCAAGTCGTCACATTAATTATCATAAACAAACAATCATGGACATAAACTGAACCAGTAGCCTACCTCTTATAAAGCAGTTAAGTATCCTCCCTTTCCTTGTCTATCATTATACACAAAATCACCACAACATAAGAGCAAAAACTATTCAAATATACTATAAATTTCTATATTGTGAGCAGGAGTTTCACCTACATTTCCAAGAGATAATCGAGAGATTTTTCCATAACTATGTCTAATTAAATTACAATGTGGAAAAAAACCATTCCTTAACCTTTCAAAACTCTCAAAAAGTCTTGCAGGTGACCAGATCTTGCGAACCTACTGAACTTCAGAGGTTCTCTTAGAACTGCTGCTTGCCAGGAAATAAACTGCTTCAAAACTATACCTTCTCCACTTAAGGATTTTTCTTTTTACAGAACCTGAGACTCCCAAGTGAATTCCTGGAAGAAAATTATCCTGGAAATACTTCATTAAAACTATTGGAGACATTATCTTTGTATGTTGATAAGCCAGCCTACCTTCTCTCTGATCTTTTAACCCAATAAAAGCTGATATCCCATATATGGGATACTCTGCCTCCAGGATTTTTACTGCTAGTATGTATCCAAAACGTGAGATTTCACTTCTAAAATGTCTGCTCAGGCTAGTAAGTATGTTCAAAATTCAATTACTGGCATCTCAGAGGGTATTTACATTCTATTTTTCTTTCTTTCATACTTGTTCACCATCTCCCTCACTAGCAACGTAGCAAGAGAAATAGACAAAGAAAAATCTACATTTGATCACATCCATTCTTTATCTCTCACATGCAATGCACCAAAAGCACAACCCCCTATCCACAACCATGTCCCACAGACCTTTCCATGGTTTCCTCAAGCTGCTTCATACATCCTATTCATTCTATCTCATGCACTCCTTGCACACTACTGCATTTTCAGGCCCAAAGAACACAGATCTTTTTCACTTCATCCTTCTACCTCCCATATGGTCTCCTTGTTCTTGTTCCCTCACTCATTCTCACCCTATGTCCAAACCATTTCAGCATATCATCTTCAGCTCTAACAACTTTGTTCTTCTTATAACACTATCATTACTTACTTAATCAACACTAACATCATTGGGATGCTCTTTCCACATATTCCTCAATGCTCTCAAAACTCTTTGCCACCTCACCAATCCTACAACTCACCTCTGCTTCCATGTTTCTATTTACTGCCATGTTCACTTCCATGTACCTAAAAAAGCCTGCTTAATCCAAGTTTTCTCCATTCAAACTCACACCCCAGCTAGCTTGTCTATCTCTAATGCTAAACCTAATAACATTACTTATATTCACATTCACTCTCAACTTCCTCCTTGCACATGCTCTCTCAAACTCAGACATCAGCTTCTGCAGTTCCTCACTCATATCTGCCATCAGTGCCATGTCATAAGCAAATAATAACTAACTCACTTACCTAGCCCCCTCAACCCCTACCTCCTGCATATCTGCTGCTCTCCCAAAAACCCTTGCATTTACTTTCTCTTACCACCCTATCAATAAACAAATCAAGCAGCCATGGTGACATCACACTCCCTTGCCCCAGACCCACTTTCACATGGAACCACTTACTATCCCCGTATCTACATGCACAAAGCATTCAATACAATAACTTCATCTCACAGGAGCTGAACATGAAAGCCTAAATCATTACAGGTATGCTTGACTCAGACAGTGAAGAGGAGAATGATAAAGAATCAAGTGAACAAAGTTTTTACAAACATGTGGAAGAACTAAGGCAAGAAGAGGTAAAACATGACATTGCCAGCAAAGAGGGCAAAGATGATCCTGGTCCCATTATGAGGTGAATAGGAGGTGGCACAGAAAGAAATGGCAGCATGATGCAACACTGTATGAGCCATCTGCCTTGTAAGCATGGACAAATGTAGTCAACTCCACCCTAACAAAATCTGTTTTTGATGGAAATAATTCAAGTGCAAGTACTTGTTCTGTCACTGAGAATTCTGTGGAGCTGGACTATTTCTTAGTATACTTTGACAGGTCTTTGATGAACATGATAGTGACTGAAACAAACTACTATTTTGGTTTTGCGAGGGAAACATGGCTAACATCTCCAAGCATCCCCTGCACAAGTACCATATTTTTGCCAACACTACTCATAGGTAGAGATAAGTGCAGAAAGTTAACTGTGTGTGTTGAATGTGATGTCCCTCTGTGAGTGCTGATTATAGAGAAGGGATAGTATGTAAATATGCACTTACTTTACCACGCTAATGTTCTAGTCTCCTTGCACTCATATGAATAAGGAATTTCTTTACACAATAATGTTATTTCTCCAATCACAAGTGAATGATGTTTTGGTATTTACCATAGTTGTGCTTTTCTTTTAATCATTATTAATATAGATCGCCATTTCCCACGTCAGTAAGGTAGCACCAGGAAACAGACAAAAAATGGCCCATCCACTCATATACACACCTCAGACACATATATCCTCTTTGTCAATTTTTCCTCACTCATTCTCTCCATATGTCCAAACCATTTCTACACACATTCTTCTGTTCTCTCAATCACTGCGGTGACTGGGATAACCTGGTTTAAAAAGAGAGATATACAAAGTATATGTATGTGAGGAGTGATGGTCAAAGGACATTATTGGATTATGTATAAACTGAAGAGTGTGTTAGAGTAAGTGGGCTTGGAAAGGAGACCTGTATGAGGAAGTACCAGGAGGGATTGAGTGCAGAATGGCAAAAGATGAGAGCAAATGACATGAGGAGAGTGGGTGAGGAATGGGATGTATTTAAGGAAGCATTGGTGGCTTGTATAAAAGATGCATGAGAAAGGTGGAAGGTGGGCAGATTAGAAAGGGAGTGAGAGGTGGGATGAAGTAAAGTTGTTAGTGAAAGAGAAAAGAGAGGCGTTTGGATGATATTTAAAAGGAGGGAGTGCAAATGACTGGGAGATGTATAAAAGAGAGTGGCAGGAGGTCAAAGGGGGAAGGTGCAAGGGCTGAAAAAGTGGGCAAATGAGAGCTGTGGTGAGAGAGTATCATTAAACTTTAGGAAGTATAAAAAGATGTTTTGGAAGGAGGTAAATAAACTGTGTAAGATGAGAACAACTGGGAACATCAATGAAGAAGACAAGGGGTGAAAGTAATAACAGGTAGTGATGAAATGATATGGAGTGAGTATTTTGAAGGTTTGTTGAATGTGTTTGATAATAGAGTGGCAGATGTAGGGTATTCTGGTCAGGGTGGTGTGCAAAGTGAGAGGGTCAGGGAGAATGGTTTGATTAAGTAAGAAGAGGTAGTGAAAGCTTTGCAGAAGATGAAATCTGGCAGAGGGGTGGGTTTGGATGGTACTGCATTTGAATTCATCAAGAAAGGGTGACAGTGTTGTTGATTGGTTGATAAGGGTGTTAAATGCATGTATGGATCACGGTGAAGTGCCAGAGGATTGGCAGAATGCGTGCATAATGCCACCTGTACAAAGGCAAAGGGGATAAAGGTGAGTGTTCACACTACATAGGCATAAGTTTGTTGAGTATTCTTGGGAATTTTTTTTTTCTTTTTTTCATTATTTTGCTTTGTCGTTGTCTCCCGCGTTAGCGAGGTAGCGCAAGGAAACAGACGAAAGAATGGCCCAACCCACCCACATACACATGTATATACATACATGTCCACACACGCAAATATACATACCTATACATCTCAATGTACACATATATATCCACACACAGACATATACATATATACACATGTACATAATTCATACTGTCTGCCTTTATTTGTTCCCATCGCCACCTATGGAATAACAACCCCCTCCCCCCTCATGTGTGCGAGGTAGCGCTAGGAAAAACACCAAAGGCCCCAATCGTTCACACTCAGTCTCTAGCTGTCATGTAATAATGCACCGAAACCACAGCTCCCTTTCCACATCCAGGCCCCACACACTTTGCATGGTTTAACCCAGATGGTTCACATGCCCTGGTTCAATCCTTTGACAGCACGTCGACCCCGGTATACCACATCGTTCCAATTCACTCTATTCCTTGCATGCCTTTCGCCCTCCTGCATGTTCAGGCCCCGATCACTCAAAATCTTTTTCACTCCATCTTTCCACCTCCAATTTGGTCTCCCACTTCTCCTCGTTCCCTCCACCTCTGACACATATATGGGAACTTGTATGGGAGGGTATTGACTGAGAGGGTGAAGGCATGTACAGAGCATCAGACTGGGGAAGAGCAGTGTGGTTTCAGAAGAGGTATGTGTGTGCACATGCAAGCAGATGTGCCTTTCTTCTTCTGTTCCCTGGCGCTACCTCATTAATGCAAGAAACAACAATTAAGAATGAAAAAATCTGTAGGCACATATTTTTTTCATAATTGTTCACTTTTTCCTCCATGAGAGAGAGAGAGAGAGAGAGAGAGAGAGAGAGAGAGAGAGAGAGAGAGAGAGAGAGAGAGAGAGAGAGAGGGGGGGGGGGGGGTGGCTCATTCACTTACATCTATTCTATAGCTGTCATGTGTAATGCACTGAAAACATAGAACACTATCTACGACCAGGCCTCACAAACTTACTATGGTTTCCCCCTAACAGCTTTTAATGCCCTAGTTCAATTTATTGACAGCACTTCACCCCTGTACACGACATGGCATCCACTCACTCTGTCTCATGCATGACTTTCACCTTCCCACATATTCAGGCCCTGAGCAGTCAAAATCTTTTTCACATCATCCTTCCATCTCCATTTTATCCTCCCTCTTCTCCTTGTTTCCACCACTTCTGACTGATATACCATCTTTGTTAATCTCTCCTTGCTCATTTTTTTCAAATGTCCAAACCATTGAAACATATCTTATTCAGCTTCCTCAACCTTACTCTTACTACCACACCTTTTTCTTATCCTATTATTACTTACTCGATCAATCCTCTTCACACCACATATTCTCAAACATTTCATTTCCAAAACATTCACCCCCTTCTGTATATTCTTATCTATAGTCCATGGTTCACATCAATACATCAATGGGACAATTAAACCTTCAGAAATACCCACTTTAGTTAGTCCTCCCAGACAGCAAACTCTCCCTTCACTGATTCCTCAATACTCCCAAAATGTTTGCCCCCTTCAACCACCCCATCACTAACCTCTGCTTCTGCAGTTTCATTTGCTGCCAAGTCTACTCCCATGTATCCAAGACACTTAGCTTCTTTCTAGCTTTCTTCATGCAAATCACACCTCAAATAACCTTTCTCTCTGCACTACCAAATCTACATAACCTTGCTATTTGTTCACACCTTCCTAACCTTACATTTTCACACATTCTCCCAAACTCAAGATACCAATTTTGTTATAAACCTGAGAGTTATAATTAAGGCATTCAGCAGCTCATGCTACCTCTCAATGTTAAAAAGAAAAAAAAAGTGTTGTATCCACTAGTCATGGGGATATATAAGCCTGTTAAAAATGGAATGTAATAAATTCAACAATCAAAATACATATAAAGTCTGTAGCAATGTACTTATGTTGATTTAAACATTTGGATGACAGGATATGCTAATAATCTAGCATTCTTACTATCTGAGCATATTTTCAATAACACATTTAACAAGAAAATCCTCACTTGGTCCCCTTCTCTGTTCCTTCTTTTGGAAAAAGAAAAACCTGGAGGGGAGGACTTCTAGCCCCCCGCTCACTAAGATAAAAGCTTTCATATGTAAGAAAAAGTATATAAGCAAATTGAGTGAATCTTCAAATATGAAATATAAAACCAATTAGTCAAAGAGCAAACAATTAATCACGAAACATGCAGGATGAGAGTCACTGTGTCCTTTACACATCAAATTTCAAGCAAATTAAGCATAATCTTATACACTCAGTAGCCAATTCAAGTGTGCTGATCCAGGATATTTTAAAAATATTGTGTGCACTAACAAGCAACGGAAACAGAAATTACAGATGTGCTATCAAAATGAAATTATGAAATGACTTGAAGAACTAACATCTTATTACTATCTATATTTAAGGCAATTATATAAGACTGCACTTTCTTACGTTCACAAACATAAGGTTTGTTATTAGGATCATCGTCATCCTTTCTGGCATTCTTGGGGTTTTTCGAAGGGGTCTTAGGGGCTGCTTTCTTCTTGGTGCCACGCTGCAAATATTTGGGAGAAACTGAATATTAAAAAAAGGGTATCATTTCTATTTTCAACAAACTGATACTCAAAATCATCTCATTACCAAACTAAACAACATGTCATAAAGTGATGTGCAATTTTACGTATGAAGTAGTGCAACCATTAATGCAATTTAGTTTATCAATTGTATGACTCCACTACCACTTTTATGGCATTCTTGAAGCAAAAAAGCCAGAAATGACAGGGTTATTAGAAGTAATAAGCTCCTTAATCAGATTGTACTCTTTTTCATTCACTGATAATGATACAGCCTCACTGGAAATGACTTTTCATTCTCAATATAAGCACATACATGTTGAATCCAATACCACTTAGTTTTGTTATGTATCCCTATCAAATTGTGTAGAGCAACTGTTTTCCACATTCAGAATTTGTAATGTCATAAGAAATTTAGCTTTAACACTTTAATGGCCATATCCCTAGCAGCCTAATTAGAGACAAAGAACTGATGTAAGACAGCCCATTTTCATTAGCAGTAGGATAAAACAAAACAATGGTTATACTTTATACCAATATTACAGATCACAAAATTACTAGAGCATCTGGAAAGAAAATTTTCATCTCATTATTTTCAAACTTGAGAAGCAACATTTGATAGTGTACCATTCTATCTACCCAGCTATTTTTACCAGTACCTTTTTAACTTGTATATCTTCTCCTTTACAGAATGGTGGCTGATGCAAAACTTCCATACACCAGTATTCTGGCACTGTCAGCAAATACATTTACAGAAAGAATCCTCAAACGCAAGAATATACTTAATCCATTCTTTCATATTAGTCTTACTATTTCTCTGTATCTACTTCTAATCATTAAATTCATATAAACTTTCAACTTATTCTTTCCACTAGTACAAAAAACTCCATTTTTTAGCTTATCAAGAACTCTCTCTACAATAATGATCTCTTTATACTTCTCATTCATTTACTTCATAATTTCAAAATGAACTTCATACTCAGTTCTTTATTCCCTTCCAAATCCTGACATCCTCCACATACTTTATCTAAGATGACCTCTTAGCATCCTTGACTTTTTCCCCTCATATCCTCTGACTAATCAACCTTTTAACCAAAGAAGACTTATCATCCCTTAACCCTTTAACACTCAACAATGAAGATCACTGCCATGTAATCAATATCCATAACGGATCTTCATAATGAAGAATTCATAATACAATTCCAAATCAACGTTCTGGGTTGAATTTCTGCCCTACTCAGCATGACTGGAAAGTGATCACGATGTGAAGTACTTGAAATGATCAATCATAAGGTAGAAAAACATCACAGAACAAACTGAAAGGTCAGTAGCAGAAAGTTTTCCACTGTGTACATTATATCTGAAAGGACTAATACAATCAAGGATATATGTCAAAGTTTGATAATAAGCCAACAAATACTCTCCCTCTTGCATCTTGCCTATTGCATGCTCTGTCCCACAGAAGGCAGTACAAAATAAAGTCACCAAACAAAAGAAATGGACTCTGTAGTTCATTTATTAGGTCTTATAAATCAAAATCCATATGTCATCCTTATGCATTACTAATGAAAATGCAAAGTACTACGTGTGGGTGAATATAGTTGAGAGATGTTATGTGTCTTACATAAACAGTGATGCAGTTACAGTGGTTGTGTGTGCATCTCTGCTGCATTGTTTTGGAATTTTCAGTGACTTTTGAGCAAAATGACTGGAAAATGATGAAGTGGTGATAAGAGTGAAGGACCTCCTTCCAAATATAAAGTGATTGAATTAGAGATGAAAATGAAAATCATAAAAATGCATGAAGGTGGGTAAACACTCTTGTCTACCTCATATGAGCCTGGGCTTGCTATCTCAACAGTTAACACAATTTTGAAGACCTCATACAGACAGGAACAGTTAATGCGGCACAGGATGAAGATGAACCAATTGAAGAAACACACTGATTTAACACTCAGAAGATGGCTATTACATTTGGGAAATAGCATCAGCAATGGCACAGTTTAAGAAGACTGATCTAAATATCTCACAATTTTTAAAAAGTACACAGAGGAATTGATGAGACATTGGCTTGCTATTGAGAAAAATTACAAGGAGAAAAAAAAGAGCAACCATCCAATCATCTCGGAATGGTTGTGAGAGACTGAATGGCTTGCTCCGCCCAAATCTCCAAAACCTCCCACCTCATATGCTACAGACCCACCATTGCAACTCACACCCTCTGATGTTGACCCTAATGATAAGATCCCTACTCACAACCTCTGATGTTGACCCTAATGATAAGCTCCCTATCTCCTCTCCATCTTTTTTATCTAGCAATTAAGCCATTCTTCATATACCACAAAAATGCTGCCTTCACAGAGTCCAAGCAACACTAGGATTAAGGTAAATGGATTTCTTTTATAGTTTAAAAATTTCTTTCTTATGTTTCTTTTTTATAGTTAGTAACTTCTTTCTGTGGTGGGATTTCAAGTGTGCTGGTGTTGAAGTCTATACTTTGAGATGCAGCAAGTGTTGTAAGCTTGATGTGCAAGTATAGTAACGTGCAGTGTCCAATAGCAACAGAAAACAGGTGTCCGCACAACATGGTACCATAAAAAACAAACTAGTACTGAGGAGGGGAAGCTCAACTGTTCCACGTGATGGGACTTAAGGAGACCTTTCCATGGTTTACCCCAGACGTTTCACATTCCCTGTTTTAGTCTACTGACAGCACATCGACTTCGATATGTTACATTGTTCCAATTCACTGTATTCCTTGCATGCCTCTCACCCCCCTGTATGTTCAGGCCCCGATCACTCAAAATCTTTTTCACTTCATCTTCCACCTCCAGTTTGGTCTCCCACTTCTTGTTACCTCCACCTCAGACACATATATCCTCTTTGTCAATCTCTCCTCACTCATTCTCTCCATATGTCCAAATAATTTCAACACACCCTTTTCTGCTCTCCCAACCTCACTCTTTTTATTTCCACATATCTCTCTTACCATTTCATTAATTATTCAATCAAACCACCTCACACCACATATCATCCTTAAACATTTCATTTCCAACACATGCACCCTCCTCTGCACAACCCTATGTTTTGCAACCATATAATATTGTTGGAACTGCTATTCCTTCAAATATCCCTATTTTTGCTTTCCAAGATAATGTTCTCCCCTTCCACACATTCTTCACTGTTCCCAAAACCTTCGTTCACTCCCACCCTGTGACTCACTTCCGCTTCCATGGTTCCATTCGCTGCTAAGTCCACTCCCAGATATCTCAAACACTTCACTTCCTCTAATTTTTCTCCATTCAAACTTACATTCCAATCAATTTGTCCCTCAACCCTAATGAAACTAATAACCTTGCTCATATTCCCCTCCCCACCCTGTGACTCGCTTCCACTTCCATGGTTCCATTCGCTGCTAAGTCCACCCCTAGATATCTAAAACACTTCACTTCCTCCAATTTTTCTCCATTCAAACTTACATTCCAATTAACTTGTCCCTCAACCCTACTGAACCTAATAACATTGCTCTTATTCACTTTTACTCTCAACTTTCTCCTTTCATACACTTTTCAAAACTCAGTCACCAACTTTTGCAGTTTCACTCCAATCAGAATCAAGAGCTGTATCATCAGCAAACAACAAGTGACTCACTTCCCAAGCCCAACAGACTGCATACTTGCCCCTCTCTCCAAAACTCTTGCATTTACTTCCCTAACCACCCAACCATAAACATACACCCCTGCCACAGACCGACCTTCACCAGGAACCAATCACTCTCCTCTCTTCCTACTCGTACACATAGGTCTTACACCCATGATAAAAACTTCTCACTACTTCTAGCAGCTAATCTCCCACACCATATCTTTTAAGACCTTCCACAAAGCAACTCTATCAACCCTATCATATGCCTTCTCCAGATCCATAAATGCCACATTCAAATTCATCTGTTTTTCTAAGTACTTCTCACACACATTCTTCAAAGCAAACACCTGATCCACACAACCTCAGCCACTTTTGAAACCATACTGCTCCTTCCCAATCAGATGCTCTGTACATGCCTTCACCCTTTCAATCACTACCCTCCCATACAATTTTCCAGGAATACTCAACAAACTTATGCCTCTGAAGTTCAATCCCTCACCTTTATCCCCTTTGCCTTTGTAAAATGGCCCTATGCATGCATTCTGCCAATCCTCAGGCACTTTACCATGATCCATACATACATTAAATATCCTTACCAACCAATTAAAAACACAGTTACCCCTTTTCTTAATAAATTCAACAGCAATAGCACTGACAGATTTCACCTTCCCCAAGGCTCTCACCACCATCCAGTTCTCTGAGCTGACTCAGCCTACCATCACTAAAGTTTGCCTTCTAAGACTGCCAAATTTCACATCATCAAGCTAGATTATAAAAAGACAATGAAATTCTACCATGATGATTAATAACTCCTAATAATTACAGAATCATTAATTCATATTATTTTTCAATTTCATGATCACTTACTTTAGATGTAGATTACTGAATTCCAACTTTAAATTTGAATTTTCCAATTAACAAAAACTCAAGTTTACAAATAAATTCCTAAAGGAACTTTAAAAAAGGACAGACCCAAGTAAATATCAAGTAACAAACTATATTTAACAACAAAAATCGTAGTTTGTATGACACAGAAATGGACACACAAATGTCATCTATTGAAGAAGAAAAATGGAAAACATACCTGTGCATTATTCTCAGGTGTCTTCTTTTTAGTGGCTTTCTTAGGTATTCCACCAGCAGCCTCATTGTGGGCATAAACAAAGGATTTCACTATAGTGAGAAGGAAAGGTTGGCAAGCATTTTACAATATACTTGAAGGTGGTATAAACTTTATCATATTTCCTATGGAGAAGTTAAAGTACCATCAAAACCTGTTCCAAAGCAAGAACCAACCTTTGTCCATACCAATCATTATGGTTCAAGAAACCTATACCAAATGACTGAAACAAACTGCTGTATGTGCACAAACTGCCTCCTTCAATTAAGTGAAATGACCCACTGTACTCTGGAATCTGGAATTCAATACTATACCCTTAAAAATAACTACAACATTTTGCAGTATACAGTTACACTGTGGGGTTTCTATACTCAATTAAACTGATACAAGGATTTCTCAGCTGCAGAGGGTCCAATGGTCAGTGCTATAACCCTTGGTTTCATTTTAAGTCACATTCTATTCATAATCAATTCAACTTATCAACTCTCCTTACCATGTAAAGTAAATGAAGCTACTCACCAAAGATCTGGTAACTTCCACATGAAGATAAGTGGTAACCTTTCAATATACATATCTATGCCATATTCAATTTGTGATATAAAGCAAAATAATTCCACATCTATATATTCATTCACAACCACACCAGTTTATATATATATTTTCATACCTGTTCATTGTTTCCTGCATTGGTGAAGAAGCATAAGGTAGACAAGAAGAAACAGTCTTAATCACTCATAGTCACTCTCCAGCTGGCATGTATACCCCCATTGAAGTCACAGCCTTCTCCACAACCATGTCCTATACTACTTTCCTTGGCTTTCCCTGACCATTTCATATATCCTGGTTCAGTCCAATGTCAGCATGTTGCCCCCTGCATACCACAGTGCTCCAATTCACTTGTATCAAATCCATACCTTACTCCCTCCATTATGCTCAAGCACATAGCATTCAAAACCTATTCCATTACCAACTCAGTCTCTCCCTTCTGTTTGTCCCCTTCACTTCTGACACATATACCCTCATTGTTCAACCTTTCCTTGCTTATTCTCCACACCCTCTCCATCTCTCTCAACCCAACTCTTCTTATACCCTCATTGTCTACCTTTCCATGCTTATTCTCCACACCCTCTCCATCTCTCTCAACCTTACTCTTCTTATTACTCTATCATTTCCTACTCATTTCCTCATATTTCATTTTCAACACATTCACTCTCTTTTGTACATTCTGAACAACAGCCCATGCTCTGCCTCCAGACAACATTGTAGGGACTAGTGATCTCTCTTTCCACACATTCCTCAATGCACCCACAACCTTCATCCCCTCACCTGAGCTATGACTCACTTCAGCTCCCATGGTTCCAATTGCAGACATGTTCAGCACATTCACTCTTTTGTACATTCTTAACAACAGCCCATGCTCTGCCTCCAGACAACATTGTAGGGACTAGTGAACTCTCCACACATTCCTCAATGCACCCACAACGTTCATCCCCTCACCTGAGCTATGATTCACTTCAGCTCCCATGGTTCCAATTGCTGATATGTTCACTCCCAGGCATCTAAAACACTTCAATTCCTCAAAGTTTTCTCCATCAAATTAACATCCCAACCATTATGTCTTTTTCCAGAAATTAACTTATCAACTTTGATTTATTCACATTTACACTCAACATTCTCCTTTCACACACTTCCCAAACTCAGACACCAACTACTTCAGTTTCTCACTTCAATCTGAGACCATGGCCACTTTTTTTTTCTACCTCGGGGGCTCCAATCACAGACAAAAGTTCACATTGAAGTTAGGCCTTACTTGAAATACAGAGAGGTTTATGAAATGAAAAAAAGAAGAGACGAGGAAAAATATTTTCAAATTCTAGAGGGAGTGAAAAACCTGTCTAAAAAGTGCCAGGTCACAGTTATTGGGAAAGCTTCATGGTGTTGGGAAAGAAACCATTATCAAACTGCCCACCCTTGACTTGCCAATGGCCATGAAGTAATCATTAGATGCAACAACCTCCTGAGTATTGTGTGGTCTTGCTTGGGGTGGGGGTACACAGGCAGCAAGCTCATGAGCAAGAACCAAAATAATACTTATAGAAGAGGGAAAGTGAGTGAACAATGCTAGGGCAAGTGAGTGAAGTTTTGAAGTTAACCAGGGAGAATTGATTAGTCAAAGTGCTTTTGACTCAACTCTGTCAAGTAAGGTTGCAGTGCGAAAACCATCCTAGACATGAGATCAGTACTCCATACAAGGACGGGTCAATCCTTTGTATAAATGGAGCAGCTGTTTGGAAGAAGAGAAATTCTGACATCTAAACAGTATTCTCAGTTTCTTACGAGGCAGATTTAGCTATTTCTGTAATGTGGGGTTTCCAAAACAGAGTGAATGTTACAGTAATGCCAAGTATGTTCAATGAGTTAAGAGGCAGAATTGCATAACCATACAAAGAGATAGAGGAAAGTTGTGAGGAGTTTTTGTTAGAGATGGACAGAAACTGGGTCTTGGAGGCATTAAACTTACACAGATTTTGTTTACTGAAGAATTTGTGTCAAGATCAGATGGAGATCAAATGAAAGAAGGAGCAGAATTGAAGAATGTGGAGGAATGTAGTTTTAAGTTGTCAGCATATGAGTGCATCTGATTATTTGTATTAGAAAGGAATTCAATGATAAAAAGGAGAAAAAAAATGTAGGAGTCAGGACAGAGCCTTAAGGGACACAGCTGTTGATGAAAAAAGGGGGACAGCTGATCCATCAACAACCACAGAGATAGAAAAGCCAGACAGTAAGGGAGGGAAGCTAAAAGAGAGGAACTTAGATATGAGACCCTGATGCCACACCATCAAAAGCTTAGAACATATCAAGGGCAACTACACAGAATTTCCCTAAATCTTTTAGGGATGATAACCAGACATTAATAAGATAAGAAAGAACATCACAAAATATTGCCTTGTGGAAGATATACTGGTGATGAGAAAGAAGACCGAGATTCAAGATGTATGAGGATATGGGGGGTTGAGGAGGAATTCGAAACCTTTGAAAATGGTAGATGTCAAAAGAAGAACACAATAGTTAGAGGGGTTAGAACAGTCACCCTTCCTAGGGATGGGATGTACCAACATATACTTCCATTAAGGAAAAGTTCTGGTTTATAAACAGAAATGGAACAGATAAGCAGGTACAGGAGCATGGCCATAGGCATACTTTCAGAACAAGGGGACAAATGCCATCAGGACCATAAGCCTTGCTTGTGTTCGGAGACAGAAGAGGTTTTCGGGCAGTTCACAAAGAAATTATGGAAAGGGGCATTAGACTAACAAAAGGAACATTAGGGGGGAAGGAATCTTAGAGTAATCCATGTTAGGCTTGGAGGAGAAACAGGACCCAAAATGAGTTGTTCTGCCAATGGGAGAGTGATAACCTTAGCTAAAGACCAGAAAGACCTATCGGTGGATGATGAGGAGACTTTATCACACTTCCTTTGAATAATGGAATGTTTTGCCTCCTGGATAACATACTTGCAATGGTTATGGACAGTGATAAATGCTGAACAGGCATTGGAGAAAGGAAAGCTTTTCCAAGCACTAGACAGATCAGCTGAAGAGAAAGCTAGATACAAGGGCACAAAGTGAGGGAAGGGAGCGCAGAGATGAGACCCCCAATGCCCCCTCTCATAAGCTTTGGATATATCAAAGACAAATCCATAGGAATTCCCAAAATCTTCTAAGGATGATGACCAGACATTAGTAAGATAAGAAACTATATCACCAGTGGATTTATCTTTAGGCAATCATAAAGAAGCTTGAGATTCAAGATGTCTGAAGATATGGAAGAGGAGGGATTCAAAGAATTTTGGAAATGGTAGATGTAAAAGCAACAGCATGATAGTTAGAGGTTAGATTAGTCACACTTCTTAGGAAGGGATGTACCAGCAGATGCTTCCAAGAAGGAAAAGTTCAGATGTTTAAACAAGCACAAGAGCAAGTTCAGAGGCACACTCTTTCAGCACATGGGGATGGATGCCATCAGGACCATAAGTCCCGTTTGTGTCCACAGAGAAAAGCACTTTTCAGATATTCTAAAATGAATTACAGGGAGAGGCACAGGAGTTTATGTAATTAACAAACACCAACTGACTCATCTTCCCAGCACCCCAAACCATGAAAGACTGCAGATCTGCCCCTCTCCCTAAAACCCTCAAATTCACATCCCTTGCCACCCCATCCATATACAAATCAAACTGCCATGGTTACATCATACACCCCTGTTGCAGACCTAAATTCTCTGAGAACCACTCATTTACTCACATCTACTCACTAGGATCTTAGTAGAATGCAACTAAAGCAGAGGCCCCTATCTACAATCAGGCCTGACTGATCTTTTCATGGCTTCCCTTAACTGCTTCCTATGTTCTGGGCCAGCCCAATGAGAGCACATCATTTCCTGTATACCATATCACTCCATCGCTTGCACACCACATGCCCCCTTGCATGTTCAAACCAAAAACACTCAAAGCATCTTTCACCCCAAACTTCCACCTCTTCCTTGCGTTTCCCCCTTTTCTATGTTTTCTACTCTTCAAACATGTATACTTAACAATCTTATACCTATGTAATTCATACACTCAACTTGTCTCCCTTGCTTTAATACAATGAATCTTCCAATCCTTAGCTAACTCACCATAATCCATACATACATCAATTTTTTTTATTATACTTAGTCGGTGTCTCCCACGTTAGCAAGGTAGCGCAAGAAAACAGATGAAAGAATGGCCCAACCCACCCAAATACACATGTATATACAGAAACGCCCACACACCCACATATACATACCTATACATTTCAACATATATATACACAGACATATACATATATACACATGTACAAATTCATACTTGCTGCGTTCATCCACTCCTGTTGCCACCCCACCACACATGAAAAACAGCACCCCCTCCCCGCACACACGCAAGACAGCGCTAGGAAAAGACAACAAAAGCCACGTTCGTTCACACTCAGTCTCTAGCTGTTATGTGTAATGCACCCAAACCACAGCTCCCTTTTCACATCCAGGCCCCACAAAACTTTGCATGGTTTACCCCAGATGCTTCACATGCCCTGGCTCAATCCATTGACAGCACATTGACCCCAGTATACCACATTGTTCCAATTCACTCTATTCCTTGCATGCCTTTCACCCTCCTGTATGTTCAGGCCCTGATCAATCAAAATCTTTTTCATTCCATCCCTCCACCTCCAATTTGGTCTCCCACTTCTCGTTCCCTACACCTCTGACACATATATCCTGTTTGTCAATCTCTCCTCACTCATTCTCTCCATGTGACCAAACCATTTCAATACACCCTCTTCTGCTCTCTCAACCATACTCTTTTTATTACCACACATATCTCTTATCCTTTCATTACTAACTCGATCAAACCACCTCACACCAAGCACTGTCCTCAAACATTTATTTCCAACACATCCACCCTCCTTCGCACAACCCTCTCTATAGCCCATGCCTCGCAACCATATAACACTATTGGAACCACTATTCCTTCAGACATACCCATTTTTGCTCTCCGAGATAACGTTCTCACCTTCCACACATTTTTCAATGCTCCCAGAACCTTTGCCCCCTCCCGCACCATGTGACTCACGTTTCCACGGTTTCATCTGCTGCTAAATCTGCTCCCAGATATCTAAAACACTTCACTTCCTCCAGTTTTTCTCCATTCAAACTTACCTTCCGCTTAACCCTACCAAATCTAATTACCTTGCTCTTATTCACAGTCACTCTTAGCTTTCTTCTTTCACACCTTTACCATACACTTAAAAATCCTAATTTACCAATCAACAACACAAATCTCTCTTAAATTCAACTTCAATACCATTCACTCCAACTGTCTTGCCATATTTCATTTTATGCTAGGTTTTCACCACCTCTCTTCTTTTCACCATACAGCTTGACATGAGTCTCTCACTTCAAATACCTCCCCAACCCAAGCATCCCATACACATAAAACAGTCCTTCAAAGTATTCATTCTATCTCAACTTCATCTCTCTCCCAAGTGATCCCTTCACTAACATATTCATTTGTTCTTATTTTTCTCACTCTATGAACCTCCATCCATAACTTTTTCTTATTTTCCCTGAAGTTTGCTGATAATCACACCCTAACTTTCATTTGCTCTTTTTCAACCACTACACCTTTTTCTGAAGTCTAACCACTTTCTCTTGTACATCAACCAATCACTCATATTCCTTGCCTGAAAGTAACACCCATATACCTCTCCTATCTATTTCACTAGCAACTAACCTTCATTAACCGAAAGCTCACTATACTTTCTTAAATGCCCACCTCCCTCCTTCTGCATGCCACAAACTTCTCACACATGGCAGCACTACTTCAATAAATACCTTACTTTCCTCATCCACTCTCCTAGCTTCATTTAAATTGATTTTATGCCATTCAACACTCAATATCTCTTTGTATCTTTTCATACAAGCCAACCAAATTCACTATTTCACCTCCCTCTTCCCATCCATATCATTTCCCCTTTTCTGAAAGCCTCTAAAAATCTACATCCTTACCTTTAACCACTCAGCATATTCACATCCAAGAGCCTCTCTTTTGCATGAAGAGCATTATCTAATTCATAATTTCACCACAGTGCACAGCATTTAATATACAATCTAAGTAATTGTATATATTACACAACTTGTCGAAAAACCTTACACTGTAAAATAACTAAAAGTACATTAACATTCAGTCACTTACAATTATGATTTTAAAAATGAAAAAACAAAGAAACATCAATACTATGGGAAAGACAAGTAAAGTAGTTACATACCTTAGGCTTTCTTCCAACAGGTGCTTTCTTTCGTTTACTGCCTTTTCGATTGTATGTTTCATCATCAAAATCTTCTTCAGACTCAAATTCATCTTCTAATTCATCTTCATAAGGACCTTCATCATATAAAGCAGCCCAATGTTCCGGCTGCAACATCAAAACAATCTTTATTACATAAAACATTTTACAGATATGTAAAATAACATATTTTTCAAAGGGAAAGCTTAAAAGTCCAAAAAAAATAATCTCTCAATTCATTCTGTTTAATCAACATATGCCTAACCTTTTTCCACTCTTGAGTGCCCTGAATTTTGACACTTGACAACAGCAGACAATAAAGCAAACAAACTCTTACCCCTACAACGACTTTTTCCGGCGGCTGAACAGGTTCTTCTACAGCAGTAACAATTGCAGCAGGGTTTTCCACTGTGGTAATTGTATGCTCATCGGGGTCTGCCTTTGCTGCCTGAAATGAAAATAACATTTATTGAATAAAAATGAAATGACAGGAAATGGCATGCTACTACACAATAATCACAAACACATCATACCTTTGGGGTTTTTTACAGGGTGATAACTTGTACACTTCAGTAATAAAATCAAGCTTCGACCACAATCAAGAAAACGTTATGCATAGTCTCTCACATAATAGGCTAACTGAGAGGCAGATGGCAATATGACAGTTTTCTTAGTATAATCTTGACCATTCAGCTCCGACTATATATAGTAATCTAAAAGTTATATTTCTAATACCAGCACAGTAGAGAACTAATCAAATACATGTAAATACTAAGAAAAGCATTCAACTAAAAATCTTTTACTCAATATATTGATATACAAAAGTGAAATAAAGCAATGAACTGAGCAATAAATTTGGGGAGGTGGGGATCCATAAAGGACAAGCTCTCAATTTAAGCGAATGAGAGATAAATGTTTTCTTAACCTTTGTAGTTATGAAACTGGATGAATTTTTTTCTTCCTTGGCTGGGTTCACCTAAGGAGAATTGAATAAGGTTATACCCTTCTTTCTTCCAATGATGAGCTTCATTGTTCTACATTACAAATGTCCAAGATTTTGAGCGATGGCAGCCTGAACCTACAGGAGGGTGACAGGTGTTCAAGGAAGAGTGAATTAGAAGAATGTGGTATACCGAGGTTGACTTGCTGTCAATGGACTGAAGCGGGGCATGTGAAATGTCTGGGGTAAACGATGGGAAGGTCTGTGGGGCCTGGATGTGGATAAGGAACTATGTTTTAGGTGAATTACACATGACAGATAGAGACTGAATGTAAATGAATGTGGTATATCATGCTACCTTCTCAACCACTGATCTTTCCCTGGCCATGCTGTGGTAACATACCAACATTGATTAACTCCTGTTACATGCATTAAGAGAGGTAGTAAAAATTATTGTATCATTCCTCAAAACCAGTAATAATAGAGGCATGTTAAGTTGAGAGGCTGAAGCTCAAGTTATTCTTACTATTGTCCTTATACCAAAAAATGAATAGATGCAGGTCATTGGTGATGGGATGCATGACGTACTTATGTTCATTCAAACTTATGACTTTCAGGTACAAATTTTCTTTGGGCATATTAATCCTACAAGGTATTTTTTTAATACCTATTTTCTGTCTGGTATGATGCTGAAAAGGAGGGTAGGGAGAGAGCCTTCGCTCTGTTATCTTTTACTTCGTTTTTTTTTTTTTTTTTCCAAAAGGCCAGATCACCACACCTGGACCTTGGGTCTGTACAGTATCTGTGCAACTCAAATGTTGTGTGTGACTAGGAGAGACTGTATGTTTGTGGACATAATGCCACCAGTCCATGTGTGGATGAGGCAGAAAGAAAAGATAGCTAACCAGGTCAGAAAAGTACAACTTAACCACTGAACTGCTGGCTCAACACAATCATCACTTACCCTCCTGATACCCAGGTAGGCAATACCAGTAATATACCTCCCTGGTTGGTGGATGCCTACCAACTACTACCTATCAGAAATCAAAAAAGATTCTTATATATGGTGCTAGTGCTAATGGGAATAAGCATAATTAATCATCTATGCTTCAAAAGGTGGAGTTACTGAAAAAATCAGATAAAGGACCTTCTGTAAAGACTGCGTATGAGTATTATGGGTAGGATCATCAGCTGCATGTGATTTAGGGGTCAATTTCTATTTTCTGGCATTTTCTGTAGTCCTGCAATGGCCAGTTCTCAAGGTTGTCTGATTAAAGAGGTACAACCTGTACTCAACTAATATCATAAATAATGCAGTATGTCTCAAAACATATTAGATTCTTCAAAATGTTTAACCAATAACATGTTAATATTCATCATTAGAATGTTCAATGGCATTCATAAGTTGACAGGTCCCAATGAACAGTATGCATAAGCAAGTGAGTGCAACAAATCAAAGACTGGAGAAAAGATGTAGGGCTGGACTTCAAATGTAATCATAATTCTGTTGCAAGCACACCTCATCTTTAACTTAACTTCAATTTTTGGCATTTTATCCTCACATATAAAGGCACTGTTAACATTTTCAGATCTCAAAAAAACATATGGTAAGGCTATTCAATTTCTTAGGTATCTTACTGGATAAGTACAAAGAATCATGTAGGTGGTTTTAGGCGTCTTAACTACAAAAGAGGGTATTCTTCCTTGGAAAATAAAAGTAACGAATATATGAGGATATATAGTCAGTATCACAATGAAATTGGTGTTGAAAGTAAGTTTTACCTGCATAAGAGAACCAAGATAGGATCGTCGTTGTGCTTTCCATCTTCGTGCTGGATATGTGTAGACCTGACCCTGAAGAATTCCTGGCATACGATGTTTGTCACTTACAAATAAATGACAGTGTCGCTGTGCTACACCTGCCATGGAGACAATCAATTATAACTTTTAATAACAGAGAATGAAAGTACTAACAGCTACACTATCTATGGTAATCAAATTGATACATAAAATTCTTATGAGTAAAATTCAAGTTTTGCTAATAGTTCAATGACATACCACATATATACACTGTTTAAACCTTACATACAGGAGGGTGAGAGGCGGGCAAGGCATAGAGTAAATTGGAATGATGTGGTATACCAGGGTCAACATGCTGTCAATGAACTGAACCAGGGCATGAGAAACGTCCAGGGTAAACCATGGTAAGGTGTGTAGGGCTGGATGTGGATAGGGAGCTGTGGTTTTGGTGCATTACACATGACTGATAGAGACTGAGTGTGAATGAATGTGACCTTTTTTGTTTTTTTTCTGGCACTACCTCACTGGAACAGGGGGTAGCGATGCTGTTTCCTGTAGGGCAGGGTAGTGCCAGGAATGGATGAAAGCAAGCATGAATATGTACAAGTGTATATATATGTATATGTGTATATGTTGATATGTATGTGCATGTATACGTGCATGTATGGGCATTTTTGTATATATATATGTTCCAACAATGTTGTATGGTTGCGAGGCGTGGGCTATGGATAGAGTTGTGCGCAGGAGGGTGGATGTGCTGGAAATGAGATGTTTGAGGACAATGTGTGGTGTGAGGTGGTTTGATCGAGTAAGAAATGTAAGGGTAAGAGAGATGTGTGGAAATAAAAAGAGCGTGGTTGAGAGAGCAGAAGAGGGTGTTTTGAAATGGTTTGGGCACATGGAGAGAATGAGTGAGGAAAGATTGACCAAGAGAATATATGTGTCGGAGGTGGAGGGAACGAGGAGAAGTGGGAGACCAAATTGGAGGTGGAAAGATGGAGTGAAAAAGATTTTGAGTGATCGGGGCCTGAACATGCAGGAGGGTGAAAGGCGGGCAAGGAATAGAGTGAATTGGATCGATGTGGTATACCGGGGTTGATGTGCTGTCAGTGGATTGAATCAGGGCATGTGAAACGTCTGGGGTAAACCATGGAAAGTTCTGTGGGGCCTGGATGTGGAAAGGGAGCTGTGGTTTCGGGCATTATTGCATGACAGCTAGAGACTGAGTGTGAACGAATGGGGCCTTTGTTGTCTTTTCCTAGCACTACCTTGCACACATGAGGGGGGAGGGGGATGGTATTCCATGTGTGGCGAGGTGGCGATGGGAATCAATAAAGGCAGACAGTGTGAATTGCGTGCATGGGTATATATGTATGTGTCTGTGTGTGTATATATATATGTACATTGAGATGCATAGGTATGTATATTTGCGTGTGTGGACATGTATGTATATACATGTGTATGGGGGTGGGTTGGGCCATTTCTTTCGTCTGTTTCCTTGCGCTACCTCGCAAACACGGGAGACAGCGACAAAGCAAAATAAAAAAAAAAAAATATGTGTATATGAGTGGATGGGCCATTCTTCATCTGTTTACCGGTGCTACCTCACTGATGCAGGAAAGTGATCACGTATAACAATAAAAATATATTTATCTTTTACTTAATCGCTGTTTCCTGCATCAGCAAGGTAGTGCCAGGAAATACACTACCCTAATCTGATGCTCTGTACATGCCTTTACCCTCTCAATTATTACCCTCTCATATAATTTCCTAGGAATACTCAACAAGCTTATAACTCTGTAATTTGAACACTCACCTTTATCCCCTTTGCCTTTGTACAATGGTACCATGAATGCATTCTGCCAATCCTCAGGCACTTCACCATGAACCGTACATACACTGAATATCCTCACCAACCAGTCAACAACACAGTCACCCCCTTTTTTAATAAATTCCACAACAATACCATCCAAAGTCTTGCTGGCTTTCATCTTCCATGCAAAGCTTTCACTACCTCTTCTCTGTTTACCAAATCATTCTCCCTGACCCTCTCACTTTGCATACCACCTCGACCAAAACACCCTATATCTGCCACTCTATCATCAAAAACATTCAACAAACCTTAAAAATACTCACTCTATCTCCTTCTCACTTCACCACTACTTGTCATTACCTCCCCATTAGCCCCCTTCACTGATGTTCCCATATGTTCTCTTGTCTTACACACTTTATTTACCTCCTTCCAAAACATCTTTTTATTCTCCCTAAAATTTAATGATACTCTCTCACCCCAACTCTCATTTGCCCTCTTTCTTGCCACTTGCACCTTTCTCTTGACCTGCCTTTTTCTATTATACATCTACCAGTCATTTGCACTATTTCCCTACAAAAATCATCCAAATGCCTCTCTCTTCTCTTTCACTAACAATCTTACTTCTTCATCCCACCACTCACTACCCTTTCTAATGCCACAGGCATCTTTTGTGCAAGCCATCACTGCTTCCCTAAATACATCCCATTCCTCCCCCACACCCCTTACGTCATGTGCTCTCACCTTTTTCCAATCTGTACTCAATCTCTCCTGGTACTTCCTCATAAAAGTCTCCTTTCCAAGCTCACTTACTCTATCCACTCTCTTCACCCCAACATTATCTCTTCTTTTCTGAAAACCTCTAACGTATCTTCACATTTGCCTCCACAAGATAATGATCAGACATCCCTCCAGTTGCCCCTCTCAGCACATTAACATCCTAAAGTCTCTCTTTCGCGCGCCTATCAATCAACACGTAATCTAATAATGCTCTCTGGCTGGCCCTCTCTCATACTTACATATGTATGCTTATCCATATCTCTCTTAAACCAGGTATTCCCAATCACCAGTCCTTTTTCAGCACACATATCCACAAGCTCTTTACCATTTCCATTTACAACATTGAACACCCCATGTACACCAATTATACCCTCAACTGCCACATTACTCACTTTTGCATTCAAATCATCCATCACTATAACCCGGTCTCATGCATCAAAGCTGCTAACACACTCACTCAGCTGCTCCCAAAACACTTGCCTCTCATGATCTTTCTTCTCATGACCAGGTGCATATGTACCAATAATCACCCATCTCTCTCCATCCACTTTCAGTTTTACCCATATCAATCTTGAGTTTACTTTCTTACACTCTATCACATACTCCAACAACTCCTGCTTCAGGAGTAGTGCTACTCCTTCCTTTGCTCTTGTCCTCTCACCAACCCCTGACTTTACTCCCAAGACATTCCCAAACCACTCTTCCCCTTTACCCTTGAGCTTCATTTAACTCAGAGCCAAAACATCCAGGTTCCTTTCCTCAAACATACTACCTATCTCTCCTTTTTTCTCATCTTGGTTACATCCACACACATTTAGACACCCCAATCTGAGCCTTCGAGGAGGATGAACACTCCCTGCATGACTTCTGTCTCCCCTCTGACAAAGTTAAAATACAAGGAGGGGAGAGTTTCTAGCCCCCCGCTCCCATTCCCTTTAGTTGCCTTCTACGACACATGGGGAATGTGTGGGAAGTATCATTTCTCCCCTATCCCCAGAGATAGGGGAGAAAGAATATAGAAAGTCTGATATTTGCCAGAAGACACTTTGTCTCCTTTACTATTCTCCTAATAAGGGACTCTGGTAAGTAATTAGGGACGACACTAAATCCTAGGTCCTTCTCACACACAGAATCCAGAAACTTATTTCTTTCACTTTATCTTTTCCTTATTACTTTACAAATGCTTTGGTTGAATTTCATTATGTCTTCAGGTCCCCTTGTAAGCTCAGGTAATTCTCTTCATTTTTCACTTCCCTAATGACTTCTGCATAATCTGCAAACATATTCAGATGGGAATCCATACCTTCAGGCAAGTCATTCTCTCAGGCCAAGAACAGCAACAGTCCTAAAACAGAACACTTAGGCATAACACTGATGATCTCCATTTGAAAAAGGCTCCTCTTACATCTGTCCTTTGTTCCCATCCACTACCAATAAGATAATCTATTCAACGAAGGAGTTGTTCCCTTAGTCCTGCTTCTTGATCAAGCTCTCATGAGGCAATGTGCCAAATGCTTTCGGGCAGTCTAGATATAAACAATCTACCTAGCTTTCCCTTTTATCTAAGATGGAGCTCACTCTCTCATAAAAATCAAAGATGTTCATTATACATGACCTCCTTTCCCTAGAACATGCCCCTCACTTAGATAATTCCTCCTCTGTGGAAAGTCATCCATTTGATTTCTGATACTCAACTCTTCTAGTAACTTACTCAAAAGTCATAAAGGAGACTGGTCTGTAGATAAGCACCTCTTCCCAGTCTCCTAATGGATGGGTAATGACCTTTCAACTTTTCCACTCCCTTGGCACTTTGCCTCTTTCCAGCTCCATCTTCAAAAGTATTTCAAGAGGTCTGTCTAGTGTATCAGCAAATATCTTCAGCACAATGGTAAAATTTCATTAGGAACATGAGCCCTGTATGATTCAAGGCCTTTTTGTACTGTTTACATCTTTACCAGACATCTCAGTTTTTCTAAGCCTCCTCCCCATCCCATGACACTAGTGATGGGACTACTGTGTCTTTCACAGTGAAAACAATTTTGAGCTCATTATTCAGTTCCTCACATATCCTTATATCATCCTCAACAATTTTTCCCTCTGAACTGTTTAATCTTATAATCTGATAATCCATTCTCTACACACTTACTCCTTTCCTGTCCAGCACTAGCTTCAAAAACCTGCACAAACTTCACAAAGAGAAACATAATCACCACACTTCTTGATCAGTGGTCCTAACCATGTAAGTACCCATATTCCAGTGAGTAAAAATGAAAGATGTTAAATGATTTAGTCCCCAGCTATCAGATGACTGGGACTGTGACAAAACCTCAAGAGATGACCACCAACAGAATTTCTCAAGAGACCTTCCAAGTTGCTTAAAACAAATTCAAAACCATACACAAGTATATGGCCTGGCCAAAAGGGCATCTGACAAAGAAAAGGAAGTCTCGATATGCTTGATGGACTTGGGGATCCAGAGAAGTCTGTAATTAGATGTGCATAGCTTGTGTGCCCTGAAAGCTTGCAGGACAAAGACTTCAACACCAGGTGGTGATGCTGGTGATGCGATTAGATGGGAATATATTTGGTGCAAGATGCTTAGCAAAGGGTGAAAAGTATAATTTCACCAGAAGGCAGGGGATCCGAGGCTTCTAACCCTTGGAAATTATGGAAAATCTCTCACTACTCATAGGACAAACTGACCCCAAGAAAATGCTAATTTACCAATAACAAATCAACATACCTGTCTGGCCATCAATGTATGGTTGACGATATATTCTGTCTTTGCGGATTCTCACATTAAATTTGGCAGAATTCTGCATAAGTTCCTTGTACCCAGTATCATTTACAAAGCTGAAAGGCAAACATACATGATTCAGTAACCTCCTCAACTGTTCATATTTTGTAACAGTAAAAAAGTAATTGAAGATGCGAAGAAGCTCAAAGATTCTCTACCATTCAGTGGGGGGCAGTATGCATTTTTTCTTTGCAAGTATTCATGCACAAAAGAGGAAAAGCCATCAAAGATTGACAGATAAAAGTCAAAGTAGTCTGAAGTACTATCTAGTGATAGTAATTCAAGAACTGATTCCTGGTGGTTTTACTTGCTCTTCTTATTCATAATGGAGCATAAAATGTGTAATCTAATGTTCCTACTCAATATCAACACTATCAAAGTTGAAGAATTATCAAAGGGATAAGAAACTGGACCTGATGATAATAATATAGGATGGAGACTTTTATGTCCATTTTCACTGAAAGACAGGAAAAAGGAATAGATTATGGCAGTAGATACAACATCAAAGGAAAGAAAAATGAATCAACCAATGAAAAAAGACGGTTCCCAAGACTAACCAACTGCTTAATGTCTCCAGTTTAATATCTATACAAGCTCAATGAAGCTCTAGATGGATTTTTACGAAGAGTTTCGTGCTTCAATTTCAACGTTACATGCAGAGTCTGAGCAGTGGCCATGGTAGCAATGTGCAAAAAATTCAGCCCAAATTAAGTCATCCTCCAGTCATGTCAATACAGCACACTTTTGCTGGTTTTCTAAAAAGGAAACTGAGTAGCTTCTAGCTACATTTAGAGGACCAGGGAGATGATTTTGAATTATCTGACACTGGGTCATGCAGTGAGTGATTTTATGGACACTCCTCCAACACTGAAAGTTGACCAATAATTATTCAATTTCTAATTATATAAAGGTAATTACAAAGATATACAGGGGAAGGTTTTCTAATTGCTCTTCCCAAATCTGATGCTCTGTACATGCCTCTACCCTCTTAATCACCACCCTACCATACAACTTGCCAAGTACACTCAACAAACTCATACATCTATAGTTTGAATACTCACCTCTATCCCTTTGGCCTTTATACAATGACACTTTATGTGCATTTTGCCAATCTCTGGCACCTCACCATTATCCTTACATACACTTAAAATCTTAACCAACAAATCAAGAACTCTGTTTCAGTCACCCCCTTTCCAGATAAATTCACCTTCAATACCATCCACTCCAGCCACCTTGCCAAATTTCATCTCATGCAAGGCTTTCAACACCTTTTCTCTCTTCAACAAACCACTCTCCATGACACACTCACTTTGCATTCAACCCCCAAACAAACACCATACATCTGTTACCCAATCATCAAACACATTCAACATTCCTTTAAAATATTTACTCCATCTCCCCCTCACTACATCACTACCTGTTACCACTTCTTTTGTTTCCTTCACTGATGTCCCTATTTGTTCACTTGTTGTTTTGCACATTATCAACCTCCTTCCAAAATATCTTATTCTTCTTTGGGTTCACTGATACTTGCTCACCCCAACTCTCATTTGTCCTCTTTTTCAACCCCTGCACCTTCCTCTTGACCTCCTCCCGCTTTCTCTTATTTCTCCTCCAATCATTTACACTTTCCTTGTAAGTACTGCCCAAAGGCCTCTCTTCCCTCTTTCTCTCGGAACTTTACTTCATTCCACTTTCATTACCCTTCCTAATCTGCCCACCTCACACCTTTCACATGCCTCAAGTGTCTCTTGCACTGCTTCACTATATACCTCCCATTCCTCATGCTTCATTTACTTTCATCTTTTACCATTGAACACTCAATCTCTCCAGGTGTTTCTTCAAACAAGTTTCTTTTCCAAGCTTACTTACACTTGCCACTCTCTTTCCTCTTTTCTAAAAACCTCTACAACTCTTTATCCTCGCTTTCACAAGATAATGATCAGATGACAAACAAATTGCCCCTCTCAGCACATTTAGACCCAAAAGTCTCCCTTTTACATATTTGCTTACACTCTCTCACACACATGCAACTCCTACTTCAGCTGCAGTGCTACTCCTGCCCACTCACCAACCCTTAACTTTACTCCTAAGACATTTCTAAACCATTCCACCTGCTTTACCCTGGAGTTTTGTTTCACTCAAAGACAGAACATCAAAGTTTCTTCTCAGAAATGTACAACTTATCTCTCCTATCTTCTTACCCTGTTACATCCACGCATATTTACACACCCAAGTCTGAGCCTATGGGAAGGATGAGCAATCCCTGCTTGGCTCCTTCTTCTGTTCCACCTTTTAGAAATAGAAATACAAGAAGGGGGTACTGAGATTTTTAAAAGCACAGAGGTAGTAATGAGGGGGCATCATTAATTACGTGACTTGACATCTGACCTTCCTCTCTTTACATTGTGTGTGGACAGGGTTATCCTGGTGGATATTTCTTATCAATTACTTTATTAACAGTTTGTCACATTCAAAATGACCAAATGACATATTTACATTATGATCAAATGTGCAAGAGATCAAACATGATTCAATCATATTTCTTTCACTGAAACAATTTGATTTAGCTGTGGTCTTAGCTTGTTCCCAGTCAATACTGTGATCAAAGGCAGCTCTATGTTGAAATAAGCCATTACTCTGTTGGGCTATCCTAACACTATACTGATGTTGTGAGATCCTAGTCTCCAAATCTTTCCCCGATTGTCCAATATATAAAATTATATATATAAAATTATTATTTGATGGGCTATTTTTGATATGGGCTTTCTTGATGGTGTTGTCATATTTGAAAACTACATGTACATTAAGTTTTTCAAGAATGTTAACACATTCAAGAAAATTCTCATGGAAGAGAAGAAACAAGGGTCTCTTTAGTAAATTTCACGTTTAGACTTATCTTTTTTTTTCGCCACTATAGAAATGCTTCCTTGCTGTATTCTGACAGTGGTTAAGTATATTTTTTGGGTATCTTAGTTTCTGTCCAATTTACCAAATAATGTTCAGTTCATCTAAAAATTCAGGATCTGAAATCCTATATGCTCTCAAGTACATATGAAAACCAATCTTTCTAACATTATGATGATTTGAATAATAGTGAACACAAGACAGTATATTTGTAGGTTTTCTGTAAACCTTAGTTTTCAAGATACCTTTATCCCTGATGACCTCTACATCCAAAATGGGTAACTCATCATTCAACTTCATGAGTAAATTTTATGGAGGGAGCTGATGAGTTCAACTTATACAGAAAGTCCTCAATGGGTAGATTATTAGGCCAAAAGCAAAGTATGTCATCTACATGTTGGAGCCAAACTATGTTTTGTTCCTTTATAACGTTTAGCAAATGGCTTTCAAAATACTCCATGTAACTATTCGCTAACACAGATTGTGTGCAGATAATTGATCTTTTGTGTTTATGGGCATACAGCATACACAATTCAGTATGGCCACAGGTAATCCCCTCTCCCATGTTGGCAAATATTTACATGGAGTATTTTGAAAGCCATTTGCTGAACACTTTGGTTAAAGATATACAGAGCCGAAATGTTTCTAGATTCATCAAAATCTAACACTGTTAGAAACATATTCATTATACAATAATCTAGTTCCTACATCTTTAAAACTTCAGAGGTCCCTTGTCTACAACCATTGAGAGTATGCACATTTAGACTAATGTATACCATTCAACCAACCACTGCACAAAGTTCTGAGTATAAAAGGTACCATCAAAAGTTCATTTATGCATTGGGTACATGTGAAATGGTCCTGGGATACATATAGCCCAGACAGCTTTTTGTGCAGTGAGGCTGGCTGGATGCTTTGTAGGAATATGGTAGTTCAGCCTCAGTAATGACATACTACCATTGTATTATTACATCACAATTTCATACTTCATTTCTTAGCACTTTTAGAGCATAAGCATGTTGTTTTCTAACTACATCTTGCTTAATTTTAATTCTAGTTTTCTTATAGGACTTAAGGTACATATCTCACGGGTCACTGCCCCATAAGCCCTGTACTTTGGCAACCATAGTCTCCAGGAATTTAACCCGAGTGTTTGGCAAGGGTCCTCTGGATGACACAAAACGATCAACTGTACCTAAGAAAACCTAACCCAAATTCATGCAGGGGCCAAGATTTACTAAATTTACTTTACTCACGGGTGGTGCTGCACCTAAAATCCCACCCTCTATATCAAGTCTACGGAGTATGTGGATTGCAATAGTATCACTAACATTAGAATCTACCAATAGAACGCGTGCATCCATTTTCGTAAATAGTATCAAAAATTAGTCTGCAAATCTGATAAACGTTTAGGGTAAAAACCAAACATTGTATCTTCTTTATGTATACTTGGGTGGCGATTGGATACAGGTGAGGTGGCTTTGAAAATTTTACCAAGAGGCGACCGACAAGGTAAATCCTGCTCAGGGTTATTATAAGTGGAAATGTCAGTAGGGGCTGGTGTCCGGTACTCACTGAAGCCAATGTGTGAAAAGGACCAGATAATTAAATGATCTGAACAAGCTTATGCCTATATTAATGGATCACAATCATAAAACCAATGCCTTGACGATCAAATAAGTAATTGGTAGCAAGTGAAAACTCTTTTTTAAGAGATGGAATGGCAGGCACTAAGCACTTACTTCCTTTTTAAGCCACTTAAGGACGTATGAAGTGAGAACAATCAAACATCTTCAAACCATTAACCAGCCCCTACCTATAATGGAACTTTCATACCTTGGAAGATCTTGTCATTTTTACCACCTAACAATCGAAATGCTAAACTTACTTTAATATTTTTTCTAGGGTTGTGTTTTCAACTGTTGCAACTGCCATCATTACTTTCTTCTCCAAGTGACTAGTTTTAAGTGATAAGGTAATAGTGACAACAGTCAAAGTGAGTTCATCTTTTGTTTACGCTCCAGCCACTGACGCTCCGATACCAACGTTCAACAATGAATTAATTCCATCACATACTCATTTTATTACGGAATCGGGGTGAAAGTGATACAGAAAAATTATATTAAGATGTGCATGAAATAAATTAAGCAGTAAATTTTATAAAATATTTCAAAGAGGAAGAAGAGTAGATAACACTATGAAGATATTTCCATCATATAGTTTTATGAATTATCCATACAATAAATTTCAATCATTTACATTATGGAGCAATAAAAACCCATAACAATATATTGTAAGCTAACAATAATTCTATCCCTGGACTGCGCATGCGCCGCTAACCACCCGCGGTTCCGCAACAAGTTTTAAACTTTGTTTAAAGCTTAACCTGTGGTCGATGGACATTACGCTGTGCTATTTTTATGGATTCTTAGCCTCAGATCGTCTTAGCATTGTAAGTAAATTTCACTTTTATTTCAATTAGAGATTTGTGAGTGTTTTTTTCTCTGTCACGATCGCCGTATATGTCTCGAGTAAAGAAAATTGAAGCACACAAGCTTGAGAGTGAAGGTTACGGGTAGCACAGAGTTTTAGAGTTCGTTTTTTTGACCAAATATGTATATTATAGTATTCATCTTTACTATTTCTCTGAGGATAGAAGTTATAGTTCATACAAATGCATATCTCCAATTTGGTCTCATTATACAGTCGAAATAATCGATGGCACAATGAACAGCAGATCAAGAAGAGTAACCAAAATTACAGTTGAAGTAGATGCGAAATGGAATCATGATTAAAAATCTAATAACAAATAGCATAGAAATTGGTTACATATGATCGAATTATAAATAGATACAGTACTCGGTTTTGCAACCTTATTCTTTTACTGTAAAAAAATACTCGCGGTAGGGTATTTTGTATGATATATTTAGGAACATAATCAGTCCTCTAGTCTCACATTGAGAAATACACACCGGTTACAAGCAAACATAAGTATATTATTAATGAACAAGTATTTAAGTCTAACTTATTAGGTCCAGAAAAAGATAAGTTTTCGAGGTCATCTTACTTTAAGATATGAGATGTGTGAGTTGTGGGGTTAAGAAGACCCTTGAAGACTTCACCAAGTGAAACGATTTTACTCTTTGGTTTCGATTTTTTTTATTATACTAAACTTTTTTCAACCATTTCATTCGAACAAAATTTAGGCAATATAGATGGCATACATCGTTTTGGTATTATACCTGGGTGCATCTTGAGGTTTTCATACCATTTTGAAGGATGGAATTAATGTGGTTGTGTTTAGGGTAACTTTTTTTTTTTAACAGTGGTTGGTTAATTTGCCAATGTTCTGGCACTTTGATCAAATGACATTATGCAGATAGTTTATTTCGTCTTTTTTTGTACTTGATCGCCATAACCCATTGCCAGAGGTATACCAGGAATAGGAGAAAGGCCATATAGGCACACATCCATTTTTGTCAAGCGTAATGCAACAAAACCACAGCTCCCAATCCACAAACAGGACCCATAGACCTTTCCATGGTTTACCCCCAGACACTTCACATGCCCTGAATCAGTGCACTGATAGCACATCGACCCCTGTGTACAACACTGTTCCAATTCACTCTGTACTTACCCACCTTTTTCTCCTGCATGTTCAGGTCCTGATCGTTCAAAATTTTTTCACTCCAACTTTCCATCTCCAATTCGGTCTCCTTGTTCCCTCCACTTCTGACACACATTCTCTTTGTCAACCTTTCCTCAAATGTCCAAACCATTTTAGTACACTCTCTTCAGCTTTCTGCACCACTCTTTTTGTTACCACATATCTCTGTTACCCTTTCATTACTTTCTCAATAAAACTACCTCACACCACATATTGTCCTCAAACATTTCATTTCCAACACATCCACCTTCTACATAACAATACCTATGGCCTATGCCTTACATCCATATAATATTGTTGGGGCCAAAATACCTTAAAACATACTCACAGATAACGATCTCTCGTTCCACACATTCTCCAGGGCTCTCAAAACCTTCGACCCCTTATCCACTCTATGACTCACTTACACATCCATGGTTCCAATCACTGCTATGTCCACTCCCATGTGTCTACACAACTCATGTCTGCCAATTTTTTTCAATTAAACCTCATACTCCAACTTATCTGTCCCTCAACCTTGCTTTTATTCACATTTACTTTCAACTTCCTCCTTTTATACACTCTTCCAAACTGTCAGCAATTTCTGAAGTTTTTCACTCGAATGTGCCACCAGTGCTGTATTGCATCATCAGCAATCAACAACTGACTCACTTCCCAGGCCTTTCACCGTACACACTGCATACTTGCCCCTCTCTTCAAGACTGTTGCACTTACCTTCCTCACCACCCGATCTATAAACATCACACACCCCTGCCACAGAGCACCCCTCACCTGAAACCATTTGTTCTCCTTTCTTCCTACTTGGACACATGCTTCTCACCCTTTAAAAAAACTTTTCACTGCTTCTAGCAGCTATCTTCCCACACTGTATATTCTTAAGACCTTCCACAATGCATCTCTATCAACACTACCATATACTTTCTCCGGACTCAGAAATGCCACATACAAATTATGTTTCGTTAAGTAATTCTCGCCCACATTCCTTAAAGCAAACACCTGATTCACACATGCTCTGCCACTTCTGAAACCAAACTGTCTCTCCCCAGTCTGATGCTCGTGCATGTCTTCACCCCTCTCAATCAGTACCCTTCCATACAACTTACCAGATACACTCAACAAACCTATGCCTCTGTGGTTTGAACACTCACCTTTATCCCACCTTGCCTTTACACAATGGCACTATACAAACATTCTGCCAATCCTCAGGCATCTCACCATGATTCATACATACGGAGAAAATCCTAATAAACCAATCAATAACACAGTCACCCCTTTCTTAATAAACTCAACTGTAATACCATCCACCTCCTTGTCACATTTTATCTTAGGTAAGGCTTTCACTACTTCTTCTCTCTTCAAACCACTCTCCATGACACAGTCACTTCACATACTATACCACCCCAAACACCCTACATGTGCTAACTTTCATCAAATGTTCAACAGTCCTTCAATATACTCACTGCATCTCACTTCATCACTACCTGTTACCACTTCCCCTTAAGCCCTCTTCACAAATGTTTCTGTTTTTCTCTTGTTTTTTGCACATTATTACCCTCTTTCCAAAACGTGTTATTCTCCATAAAGTTTACTGATACTTGTTCACACCAACTCACATTTGCCTCTTTTTTAGCCCCTGCACCTTCCTCTTGACCTCCTCCCACTTTTTCATGCATCCCCCTAATCATTTGCACTCCTTCCCTGTAGATACCACCAAAATACCTCACTTTTCTCTCTTAATTGCAACTTTACTTCTTCATTCCACTACTCAGTAACCTTTTTAATCTGCCAATCTCCCACCTTTCACTTGGCACATGCATCTCTCACACATGCCACTGCTGCTTCCCTAAATAACTCCCATTCCTCACTCACTCCCCTTGCTTCATTTATTCTCATCTTTTGCCCTTCTGCACTGTCTCTTGATATTTCTTCAAATAAGTCTTTTCCAAGCTCACTTATTCTCACCACTCTCTTCTTTAGATTCGTTACATTGTATTTCTTTTGCAGGATGTGATTAATTAAAAAAATGGATAAATGTGAAGAAGCAGAAAATCGCTGGGAGCTGAGTAAGGAAAATATTCAGCCTCTGAAGCAGGGAAGGAAGGCTTCCACTCTGTCTGTGGCCCTTGAGGACAGTGCCTTCCACAAACTGAATGCTATTAGACAGTGAGTATACTAAATCATTAAGTATTGTCCTGTCACATTTTCCCATAAAGACAATTACTTTTACTTACTTTTCATTGGAAATCTTGTTTACATGTGAAAGATTCCTCTTCTCTGAGCAGTTATGTCGAGTTCACAGGATTCACTCACTTCTATGTTGTATTGCTCACACATTTGGGCCACCTGTTGCTTTCAGTGCTTATATGACAGAGTTGAATGGAAAGCAATCCAATGTATAAACTCTTCCTTTCTAACTTAAAATTTTGTCCCGCTTTCTGAATATGCTGCTGGTCTGTCTTTCTCATGTATTGATATTACTCCTGAGAGCTGGCAGCTTGTGTGCCTCCATAATTAGCTAGACAGTGCAGTGCTATTATTATCTCGCATGTTTACTCTGAGGCTATTGACATTGGGAGTTGCCCATTGTGGTATCTGTTTCTTTATACCACCAAGGTGTGAAACACCTTAACTTCAAATGCTTTCACTAATAACTGCACTCTACCTCTCTTTTAAAGGTAAGTTTATTCCGTACTTGAAAATTTGGTAGTATGAGTGATGTATGGATGCAAGGCATGGACTATATACGAGGATGTGCATTGGATGGTGGATGTGTTGGAAATAAAATATGTGAGAACAAAATATGGTGTGAGGTGATTTGATAAAGGTAAACAATAAAAGGGTAAGAGAAAGGTGTAGTAATAAGAAAAGTGTGGTTGAAAGAGCTGAAGAGGGTGTGCTGAAATGGTTTGGAAATATGGAGATATTGACAAAGAGGATATATGTCAGAAATGGAGGGGACAAGGAGAAAGGGGAGATCAAATTGGAGATGGAAGGATGAAATGAAAAAGACTTTGAGTGCTTGGGGCCTGAACATGCAGGGGAGGGTGAAAGGCATACACAGGACTGAGTGAAATGAAGTGATGTGGTTTACAAGAAGAGATATGCTGTAGATGGACTGATGCAAGGCATGTAAAACAGCGGGGGAAACCATGGAAAGGTCTATGGGGCTTGGTTGTGGGTAAGGGGTGGTGGTTTTACTGCATTACACATGACAGAGAATGGATATGAATGACTGAGGCTTTTCATTGTCAGTGCCTGGTGGTACCTTGCAAATGCAGGAGACGGCAAACAAGTGTGAAGAAAAAGCTAAGACAACTAGACTGTGGAGTAGACACCTTTCTTCATTGCACAATGGTGAAATAGGAATTCCCCCATGAAAGAGGTCAGGAGAGATGTCCAGATTCAGTTTCTTTCAAAACTTAAACGGGAAAGCAACCCATACAGTTACCTTAATATCTTTTCAGTTACAGATTATTTCAGATAATCTCTTGTCACATATGTCCCTATATACACGAACGTTTGACACTATGTTGCCCAGAAACATGGGGCTCTTCATCATACCCACATTATCTGGTGTTTTACATGACAACACCTAACTCACTTAACTAGTTCTTCATAACTCTGGATTTTCCTGCAGTGAGCTCTACATATTATCCCTTGCCCCTGCCTTATGGTAAAATCTCATCATAAGTAGTCTTCCATAAGCAATGTGTCAAAGACTAATTGAAACCGAGAAATTCCAATTTGTTTAGCCTATTAGGGTCCATGTTAGATAAAGGAAATTGTGACCACTTTTTTATAAGAAAAAATTGTCTAGAGATTCGAGGATGACTGTTACGGTGTGTTGGAAGTAGGAAATGAAAAACATAAAAGACCCTGTTGAGAAGAACAATAAAGTGTAGTACCTTCGATACTGTGGTAGGCTACAAACATCAATATAATTAACAAGAGAAATGGCACACAAAAAGACACTGCTTTTTTGCAGTAGTGCTTCCATAGATTGGTACTGATTCCCTTACAGCATTTTTGTGTAAGTGAAATAAAATTTGGAATATTCGTTC
Source organism: Panulirus ornatus (assembly GCF_036320965.1). NCBI lineage: Eukaryota > Metazoa > Arthropoda > Malacostraca > Decapoda > Palinuridae > Panulirus > Panulirus ornatus. The sequence continues at coordinate 20,807,266 of NC_092280.1, read as the reverse complement.
TTTAATATTTTCATAGAATAATCATCATTCCATATATCTATACACATTGACCCATTAAACACTTTTCTCCATATCCTATTTTCATTTGCCCTTTACTCTTACATCTGATCCAAGAGGAGAAATTAAGTGTCCTTCTGATTGATTATGAGACCATTTAAATGTAAGTATAACAGTAGTATCTGTAATGTAAAATATCTTGAGTTTCCATTGACTAAGATGTCTGTTGATACTGTTATTCATTTCATTTTATTTTGGTTTCAGCAAATTTGAAGAGGAACTTCGCACATACTCAGGAAATGATCCTTTGGACGTATGGTATCGTTATGCTCTCTGGGTTGAGCAGAACTATCCTAAAGGAGGCAAGGAAGGAAACCTAATGAAATTAATTGAAAAATGTGTAACAGCCATTCACAATAATATTGAAACAAATGAAAAATACAGAAATGATTCCCGTATCTTGGATCTGTGGATAAAATATGTGAGTTTATACTTGCAGTTGGGGTTTATGGACATGTCTAAAGTATCAGTATCAGGTTTTATATTTATTGCATGGTATATACTTTATCAGGTTTTATATTCAGTGCATGGTATATACTTCTTTTTGCATCAACAATGTAAATATGAGAGCACTGTGTATGGTATTTAGGAAACCCCCAGTGTTCTACAAGAACTAATTACCTGTTTCAACTTCAAAGGGAGGAGGTTTTACATTCATAGATGCCTCATTTTTTCCCCTCAACACAGCTCCCTTAATTCTGGTGTTGTCACTGTTGCTGTCCTCTGAACCTTCCTAATTAGCTCTTTGTGCTAAACATATACATAACGAAATGACCTGATAAGCACTAAACAAACACACTCGTAATTCACTCATAACAACCACCCCTCCAGACATATAACCATCAGAAACCACAGTCCCAAAACACTCACAAATTGCACATCTCTGTCTGCACTCTGGGTACCATGCATCCATACAGTACTACAACCACTGATTCAAACATTGACATTTCCTGTGACTTACTGCAATATATTCCAACTAAGTTGTGCTTTCAATATAATTCAGTTTTACTGCATGTTACTGTCACTACTAAGGCATTCCTATATTGGCATATAAACTTGATATACTAGTTATGTTGTGGTATTTCATTGAATGTGTTACATTATATATTGGAAAAAATGCACCATCAACCTGTCAATATGTCCTTCATACTGATTCACTAATGGAAAAGATATATTTCATGGAAGGGCAAAAATAGTTCAAGCATGATGTTCTGAATTTTCAGAGGCCTGAACATGTCTGAATGTGTAATATGAGCACAAGACAGAATGAACAGGTGAGATTTGTTATACTGGGGACAATATTCTGTTAGTGGGCTGATCTAGGACATATGAAGTGGTTTGGGGAAACCATGGAAAGGTCTGTGGGCCCTGGCTATGGTTTTGGTGCATTATACATCACAGCATGAGAGTGGATTTTAGGAAGTGAATGCCATTTCCTCAACTGTTTGTGGTACTAACACAGTGAACGGTGATCAGGCATCATCAAATGCATACAATAGTAAAACTAGATGAAGTTGTCCAAGGTATTAAAAGTCACATGAATGACTGCCATTCATAAAATATGTGTCATTCTGTATGTTTCTTTTATTTTATGGATAGTTAAATTATGTTGGAGTTTTGGCTTCTCTAGCAGTGTTTTGACTACATAAATTTTTCAGGCAAATTTGTTTCCAAATCCTCTGGAGATTTACCAAACATTAGAGGCCAAAGGACTGTTCACAGCTGTTGCAGAATTCTACATCAACTGGTCTTGGGAGATGGAAAAGATAGGAAACTTCAAAAGAGCTGATGCTATTTATCAGACAGGTCTGCAGCTTGGAGCAAAACCATTGAATACTCTTGAAGAAGCTCACAAGTAAGAACATATGAAATCGTTTTTCATTAATACAATTTATATGTGTCTATAGTGATATAGGAGAGAGAATACTTCCCACAATTTCCCTCTGTGTTGTACAAGGGAACTAAAAGGTGGGGGGGGGGGCTGGAAATCCTTCCCTCCTGTTTTACTTTACCAAAAGAAGGAACGGAAAAAAAGAGCCAAGAGAGGATTTTCCTGCTAAGGCTCGTTTGTCTGTTCTTGATGCTACCTCACTAAACGTAGGAAATGGTGAATATGAATGGAAAAAATATGTACGTATATTTTTATCCCCATACATATTCGCCATTTCCCGCATCAGCAAGGTATCATCAAGAACAAATGACTGGGCCTTACAGGAAAAAAATCCTCACTTGGCCTCTTTCTCTTTATTCTTTCTCCCTTATCCCCAGGGAGACCGAATTGGGGTGGAAGGATGGAGTGAAAAAGATTTTGAGCTATTGGGACCTGAACATGCAGGAAAGTGAAAGGTGTGCAAAGAATAGAGTGAACTGGAACGACGTGGTATACGGGGGTTGACGTGCTGTCAGTGGACTGAACCAGGGCATGTGGAACGTCTGGGGTAAGCCATGAAAAGGTCTGTGGGGCCTTGATGTGGATAGGGAGCAGTGGTTTTGGTACATTACACATGATATCTAGAGACTGAGGATAGGGAGATGTCGTTTTGATGCATTACACATGATAGCTAGAGACTGAGTGTAAACAAATGTGGCCTTTTTTGTTTGTTTTCCTGGCACTAACTTGCTGAAGAGGGGGTAGCAATGCTGTTTCCTGTGGGGCAGGGTAGCACCAGGAATGGATGAAAGCAAGCAAGTATGAATATGTGCATGTGTATATATATGTATATGTCTGTGTTTATGTATGTATATGTTGATAGGTATATGTATGTATATGTGCGTGTATATGTGGGCCCTGGATGTGGATAGGGAGCTGTGGTTTCAGTGCATTACACATGACAGCTAGAGACTGAGAGTAAATGAATGTGGTTTTTTGTCTTTTCCTGGCACTACCTCACTGACGCAGGGGGTGGCAATGCTGTTTCCTGTGTGGCGAGGTGGCGTCAGGAATGTGTAATCCACATCTAGGGCCCCATACCTTTCTATGTTTATACAGGAAATTTTCCCTTATGCATTCTGAAAACTTGTGTCTCCATGGCTCCCTGTCACTATGAGAATTTAAAATTCCCCAGTTTTCTTTTCATAATAGAAGTTCCACTGTTATCAGTACTTTAACAATGAAAAGTGCATTTTTTTTATATTTATATATATATGTTCTTCATCACTAAAATTATTTAGAGATTCATGTGGCATTACATCTTTGTACTATGGTGCCACATAGGCTTGGACAGGTTGCAGTATGTTTGCTGAGTTCTGTGAATGAGCATATGCAGACTTCATGCGTTTTATAATGGTTGAATTGAGTGAAACCTGAAGTGATACACCTTATTTTAGGAAGTAGAGTAGTTATTTTAACTACCATCTAGTGATAGCTATCAGATGCTCACTAGGCTTAGCTTACAGTAATGGTTTCCTGTCCTTTAGATCCTGTATTTTCTAGACTTTCTAAAATGTTAGAGATTTTACTTTTCAAATTGAGATAAATTTGCTTTTTCTTGTTATTTCTATATATTTTATTTCTAGAAAGTTCCAGATTCGAATAGCAAGGTTAACTTTAGAGGGAGGATTTGCTGACCAAGAATCAAGTATTTCAGAACCACAACGAACAGCCTTAACGTCCCTTAAGCCTCAGGGTCCTAAAAGTCGTGTTATTAATGAACGTGTAGGATCTTGTGTACTTGGGCCTGCAGGACAAATTCAACAAAATCAGCCAACAAAGAATTCTAATGGTCCTTCATTTTCAATATTCCAGGTAAAAGAGTTATATCTTTCCGTTTGAATATATCTGTTACAAGGTCCTTCAGTGTCTTCCTACCAGCAACATCAAATGTTTCATTGCCTTGCTGTATACCTGTATAGCAGATTTCAAAGGGAGATAATTTCATGTTAATTTTGAATACATGTTTTCTCAAACATCATTAATGATTGGAGTGATATGGTATACAGGGAACACTTTGCTATCAATGGGGTGAACCAAAAGATATGAAGCAGTTGGAGAAACAATGGCAAGGACTGTGGGGCCTCATTGTGGATAGGCAGCAATGGTTTCAATGCATTATGCATGACAGCTAGTGAGTAGATGTACATGAATGAGGCCATTTCTTCATCTGTTCCTGGCACAACTTCACTGATTTAAGAAATGGTGAATTATTTATTTATTTATTAATTTTGCTTTGTTGCTGTCTCCCATGTTAGCAAGGTAGCGCAAGGAAACAGACGAAAGAATGGCCCAACCCACCCACATACACATGTATATACATACACGTCCACACACACAAATATACATACCTATACATCTCAATGCACACACACACACACATATATATATATATATATATATATACACACACAGACATATACATATATACACATGTACATAATTCATTCTTTCTGCCTTTATTTATTCCCATCGCCACACATGGAATAACAGCCCCTTCCCCCCTCATGTGTGCGAGGTAGCGCTAGGAAAAGACAACAAAGGCCCCATTCGTTCACACTCAGTCTCTAGCTGTCATGTAATAATGCACCAAAACCACAGCTCCCTTTCCACATCCAGGCCCCACAGAACTTTCCATGGTTTACCCCGGACACTTCACATGCCCTGGTTCAATCCACTGACAGCACGTCAACCCCGGTATACCACATCGTTCCAATTCACTCTATTCTTTGCACGCCTTTCACCCTCCTGCATGTTCAGGCCCCGATCACTCAAAATCTTTTTCACTCCATCTTTCCACCTCCAATTTGGTCTCCCACTTCTCCTCGTTCCCTCCACCTCTGACACATATATCCTCTTTGTCAATCTTTCCTCACTCATTCTCTCCATGTGACCAAACCATTTCAAAACACCCTCTTCTGCTCTTTCAACCACACTCTTTTTATTTCCACACATCTCTCTTACCCTTACATTACTTACTCGATCAAACCACCTCACACCACATATTGTCCTCAAACATCTCATTTCCAGCACATCCACCCTCCTACGCACAACTCTATCCACAGCCCACGCCTCGCAACCCTACAACATTGTTGGAACCACTATTCCTTCAAACATACCCATTTTTGCTTTCCGAGATAATGTTCTTGACTTCCAAACATTCTTCAAGGCTCCCAGAATTTTTGCCCCCTCCCCCACCCTATGATTCACGTCCGCTTCCATGGTTCCATCCGCTGCCAGATCCACTCCCAGATATGTAAAACACTTTACTTCCAGTTTTTCTCCATTTAAACTTACCTCCCAATTGACTTGACCCTCAACCCTACTGTACCTAATAACCTTGCTCTTATTCACATTTACTCTTAACTTTCTTCTTTCACACACTTTACCAAACTCAGTCACCAGCTTCTGCAGTTTCTCACATGAATCAGCCTCCAGCGCTGTATCATCAGTGAACAACAACTGACTCACTTCCCATCTCTCATCCACAACAGACTGCATACTTGCCCCTCTTTCCAAAACTCTTGCATTCACCTCCCTAACAACCCCATCCATAAACAAATTACACAACCATGGAGACATCACACACTCCTGCCACAAACCTACATTCACTGAGAACCAATCACTTTCCTCTCTTCCTACACATACACATGCCTTACATCCTCGATAAAAACTTTTCACTGCTTCTAACAACTTGCCTCCCACACCATATATTCTTAATACCTTCCACAGAGCATCTCTATCAACTCTATCATATGCCTTCTCCAGATCCATAAATGCTACATACAAATCCATTTGCTTTTCTAAGTATTTCTCACATACATTCTTCAAAGCAAACACCTGATCCACACATCCTCTACCACCTCTGAAACCACACTGCTCTTCCCCAATCTGATGCTCTGTACATGCCTTCACCCTCTCAATCAATACCCTCCCATGTAATTTACCAGGAATACTCAACAAACTTATACCTCTGTAATTTGAGCACTCACTCTTATCCCCTTTGCCTTTGTACAATGGCACTATGCAAGCATTCCGTCAATCCTCAGGCACCTCACCATGAATCATACATACATTAAATAACCTTACCAACCAGTCAACAATACAGTCACCCCCTTTTTTAATAAATTCCACTGCAATACCATCCAAACCTGCTGCCTTGCCAGTTTTCATCTTCCGCAAAGCTTTTACTACCTCTTCTCTGTTTACCAAATCATTTTCCCTAACCCTCTCACTCTGCACACCACCTCGACCAAAACACCCTATATCTGCCACTCTATCATCAAACACATTCAACAAACCTTCAAAATACTCACTCCATCTCCTCACATCACCACTACTTGTTATCACCTCACCATTAGCCCCCTTCACTGAAGTTTCCATTTGCTCCCTTGTCTTACGCACTTTATTTACCTCCTTCCAAAACATCTTTTTATTCTCCCTAAAATTTAATGATACGTTCACCCCAACTCTCATTTGCCCTCTTTTTCACCTCTTGCACCTTTCTCTTAACCTCCTACCTCTTTCTTTTATACATCTCCCACTCATTTGCATTTTTTCCCTGCAAAAATCGTCCAAATGCCTCTCTCTTCTCTTTCACTAATAATCTTACTTCATCCCACCACTCACTACCCTTTCTAATCAACCCACCTCCCACGCTTCTCATGCCACAAGCATCTATTGCGTAAGCCATCACTGCTTCCCTAAATACATCCCATTCCTCCCCCACTCCCCTTACCTCCTTTGTTCTCACCTTTTTCCATTCTGTACTCAGTCTCTCCTGGTACTTCCTCATACAAGTCTCCTTCCCAAGCTCACTTCCTCTCACCACTCTCTTCACCCCAACATTCTCTCCTCTTTTCTGAAAACCCCTACAAATCTTCACCTTCGCCTCCACAAGATAATGATCAGACATCCCTCCAGTTGCACCTCTCAGCACATTAACATCCAAAAGTCTCTCGCGCACGCCTATCAATTAACATGTAATCCAACAATGCTCTTTGGCCATCTCTCCTATTTACATACGTATACTTATGTATATCTCTTTTTAAACCAGGTATTCCCAATCACCAGTCCTTTTTCAGCACATAAATCTACAAGCTCTTCACCATTTCCATTTACCACACTGAACACCCCATGTATACCAATTATTCCCTCAACTGCCACATTACTCACCTTTGCATTCAAATCACCCATCACTATAACCCGGTCTCGTGCATCAAAACCACTAACACACTCATTCAGCTGCTCCCAAAACACTTGCCTCTCATGATCTTTCTTCTCATGCCCAGGTGCATATGCACCAATAATCACCCATCTCTCTCCATCAAATGGTGAATATGTATGAAAAAAAAATTCATGTCATATCGCTGGCTCTCATAGGATTTGTATCTTAGTCTATGAATCATCTTGGTGGTTTGGCTCTGTACTCTGTTAATTTTCTGTCTCTTTTTGGGTAGGGTGATCAAAGCTGAGCACAATATCCATTGTAGGAGAGTATTGTTAAACTGTAAAGAGAAAGGACTATTTACTTTGATATTTGAAAGCTCTGCTTATGTATCTGAGAATTTTGCCCCCCCCCCCCCCCCCCCCCCCCACCCCCCCACCCCCACCCCCTGCTCTCTATTGCTTTTGTGTACAGCTTACTTGGATTGAGGTCATCAGTATTTAATATATTAAGGTCTTTTTCTTCAGTTACCTTTTCTAGCTCAATGGCATTCCTACTGTAGTATGCTTTTTTATTTTTAATATCAATATGTAAATTTTACACTTGTCAATATTATGAAAAAAATGTATTGAAGGAAAAGTAATAGAAATTAATTTACATGTGAAAAAGAAATTAGAGATTTAGACTATAAACTTTCACAGTGAAAGTGTAACAGATTAATCAAGATATGAAAAAAAAACAAGTATAGATGAAGTACAACAGATGGACAGTCATAAACTGTTAGATCTACCTCACAGAAAAAGAAAGATGGATTTAAGCACAAGTAAACATTATTGCCCTCATGGTTTAAATCATCATGATTCAGCTTCTCACTTCAATGATATGATAGATATTGTGAAAGTTACTTGTATATGAAGCATCTGCTTCATATAAGAAAATGTATAACTAGAATCCTTAGAAAATACACTTTGAGAGCATGTACATTTATTGTTTTAAATTATGTCCAAAGAGATCTAATCAGGTTAGTAGTAACTGTTCCATATTTGAAATATATTGTGTAGTTAAAGATTTCTACCATGATTCACAAATCAGTGATACAAGCCATCAACAGATAGAAGTAGAACATAAGAACATTAAACATATGCATTAAGTGGGAGCCTCTGGAAACACTGCCAGAGTGGCCCTCTGCCAGTGACCTCTTAAGGGCAAGAAGTGGCACTAGAGTTTAACATTTATGGAGACTTTTGCCAAGGCCACACCCTTGAGGGAGTTCCCAAAGGGAATGGGTGTCAGATAGACAGATCAATATTAAAATTCATTTGCCACCAATGAGCCTTGTCCATCAGTTTGCCTTTGTCACTTTGAAGTTGCAGGCATTAAATCTTTGTCATATATCTGTTACCCAGCTTATTATCATCAATGAATCTTTAAATCTTACAATGCAGTCCATTATCAATATCAATAATGTATATATGAGAGAGAGAAGTGGTATGACGCATATATCTTACCATTCTTAGGGTTGACCATTAATCACCACTATTTGTTTATGACCAGACAACGAATCTTAACCACTGAAGTACAACCACAATTATAACATGCAACATAACTTTTGCTGGTAACCTTTGATGTGGAACATTATTTGAATGTTTTTTTGAAATTCTAAATGATGGGCTTGCTAATGGCGTAAGTAGGAGGAGGATTCTGACCTTGAGTGTTCATTAAAGGGAGACCTAGTTTTTGAAAAGAAAGGGAAGGCTGATTGCAAGATATCATGGTTAAGAAATGGAAGTTGTGGATGAGTTTTGATATATGGGAGTGAAACTTAGTAAAGAAGGATAGTAGTGGGAAAGCTGAAGTTAAAAGTAGTCATGTAAGAGAAAAATAATGTAATGCTTTAAAAGCTCCAGTGACTGGAAAAAAAGTTGAGTATAGGGTATAAAGGAAGCTTGCACAAAGGAGCCCATCATCCCAATGCTGATGTACAGAGATGAAACCTTGGCGCATGTATGTCAGGATTGGACAGACATAAGAGCAGTATAGGATAGCTTGTGTAGTACATTGGAATTCAGAGGATGGATAAAATGAAAATATGAGAAGGTTATGTGGTTTGAAAAAGTAACTGAAAGGTGAATGGATGAATGTTTTTTGGATTACGGAGAGGTAGACCAGGGGAGAGATGGATGGATGTAGTTATACTTTGATTAGGGCTAGGGATATTTCAGACAAAAATGTTAAATAGCATAAGTTAGACACTTTAGGTAGTTAGCAGGAACGTAGAAGCCTTTGGAAACACTGTGCTAAAAGTTACCCTCTCCAAGTGGCCTTTTAAGAGTGAGGCACTAAGCAGCACTGGATTTCACCAATTGTGGAAATTCTTATGCCATGGCCATCCCCTTGAGGAGTTCCCAGAGGGAATGGGCATCAGAGATATATGTAGATGTAGATATTAGAGGGAGTACTAGGACTAAATGCAGTGGAAGCATCTTGTGTATGAAATAGAGAATGTTGACTTAAGTCTCAATTAATGGATCTGCTAGGTGTATACAGTGAAAAAGTAAGAAGCTTTTATGTTCATACTGAACACAATGGACATGAGGTAAAAAAAAAATAAGGGGAGGAACATGGGGAGGTTGTAGGGTGTGAGTGATGTGGAAGTTGTCATACTTGATCCACCAGTGATGATGGATAAATAGAAAGGTACCTCCCCGATTTTTATGTGTGTTCAATGTAAAATTCAGCTTTGATTGCAGTTTATCTAGTTACACCAAATTCAGTCTAGAAATATATCCTTGACAAACTGAACATATTTACAGGATAGTGATGCACCTGCTAGTAACTCAAAAATTCATCAGGAAGACAGTAGTGGAGGTTTACTTCCAGTTGGAGCATCTGTCAATCAGGAGAATACAAAGAATCCAAGTCGTTGGTCAAAAGTGAAAATCAAAAATAGCTCAGCTGGTACTGTGGGTGTTGAGGATCTACACAGATGTCAGAAACCTACATTTTCAGGTAAGAGTTTTGATCCTCAATTTCCTTTACTTGAGGTAGATTTACCTGAATAAATTCATACAAGATATGTCTAAGAGAACAATTGGGATGTGGAAAGGGAGCTGTGGTTTCAGTGCATTATTACATGACAGCTAGAGACTGAGTGTGAACGGGGCCTTTGTTGTCTTTTTCTAGCACTACCTCGTACACATGAGGGGGGAGGGGGTTGTTATTCCATGTGTGGCGAGGTGGCGATGGGAATGAATAAAGGCAGACAGTATGAATTATGTACATGTGCATATATGTATATGTCTATGTGTGTATATATATGTATACATTGAGATGCATAGGTATGTATATTTGCGTGTGTGGACGTGTATGTATCTACATGTGTATGTGGGTGGGTTGGGCCATTCTTTCGTCTGTTTCCTTGCGCTACCTCGCTAACGCGGGAGACAGTGACAAAGCAAGATAAATCAATAAATAAATAAGAGAACAATAAAGAGATTCAGGGAGGGATATGAGGAGACGGAAGGAGAATTGAAAAAAGAATGAAAAAAATAAATACCAACACATATACATACATAAACACACATACACAGCCATATACATGTATACACAAGTACATATTCATACTTGCTTGCCTTCATCCATTCCCAGTGCCACCCCGCCCTACAGGAAACAGCATCCCCACCTCCTGCATCAGCAAGGTAGTGCCAGGAAAATATATAAAAAGGGCCACACTCAGTCTCTAGCTGTCATGTGTAATGCACCAAAGCCACAACTCCCTATCCACATCCAGGCTCCATAGACCTTTCCATGGTTTACCCCAACTTCACATTCCTTGGTTCAGTTCACCGACAGCATGTCGACCCCAGTATACCAGATTGTTCCAATTCACTCTTATTCCTTGCACGCCTCTCATCCTCCTACATGTTCAGGTCCTGATTGCTCAAAATCTTTTTCACTCTATCCCTCCACCTCCAATTTGGTCTCCCAATTCACCTTAATCTCCCACCTCTGACATATATCCTCTTTGTGAACCTATCCTCACTCATTCTTTCCATATGTCCAAACCATTTCAAAATGCCCTCATCTGCTCTCTCAACCACACTCTTTATTATCACACATCTCTCATACCCTTTCATTATTTACTCAATCAAACCACCTTACACCACATATTGTTCTCAAACATTTCATTTCCAACACATCCACCCTCCTCCATTTAAACTACTATTCCTTCAAACATACCCATTTTCATACTCCAAGATAACGTTCTCTCTTTCCACACATTCTTCATCGCTCCCAGAATCTCCCCCCTCCCCAAAGCTATGATTCACTTCCACTTTCATGGTTCCAGTCGCTGCTAAGTCCACTCCCAGACATCAAAAACACTTCACTTCCTCCAATTTTCCTCTATTCAAATTCACATCCCAACTAACTTGTCCCTCACCCCTGCTGAACCTAATAACCTTGCTCTTATTCACATTTACTATCAACTTTTACCTTTTCACATTTACTATCAACTTTTATCTTTAACACAATTTTGCAAACTCAGTCACCGACTTTTGTAGTTTCTCACTCGAATCAGCCACCAGTGCTGTATCATCAGCAAACAACAACTGACTCGTTTCCCAGGCCCTCTCATCCCAAAAAAAACGCATACTTACGCCTCTCTCCAAAACTCTTGCATTTACCTTCCTCACCATCCCATCCATAAACATATCAAACAACCATGACATCACACGCCTCTGCCACACACCAACCTTCACTGGGAACCAATCTTTCCTCTCTTCCTACTCATACACATGCATTACACCATTGATAACAACTTCTCACTTCTTCTAGCAGCTTACCTCCCACACTGTATACTCTTAAGACCTTCTACAAAGCATCTCTATCCACCCTGTCATATGCCTTCTCCAGATCCATAAATGCCACATAAAATCCATCTGTTTTTCTAATTTTTCTCACACATTCTTTAAAGCAATCACCTGATCCACACATCCTCTACCACTTCTGAAACCATGTTGCTCCTCCCCAGTCTGATGCTCTGTACATTCCTGCACCCTCTCAATCAATACCCTCACATAGAATTTTCCAGGAATACTCAACAAACTTATGCCTCTGTAATTTGAACACTTACCTCTATCCTTTTTCCCATTGTACAATTGTGCTATACATGCATTCCACCAATCCTTACACTATTCCTCCAATCAATACACTAAATATCCTTACCAATCAATCAATAACAAAGTCATCCCCTTTCTTGATAAATTCAATTGCAACACCATCCAAACCACTCTCCCTGACTCTCACTTTGCACACCACCCCGACCAAAACACCCTACATCTGCCACTCTATCATCAAACACATTCAACAGACCTTCAAAATACTCATTCCATCTACTCGCTTGATCACTACCCCTTGTCCCCTTTACTGATGTTCCCATTTGTCTTATGGGTGTTATTTACCTCCTTACAAAACATCTTTTTATTCTCTCAAAAATTTGATGATACTCTCTCACCCCAACTCTCATTTGCCCTCTTTTTCAACTCTTGCACCGTCCTCTTGACTTCCTCCCACTTTCTCTTGTACATCTCCCGGTCATTTTCACTCCTTCCTTGCAATCACTGTCCAAACGCCACTCTTATCACATCTATCTTTTGCACATGCCATCACTGCTTCCCTAACTACATCCCATACCTCACCCATTCCCCTCATCATTTGCTCTTACCTTTTGCCGTTCTACACTCAATCTCTCCTGGTACTTCCTCATGCAAGTGTCCTGACCAAGCTCACTTACTCTCACTACTCTCTTTTCCCCGGCATTCTCTCTCCTTTTTTGAAAACTTCTACACATCTTCACCTCCACAAAATAATTCTGGTACCATCTTAATTGCTCTTCCCTGAAATTTCTCCATTTTCTCTTTGTGCTTCTTTAGATGTGGTTTGCAAACTTGATAAGAATGTCTAGTTTTGGTCTTATATATGATGTGAACAGCTTGCAGAATATATCCTTATACATGTACCGGAAATCCTCCCCTCCTACTTTCCTTTTCCAAAAGAAGGAACAGGGACATGGGCCAAAGGAGGATTTTTCCCTGTGAGGCTGAATTTCACTCCATTTGTCCTAGTAACCGTTTTTCCTTGTCTTTCATAAAGATGTTTGTGATTCACGATATCAAACTTGTTCAAAACTTTGAACACTTGGATTAAGTTGCCGCAAAGTCTACATATTTTAAGGGAGAAGGTTTATATTTTTTGGCACTTAGAACAAGAATGATGGTTGACATCAAATTATGGTTTGTCATTTTGTAGAATTTCATTAGCCATGAAGGATTGGAAATAGGTACTGTAAGTGTTTATCTCAGTTGGGAATCATTAGGTAATGGAGTTTTGAGGTTAGTGAAGGATACTATTGCAGAATACTGATATAAAGGATCTAATAGTATGAATGTTGCTGTTTGCCATTATTGTAAGAGATGAACATGTCAGAAGGAAGTCTTCCCTTTTGTTGCCTAAATGATGTGTGTAACTGTGAGTACTGTAATGTCTGTAATTCTTTTAGTTTATATGAATTGAGGTCATCTTATTCATTCGGTTGTATGAAGTATGATCATGTGTACAATTTGTTTCTTGTCTTATTTATTTGGAATTAATATAAAGTAACAGTGAACTTTTTTTTCAGTTTATGAAGACGAGAATGTATCACAGCCCTTAGCAGTCCCAGCAACCCTCCCACAAATAAGCAATGTTCTCTCCAAGCACAAAGAAAATGAAGATTGGCATGTTCCAATGTTTCTTGTTGAGCCATTTGACCCAAAAGTGCAGGCCCAGTATTGTAAACATAAGGTGAGATATAAATTTTATAAGAATTCACAATGTTGGGATAGATAGGTATATGAAGGCAAGTCGGAAATTTTGGTGAGATAATAACAGGAAATGTGTATTTTTAAGATAGTCATGATTAGTTAAAAAAAAAAAAAATGAAAATGAAAGCTACAGTATGAAGTCTTTTTAAGTACAAAAAGGTAAAATGATGATAGAGATTTGAGTATGATAATTTCTGGGTACTTAAAGGCAAGTAAGCAGTGCACAGAAGCTATTAAAGGGCAAACAGAATTCTTGGATTTCCTGGTAGGAGCACTAATTTAAAGTCCAGGAAAATTATCCTCACTCTTTACAAGTCTCTGATGTGCCCTCTGCTTGAATATTGTTTCAGTTTTGGACACCCTATTTGAAAAAAATGGAGCAAGTACAGAGACAGGCTACTATTATGATTTCCTGACTGATGATCAAATCTGAAGAGCTTAAGAAATTATTCCATACAAACATTCAAAATCATCAAAGGCTTTGATAATCTTGATCCAGCAAGCCACTTAAACAGATCTGTCTGATTTCACTTGCTGTAATGGGTACCAACTTGTGGAAAAATATTTTAACTTGAAAGAGGCAAGATACTTTTCCTTCAACAGGATTTTTATTATATGGAATTGTCCTGGTTTTTATTTTTCTATTACAATTTTGGCGTAAATTATGATACAGCATTACGTATATTATGAATTGTATACAACCAAATCTAATGGAAAATTTGGCTATGATCCAAAATCTACAATCTGATAACTATAGCTACATATCAAGTTTTTCACAAAAGTGAAAGCAATTTGAATCTAGGAGCTTCTGGCCTTGAACATCTATCTATATCTCTGATGCCTGTTCCCTTTGGAAACTCCCTCAAGAGGGTGGCCACAGCAAATGTCTCCAAAAATGGTGAACTCCAGTGCTGCTTCATAGACCTTTGGTGCCTCACCTTTAACAGGCCACTTGGCAGAGGGTAATTCTAGGACTGCATTTCCAGAGGGCCCTCTCCAATGTTCCTTCTGACTAGTTATACCTGATGTTCCAAACTACTACCATTACCTAATGCTCACATCTAAATATTCATAATTACTACTTCTGTATAATGTTCCTGTCCATTGTTCCTACCCGTTACTTGTGTCTATTGCTCCTACCATTTTGCCAAAAGGCAGGACTAGCATATAGGACTCATTTGCAAGAATAACTAGAGTTACAAAGAATGAGTTAAGTGTTGTCAAAGCATTATGTGTGAGGAGAGACTGTATGTTTGTGAAATGAATGCCAGCAATCCACATATGGGTGAGTTAGAAAGGAAAGGCAGCTACCTGGGTCAGAGGAGTGTAGTGTGACAACCACTGAAGTGGTTACATTGCACTCCCTACGCACCTGTTACTAACCCCCCTGATACCCAATCAGGTAGTACTGGTAATATACTCCCCTGGTTGGTGGATCCTTACCAACTACTGCCAATACATTGGCCTTGAACATCCTCTGTCTTATGTCACATGTGTATAGGAACTGATGTAGAAGAGTTGGTTGGTGGAAGTATGTGAGGTGTTTACACTATACACTGTTTCATCACTTAATTGTACTGAAGCATTCTAATCATCAGTGTCCTCAAAATCAATCCCACTCACAGATGCTGCCAAAATAGTTTCAGCATCTGCATCAGTTGCAGCCCTCTTCTTCTTGTCACTTGTGATGTCATTGAGAAAAATTAAAATGTTCAAAATCTTCAAAACACTGCTAAGCAGCTTGTTCTATAACCTCTGGTCTGTATGAAAATGAAATGGATTTTTTTCCGTGTATTTTTGCCATTTTCCATGTTAGTGAAGTAGCATCAAGAACAGATGACTGAGCCTTAGAGGGAAAAATCCTCGTGTGTCTCCCTTATCTGTGCCTTCTTTTGGAAAAGAAAAACAAGAGGGGAGGATTTCCAGCCTTTTGCTTTCACCTCTTTTAAATGCCTTCTACGTCTTACAGGGAATACGTGGGCACTTTTCTCCCATCCCCAGGGATAAAACAAACAAAAAAAGGAATTTAAAGCATAATAGTCACCCTAGTTATGAGGCAGTTGACAAATAACTCGGCAATATCATGTTGCAAAACATGAGAGGGATAGGACAGAGTAATGAACGCCTCAATATGAATAATACCTAGCAGGAAATAAGCCCTGGGATTGTGTGTGTGAGAAGGCATTGGGAGTTGACATTGTCCCTAACTTTTTGCCATAGTCCCACTGTCCTCAAATATTTCAATTCCTTGCATCCATATAACATAATGGGACAATTATACCTTCAAATATACCAATTTTTGCCCTCATAGATTGTGACCAGTCTTTCCATATATTCCTACATGCTTCCAGAACCATTGCTCCCTCACTCACCCTATGACCAACCTTTGCATCCAAGGTTCCATTTGCTGCCATATCCACTCCTTGGTATTGAAAACATCCCACTTCCTCCAGGTTTATTTTGGGAGACCTCTCATTTGTTGTTGGTGGGGGCTTCCTTGAGTAATCTTATCAATTTTTAATCTCCTTTTTTGACCTGTCATGCATTTTTCTCTAATTTCTTTCTGACTTCAATGTTTTGCTTTTTACTTACCCAACATGCTTTTCTCCTGCATTGTCTCATTATTCAGTAAGTCCATTATTTTACATACATAAGCTGTTTTATTCAACTCAACCACTTCACTGACCCTTGTATGCCCTGTGATATTGCTAGGTCTTGGTCTATATTCAAATCACTCAGGACAGATGTTAGTCTTGATATTTTTCAGTAAACAATGAAGAAATAAACCTCAGAACTTTTGTGTTCAGTTCAAGAAAATGTTGTGATTTGATATCTTAACCAGATCTTAGGGAAGTTCATATTCCATATTGTTGGGCTGGAAGACTTCAGAATGTCTGAGTTTTCTTAAAGAAAATAGTTCATTTGTGACAACAAGTGATTGTGTCAATGAATGGTTTGAAAAAATGTTGGACTAAGTAAGTGATTGTCAATGAATGGTTTGAAAAAAATGTTGGACTGTGCCAAAAATGTATGATTATTTCCTAGTTTTCTTTGAGATTGCACCAATATACTAATCTTTTGGAAAATGAATGGAAGTTGCCACTGTTTTTATATGTTGGTGGTTGAACAGAGGAGAAATTAGAAAGATTGGTGAGCAACTTAAGTTTGTTTAGGAGATGGATACTGAAGATGAATGCAACTAAACATAAGACTAGTTTTTGAAAGGAAGGAGAAATCACAAAGCATTTTATGTTTGCTGGTGAAGAGCTGGAAGTTTTAATGAGTTTGGGTATTTGGGAATATATTTCAGTGTGGATGGTCATGGAAAAAGTTGGTTAAGGGTAGTCATGCTTGGAAGAGAAGTTAGAGGTAAGCAACAACCTTTGTTAAATGAAAAAAAAAAATGTAACATGTACAAGAAGCTTGAAGAAAGGAATAGTTCTCCATACTCTCATGTTTGGATGAGAAACCCAAGTTTCATTATGTTAGGATAGACAAAAAGAAATATGATAAGTGAAAGTGGATAATTGTGTAGTATGTGTGCATATTATGAGGGCAGTTAGATTCAAGAATGAGTGTGATAAGGATATCTGATGTAAAAAATAGCATTAGAAAGGCACTTGGTTGGTATGGTTCTGTAGAATGTATAGTAGAAGATAAGTTGGTTAAGATAACTTATATTAATGAATGAACAGGTGTTCAACATGAAACGAAGCACTGTTGCAAGTTTAAAGGTGGTTTGCTTAACACACTTGGTTTGAATGGGAATGTTTGATTGATTTGAGAGCGTATATATGTGATAACAAGTATAACTGAGAACAGAGTCAGTGATAAAAAGACAGTTAAATAGAGTTACAAAGATCAACATGGTAAAGTTTTACTAATTACTCACATATTTGTATCTTTTAACAGGTTTATTGTGGAACAGAGGAATTCAGTTTTGAGGAGCTGAGAGCTGCCCAGTATTTTAGAAAAGAAAAGGAAGAACAACAAAGGAATGGTGTGAAGTTTTTCCTGATTTTTTTATATATGTTTTGATTTCACTACTAACATGAACTGCATTAAGATTTTATTGTGATTTAATGAAAAATTAAAGAATATTTCTTTAGACAGTCTTTTGTCTGGTACTGACACTAGCTTACAGAATTGGAAAAGGCTTGCAAGTATGAAATAAAGATAGGTTATTGATGCTTGCTTAACCATAAGAAATCCTATCAAGACATTTAAGGCAGTGCAAGTCAAGGAAAAAATTGTATGCGGCCATCATAATTCCCTTTGGGTTGGTAACCACATCTGCAGAGTTACAGAAGTATAGTAACGGTTATAAGTATGTCCTTAGACTGGGAGTGTGTGGTAAGAGTGTACGGAAGAAAATTTAGACTGATGTAAGTATAACTGAAAGTGGATGGTGAGATATAGGGGATTATTAGTGCTTATGTACCAGGCCATGAGAAGAAACATCATGAAGGGCAAGTGTTTTGGGAGCAGATGAGTGAATGTGTCAGCAGTTCTGATGTAAGATTTTTTTTTTCTTTAGTGAAAAACCTGTCTGATTTAAAGGTAAAAATGTGGCAGTTGAGGAAATGACTGGGCCACATGGGGTATTAGTGTTATGAATGGAAATGGTGAACAGCATGTGGAGATGTGTGCTGAAAAAGGACTGGTGTTTGGGAATACCTGATTTACAAAGAGTATACATATGTGAGTAGAAGAGATGGTCAATGGGCATTATTGGATTATAAGTATTAATTGACAGGTGTGTTAAAGGGAAATTTGGATGCATATGTGCTGAGAGGGGTTGCTGGTGGGATGTCTGATCACCATCTTGAGGTGAGACTGAAGATTTGTGGGTCTTCACAAAAGATAAAACAATGTTGAGGAAAAGAGACTTGTGTGGGTATTGACTGAGAGGATGAAGGCATGTACAGAACATTAGACTGGGAAAGAGCAGTGTGGTTTCAAAAATGGTAGAGGATATATGGATCAGGTGTTTGCTTTGAAGAATGTGTACGAGAAATACTTACAGAAACAATGAATTTGTGTGTGGCATTGGAGAAATCATATGATAGGGTTGATAGGGATGCTTTGTGTACAATGTGGAAGGAAAACTGCTAGCAGTGAAAAGTTTTTATCAAAGTTGTAAGGCTTATGTATGAGTAGGAAGAGAGTGGCTGGTTTCAACTGAAGGTTGGTCTATGGCAGGGGTGTGATGTCACCATGGGTGTTTAATTTGTCTATGGATAGGGTGGTGAGAGAGGTAAATGCATGCCACACACTTCATCTATACATGTAAGCAGTGCTTCCCAGAATATGTTTCATTCTTTGTAACTGCCCTAGTTTCATTCACCCTTGGCTAATGCCAATTTTTACCCAATATATTTTAATGCCACACACTAACCTATTTTCCCAAAGCACTCACTTTCACTACCCTCTTTCCACCAACATCATATCCTCTTTTCTTAAAGCCACAACAAACTCACACTTAACGTCACCAAGAAGTGATCAGCTGTACCACCAGCTGCCCCTTTTAGCACATTTTCATCCACCAGTTTCTCCTTTGCACACCTATCAATTAATACATAATCTAGTAATGCCTGCTCACTGCAAACCCTACCTAAATACTGTAAACCTGATATTCTTAATCACCAATCCTTTTTCAGCACACATCTTTCATTTATGGTATGTATACCTCATAACCCCTAATTATTACCCTTAGCTGTCACACCTACCACTCTTGCACTCCAGTTTCTCATCTCTAATAAAAGCAATTCCTACATCAAAATCGGTTATACATTCACTCAGCTCTAGCCAAAACTCTTGCCTCGCTCCCTTTCTCTGAAAACCAGGTGCACGAGCATGGACAGTCACCCATGTTTCCTAATCCACTTTCATTCTTACCCATGTCAGTAGGGAATTTGCTTCCTTACACTGTTACAAATTCTCAAACTTTTTCGTTCAGAAGTGCCATCCATGTGAATTTATATATTATGAATACTTATAAAAGATCTGCAATATTTCAGATGAGTTGAAAAAGATGAGAGACATTATGAAGAAACAAGAACAAATGATTCAACAATTATTGCAAGAGAGAGACAGTCAAAATAAACAGGAGCAAGTGCCACAACAGGTTGGTCACATGACAAATGTTATGCATGTATATCTTAAATGTACCTACAATGGATTAGAAAGATGATTGTCCTTGGTCTGGGACCAAAGTGTTTTGGATGCCACAGATTGCAGGCTAGTTTGACCTTTCACATGATAGCTGAGCTGGTTCACTTGTTGGCACTTATCCAGGCCCTTCCAAGCTTTCTCCTCTAAATTTTTTTCTAATAGCCTCAAACAATGTGTTCAACATCTTGTATATACTTAATGCATCATTTAACTCTTGAACTGTGACAAACATCAAATGTCGGTACATGATAAGCTGTAACATGTGCCAGGAACAAATGTAAAAAAAAAGGCCTCATTTGCTCACATCCACTCTCTAGCTGTCATGTGTGATACATCAAGAGCACAGGCCCATGCCCACAATTGGGCCCCACCGACCTTTCTATGATTTCCTCTCATTGCTTCATGTCCTCAGGTTCAGTTCATTGACAACATGTCACCCCTTGTATACGACATTCCAGTTCACTCTATCCTATGAATGCCTTTCATCTCTCCTGAATATTCAGGCCTTGAACACTCAAAATCTTTTTAACTTCATCATTCCATCTCCAAATTCATCTTTTCTCCTTACTCTTTCACTTCTGAAAAATATGTTCTCTTTGCCATCCTCTCGTTCATTTTTTACATGTTCAAACCATTTTAGTACACCTCTTCAGCTCTCTCAACCATGCTCTTTTTATTACTGTACCTCTTCCTTAACCTATCATTACTTACTCAATCAACCATACTCACACTACTTGTCCTCAGACATTTCATTTCCTACAAATTCACCCTCCATGCACTGTCATCTACTGCTCATACCTTCCAGTCTTACCTTCAAACAAACCCATTTTTGTCCTCCCAAATGGTGACCTCTTTTTCCATACTCCTCAGTGCTCCATGAACCTTTGCCCCATCAACCATCCTGTGACACATATCTGCTTCCATGATTTCATTTGCTTTCATGTTTACTCCCTTACTGCACTTCATTTTCTCCAAGATTTTTCCCTTCAAACTCATAACACAAGTAACTTGTTTCTCTGCACTACCAAACCTAATAACCTTAACTTTTATCCACATTTACTCTCAACTTTTTCCTGTCACACTCTTCCAAACTCAGACACTAACCCTTGGAGTTTCTCAACTGAATCTGCCAACAGTGCTGTCATCAGCAAACAACTGACTCACTTTCCAGGTCCCCTTTGGCCCCAACTGACTGCATACTTGCCCCTCTCTTCAAAAATCCTTGCATTTACCCCCTCTCCACCCCATCTAAAAACAAATGAAACAGCCATGTTGACATTATACACCCCTGCTGCTGATCTACCTTCACCTGGAACCACTTGCCCTTCTTTCTCCCTACTCGCACACATGCCTCACTATCCATCTATTGATCCTGGACAGGATATCTCAGTGGGTGACACAAAATCATGTTAAGTTTAATGCCTCCAAGACCCAGTTTCTATCCATCTCTTTATCAAAAACTCATAACTCTTGTCTCTCCTTTGATATATCTATAATTCCACCTCTTCACGCAATGAACTTACTTGGCATAACTGTAATATCCACTCTTTCTTGGAAACCCCCACATTACAGGAATAACTAATTCTGCCTCAAAGTAACCGAATGTCCTATTTAGATGTCGATACTACTACTCTTCACAGTTGCTCCGTTTATACAAGGGACTGATTTGTCCTTGTATGGAGTACTGCTCTCACATCTGGGGTGGTTCTACCTCTGCATCCTTACTTGACACAGTTGAGTCGAAAGTGATCCTCCTTATAAACTGTCCTAGGATAACTTGCAAACTTGACCCCCTTGCCCAACAACACAATATTGGCTCGCTTTCCCACTTCTATAGGTATTGTTCCCAAGAGCCGGCTGTGTGTGTGCGCACACCACTAGCTAGACCACACAAAACTCGGCAAGCTGCTGTGTCATGTGATTATTGTGTAGTCATCAGCAACTCAAGGGTGGACCATTTTTATATCTGCTTCCTTCCCCACATGTCAAAGCTCTGGAACACTCTAGCCCCTCATGTATTTCAATGACTATGACCTAGCACTTTTCAAAAGACAGGTTTTTCACTCTCAAAAATGTGTAAATACTTTCCCTTCTCTTTTCTTTTTCCGTTCTATGATTCTTTCTCTCCACATTTCAATAAAGGATCGTCCTTGATGTGGACTTTTTTCAGTGACTGGAGCCTTCAACATAAAAAATACTGACTCCCATCAAAGGGAAGCCACAGCAGAAGCAAAAGAGTCTCCATTTATCCGTCCTTATATACCTCCCTTTCATACACCGTTCCATGTATTCTTCTCCCATTTCTCTCCCTCCAGTACTCTTCACCTTTATTTTTCCTGTTTCACATACTTTACACTCTTGACAAAAACTTCTATGCTGCTAACAGCTTTTCTCCCACAACCATATATTCAAAACACCTTACATAAAGCATCTCTATCAAGCAAATCATTTGCTTTTTCCAGATCCATAAATGCCACATATATATCCTTCTGTTTCTGTAAGTTAAGTATTTCTTACAAACATTCTGCAAAGCAAACACCTGATCCACATATCCTCTGTCACTCCAGATTCCACTTTGTTCCTTCCCATTCTGATGCTCTGCACATGCCACCACCCTTTGTCACCACTCTTCCATCCAACTTACTAAGTACATTCAACAAACTTGTACCTCTGTAATTTCAACATTTACCTTTGTAAACCATGGAAAGTTCTGTGGGGCCTGGATGTGGAAAGGGAGCTCTGGTTTCGGTGCATTATTACATGACAGCTAGCGACAGTGTGAACAAATGGGGCCTTTGTTGTCTTTTCCTAGCACTACCTCACACACATGAGGGGGGAGGGAGTTGTTATTCCATGTGTAGCGAGGTGGCGATGGGAATGAATAAAGGCAGACAGTATGTACATGTGTATATATGTATATGTCTGTGTGTATCTATATGTATACATTGAGATGTATAGGTATGTATACTTGCATGTGTGGACATGTATGTATATACATATGTATGTGGGTGGGTTGGGTCATTCTTTCGTCTGTTTCCTTGCCCCACCTCGCTAACGCGGGAGACAGCGACAAAGCAAAATAAAATATAAAATATACAATAATCTTCGTGAACTTTAAAATGGATACAGTGCTCACTCTATATGACACCTTAGTCAGAGTTCAAGGGAATGTACTGTTCAGTTCTATTTATCAGACCTGATCCAAGATGAGAAAAACTAAACCTCAAAGAAGAGGAACAACACTTATTCTGTTTCTCATAAGCCTTATGAAGAAAGATTCCAGATAATTTTTTCTGAAAATGCTCTCATGAAAAGATCTAACAGAAGTTTTTGAATTATTTAATAAACATACCATGCAAAATTTCTTAACTTTCAGTAGAAATCCAGTGACTTTAAGCAATGGTAATATTGGTATCAAGTTACAAGGATGCAACTGCAACATGGGCAAAAGTCTTTTCAGGTACAAAGTTGTGAAAGATCTGAATGAACACTTTAGACATAGTAAATTTAAAGGCAATTAATGCCTTCAAATTGAGGTTAGGCACCTATTTCAATTATCCCAATAATCAATACAAATATGGCTTCAGGATTTTTTTCTGTTATTGCCCCCAAAATAATGAAGCTTCTACTTTTTCTCTTTTAGAGTAAAGCCCTGATTAAGCTTATTCCATATAGAGTAAATCACAGCAGCTTTTCATACTTTCCTTTAAAATTTTCATGGCTGTAAATTTTCTTTACACTAACTTTTTCTTCTCACCATTAATATTCCTGTTAGCAATTAAGCTAGATGGAGTAGATGAGTTGTTTTCTTATTTACAGTCATAATTCTATCACATTAAGATTATGACAGGTTAATCAGGCATCCTGTCACTTCTCATGCACTCCCATGTCTTCCTCATCCTCCTTTTATTGCCTTTTTCTTACGTTCTCAGATATTTCTTTATAGTTTTCCTTTTCTTCTTCCTCTTCTTGTTCTTTGTTGCTTTTTCTCCTATTCTTCCTGTTCTTCTGGTTATTGCTGCCTATTTTTTCATACTTAAATCATGACCTCTGAATTTCTGTCCATCAGGTAAGATGGGACAAGATAATTTACCCAAACAAATAAAATTACTTTCTACTGACAAAAAAATCTTGATTTCCTCAGAACCTGAGTCGCAGCATATATCAAGACAGTTGGATTGCTATCAACAAGTCTGTGAATGCATCTGTTAATGTTTCACATGTAAGTAACCTTTGTCAGCTTCATTTTATGCATATCTACATCATATTGTTATGTAAAGGACGTTTCACTGATTAACCTTTTACTTTGGCAGGCTTATGACTAAGCCCTCACCTCTCCTGTTGTGGGTTTTTGGATAACCAAGGAAGGAAAAAAATTAACATGGTGTACTGAGTGTGTATTCCTCAGTAAAATAAATAATAAAGAACTTATCTAGATACAGTTGATCATACTGCTGCTCTGTGGTGGCAAACTGTGTCATCAACTGGTGTTAGCAGTTACTGCCAAATGTATGAGTATTCTATTTTTCTTGCTTCTCTTCATCAATATGTGAGTGTAATTACCTATTTGTTCTTTATGAGAAGGGAATCCCATTTCAAAATTTCTCTACTGTAATACAACTTTCTGAATCTACATATGATATCTGCATTAACCATGTCCTCAGTAATTCTACTTCATTCATCTACCATTCTTAGACTACAAAAGTGCTTCTTTACATCTTTTCCTAACAAATTTCTTGCTTAATTTCATGTTATGTTCTATGGTTGCTTATCGATACATCTCTCAAAGAACTCCTCACTGTCCATGTCACTGATTTGTTTTAAAAACTTTAAGGCTATTATCATTTCACCCTGCACTTATCTTTTATCTCTCTTCCAAAACTAGCAAATTTAATGCCCACTTGCCACCTTTCGCATTCCACTTTCATCTCTTACAAATGCTATCACTGCCTCCCATTCCTCTTCCATTCCCCTAGCTACATTTACTTTTATCTTTTGCCATTCTACAGTCAATCTCTCCTCATATTTCTTCACATAAGTCTCTTTTCCAAGCTCACTAACTCTTACCGCTATCTTCTCCCTGACACTGTTCCCTCTTTTTCAAAAACCTCTGCAAACCTTTACCCTTGCCTAACCTAACCTAACCATCCCACCAGCTGCCCCTTTGAGCACACTTACATCCAAAAGTATCTTTTTACATGCCTGTCACTTAATTTATAATCCAATAATTTCTGCAGACCATCTTGCCCACTCGCATACAAATATTTGTAGGTATTCCCGATCACCAGTCCTTTTTTTAGCACACAACTCCACAAGCTGTTGACCAATTCCATTCATAACACTAAAGCTATCCAGCGTATATGAAAGCTTAGTTACAAATTAATTAAATGTATGGAAATGCAACACATTAAGATTTTACGAGACTGATGCTTTTAATACAAGAATGTATTGTTTGAAAAGTTTTTATGCTACTAATGCTGTTTTGGGAAACATACAGATCATGGATCTT
Organism: Panulirus ornatus; assembly: GCF_036320965.1. Lineage (NCBI taxonomy): Eukaryota > Metazoa > Arthropoda > Malacostraca > Decapoda > Palinuridae > Panulirus > Panulirus ornatus. Next base: position 20,781,566 of record NC_092280.1, on the reverse strand, counting down.
TGAAGTTATGTAATTTTCATTCATTTTGACTCCACCAGAGACAGGTGCATAGTCTGGTAAGAATACCTAAAATGAAGGAATCATTTTGCAAGGAGAAAGTCTTGCATATCGCAACAAAGGTAATATATATCTCAAACATTTGTGAAAGGACGACTTTCAAAACATATTAGGGGCATGTTCATATCTTCAATCACTCTATACTAATGTTTGCTTCAGTATGAGTTTTTTCTTTTCATAGCTTCTGGATGAAAGTACCACAAGTGCATTGCTTCAGTGCCAACCACCAACAACCACCAAGAGTTTTAAAGAGATGCCTGATATGCAAGATCTAACATCATCAGCACATGGTTAGTATTACTGAAGTTTTCATAAGTAACATGATGAAACTGTTTTTGTCCATTATAGAAATAGTCACACACACTCACATACTTGAGTATATGTGCAGCTAATGCATAAGTTATGAGGGAAGTGAAGAGTAAGGAGGATTGCATCACCTCACAAGGGGACCTAAACAGATGTTAGGGTTTGGCTGATATATGGTTGATGAAATTCAGTGAAAGCAAATGTAAAGTAATGAGAATGAGACTAAAAGAAAGGTCTCAATATAATTGTAATATAGCAGAAAATGAGCTTCAGAAGTCTATGTGCGAGACAAAATCGTTCCTAACCTGTCGCTGGAGTCCAATATTAGGAGAATAGACCAGGAGACAAACTGTCCTCTGACAAATATCAGAAGCACTTTAAAACAGATTGATGATATGGACAGTGAACAGTTCTTCGAGTGATTTCAAGACAGAACAATCAGAAGACAAAATGAAATTAAGCAAGAAACTTGTTAAAAAGATTTTTTTTTTTTTTTTTTTTTTTTTTTTTTTTTTTTTATACTTTGTCGCTGTCTCCCGCGTTTGCGAGGTAGCGCAAGGAAACAGACGAAAGAAATGGCCCAACCCACCCCCCCATACACATGTATATACATACGTCCACACACACAAATATACATACCTACACAGCTTTCCATGGTTTACCCCAGACGCTTCACATGCCTTGATTCAATCCACTGACAGCACGTCAACCCCGGTATACCACATCGCTCCAATTCACTCTATTCCTTGCCCTCCTTTCACCCTCCTGCATGTTCAGGCCCCGATCACACAAAATCTTTTTCACTCCATCTTTCCACCTCCAATTTGGTCTCCCTCTTCTCCTTGCTCCCTCCACCTCCGACACATATATCCTCTTGGTCAATCTTTCCTCACTCATCCTCTCCATGTGCCCAAACCACTTCAAAACACCCTCTTCTGCTCTCTCAACCACGCTCTTTTTATTTCCACACATCTCTCTTACCCTTACGTTACTCACTCGATCAAACCACCTCACACCACACATTGTCCTCAAACATCTCATTTCCAGCACATCCATCCTCCTGCGCACAACTCTATCCATAGCCCACGCCTCGCAACCATACAACATTGTTGGAACCACTATTCCTTCAAACATACCCATTTTTGCTTTCCGAGATAATGTTCTCGACTTCCACACATTCCTCAAGGCCCCCAGAATTTTCGCCCCTCCCCCACCCTATGATCCACTTCCGCTTCCATGGTTCCATCCGCTGCCAGATCCACTCCCAGATATCTAAAACACTTCACTTCCTCCAGTTTTTCTCCATTCAAACTCACCTCCCAATTGACTTGACCCTCAACCCTACTGTACCTAATAACCTTGCTCTTATTCACATTTACTCTTAACTTTCTTCTTCCACACACTTTACCAAACTCAGTCACCAGCTTCTGCAGTTTCTCACATGAATCAGCCACCAGCGCTGTATCATCAGCGAACAACAACTGACTCACTTCCCAAGCTCTCTCATCCCCAACAGACTTCACATATATATATATATATATATATATATATATATATATATATATATATATATATATATATATATATATATATATACACATATATTTATAGTATTAGAATGGTGGATGAATGGAACTTGTTAAAAAGATGTAATAAAATACATTTATAGTATAAGAATGGTGGATGAATGGAATAAAATGACTGGGGACATAGTTAATTCAGACAGCATACAGGAAGCAGTGAAACATGCAGTCTTGAGAGTTGGTTCAGTAGTGATAACAAAGGATTTCAGTTATAAAGAGATTGGTTGGAGAAATTTAAAATCTCTTGGTTACAGGGAATTAAGGAAACAAGTTTTTAGATTAAGAAAACATCAATACCAACTTGTCACTGAAAATACTAGGATGAGAGGGACTGATGCATAGCCAAAGTGGGAACTGGAGCTTACAGATTTCTTATACATTCCATTAGCTTCCTAGTGGTTTAGCTCCTCATTGTCTTCTTACATAAAACTCTTGGTGTTGGGCAATGGGAGGACTTTGTGAATGACATTATGTTCAGACACAAGATCTTGTATATATCGCATACCTGCTTGACCCCATCTTAAGAGAGCGAAATTTTTTTTGTTTTCAAAACCTACATTTTTCTTAAGCAAATGCCTTCTAGAAATTATACAGAATGCTTAATTAGATGATCTCCATGATGTTCACCCAGTCTTCTAAGAAGATATTCAGTCAATTTTGGAATCTTTTAGGCCCTTTTTCAGAGATTCTAAGAATTTTTCATATGAACTGTACATTAGTTGTTTTCTCTTTGGTCCTTCATGATAAAGTAGAGCCAGTAACATTGTTGCTTCATGTTACTGTTTTGCAGGAGCCTTTATTCATTGGTGGCTTTTGATGTTTACATACCTGGCCCTGTTAAGAGTAAACTATTGAAATCCCTTCTTTCCACATTACTTATGACTTCTCATCTTAACCCAAGTGGGATATGTAGATACCTATACATTTTACTTTTTGAAAGATTTTTAGACATTTTGGTTTTGCGACTATTATTTTATCTTCTGGAAACTTACTGATTTTCTAATATCCTCCTTAAATTCTTTCCTGATGATTCTGGGTTCAAGAAAATTATTAAACATTTTTCTTGCTGCCTCCATACTTTTATTTCATTTTATATATTTCTTTCTTGACATTTCCTGCATTAGCAAGGTAACAGCCATTTTTTCTTCATATACATGCTCACCATTTCCCATGTGAGTGAGGTAGCAACAAGAACAAATGACTTAAGCCTTACAGAGGAAATTCCTCATGTGGTTCCTTGCCCTGTTCCTCCCTTGAAACAATATAGGAATGGAGGATTTCTAGCCATCTACTCCTGCCCCTCTTCATTTCCTTCTAACACACACGGGGAATACGTGGGCAGTATTCTTTTCCCCTATCTCCAGGGATCACATCAATCTTATGAACCTATTTGAATTTGAAATTCACATTCTCTGGGCAAAGATATATCTGGAAAAGAAGTCCCCTGGTTATCAATCAGTTGGTTAAGTTCAGGAATTAAATGATTTCAGTTCATTACTGATATTTCTTCTTGGAATATCAGCCTTTGTGTCTAGTCAAGCTGCCCATAGAATTTATTTTTTGCTAAATTTTAAATAAATCTTTTGTTCTTTCATCTAAGTCTTTGATTATTTATCAGTAATGGACATACCAAGTTGAAAGAAATAGCTTATACACTTTGCTCAGTCTGGTTAGTATTTTGGAAGCCCATTATGTTAACCAAGTGGCTTCTATTCTAGCTGTGGCTCCTGCTTCCTCCCCCATGAAATTATCAAGTGTTTAGATATCTATCTGGGAGCGGGCTTAGCAGCAGATGGAATCATGGAAGTGGAAGTGAGTCACAGGGTGGGGGAGGGGGGCAAAGGTTCTAGGAGTGTTGAAGAATGTGTGGAAGGCGAGAACGTTATCTTCGAGAGCAAAAATGGGTGTTTCAAGGAATAGTGGTAAAAACAATGTTATATGGTTGTGAGGCATGGGCTATAGATAAGGTTGTGCTGAGGAGGGTGGAGGTGTTGGAAATGAAGTATTTGAGGACAATATGTGGTGTGAGGTGGTTTGATCGAGTAAATAATGAAAGGGTAAGAGGGATGTGTGGTAATAAAAAGATTGTGCTTCAGAGAGCAAAAGAAGGCGTTTTGAAATGGTTTGGACACATTGGGAGCATGAGTGAGGAAAGATTGACAAAGAGGATATATGTGTCAGAGTTAAAGATTGACAAAGAGGATATATGTGTCAGAGTTGGAGGGAACAAGAGAAGTGGGAGACCAAATTGGAGGTGGAAGGGATGAAATGAAAAAGATTTTGAGTGATCGGGACCTGAACATACAGGAGGGTGGAAGGTGTGCATGGAATAGAGTGAATTGGTTTGATGTGATATACCCAGGTCGATGAGCTGTCAATGGATTGAACCAAGGCATGTGAAGCGTCTTAGGTAAACCATGGAATGTTTTGTGGGGCCTGTATGTGTAAAGGAAGCTGTGGTTTCGGTGCATTGCACATGACAGCTAGAGACCGAGCGTGAATGAATGTGGCCTTTTTGTCTTTTCCTGGTGCTGCCTCGTTGGAAGGGGGGGATGCTGTTTCCTGTGTTGTGGGGTGGCGACGGGAATGGATGAAGGTAGCAAGTATGAAAGTGTACATGTGCATGTATGGGTATTTATGTATATATGTGTGTATATGAGTGGTTGGGCCATTCTTCATCTGTTTCCTTGCGCTACCTCGTTGATGCGGGAAAGAGCGATTAAGTGTAATGAATAAACTATCAATAATAAGCCTTATGTACTTCTCAGACTTCATTTTAGACATCGTATTGGCCAGGTTTCTGTTATCTTTTATGCAGAGTTGAGTTGCACCTACAGGGGATGACATTCTTGCTCAGCAGCCAGAATAACATTAACCTTTTCATGACAGCCACTATATCACATCACTTCTAGCCAATAGATCTTTCTTTCATTACAAAGAAAGCAAAGGAAAAATTTTGCTTTCAGTACCCCTAAAGGCTCCATCACAAATGCATGGCTATCAACATGCAGGATGTTAGAACCAAGTAAGAAATGTTGATGTACACAACATACAACAGTTATAGTAAACCTAAAAAATATAAGGTGAGTTTTGACTGGATAGAATGCTTGTCTGTTAACACATAATGTGAGTGTAAAGTGCTCCAACGCTGGCTTGTTTGCCCGCCAGAGTATAGTTGATTTAGATTGAAGTGAAGAATGGGAAAACATGTGTGAAATATGCTTTGTATTGTGCAAATCCTCTTTAACTCTTAAATTCTGCTAAGCTTATGGTATTATGTGGATAATTGACCCTTGCAGACAGTTAATACATAGGTATATAACATGCCTGTATAAGAATGGAATGGTCACAATTATTAAGTGAATACTATTATTTTACAGCTGCCAATCGAACAAGCACAGACAACTCTAACCTTAGCACTAGCAACAGTTCACGTGGTCTCAACCTCACTGATCCCACTGTCAATACCAAATTGGCTATAAACATGATAAATGATATGATGTCTGCCAGCTTATTTAAAGAGGATTCACAGCAGGACACTGGTGGATCAATATTAGGGTCTGAGACAGTTTCTCAGCCTCTAGCAGAGGAGAATACACCTTTCACTATATTCCAGGTAATTTGTCATTTAAGTAATACCATGGTTTATTCTTGATATATGTTTATAAATAAATTTATCCATGATGTAAATTTCATATATATGTATGAAACAGTTCGAAAAACCTCAGAAGGGTCTGTGGGGCCTGATTGTGGATAGGGGGTTGTAATTTTTGTGCATTACACATGACCGCCAGATAATGATATGAGCAAATGATGCCTTTCTAAATCTGTTTCTGGCACTACCTCTCTAACTCAAAATGGTGAACAAGCATGAAAGAAAAGGAGTGTGTGATGTCCCCATGGTTGTTTAATTTGTTTATGGATGGGGAGGTTAGAAAGGTAGATGCAAGAGTTTTGGAGAGGGGGGGGAAGTATGCAGTCTGTTGGGGATGAGAGGGCTTGGGAAGGGAGTCTATTGTTGTTTGCTGGTGATAAAGCACTGGTGGATGGCTCAAGTGAGAAGCTGCAGAAGGTGGTGACTGAGTTTGGAAAAGTGTGTGAAAGGAGAAAGTTGACAGTAAATGTGAATAAGAGCAAGGTTATTAGGTTCAGTAGGGTTGAGGGACAAGTCAGTTGGGATTAAGTTTCATTGGAGAAAAATTGGAGGAAGTGAAGTGTTTTAGATATATGGGAGTGGACTTAACAGCGAATGGAACCATGGAAGCGGAAGTGAGTCGCAGGGTGAGGGAGGGGGCAAAGGTTCTGAGAGCAGTGAAGAATGCGTGGAAGGAAAGAATGTTTTCTCAGAGAGCAAAAATGGGTATGTTTGAAGAAATAGTACATGGTTGCGAGTTATGGGCTATAGATAGGGGTTTACAGAGGAAGGTAGATGTGTTGGAAATGAAATGTTTGAGGACAATATGTAATGTAAAGTGGTTTGATCAGGTAAGTAATGAAAGGGTAAGAGAGATGTGCAGAAATGAAAAGAGTGTGCTTGAGAGAGCAGAAGAGGGTGTGTTGAAATGGTTTTGGAAATATAGAGAGAATGAATAAGGAAAAGTTGACAAAGAGGATATATGTATCAGAAGTAGAGGGAGCAAGAAAAGGGAGAGCAAATTGGAGGTGGAAGGATGGAGTGAAAAAGATTTTGAGTGATGAGGGCCTGAACATACAGAAGGGTGAAAGGCGTGCAAGGAATAGAGTGAATTGGAACGATGTGGTATACGGAGGTCGATATGTTGTCAGTGGATTGAACCAGGGCATGTGAAGCATCTGGGGTAAACCATGGAAAGTTTTGTGGGGCCTGGATGTGGAAAGGGAGCTGTGATTTTGGCACATTACACATGATAGCTAGAGACTGAGTGTGAACAAATGTGGCTTTTGTTGTCTTTTCCTAGCACTACCTGGCACGTGTGTGTGTGTGTGTGTGTGTGTGTGTATGTATGTATGTGTGTGTGGTGTGGGGGGGTGCTATTTCATGTGTGGCAGAGTGGCGATGGAAATGGATGAAGGCAGCAAGTATGAATATGTACATGTGTATATATGTATATGTCTGTGTATGTACATGTGCGTGTGTGGGCATTTATGTATACATGTGTATGTGGGTGGGGTGGACCATTCTTTCGTCTGTTTCTGTGTGCTACCTCACAAATGCAGCAGAGAGTGACTAAGTATAATAGAATAAAATAGGAATGCTATATATATATATATTGATCATAAATGCATTGGGACAAAAAGGCTATATTAGAGGGGGTCAGAAACACAGAACTAGATTTTAGCCAGAAACCTTGATAGACCCAATATTACTGAATCATTGAAACAGGAAGTAGAAAGATTTAAATCAGTAATGATATTCAGACTGGAAGATAGCGAACTCTTACAGGCAGTAAAGATGAAAGGTATTGTGAGTGCAACTGAAAAAACTACAAGGACACGAAAGTTTAACTGTTGACTCTTTTATTCTCTGCTGCCATTGTTACAGGATTCAGAAGTACTGGAGCGTAATGAATTATATGTTGACGACCAAGACAAAAATCAACTTCCTAAGGATCTGATTCAAGAACAAAGGCATCAGCAAAACCCTGGTATCCTACAACCTTCTAAAGATATCCAAGTAATGCTTGTTGAAGATCGACAACCACAGAAAGATACAGAAGATAAAAATGAAGCATCAGTATATGGTGATATTGAAACCAAAGTAGATGATGACTTTGTAAGTAGATACCCCAGTGTGGTGATAGGAATAATTTTGTGCTTGTTCTACAAATGCTTACTCCAATATGTAGAATGTGTTAAAAATATGAGTCTGAAATCTCGGAACTCCCAAAATCTTTAGTCCAACGCCTACATGATTCCCACCATCTTGAATCATGATTTTTGAGAGTTAGCCACTTTGCTTTACTATGTTTTGTCATAGCCTTCACCACTTTACTTGTTTATTGAGTGCATGTTGGTAAGGCTCCTTTTTTTTTGAGCTATTTGTGTGATATTTGCTTTAATTATGCCCTTACAATGGGATCTGGATAAAGTCTGGGCGATAATGCTAGGTGTGGTATTGTGAAGAATAATAATGTCAACTTCCATTTTGCATAAAGCGGAAATCTTAGAATAGGTAGACTGACAGGAAATCTTGCAATAATATAAACTCAATCTTGTGATGTTGGTTACACAGCTAATGCAGTCTATATAATACTTTCCATAGTTTATCTCAGACATTTCACATGCCCTATTTCAGTCCATTGATGGCATATAGACCCAAATATACCACATTGTTCCAATCTACTCTATTCCATACACGCCTTTCACCCACCTGGAGGTTTAGGCCCTGACTGCTCAACGTCTTTTTCACTCTATGCTTCCATCTCCAGCTTGGTCTTCCTGTTCTCCTTGTTCCTTCCACTTCTGACTCATATATCCTCTTTTTCAACCTTTCCTCACTCATTATGTCCAAACCATTTCTACACACACCCTCTTCTGCACTCTCAACCTCACTTTTCATTTCCACACCTCTCTTACCCTTTCACTCTTCTCTCTTTCTATTCATACTTACGCTTTACACTCTAGATGAAAACTTCTCTGCTTCTAATTGCTTACCTCCCACACCATATATTCTTAAGACCTTCCACAAAGCATCTCTATCAACCATATCTTATGCTTTTACCAGAGCCATAAATGTCAAATACAAATCCATCTGTTATTCTACGTATTTCTCACGTACATATTTCAAAGCAAACACCTGATCCACACTCCCTCCACTATTCCTGAAACCACACTGTTCCTTCACAATCTGATGTTCTGTACATGCCTTCACCCTCTCGATCAATACCTGTGTATGCTGAAAATGATTTGTTATAACAATGATCCAGAGGTAATAAGCAATGAAGCAGATGAACTGCTTTCATATTATGTATTGGCCAGGTTTTTATTCCATGATCATATATCAATCATAGTACATATAATATGTCAGTAAATGATATAATATTATAACATTTACAGAATGAGGACTTTAGTGCTATTGTCCCCCTGGATTATGTAAATTCAGCAAACTTTACTATGAGGGTACCAAACAATCCAGAGGCTTTTGCAAAGATGGCAAATATGGTATCTACTCCAGGCCCTTGGTCACTTGGGCAAGTCCCTCAAGCCAAAGTCACTGGAGATGACTTCACAATGGCTGTCATGATAGGAAATAAGTAAGTTTCAGTTTCTTTTCATATATGGATATCATGTGGATGGGAAGAAAAGAGATGAAAGATTTAATATCTCTTTAGTATATCTGTATACAGGGAACTGTGGCATACTCTCTCTTTCTGAGGGTTGGCATAGCTTATCTAGGACATTTTCATGTGCCATAATTTCTACATACTGTGTGTCTGAGGTCCTTCTTTGTGAAAACTGGCATAAACCAGTCACTCAATATTCTCATTACTTTGTGTAGATTTTTTAACCATTATTCTTATTTTTCTATGTTAGCTGAGACAGCCCTAGTTAAGACCATCTCATTAGTGCTATTATCATATTTCTTATTATACTTGATCGCCGTTTCCCACATCAGTGAGGTAGCGCCAGGAAACATTAAGACCCATCCACTCATATTTCTTTCTCTCACATATGTACATGTCATGGCCTCCTCTTGTATGGTATCGATTCTCTCACAATTTGGGTAATGTATATTTAATAAATTGTGCAAATTAATATCTTATTTCAGTAGAATTACACCAGAAAAGAAGTATTTGACCTTTTTCTTCTGCATCTTGCATGGACTTATATAGCATAATTTTTTTTTATCAAAATCAAATCCACCAAAAAAGGTTTGATAATGAAAATAATGGTGTTTTTCAAAGGAAATAAACAAACCATAGCATGAATTACATTTGGTGATGAAAGGTGGCAGTGGTTGGATGAAGTGTGTGTGTGTGTGTGTGTGCATATGTGTATAGGGGGGTTTGCATATTACAGCCACACCCTCCTTCCTTCCTTCCTTCCTTGGTCCACCACCCCTATAAAAGATGGGTTTTGTGATTGGTTGTTATTTTGATTATCTCTTTCCTCTAATCTTATGTTCAGTATTTACATAATACATCTTGTACTATTATTGTTCTGTGGTGTAGTGGTTAGTATTGCTGAGTGTATAAGGGAAATTTCCTGTATTAGCTTGTCAGTGAGCAGTAAAATCAAAGGAGCTGATATACCAACAATACTCCATTTCATCATTACATATGGTAATATGGAAATTGAAAATATCATGTGACTCCAATTGGAAAAAAGTCATTAAGTAATGATACAAGATCAGAATCAGAGCAATACAAAAAGTACTAAAACAGACTTTAGAAACGTAAATTAGGATATGGAGTTCTACAGCTATAATGTAGATAACTGTTATGGAAGCTTGTTTAAAATGTACGAGGAATGATTAGGATCAAGGGTACATTCAATTACAAATAGGGAGGGGAAAAAGAGAGGAACATGGTTCAGTTGAAGGTTGGTACCTTCAGGTATGCAGTGGGAAGGAAGGTTAAGGAAAAGAAAAATAATGTTTTTCAATTTAAGGTGTCAAAAAGCAAAGGAGCCTAAGATATGGTGTAGAGATGTAGACAGCATAACAGCCAGCCAGCATAATGTGGACAAGATTGGAAATAACCTAATGTTATACACATAAAAAAGATTTATCTTTGTGCAAAAATGCAAATCAAGGATCCATTTCCATCAGCTCACTAAATATTTGTTCTTCAGTCACTTCCCGCTTATAGGGAAGGAGGTGCAGGAAACTGGGAAAAAAGATGAAGAGAAGGAAGAGGTTAGTGGGGATCTGATGCCTCCTCCGGCTGTTGAACCTCTTCCCATTACTCCAGGCCCTGCAACCAAGATAGGACTTTCCCCTATCATGGAAGCATCAAGGGAATACAGGTACAGTCAGTTTTTCTATATCAGAAATCAGGTTTCTTCAGCATTTTTCTTTAGTATCGAATGATGAATTGTCAAACCTACGATTTGTTTTTCATACAGCATACATAAATTTAAGAAGTACAATAATGTTCAAGAGTTGGGGTCCCACTAATGCAGACCTCCCTCCCTACACAGTACAAAAAGGTAATTACCTCACCTTCTAAGCAATCCTCAGTAACTTAAACTCCTCTTTTCCCCTATAACTTACTTCAGCTTCCATGGTTCTATCTGCTGTTAAGTCCTATCCCAGGTATATCTAAAGCAATCCACTTCCTCCAGGTCATCTCCATTTAGACTTACTCTCAAACTATCCTGTCTTATCTACCTACCTTACTTTTGTTCCTATTCATTCTCAATTTTCACATTTCCCAAATTCCATCACTAGCTTTTGGAGTTAATTTTGATAACTTATAAAATCATGCAGTCATTTCTAATGCTTCCAGTACATGGTCATCTATCAAGTTGTCCTATTTCCAACTCATACACTAGTGCCCTTTTTCATTTATCTTTTTTTTTTTTTTTTCATATTAAAGGTTAAATACCACTTATCTGAATTGTTGGGACCAGAAGTATTTTGGATTTTAGAATATTTGCATATTCATAATGAGAGATGCGGAAAACAGGATGGTATGGAAACAAATGTGTTAGAGCTGAGACAAAACAACGTTTCGACTGTTCAACGGTCTTCCTCAGGAGATACTGATTCCTGCATTCAGCATGACTGCTCCCAGCAAGTGATGGTCATCTGGTCGGACGCCTCAGCATGTCACTTTCTGATTGGATCACTTGTCCTTGCACGTCCATACGTTCACAGTGATCTCTGCTGCCTGATGTGACCAGCAGATGAACCTAGACCTTGTGTTAATGTTGTTCTTAATCCCTTCCTCTAGGGAAGCTCTCACACTATCACTAAACAGTCGATGCTAAGGCTACTACAGGCAAGTGACAAGCCATTTAGTGATAGTGTGAGAGCTCCTAGTGGAATGGATTAAGGACAATGTTAACACAAGGTCTAGATTCATGCGTTGATCACAAAAGGCAGCGGAGATTGCTGTGAACGAGTGGAGGCAGCAGGACAAGCGATCCAATGAGAGAGCGACATGCCAAGACGTTTGACTGGGTGACCATCACTTGCTGGGAAACACAGTCCCACTGTATACTGGAATCAGTATCTCCTGTGGAAGACTGTTCAACGGTCGAAATGTTGAGCTACGTCTCAGCTCTAACCCGTTTGTTTCCATACCATCCTGTTTTCCACATGATGGATAATAGATAATTAGATATATCGGGGATAGGACCCAAGTCTAAACACAAAATCCATTTATGTTTCATATACATCTTATACACATAGCCTGAAGGTAATATGTACAATATTTTTAATAATTTTGCGCAAGAAACAAAGTTTGTGTAACACTGAACCATCAGAAAGCTAAAGTGTCACAGCAGCCCATGTGGACAATCTGTGGTTGTTTGGCATCATCATTATTCCTGACTCTGAATTTATATGCAACTGATTAGCAATTATTTTCTTAGATTTATTCACACAGAGCAGAGAATAAGCAAAAAACAGTGAGTAATGCACATAGGTCTGGCGGTGACAATGGTTTGTAACAAACTGGTGCCAATAGAGCGTTAGAGCCCAGCATGGGCAAGTGAGGTCAGGGGTGTAATTTTCCACTTGGAGTGTCATGTTGCCACTCAAAAAGTTTGGGATTTTGGAGCATTTCGGATTTTTGGATTAGGGATGCTCATCCTGTATTTAGTTTATTAGGATATGGTGTACAGTGTTTTAGGATAAAGGAACTAAGAATGACCTCATTCAGTCACACCTGACCAGAGAGGAGCCCAAGTGGTACTTCTTGTATTCTCAATATTTTGGAGGGTGTACAAATCATGGAACCAATGACATATAAGGAAGGTAGTGGAGAGAAGAATGTGAAAGGCCCCAAGTGATATATGCACTAGATATTAAATTTGAGTATGCCACAGTCTGTGAGTTTAATAGGGCTTGGGAATGGAAGTTTATGAGATTCAAATTGAATGCCTAAGAGCTTTGTCAACTCTCATGAATATTTCTTCAAACCATTGTGCTTTTTAAAAGGAGATCCAGTTTTTTGGAGAGTAGGACAGGGAATAAGTGTAGCCTAGTTTTTCTTTATAAAAGTGCAGTTCTGACTCGACAAGGGAGTAAAATATTTGTGTAACAAAGATAACACTGACAATGTCAGATAGAGATTTAAAGTGTCCTTATGACTGAGGCTATTTTGTGCTAGTAAGCTCTACTAACGTTACTAGATTTAGTTGGGGAACTGAGTAAGATCTTTAAAACTGCCTGAGCCAAAAAAGAAAAAATAGAGGTCTTAAGAAGGCACAAAATTAGACATGAAAGCTGAGACAAGCTTGTCAACAAAACCTACAACTGCATTAAAGTTTTTTTTATTTTAAACTGAATTTATCTTTATCTCTGATGCCCATTTCCTACAGGAATTTCCTCAAGGAAATGGCCATGGCAAAAGTCTCCATTACTAGTGAACACTGGACTTTTAAAAAGAATTGAATTCTAAACAGTTCTTTAAGGGATGTAGGCATACAGAAACCATAGGGCATGACACGAAACTAAGAAGGAATGTGATTATTGATTAGACATAAAGAAGTACATAATGTTATGAGAGTGTTGGATGAATGTAATAAGATGACTGAGGACATGGTTAATGCAGACAGCATACAAAAGTTTGCAAAGTTGTAAAATAGTAGAGAAGATTTAAGAGTTGAGGCCTCACTAGAGTAAAACTCTAACCCTGTACAGTACAAGGTCATTATGAATGGGTAAATACATCCATTAACTTGCTTTCATGCATAATGTGCTGAAAATCAGACCCCTGTCCACAATCAGGCCCCATAGATCATTCTGTGATTTCCCTTGCCTGCTTCTTATGCCTTGTACAAGAGATGATCTTTTGTCAAGTGCTCACAGAGTATTGTAGTTTCATGCCATTAAAGAGTTTTCAACTCAGAATTAAGTGATTATCTCCCTGAATCTATCATTGAAAGTAAAAAAAAATCCAATTTTAGGTCATCATCCTCAAGTAGTTCTGGCTACTCAACATCCTCTACAACATTTGGTGGACATTCAGTTCATGGTTTTCCTCAACAAGGAGGAATACCCACAAGTAGCCACACATGTCGCTCACGTCATTATTCTAATACACAACCAGAGGTACGTGTTTGGTATAGCCTTGTTTGGTTCATAATCTAGTTTATTTCAGCATGTCCATTTTAGCCATTCAAACTATGTATGTATCTATCGAAATCTCTGATACCTGTTCCCTTTAGGAACTTCCTCAGTGGGGTGGCCATGGCAATAGAGTCTCCAGAACTAGTGAACCCCAATGCCAGTCTAGCGGTGTTTGCAAAGGCTCCTACCTCATGTTCCCACAGACTACTTTTACTAAATGTTTTTACCTACTACTTCTACCTAATTGTCCAACCTAAATGTTCCTACTCACCACTACTATCAGTTTTTCCTACCATTTTGCTAAAAGGCAGGGTTAGCACATAGCACTCACCACAGGAAATGCAGAGTTACAAAGAATGAGCTGTGTGAGTAAAGCATTGTTGAGTGCTGTCTGTGAGAGAGAGAGACATTTTGTATGTTTATGGACAGAATGCCAACAGTCTACGTGTAGGTGAGGCAGAAAGAAAAGACAGCTACCTCGGTCAAAGAAGTGCAACTTGACAACCAATGAAGAGCTGGCTCCCTATACAGCTGTCACTAACCCTCCTGATACCCACGCGGGTGGTACTGGTAATATACCTTCCTGGTTGTTGGCTGTCTACCAAGTAATACCTACATAATAATAAAAATTGGAGGTGGAAAGATGGAGTGAAAAAGATTTTGAGTGATCGGGGCCTGAACATGCAGGAGGGTGAAAGGCGTGCAAGGAATAGAGTGAATTGGGACGATGTGGTATACCGGGGTCGATGTGCTGTCAATGGATTGAACCAGGGCATGTGAAGCGTCTGGGGTAAACAATGGAAAGTTTTGTGCGGCCTGGATGTGGAAAGGGAGCTGTGGTTTCGGCGCATTATACATGACAGCCAGAGACCATGTGTGAATGAATGTGGCCTTTGTTGTCTTTTCCTAGCGCTACCTCGTGCACATGTGCGGGGAGGGGGTTGTCATTTCATGTATGGCGGGCAGGCGACGGGAATGAATAAGGGCAGACAGTATGAATTATGTACATGTGTATGTATGTATATGTCTGTGTGTGTACATATATGTATATGTTGAGATGTATATACATGTGTATATGGGTGGGTTGGGCCATTCTTTCGTCTGTTTCCTTGAGCTACCTCGCTAATGCGGGAGACAGCGACAAAGTATGATAAATAATAATAAAAATGTGTGGAAGGCGAAAACATTATCTTGGAAAGCAAAAATGGGTATGCTTGAAGGAATAGTAGTTCCAACAATGTTGTATGGTTGCGAGGCGTGGGCTACGTATAGAGTTGTGCGGAGGAGGGTGGATGTGTTGGAAATGAGATGTTTGAGGACAATATGTGGTGTGAGGTGGTTTGATCCGAGTAAGTAATGAAAGGGTAAGAGAGATGTGTCGTAATAAAAAAGAGTGTGGTTGAGAGAGCAGAAGAGGGTGTTTTGAAATGGTATGGTCACATGGAGAGAATGAGTGAGGCAAGATTGACAAAGAGGATATATGTGGCAGAGGTGGAGGGAACGAGAAGTGGGAGACCAAATTGGAGGAGGAGAGATGGAGTGAAAAAGATTTTGAGCGATCAGGGGCCTCAACATGCAGGAGGTTGAAAGGCGTGCAAGGAATAGAGTGAATTGGAACGAGGTGGTATACCGGGGTCGACGTGCTGTCAATGGATTGAACCAGGGCATGTGAAGTGTCTGGGGTAAACCATGGATAGTTTTGTGGGGCCTAGATGTGGAAAGGAAGCTGTGGTTTCAGTGCATTATACATGACAGCTAGAGACTGAGTGTGAACGAATGTGGCCTTGTTGTCTTTTCCTAGCACTACCCTGCGTGAATGCAGGGGGAGGGGGTTGTCATTTCATGTGTGGAGAGGTGGCGATGGGAATGAATAAAGGCAGCAGGTATGAATTATGTACATGTGTATATATGTATATGTCTGGGTATGTATATATATTTGTACATTGAAATGTATAGGTATGTATATGTGCATGTGTGGACGTGTATGTATATACATGTATATGAGGGTGGGTTGGGCCATTCTTTCGTCTGTTTCCTCTTGCTAACTCGCTGATGCAGGAGACAGCGACAAAGTGTAATAAATAATATATTATTTTATTTATTTTATTTATTTATTTTGCTTTGTCGTTGTCTCCCGCGTTTGCGAGGTAGGCAAGGAAACAGACAAAAGAAATGGCCCAACCCACCCCCATACACATGTATATACATACACGTCCACACACACAAATATACATACCTATACATCTCAATGTACACATATATATACACACACAGACACATACATATATACCCATGCACACAATTCACACTGTCTGCCTTTATTCATTCCCATTGCCTCCTCGCCACACATGGAATAGCATCCCCCTCCCCCCTCATGTGTGTGAGGTAGCGCTAGGAAAAGACAACAAAGGCCCCATTCGTTCGCACTCAGTCTCTAGCTGTCATGCAATAATGCCCGAAACCACAGCTCCCTTTCCACATCCAGGCCCCACAGAACTTTCCAAATAATATATATAAATAATAGTAATAATAATGATACATTTTTTTCTTTTTTTTAGACCTTACTATTTTTATGCCTTATGTAGCATCACCAGTATGTAAACATTGCCCTCAATAGCACAAATCCACTTTCTAGCTCTCATGCATAATGTAATATTCTAATTGTAATGTGACTGGATAGGTTTGATTTAGAGAAAAAAAAATGTTTGTCTTTCTCTTTTTTGCAGTCTTCCCTCGAAATAGGAGCCTCTGTACAGACAGAAGATTTCATGAAATCAGGATATTTAGGTGACAAGTCCAGAGGTGAAAGTTTGACAGATTCAAGACCTTGCTATGCTATATCACAGGTATGTTTAGTTGTCATTCATAATTGAAAGATATTTACCACTGGTAATGTAGGTTTGTTGCATCAGTGCTAATATAGCCTCCCCTCTTTTTAAATGGGATGTGGCCCTGGAAAGTGGCATCCATACTGAAATTTTTAAAATGAATGATGATTTCAGCAGGAAAATGATGTATTTCATACACCCTAAACCCAGACTCCAGTTCTTCAAAACACGAAATTTAAAAAGCATGTGACATTGAAGCTATTCATGATATACAGTAAAAACTTATGTAAGAAGTAATATTCAACAATGCAAGCTTTAGATTTCCATTCATAAACCTGATCATTTATAGGGTAACTGGTGATAGTACCAACTGGAATTCTTGTGGTAATGGTAGATCTGAAATCTCAGGGTGTTCATCAACCATGTATCAAACCATCTTTAGAGTCTGTCAAGGTCTTCTTATAACTTGATGCAATCGTCCCCACTTTTCACTTCCCAAATGACCTTTTGCATCATCTATATATATGTATATATACAGATAGGGTTGTAAAGAGAAGGGTGGATGTGTTGGAAATGAAATGTTTGAGGACAGTATGTGGTGTGAGGTGGTTTGATTGAGTAAGTAATGAAAGGGTAAGAGAGATGTGTGGAAATAAAGTGTGTAGTTGAAAGAGCAGAAGAGGGTGTGTTGAAATGGTTTGGACATATGCAGAGAGTGAGTGAGGAAAGATTGACAAAGATGATATATGTGTCAGAGGTGAAGGGAACAAGAAGAAGCAGGGGACCAGATTGGAAGTGGAAGGATGGAGTGAAAAAGATTTTGATTGATCAGGGCTTGAACATACAGGAGGGTTAGAGGAATAAAGTGAATAGGAACAATGTGGTATACTGCAATCAACATGCTGTCAATGGACTGAACCAGGGCATGTGAAGCATCTGGGGTAAACCATGGAAAGGTCTGTGGGGCCTCAACATGGACAGGGAGCTGTCGTTTCAGTGCATTACACATGACAGCTAGAGACTGAGTGTGAATGAATGTGGTCTTTGTCTGTTTTCCTGGCACAACCTTGCTAAAGCTGAGGGTAGCGATGCTGTTTCCTGATATACTTTATTGCCATTTCCTGCGTCAGGGAGGTAGCACCAGGAATCAGATGAAGAATGGCTAATCCACTCATATATATATCTATATACATATATATACACAACTACATATTTATGCTTGCTTGCCTTCATCCATTCCTGGTGCTACCCCGTCCCACAGGAAACAGCATCGCTACCCCCGACTTATATTCACACGAGTTCATACATTCTGGCATGTCATTTACATAAACCATGACGAGTAATGTTCCCAAAACATAACCTCATAGCCCTGCTGCTGAAGGTGATCTCATCCTATTCTGAGAAGGCTCCTTTGACATGCATCCTTTGTATGCTCACTTTGTGCTATTTTTCCTGTCTTGTGATCCAGCTTCTTAATCAGCTTCCCATGCAGTACAGTGTCAAATGCCTTCTGGCAGTACAATTAATTAAATTCCACAAAGCCTTCTCTTTTATCAAATACAGAGCTCATTCTCATAGAAATTCAAGAGGTTCAATATGCATGATTTTAGCCTCAAACCTTGTTTCTTACTAAGGTAATTTTTCCTTTGCAGGAAGTTATTCATCTACATTCTGATTATCTTTTCCAGTACCTTATAGTTTAAATTTATGAGGAAGACTGGTCACAGTGTAGTTCAGTGCTTCTTACCAGTATCTATTTATAGTTGTAACTTCTAATTTCTGCCCCTTGGCTTCATAAAACTTTTCAACATGTTGCTGATTTTACAAGTTTTCCATTAAAGTTTGAAGAGAGGACAAAATAACTCTGGTAATCATACTATGGACAAGGAGAATATATATGTGTCTGAAGTGGAGGGGACAAGGAGAAGGGGAAGAGCAAACTGGAACTGGAAGGTCTTAGTGCAAAACATTTTGAGTGGTCAAGGCCTGAACATGCAGGAGAGTGAAAGGCATGCACAGGATAGAGTGAACTGAAATGACATGGTATACAGGGGTCAACTGGCTGCCAGTGGACTGAATCAGGGCATGTGAAGCAGCCAGGGGAAACCATGGAAAGGTCTGTGGGACCTGGTTGTGGATAGGGGGATGTGGTTTTGGTGCATTGCACATGACAGTTAGAGAATGGCTATGAGAAATTTGTGGCCTTTCTTTGTCTGTTCATGGCACTACATCATTAATGCGGAAAGTGGTAAACAAGTATATAAAAAACACTCACTCTTGTTAATTGTATTGGATTTTGATCCTGCAGGTTAAGATATCTCATTTCATTAAATCTCTGCTCAAAGCATGGTTGGAATTCTATTTTATCTGTATTTCTTCCAATACTTGTCCTAGACTTTAGTTTTAAATCTCTAGCTTTCTGAAATTTTTCTGGATATTTCACTAATGCTCAACTAATGCTTGAAGATGCTGAATTATATGTTGGAGCATTCATGCATGTAGATGCCTCAAACTTTACCAATATAGCTTCTCTTTCTTTTGTGTGTGTGTGTGTGTGTGTATGTGGACTTTTTTACATTTGTTGAGTTTATCTGTTATTCTGTCTTTATCAGAAATTTGAAGCTGAAGCTAAAACGTACATGTGTGGTTGTGTACAAGTTTAAGCATCAACCTGTGGTTTCTGATCACTAATCTGGTCCAATTATGCTGGTTATCAGTCATGCTTGCTGAGATTACAATGATTTTGTAAGGTGTGTTACAAGCATTCATGATGATTTGGGGATATTTTACCATCACCTTAAGGTTCTTTTTTATGTGTGAATATTTGCAGAATGTTCTCAAAGAAGGAAACAAGGATGACCTTACATTTGATCCCCAACAAGCTGCAGCCCTTTTGATGGAAACTGATGATCTGAATCCTTCATTAGCTGCATCTCTTAGGCTGGATGGAAGAGAAACAAATAAGCTCATTTCAAAGGTGAGCGTAATTCCACTTCATTGCCACTTTGCCTTTCTCCAGCAACATCTTCAATAATATTCAAAGAGGTCTTGCTTGTGTGTCTGTACATATCCTCGGCACATATGGTGAAATCTTATCAAGACCATGATCCTTGTATGGGTCAAGACCTTTTAGTATTCTGTTAATGGCTTTCCAATATAAAGTATCTTGGTGTTTACTAAAGCCTCTTCCCCATTCTCTCTCACTATTGATGGGGTTATAGTATCTTGCATTGTGAAAACATTTTCTATCTATCTATATCTCTGACACCTGTTTCCAACTGTAACTCCCTCAAGGGGATAGCTACAGCAAGAGTCTCCATAACTACTAAACTCGTGCCACTTCGTAGCCTTTAGTGCTTCACTCGTAACAGGCCACTGGCATAGGGCAACTCTGGCGTAGTGTTTGCAGAGGCTCCTGTCTAATGTTCCTACTTGGTACTCGCCTTATGAAAATACTTTTAAAATTGTTATTCAGACCCTCACTGATCCTACACCATCCTCAACAATTTTTCTCTAAATATCTTATCCTGATTAACTTATGATTTTATGGAAAAGTTTTGGATCTTCACCCATTTCACAATATTCTTTTGAAATTTTCCATGTTTGTCCTTTCTTATCTGCCTATACTCATAACTTGCTTAAGCTGACTGGTTGGAGTGTTTTCTGTACCTATACCACTGCACATCTTGTAGTACCCTTGGTTTTTGACATCTCTGATGAAACCATCCTTTCCTCTTTCCTCTGTATTTGAGGCTAGAGGTACCTATGTTCTCACTCCATCATTGTAAATTTCACTGAACCTTTCACCACAATAACCTTGGTTCCTGGCTCTTGAACTCCATTTTCCCAATCTATGTTACCAGAGAAATTGTTTTGTTCTGTGTAGTTTCCATGATTACATAACCTAAATTCTTATCTCATCTCTGCTCTTTAACTTCCTCTTCTCCATACAATGAAACTTTAGCAATGCATATTCACTTTTTTCCAAGTGGTGTATCATAGGGGATATTTTCAGTATCCATGCTGGTGTATGTGAAGATAAGATCCAGATATGAAGGTAAATCAGTCCCTCTTATCCTAATGTTTTCCCTGATGTGATGGTTCAGGAAACTTTCCCATACACACTTAAAAAAATTGTCTCTCCATGATTTCCTGTCACCATGAGAATCCAAATCATGCCAGTGTGTCTCCTTGTAATTGAAATTCCCTGGTTCATTATCAATACTTAATCTTCTCTCAAAAGTGCATGTTTAACTACTAAATGTATCATCCTTATTGTCCCTCCATTGTTGTCATTGTATATTTGTTCTGGATCATTCAAATTCACCAACATCACTCTGCTTTTCTTTCACACAATTACTCTTCCCATTATGTATTGTCTAAATGAGCCATCTAATGCCATTTACTGAAACTTAAAGTTATCTTTTATTAGGAGAGACAAACTTCCTTCTCCCTTGTCTTCCCTTTTTCTCCTTACTATTACATACCCTTCTGGACAGAAAAGGTGAGATCTCTTTCGTAAGCTTTGTTTACATAACTCCAACAATATCAGGGGCATCTTCTCATACATAATACTTACATTTTAGCACTTTACCATAAACTAATAATACTTCAGGATTTGCATACAGTTATTTCATTAACATTACCATTGCCTTATATTCCTGGCCTCTCTGCAGCACTGATGGTGGTGGTCTGCCCTCTTTCCTCATTTATTGTCTTCTGTTTTTTCCTTCTGACAGTATTTTTTGCTTTTTTCCCCATCTTTTCCCTTGGCCTATCATGCTTAATGAATACTCTACCGAATTCCAGAATGTTTTTAAGTTTCTAAGCCAGTCTTAGTAAGCCCCCAGGATAGATGACTCCAAATTAAATGTAACCATACTTGGTTATTCCTTTATGTGTTGATTATAACCAACCATTTGTATTTCCCTTATCTTTTAATTCTGTTGACTAGGTAACCCTTTGCTGATTATTTCTTCCTTTCCTCTTTACTTGGAGAATAATCTTCATCTGGTCAAAAAAATAATCAAAGATTTACTTGATGCTAATCTCATGGCTGATAAAATAACCTTTCTAGTTTAGGTGCACCCCTCTTCCAGCTAAGTCTATCAGTTTTGGTTCATCAACTTCTTTGCCTCTGGCTTCCTCCATGTCTCCCTTTTTGATACCAAGCATTGATCCTTTATGCCCTGCACTATTTTTTTTTAGATTCTAATCTACTGGATAATAAATTTTGCTAATTATTGTTCCTTACAATACCAATTATCCTATCTACAGCTTTGCTCAATGTGCTGGACATCTCTTTCAGTGTCCTCATGCACTTGTCTCACTGCATCAGTCAACATGCTTTGAGTCTGTTACACCCAAAACTGCACCTTCTTGCCCACTCTTTTCAGTAATTTCTGTTCTCAGTGTTATGGGCATTTCCCTTTGTTCAACAGCCTCAAGGACGATTGGAATGGCCCCTTCTAAGATCTGCTCTTTAGTCATTCTCCTTTCATTTTTTATGATTACATGCTTTATCATAATCCCTCTCAACGGATGCCAATCTGTGCTCATTCTAATTTTATATCTCTCACATCATAGCACCTTCCATGATCTTTAAATTGATTTTTTTCAATTTCTTCACAACTTAATTTTTTTATTTCAACCATCTCCAAACTTTTGTTCTTTAGTGACACATATTTCATCCTTTCCTCTTGTGAATCGTGTAACAATTCTCTTGTCAAAATCCATTTCTAGTTCATATCAAACTGAACAATTTTAGCATATGATAGTCAAATATAACTTGACTGTCTTTAGGGGGTCTGCTGTCTGGACTGAACTGGACCAATTATCTCACTTTCTTTAGTTGTCCTCATATTCTTTTTGTACAGACAAAATAAAGGTCTCAAAACTACCACCTTGTAATAGTAAGAATAATGGTGATATAGTTACTTGACACTCGAATAGGATTCATCCAGGCAATATTTTTGAATAGACTGTTGTTAATGTGAAATCTGATCATATATCTTTTACCATGTAAAATTTTACTTGCAGTGACACTTCTTTGCATCAGCTCTTAATATATTTGCTCACTCCTCCTGTGTCAGCCACTCACACTATTTGTTGTCTGGATATCCATTATATGCACAGTATTCTAAACAATTGCTTTTCTGAGGGTGGCAACACTTTGGGCACTCGATTTGAAAACTGATGTCTTCCTGCCATTACTGAAATCCTTACAAATTGCACAGTAAGACTTGATATCCAGTATTTATATCATTCAGGGTCCCCTTCACACTTTGCTGCCCTCTTCTTCCATAGTCTTACATAATAGGCCTGCTGAAAAGATGACCATCCAAAAAAATAAATAAGCTTCACCGAGTTCGGCGAGCATCTCACTATACCTCTGCTTATATATTTGTGTGTGTGTTGTGCATCACTTATAAGGAAGGAGTGCAAGTGAGTGGGAGTTCCAGAAGAGAAAGTGGCAGGAGGTCAGTAAGAAGGAGCAGGGGTGAAAAAGATGGCAAATGAGAGTTTGGGTCAGCGAGTATCATCAAATGTCAGAGAAAATAAGAAAATGTTTTTGAAGGAGGTTAACAGTGTGAGGAAAAATCAAAAGGAATGTGATGTGAGGTTTGACTAAGAAATGATACGGTAAGAGAAAGGTGTGTTAGTAAGTGGAGTATGTGCGAGAAAGAAGTGCATGCAGAAATGGTTTTGACATATGGAGAAATTGAGTGAGAAGAGGTTGATAGAGAGGATAAGTGTCAAAAGTGGAGGGGACAAGGAAAAGGGGAGACCAAATTAGAGATGCAAGGATGGGATAGAGTTAGCTGAAGCAATTTTGTATCGAGGAGATGATTTGCTGTCGATGGACTAAACCAGTGCACATGAAGGAGTTAGGAAAAACCATGCAAAGGTCTCTAAGGCGTGATGGGGGCTGTGGTTTTGTTGCATTATACATGACAGGTAGAGAGTGGATGTGAGCAAATGAAGCTTTTTCTTACAGCTACTTTCTTAAAATGGGAAATGGCAAACATGTATGAAAGAAAAAACTTAAAAAATTTCCTTTTCAAATACATATTGATGACTTTGAATATGAGATTGCTGTCACATTGGATGTAACATACAGCTAAATTTCAATGCCTTTCAGCTTGGTAAACCAGACCCTGGACAGAGAATTAATCCATTTGCTGAAGATGTAATAGAAAGTGTCTTGTCAAGGTTAGAGGAACCCCTTGAGGTACGAGGTGGATTTGTGGCAGTCCAAAGCAAGCTACCCAAAGTGAAACCCAACTGTCAGGTAAATTGTTTCTCACTGACTGTCTTTATATAGTTTATATATGCCTGTGTTTTTAATTACATGTTTTGTATATTAGGAGAAAAATTCAAACCTTTGGAACCCAGTCTTTAAAACTCTTGTTTTTGTCATAAACATTTTCAGGAGTGACATTTACCACTTCTACATTTAGTGCTCTCTCTCTCTCTCTCTCTCTCTCTCTTCTCTCTCTCTCTCTCTCTCTCTCTCTCTCTCTCTCTGAGGCTCCATTCATGGACAAAAGTCCACCTCAAAGCTAGACCTTAAATGAAATACAGAGAGAAACATGAAGCAGAAAAAGAAAAGACAAGGGAAAGTATTCATGACTTTTTGAGGATGCGAAAAACCTGTCTTTTGAAATGTGCCAGGTCATAGGTATTGGAAAAAATATGAAAAGGTAGAGTTCCAAAGCTTCAACTTGTAGGGAAAGAAACAGGTATCAAAACAGCCCACCATAGAGCCGCCGATGGCCACACAATAATCATGTGGCGCAGGAGCTTGTTGAGTATTGCTTGGTCTGGCTAGTGGTGGGAGTACACAAGCAGCCAGCTCTCAGGAGCATAAACCAAAGTAATACCTACAGAAGAGGGAAAGTGAACCAACATTGCAGCATAAAGCAAGGGGGTAAAGTTTAGTTTTTAAGGAGAAATGGAACAGACGAGCAATGCAGCATATTTGTGAATCATGTTTAATTTGTGCTGTGTAATCTTTTATTCTCCTAGGTTGCTCTAGGAAGTGAGTTGTTCCATGTTCGTCGTATCCGTGGAGAGGGAGCGTATGCAAAAGCATTTCAGGCATCAACAATGGATCCAATGAATGTCACCATAATGCCCAGTGAAGAGGAGAATGATGAAGATGATGATGAGAAACAGGTAATGAGTATGGGGAAAAAGAGTCATCACTAACTAAATCCACATCCTAAGAAATGAGACCTCTTTCTAAATTCTTTCTTTCTTCTGTCATACTTGTTCACTGTTTCCCATGTTATGTTATTGAGGTAGCACCAGGAACAGAGGAATAAAAGACGTCAGATGCTCACATCCATTCTCTAGCTGTCATTTGAAATGCACCAAAACCTCAGCCCCTACCCACAACCACGCTCCACAGACTTTTCTGTGATTTTCACTGGCTGCTTAAAATATCCTGGTTCAAACCATTGCCAGTATGTTGCCCCCTGTAAGCCACATTGTTACAATTCACTCTATCCTGTGCATGCCTTTCACCCTCCTGCATGTTCAGGCTTAAGTGCTCAAAGCTTTCACATCTTCAGTTCAGTCTCCGCCTTCTCCTTGTTCCCCCCACTTCTGAGATTTATATCCTTTATGTCACCCTTTCCTCACTCATTCTCTCCACTGTTGGCATTCTATCACAAACATAAAATCTCTCTCTGTCACACAGAGCTCTTCACTACACTTAAGTCTCACAGCTCATTCTTCATGACTAGATTTTCCTGTGGTGGGCTCTATATGCTAGCCCTGCATTTTAGCAAAATGGTTGGAGTAATAGATACAGTAGTAGGTAAGAACATTTAGGTAGAAGCAGTAGGTAGGAACATTAAGTGGATGCATTAAGTACAAGTAGTCACCACGAACGTTAGGTAGGAGCCTCTACAAACACTGCACTAGACTTGCCCTCTGCCAGTGGCCCTGTTAAGGTTGAGCCACTGAAGAAGTGGCCCTGGAGTTCACTAAGTTATGGAGACTCTATGGCCATGGCGAACCCCTTGAGGGAGTTCCAGAAAGGACCAAGCATCAGAGATATAGATAGATAGACAGAAAGATAGATTCTCTTCATAAGTCTAAACCATTTTACCACACCCTCTTCATTTCTTGTTACTACAACTCTCTTTTAACCTACCAATTCTTACCATATCGTATTCAATGACGTCATATACTTACCAGAAACTTAATTTGCTCTTGCATACATTCTCATCTACAGCCCATTCCTTGCATCCATAGAACACTGTTGGGGCTACAATACTTTCAATCATATTCCTGTTTCATAAGCACCCATTTTGCATAGTCTGTCACTCAAACCATAACCCTATTATCCTTTCAACACTGTTTTGCTTAAAATCAAAATTTTGCAATTTCTTTCTTTAAACATAACACTTCATGGTTACAAACACATGTATTTAGACTCCCCAGCCTTATGTTTCAAAGCTACAATTTTTGTTCAGCTCTTTGCTCTGTTCCTGCTTTCAGGTGGACATAGTATGTGGGAGTTAGCTATTATGACACAAACAAGGTATGAGGATGGTTGTCTTTCTCTTCTGTTTCCAAAGACAATGATTGGTAATGAATAAAAAATTCATTGTTTTTAGATGATCCTGAAGATGCAAAAGCCAGCATGCCCTTGGGAATTTTACATCTGCCATGAGCTAAGACAGCGTCTCAAGAAATCTGACAAGTCATCTAGCATTCTGGACTCTGTCATGAGGATTAACAGGGGATACTTTTTCTCCAATGGCTCAATACTTGTAAACCAGTATCATAAATATGGTACTCTGCTGGATGTTGTTAACAGGTAAGTGAATTTTTTTATTATCATTATTTACTGGGTGAAATGATCTAAAAACTGATGACTAGAATGCAGGAAGAAAGGGGTTTAAGAACTGCAAAAACACTGGAAAACTATATAAATATGTTAGATACAAAGATATTCTAATTACAGGGCTTTACATGTTGATTTTAAGGGAGAAAAGATATGACTATTTTACATAGATTAGGATCTATGGTATATCAAAAGCTGCACAGCTTTAGAGAACAAGCAGCAGAACTACTGAGTTGCATGATCACCAACAAAACAGACAAATACACAAGAGAGACCAGCAGCAACTGATGAATAAATTTTAGAGGATAGAACATATAAACTACCTTAAAGGCTGAAAGAACAGGGATTATATATAGCTAAGAAAAAAGAGAAATCTGTAAAATAATCTACGTATGGCAACAAACTGAAGGTTTGAAGAAAAATGTACTGAAACTGAAAGCCTCTCTACAAGGAAGAAACAAAGACATTATGTCCCTAAGAGAACCACAGAGATGCAGCACAAAAATGAAACAAAGAAAGGCTAATATTTTATTAACAGAAATTATATAACAGCACTGAACAAAGAAGAGTGGAATGAGGGTATGAACAAATACTGATAAGAATATGAAAACCATAGGACAAATCAAAACAAGCAAACATGATGTAATGAGAATTGGAACAATTACCAGCCATATTATGATTTCTAAAGAAACCATCCAACCAAAAGGTCTCTTTCTTAATTAGGACACCAAATAAGAAAAGTCCAAGCAGATGGAACTGAAACAGCAGTGAAAACACTTCTCTTGTACCTGTCAGCACTGCTTTCCTAAGTATATTTTTTCATAATTGTTTGCCATTTCCCATGTTAGTGGTGTAGCTTCATGAACAGTTGTCATATATACTGCACCAAAACCATAGCTCCCTATCCACAACCAAGCTCCACAGACCTTCCTATGGCTACCCTACGTTGCTTCATATTCATTGGTTCAGTCCATTGCCCCCACATCACTGTCTCTTGCATGCCTTACACTCTCTTGCATGTTCATACCCCAAGCCTTCTAAAAATCTTTCACTCTATCTTTCCATCTTCTCCTTGGTTCCCCTTTTCCTTGATCCTTCCACCTCTGACATGTATACTTTCTAAGTTATCCTTTCCTTACTCGTCCTAGCCATATTTCCAAACCATTTCAGCACATCATCTCCCTGATACATGCTTCCTATTCATTATTTCCTTTGTTTTCTTTACTTTTGGTTGGCAGTTTCATACACAGTATATATCATATGGTTTTCCTTGCTAATATCTTATAGGTAGATCAGGGTACTTAGGATGGATTGTGCTTAGGCTACTTTACTGAAGTTACAGGAATTTTCTTCTGTTTTTACTCGCAGAACTGTTCTTTAGAGGCACTGTCTTCCCTAGATCATTCTGTCACCTGTTTTGCATATATCAACATAAAAGATTCCCAACAGTGCTTGAAACATTTACTAACAAGAGGTAGATTGAAGAACGGCATATTCTAATCCTAGTTTTTTAAGTATTCATCATTTCCCTCACTATAAACATGTGATTCATTAGATACTTTTTGTTTAGGTACAAAGCTGTGGGCCAAACCATGCCTGAAGAAATTGTGCTGTACTTCATGGTGGAAGTATTATCAATCTTAGAAGCATTGCACTCCTGTAGTATCATACATGCTGATGTAAAGCCTGACAATTTCCTCATACGAGATATTCCCAACTTCAACAAAACTAGCAGCAACCCTGCAGAAATTTTTTCAAATTGTCCAGTCTCCCTAAAAATTATTGACTTTGGAAGAAGTATTGACATGAAGATGTTTCCTGAAGGAACAACTTTTACTGAAAAGGTAAGTAAATGGTTAGATCTTAAAAGGTCATACATTCAGGAGTAATACTGAAAGTAGAACACTGTATCAAAGCTAATATTATTAACATTCAGAAGTCTTTATTTTTTAAGATATCTGCATAGATTGATGCTTTTTTTTACCCAAAGACAAGAGAGAGAATGAAAAAGACCTGAAAAAGCATGTCCCCAGACATCTCAGAATTCTACAAAAATTTCCTCTTGTTCGTACCACAACATGCATGCTTATATTTCTGTGAGAGGTTTCATGTTACACAAAACCTTTATAAAGACTCCTGCAGCCTTAAGCTCTATGTGTGTGGATGTAACCAAGATAAGAAAGGTGAAATAGGTAGTATGTCTGAGGAAAAAACCTGGATGTGCTGACTATGAGTCAAATGAAGCTGAAGGGTAAAGGGGAAGAGTGGTTTGGGAATGTCTTGGGAGTAAGTAAAGTCAGGTGAGAGGCGAGAGGAGAAGAGCTAAGGAAGGAGTAGCATTACCACTGAAGCAGGAATTGTAAGAAAGTAAATTCTAGATTGATTGATGCCAGTGAAACTGGAAGTGGATGGAGAGAGATGGGTGATTATTGGTGCTTATGCACCTGGTCATGAGAAGAAAATGTTTTGGGAGCAGCTGAGTGAGTGTGTTAGCAGCTTTGAAGCATGACACCATGTTATAGTGATGGACGATTTAAATGCGAAGGTGGGTAATATGGCAGTTGAGGATATAATATGTGTACATGAGGTATTCAGTGGTGTGAATGGAAAGGTGAAGAGCTTGTAGATTTGTGTGCTGAAAAAAGACTGGTGACTGGGAATACCTGGTTTAAAAAGTAAGATATAGCTAGGTATACATATGTGAGTAGGAGAGATGGTCAAAGGGCATTATTGAATTATGTGTTAATTGATAGGGGTGTAAAAGAGAGATTTTTGGATGTCAGTGTGCTGAGAGGGACATCTGACCACTATCTTGTGGAGGCGAAGGTGAAGATTTGTAGAGGCTTTCAAAAAAAGAATCGAGAATGTTGGGGAGAAGAAGAGAGTGGTTAGAGAAAGTGAGCTTGGAAAGGAGACATGTGGGAGGAAGTACCAGGAGAGAATGAGTGTAGAATAGCAAATGGTAATAGCAAATGATGTGAGGGGAGTGGGTGAGGAATGGGATGTATTTAGGGAAGCAGTGATGGCTTGTGCAAAAGATGCATACGTTATGAGAAAGGTGGGAGGAAGGCAGATTAGAAAGGGTAGTGAGATGAGATGAACTAAAGTTGTCAGTGAAAGAGAAAAGAGAAGTATTTGGATGATACTTGCAAGGAAGGAGTGCAAATGACTGGGAGATGTATAAAAGAGTGTGGCAAGAGGTAAAAAGAGGGCAAATGAGTTGGTGTGTGAGAGTATCATTAAACTTTAAGGAAAATAAAAAGATGTTTTGGCAGGAGGTAAAGAATGTGCACAAGACAAGAAAACAAATGGACACATTCGTGAAGGAGGCAAGTGGGGAAGTAGTAACAGGTGGTGATGAAGTGAAAAGGAGATGGAGTGAGTATTTTGAAGGTTTGTTGAATGTGTTTGATGACAGAGTGGCAGATGTAGGGTGTTTTGGTTGGGGTGGTGAGCGAAGTGAGAGGGTCAGGAAAAATGGATTGGTTAAGAGAGAAGAGGTAGTGAAAACTTTTCAGAAGATTAAATCTGGCAAGGTGGTGGGTCTGGATGGTATTGCAGTTGATTGGTTGGTATGGATATTGAGAGCATGTATGGATCATGATGAAGTGCCTGAGGATAGAGGAATGCATGCATAGTGCCACTGTACAAAGGCAAAGGAGGCAAAGGGATAAAGGTGAGTGTTCAAACTACACAGGCACAAGTTTGTTGAGTATTTCTGGGAAATTATATGGGAGGGTATTAATTGAGAGGGTGAAGGCATGTACAGAGCACCAGATTGGGGAAGAGCAGTGTGGATCAGGTGTTTGCTTTGAAGAATGTATGTGAGAAATACTCAGAAAAACTGATGGGTTTGTTTGTAGCATTTATGGATCTGGAGAAGGCATATGATGGGGTTGATGGAGATGCTTTGTGGAAGGTGTTAAGAGTGTATGGTTTGGGAGGTAAGTTGCTAGAAGCAGTGAAAAGTTTTTACCAAGGATGTAAGGCATGTGTACGAGTAGGAAGAGAGGAGAGTGATTGGTTCCACGTGAAGGTCAGTCTATGGCAGGGGTGTGTGATGTCTTCATGGTTGATTAATTTGTTTATGGATGGGGTGGTTAGGGAGGTAAATGCAAGAGTCTTGGAGAGAGGGGCAAGTATGCAGTCTGTTGGGGATGAGAGGGCTTGGGAAGTGCCAGTTGTTGTTCGCCGATGATACAGCTCTCTCCAGGTGTTGTGGGAGTGTTTGATAGAGTGTAATGAGAGTAAATTCTAGATTGATGTGGGCAAAGCAAAGTGGATGGCAAGAGATGTGATTATTGGTGCTTATGCACCTGGTCATGAAAAGAAAGATCATGAGAGGCAAGTGTTTTGAGTGCAGCCGAGTGAGAGTGTCAGCAGTTTTGGTGCACTAGACTGGGTATCAGCAATGGATGATATGAATGCGAAAGTTAGTAATGTGGCAGTTGAGGGTATAATTGGTAAATCTTCTGTATGGCTTTTTAGTCACAGAAAATCAACTTGTCCTATTTATTTGAAAGCAGTTGTGCATGTTCCTCTTTAAAAGTATAAAAAATACAAGAAATGCAACAAACAAAATACTACAGTGATCAGCACAGCAAACATTTTATGCTGAATATTGTCTTTCATTCAGATTACTCTGGTGATTTTGTAGACGATTCAGAGGAACAGAAAAATATGGAGGATTATCAAGAAAGCAGTAAATAATAACAAAATTAATAGTATACACTTAACAGGTGACAACACAAGGATTTACATGTTGTGAGATGAGAGATGGACAGCCATGGACATATCAGACAGATCTGTATGGAGCTGCAGCCATAGCATACTGTTGCTTATTTGGATCGTACATGGACGTCAAGAAGACTATTGATGGCAAGTGGGAAATAAAGGGTGCCACATTTCAGAGGTAAATTGTTTAGAGTAATTTTCTAATATTTCATCATTTTCTGTGATTTTTAAAACAAACATTGATTCAGCATAAGACTCCTCACATCCAAGATGAAACTCCACATGAAAGATGCTAAATACCTACTTATCAGTTGTCGTACTCTCACCCAACAATGACAAGCACTCAACATTACTGCACTTCCTGACCTCTGGTCCCACCTGGTGGATGTAGCCAACTTCCTAAGCTTTGTGGTGGCCCCTATGGAAGGAGACCATGGGGCAGTAAGGTACGGTAAGGTAATGGCATCAAAAGCAAACACAAAGAAATACTCGACTAACTTTAAGAACACAACATCCACACAGCCTTCGTCCAAGATACCAGACTCACCTCTAGATCCACCTTTCTACACCCACACAACCCTAAGACAAGAGAGACAACGAGCTTAAGGAAGAGGACTCACACTACTCATCCACAAAACCATAATTTCTCACACCACTCAGACCACAAAACAACTTGTGGATAATGATAACACCCTAGAAATAAAATCCATATGAATAAATTTTCACAGCACAAACTACAGTATAATCGGTACCTGCATACCTGCCCTATCACATGCCCATCCAGACAAATTCCCCAACTGCAGAATTTGACCATACCTGAAACATACCCCTGTGGAGATATCAATGCCCTCCATCCCACTTAGCTCAACACTTACCCCAAGATCCACAAGGTGAATTACTACAAATAGCTACCTCACCAACTGCATCCTTTCAACATCTTGAACCTACACAGCAAGCCAGATTGACACAGCTACAGCATCCATCCTTGCCTGACATTACCTTATCCACACCAGCACTGCACACAAGACACTTGGAGTAAGCTGCACGAACTGTCCTCTGCCCATTTGCCTATCCTAATAACACTTCACATGGCCTTCCCAAATCATACAGTTAAAAAAAGATTTGCACTATCTTAAGAAAGCAAATTAGCCAGCAGCTTCTCATCATATGGAATCTAAGTTCTAAAACTTCACTATAGGGGATTTCCTAAACCAATGTTATGCCATCTTGCATATTATCACCAACCAAGCCAGAAAAAGGCAGGTAGGTAACACAAAGACGTAAGAAGAAATGTAACTGAAACTTCACCTCACAAGATCCTATGTCTTTGATGCCCATTTCCTCTGGGAACTCTCATCATGAGGGTGGCCTCGACAAAAGGGTCTCCACTTATCCCTGTCCTTACATACCTCCCTTACATACACCATTCCATGCATTCTTACCCCATTTCTCTTAAACTATTTCCTAAAGTTACACGTGATCTTCCTCTCACACCAACCCTTTTAATTGTTCAACTGTACACTCCTTGTAAACTTCCCGTCATTCCACATGCCCAAACCCCCTCAAAGTATTATGCTTTGAACAATCTACCACTCTAAAATTCATTCCCTGCCATCCAAAGAAAGCAGCTCAGATGAAACCTTACAACACTGAAAAATTGACAAAACAAATCCAAACAAAACTATCATTAAATCATTCTTTAACAGGCACACTATAAACTACTAGTCTTTCCTCAACACACTGAGTCACAAGGACAACTGCAACCAACTCAGGAAAACCTAAAAGATGCATCATCCCAGCCCCGCACATAAATACTTATTCACTCCAATGACTTACCCCCTCCAGAGGACACAGAAACACATTTATGAAATAGGACTTTCAAATCATCACCTCTAAACAGGAAAGTCATGAATGACTTAAACAAAATCCGTCCAGAAACAACTACTCTTTTTAAGAATTCTGCTGCAACAGCCTTGACACCACAACAAACTTTTATATAAAACACTTGGTCCAATTACAGTCTAAACACATGCAAATATTTTTACCACTTCTGGCAACACAAAAAAATTCTAAACAGAAACTTGCCAATGTAATTTTTTTTTTCAGACAAGCTCACCATTTCTTACATGATTGAAGTGGTGTCAAGAACAGATGACAAAGCCTTAGAGAGAAACTTCTTCACGTGGCCCTTTGATCTGTTCCTTCTTTTGGAAATTAATATAGGAAGGGAGGATTTCCAGCCACCTGCTTCCACCCCTCTTTGTCACCTACAACATGAAGGGAATACATGAACAGTATTCTTTCTCCTCTATCCCCAGGGGACACTAATAAAACTAATTCTACAACCCTTCAACCCACCCAACTTCCCTTCCTCCTACTGCCTTGTATCAGTTGTCTTGTCTTCATAACCTTTATGAAACTGATCCATGACAAAATCAAGCAAACTATTCCACTCGAATGTACACGGCATTCCACTACCACACACATATCCTAGATAGCTCCACCCAACCACACCTGCTGTCTTGCACAAAAGTATTGGCAAAAATATCAACAAAACATTTGACACTAATCCTCAACACATTCTCACACAAAGGATGCAACAAAACATTGTTGGCCATCTTTATAGTTAAACATCAAGCACAGCAGTGGAGTTCCCTAAGGAACAGTTCTTTGTCCAGCCCTCTTCAGTCTCTTCCTACATGATCTTCCATTTTGTAGACCACAATATGACAGCCCTTTCATATGCAGATAACCTCAAATTCATATAACAGCACCCTAACACCAATGTAGCAATAATAGCAACACTATATCACACATTTAGAACAATAACTCCTTCAGTATAGAATTGCATCTCCACAGGAGTCTTTTAACTCCAGACAGATCTTGCACCCTCCCTTATCAAAATACCAACTAAAATGGGCATCACATACGCTGCACTCCTCAAACACTGACACAAGCAACAAAATTTAATTGCCCTAACAACATCAAATGGTACCAGACTTCAAAAAAATTAGAATCCCTGAGGATACAAAAGTAGCAAATACCACAAAAGAGCAATTACAACAGTTCCTGGCTACCTGTCAAACCACAAACACTTGACACATACAGTGAAGGAAAGACAGTGCAATCCCTCAGAATGCTCAGCAATCAATAATTCTCAGCAGTATCACTGGACCCTTTCTATCCAAACCACTCTATAATTAAGCATCAACCTCCAAACAGAAATAAATGGTTTACCCCTGCCTCGCATATCATCATCCTGTACCATACATTAATTTAGAACATATTAAGGACTGGAGCTCTTTGTAGATTTATTTAAGGATATAACAGAGATAGAAGCTTATTTAGGAAAAACAATGGCATATTATTTCTGATGATGATTCACTCCTTTAACCACACCAATACTGTAGCACAATGGGTGGTCTTAAACAGACCATTACCTTTGTCTTTTACTGCTTTCATAATTCCTGATTTTCTCCATGTGAACTCTTGCACAGGTAAACTTTATCGTCTTCTTTGTAAGGAATTAGATGAAGTGTATCTTTACTAATAATTCCTTATAGATTTTCCCTACAGAATTTGAATAATGAGAAGGTCCCGACACCCTTTCAGAAAGCATACATGATATATATATGTAGATGATTGGTGATTGAGAAAGGTTATACTTGTTAAATCTAAAATAATGGAAAATTGTTTAACAGGAATAGATTAATTTTTTCATTTTCTTTTTCCAATAAAGGCACTGGCAAAGAAATTTATGGCACCAGCTGTTTTCTGCACTTCTAAATGTGCCTTCATGTTCTGCAGTCCCCAGCCTGTCCCAGCTCAAGGAGAAGATTAAGATGGTATTTTTTCAAGCAGAAATGCATAAAGAGATAACAGTTAAATTTAACAGTCTCTTATCCATCGCAACTCAACACTGATGAAATTAATGCTTGGAACTAAAACTCTTTATTTCTTTGACCTCAGTCATTGATGTTGAAGAGTTCCCTTGGACACTTTTTTCTGTATTAATTTCAAAGGAATTAATTTTTTCACAAAGCCTAAAAAGCACTGGTGTAATTATCTTTTCTATTAAAAAATGTAACAAAATTAGTCTACTGCTTAAGTCATTTTGATGTTTTATGAAAAATAGCTTGTTTAATCTTGTGAATCATCGAAAAGTAAAAACTGAAGGGGAGGATTTCCAGCCCCCTGCTCCCTCCCTTTTAGTTGCCTACTACAACACGCAGGGAATAGGTGGAAGTATTCTTTCCCCTCTATCCCCAAGGATAAAATATATTCATTAATTTATTTATTATACTTGATTGCCGTTTACCCCCATCAGCGAGGTAGTGTCAGGAAACAGATGAAGAACAGCCCATCCACTCAGGGGAGAAAGAATACTTCCCACGTATTCCCTGCGTGTCGTAGAAGGCGACTAAAGGGGAGGGAGCGGGGGGCTGGAAATCCTCCCCTCTTGTTTTTTTTTTTAACTTTCCAAGAGAAGGAACAGAGAAGGGGGCCAGGTGAGGATATTCCCTCAGAGGCCCTGTCCTCTGTTCTTAACGCTACCTTGCTAATGCGGGAAATGGCGAATAGTTTGAAAGATTAAGGACTGTTGATTGGGAATACCTGGTTTAAAAAGAGAGATATACATAAGTATACGTATGTAGGTAGGAGAGATGGCTAGAGAGCATTATTGGATTACGTATTAATTGATAGGCACACGAAACAGAGACTTTTGGATGTTAATGTGCTGAGAGGTGCAACTGGAGGGATGTCTGATCATTATCTTGTGGAGGTGAGAGTGAAGATTTGTAAAGGGTTTCAGAAAAGAAGTGAGAATGTTGGGGTGAAGAGAGTGGTGAGAGTAAGTGAGCTTGGGAAGGAGACTTGTGTGAGAAAGTACCAGGAGAGACTGAGTTCAAAATGGAAAAAGGTGAGAACAAAGGAGGTAAGGGGAGTGGGGGAGGAATGGTATGTATTTAGGGAAGCAGTGATGGCTTGCGCAAAAGATGCTTGAGGCATGAGAAGCGTGGGGGGTGGGCAGATGAGAAAGGGTTGTGAGTGGTGGGATGAAGAAGTAAGATTATTAGTGAAAGAGAAGAGAGAGGCATTTGGATGATTTTTGCAGGGAATAATGCAAATGAGTGGGAGATGTATAAAAGAAAGAGGCAGGAGGTCAAGAGAAAGGTGCTAGAGGTGAAAAAGAGGGCAAATGAGAGTTGGGGTGAGAGAGTATCATTAAATTTTAGGGAGAATAAAAAGATGTTTTGGAAGGAGGTAAAGTGTGTAAGACAAGGGAACAAACGGGAACTTCAGTGAAGGGGGCTAATGGGGAGGTGATAACAAGTAGTGATGATGTGAGAAGGAGATGGAGTGAGTATTTTGAAGGTTTGTTGAATGTGTTTGATGATAAGAGTGGCAGATATAGGGTGTTTTGGTTGAGGTGGTGTGCAAAGTGAGAGGGTTAGGGAAAATAATTTGGTAAACAGAGAAGAGGTAGTAAAAGCTTTGCGGAAGATGAAAGCCGGCAAGGCAGCGGGTTTGGATGGTATTGCAGTGGAATTTATTAAAAAAGGGGGTGACTGTATTGTTGACTGGTTGGTAAGGTTATTTAATGTATGTATGATTCATGGTGAGGTGCCTGATGATTGGCGGAATGCTTGCATAGTGCCATTGTACAAAAAGGTAAAGGGGACAAAGGTGAGTGCTCAAATTACAGAGGTATAAGTTTGTTGAGTATTCCTGGGAAATTATATGGGAGGGTATTGACTGAGAGGGTGAAGGCATGTACAGAGCATCAAACTGGGGAAGAGCAGTGTGGTTTCAGAAGTGGTAGAGGATGTGTGGATCAGGTGTTTGCTTTGAAGAATGTATGTGAGAAATACTTAGAAAAGCAATTGGATTTGTATGTAGCATTTATGGATCTGGAGAAGGCATATGATAGAGTTGATAGAGATGCTCTGTGGAAGGTATTAAGAATATATGGTGTGGGAGGCAAGTTGTTAGAAGCAGTGAAAAGTTTTTATCGAGGATGTAAGGCATGTGTACGTGTAGGAAGAGAGGAAAGTGATTGGTTCTCAGTGAATGTAGGTTTGCGGCAGGGGTGTGTGATGTCTCCATGGTTGTTTAATTTGTGTATGGATGAGGTTGTTAGGGAGGTGAATGCAAGTGTTTTGGACAGAGGGGCAAGTATGCAGTCTGTTGTGGATGAGAGGATAAGAGAGATGTGTGGTAATAAAAAGAGTGTGGTTGAGAGAGCAGAAGAGGGTGTTTTGAAATGGTTTGATCACATGGAGAGAATGAGTGAGGATTGACAAAGAGGATATATGTGTCAGAGGTGGAGGGAACGAGGAGAAGTGGGAGACCAAATTGGAGGTGGAAATATGGAGTGAAAAAGATTTTGAGTGATCAGGGCCTGAACATGCAGGAGGGTGAAAGGCGTGCAAGGAATAGAGGGAATTGGAACGATGTGGTATACCGGGGTCAACATGCTGTCAATGGATTGAACCAGGGCATGTGAAGTGTCTGGGGTAAACCATGGAAAGTTCTGTGGGGCCTGGTTGTGAAAAGGGAGCTGTGGTTTTGATGCATTATTACATGACAGCTAGAGAATGAGTGTGAACGAATGTGGCCTTTGTTGTCCTTTCCTAGCACTACCTCGCACACATGAGGGGAGAGGGGGTTGTTATTTCATGTGTGGCAGGGTGGCGATGGGAATGAATAAAGGCAGACAGTATGAATTATGTGCATGTGTATATATGTAAATGTCGAGATGTATAGGTATGTATATTTGCGTGTGTGGACGTGTATGTATATACATGTGTATGTGGGTGGGTTGGGCCATTCTTTTGTCTGTTTCCTTGCGCTACCTTGCTAACACGGGAGACAGCGACAAAGCAAAATATATAGTATGCATGTACATGTACATGTTATGTATATGTGCGCATATGGGTGTTTATATGATAAGGTTGACAGATGCTTTATAGGTCTGGGAGGTAAGTTGCTAGAAACAGTGAAAAGTTTTTACCAAGGATGTAAGGAATATGTACGAGTAAAAAGAGAGGAGAGTGATTGGTTCCCAGTGAATGTTAGTCTGTGGCAGGGGTTTGTGATGTCGCCATGGTTGTTTAATTTGTTTATGGATGAGGTGGTTAGGGTGGTAAATGCAAGAGTTTTGGAAAGAGAGAAGAGTATGAGAGGGCCCGCGAAAGTGAGTCATTTGTTGTTTGCTGATGATACAGCTCTTGTGGCTGATTCGAATGAGAAATTGCAGAAGTTGGTGACCGAGTTTGGAAAAGTGTTTGAAAGGAAAAAGTAGAGAGTAAATGAGAATAAGAGTAAGGTTATTAGGTTCAGTAGGGTTGAGGGACAAGTTAATTGGGATGCAAGTTTGAAAGGAGAAAAATTGGAGGAAGTATATCTGGGAGTGGACTTAGCAGTGAATGGAACTATGGAAGCAGAAGTGAGTTTCAGGGTGGGGGAGGGGGCAGAGGTTCTGGGGGGGATGTAGAATGTGTGGAAGGAGAGAAAGTCATCTCATATAGCAAATATGTGTATGTTTCAAGGAAGAGCAGTTCCAACAATGTTGTATGGTTGCGAGGCATTGGGCTATAGATAGGGTTGTACAGAGGAGGGTGGATGTGTTGGAAATGAAATATTTGAGGACAATATGTGGTGTGAGGTGGTTTGATTAAGTAAGTAATGAAAGGGTCAGAGAAATGTTTGGAAATAAAGAGAGTGTGGTTATGAGAGCAGATATGGTTTGGACATATGGAGAGAATGAGAGAGGAAAGATTGATAAAGAGGATATATGTGTTGAAGATGGAAAGATGGAGTGAAGAAGAATTTGTGTGATCAGGGTCTGAACATACAGGAGGATGAGAGGCGTGCAAGGAATAGATGTGGTATACCAAGGTCAACGTGCTGTCAATGGACTGAACTAGGGCATATGAAACATCTGGGGTAAATCATGGAAAGGTTTCTGGAGCCTGGATATGGATTAGCTTACCAAAAGGAAAGGAGTTTACTGTTGCATAAATGAATAGTGAATAAATGTCATGTGCCATGTGACTGTGTGTGCTTTGTCTGTGTACTCAAGTTTACAGATTTGCTATTTGTTTTTAATGACAAAATGTTCTAAGCAGCCACATATTAAATATATATTTCTGTGGTATAGATGTAACAATGAAAAACTCATCCTTTGTAATGTTTTTAATCAAAGTACCAAAATTATATCTTTCATTACTCTAAAGTTTTCTAGAATGAAGTTTAGAGAGTGAGTAGGTGCCCCCATGTGATAAAGGATGATGAGAAAAATAATGGAACAGAGTAACAAATCTGTCTCAGGAAATTGGTAAATATCTTAAGGCGATGAACAGTGGGTAAGAACAATAGCTTCCACAGAGGGATGTGAATTATGTTTATCTGTTAGCTACCTGCTTCTTAGCCTTTAATGCCTCACTCTTACCAGGTCACTGACAGACAGACCAACTGTGGTGCAATGTTTTCAGAAGCTCCTAACCAATGTTCCTACCAATTACTTCTACCTAAAGTGTTTACTTAATATTACAACCTACTACTTCTATTTAATGCTCCTACCTAATGTTCCTACCTACAACTACCTAGTGTTTCTAACAAAAGTTCCTGTCTAAAATTCCTACCTATTACTTCTAACTATTGCTCCTACCATTCTGCTAAAGGGCAGGGCTTGTGCAAGGCACTCACCATGGGAAAACCTACAAATGCGAAGAATGAGTTATGTGAGGTAAGTGTTGTCAAGAGTTATTTGTGAGGAGAGCTTGTATGTTTGTATAGAGAATACTTAAGAAATCACCTTTCATCCTGCTGATCCTTTTAGAGGCCCTCCTCCTATTCTCACAAGTGCATCCTCTGCACTTCCATCAACATTGTACATTTACATTTCATTCACTTCTGTGAAACCGGAATGACATTTTCTTCCTAATCTGATATCTTAATAAGTAGTCTCCTTTTTTCTGAGGACATACAAATGCTTTTATGGGTTGGTGGGAGCTTGGCATGCCATGCTCCTTAGCATAGGCAGACAAGACAGGCTAATGCAATGAGTGCTGTAGTAGTGCATTACGTGGGGTAATCCCAGAAAAAAGGCACACAACTAAGCACTACACTTCAAGAGGGTACTCAGACCTGCGAGCTGTTCCAATCACTCATCCTTTGTTCAAGTTGCCATTTATGGACATCCAATAAATGTTCACAGAATTTGAATTAATCTTTTAACACCCCCTGATGATGAACTGATGTTCTTTTAGGAAACAACAGCTGACAAATTAATTTGCTGGCTTTCCCAACAATGTTTAATTTTCAGCTGACTTATCATACTTATCATAGAAGTTTCTTCCATTCCTAAGAAGGCATGGAAAAAAGTCCTGATCTCAGTACCCCAGCTATTACCATTATATGTACATAGTCATCCATCCGAAGGCTGTGCATACACAGTGACCCCTTGGCAAATACATAGGTTATAAGTTATGAGTAATATGATATGTATCAAATACTGAGGAAGAAGATATATAATCTGATAAACGTTAGGAGTTCTTAAGTCACTCACAAGTGATTTTGTAGGCTTAACATGCACTGATGGGAGGTTTGCAAGGGGGTATCCTCACAGTCGGAAGAAATTATGTGACAACTGCACCTAATTTTCTCTATATATAATTCTTTGGTAACATGACAAGTAGAGCTAGAATATTAAAAAAAAATCAATATTCACTCACACATAACAGCCACTCCATGAACATACACTTATTTGTAATGTGAAAAAAGTTATATTTCAACTTATATCCATATTGTTCATCACAAACACTTTGTATGAAATTAAGTTAGAGATTTCAGGAAGAGAAACAAATCACGGTTTCCTCAACATTTGCCAGCCAATCTCCCACACCATGTATGTTAGCATGATAGGTATTTATTCATTATACGTAATCAATGTTTCCCACATCAGCGAGGTAGCACCAGGAAACAGACTAAGAATGGCCCAACCACACATATAGATATAAATACCCATACACACACATATACATACAGGCATA
The DNA here is from genome assembly GCF_036320965.1 of Panulirus ornatus. Taxonomy (NCBI): domain Eukaryota; kingdom Metazoa; phylum Arthropoda; class Malacostraca; order Decapoda; family Palinuridae; genus Panulirus; species Panulirus ornatus. The sequence goes on along the minus strand of NC_092280.1, from coordinate 20,739,921 downwards.
CACATATAAACACATGTACATATTCATACTTGCTTGCCTTCATCAAATCCTGTCGCTACCCCGCCACACAGGAAATAGCATACCCCCCTTTTCAGCGAGGTAGTGCCAGGAAAAGACAAAAATGGTCACATTCGTTCAAACTCAGCCCCTAGCTGTCATGTGTAATGCACCAAAACCACATCCAGGCCCCAGATGTATCACATGCCTTGGTTCGGTCCACTGACATCATGTTGATACTGGTTTACCACGGTTTACCACATCGTTCCAATTCACTCTATTTCTTGCAAGCCTTTCACCCTCTTGTATGTTCAGGCGTGATCACTCAAAATCTTCATGCCATCCTTCCAACTCCAATTTAGTCTCCTGCTTCTCCTTGTTACCTCCAACTCCGACACATATATCCTCTTTGTCAATCTTTCCTCAGTCATTCTCTCCATATGTCCAGACCATTTCAACACTCCCTCTTCTGCTCTCTCAACCGCACTTTATAGTTCCACACACAGCTCATGCCTCACAACCATATAACATTGTTGGAACTACTATTTCTTCAAATATAATCATTTTTGCTTTCCAAGATAACATTCTCTTCTTCACACATTCTTCATCACTCCCATAACCTTCGTCACCTCCCCCACCCTGTGACTCACTTCTGCTTTCATGGTTCCATTCGCTGCTAAATCCACTCTCAGATATCTAAAACACTTCACTTCCTCCAATTTTTCTCTTCAAACTTACATCCCAATCAACTTGTCCCTCAACCCTGCTGAACCTAATAACCTTGCTCTTATTAACAACTACCCTCAACTTTTTCCTTTCACACACTTTTCCAAACTCAGTCATCAACTTCTGCAGTTTCTCATCTGAATCAGCCACCAGTGCTGTATCATTAGCAAACAACAACTGACTCTTCTCAGGCCCTTTCATCCCCAACGGACAGCATGCTCACCCCTCTCTCCAAAACTCTCGCATTTACCTCCCCATCCATAAACAAATCAATATCATCACACACCCCTGCTGCAGACCCACCGTACACATGCCTTACATCCTTAATAAAAATTTCTCACTGCTTCTAGCTACTTTCCTCCCACACCATATACTCTTAAGACCTTCCATAAAGCTTCTCTATTAACCCTATCATATCCCTTCTCCAGATCCATAATGCTACATAATTAATGTTTTTCTAAGTATTTCTCACACATATTCTTCAAGGCAAACATCTGATCCACACATCCTCTACCACTTCTAAAACCACGCTGCTCCTCCTCCATGCCTACTCCATCTCAATCAATACACTCCCATACAATATTCGAGGAATACTCAACAAACTTATGCCTTAGTAGTCTGAAACTTTATTCCCTTTGCCTTTGTATATTGGCACTATGCAGGCATTCTGCCAATCCTCAGGGAATTCATCATGATCCATACATACATTGAAAATCCTTACCAACCAATCAACAACACAGTCACCCCCTTTCATAATAAATTCAACGGCAATATCATCCAAAACTGTCACCTTGCCGGATTTCATCTTCCACAAGGCTTTCACCACCTCTTCTCAACAAAACCATTCTCTCTGACCCTCCCACTTCGCACATCATCCTGACCAAAACACTACATCTGTCACTCTATCATCAAACACATTCAAAAAAACCTTCAAAATACTCACTCTATCTCCTCACTTCATTGCTACCTGTTATCACTTTCCCTCTTGCCCCCTTCACTGATGTTACCATTTGTTCTCTTTACTTCCACACATTATTTCCTCCTTCCAAAACATCTGTTTATTCTCTAGAGTTTAATGATACTTTCACCCTAACTCTCATTTGCCCTCTTAACCTCCTGATGCTTTCTCTTATACATTTACCAGTCATTTGCACTCCTTCCTTGTAAGTATTGTTCAAATGCCACACACACATCTCTTGCACATGCCATCACTGCTTCCCTAAACACATCTCATTCCTCAACCACTCCCCTCATGTCATTTGCTCTCACCTTTTGCCATTCCACACTCAATCTCTCCTGGTACTTCCTTACACAAGTCTCCTTTCCCAGCTCACTTACTCCCACCACTCTCTCCTTCCCGACACTCTCTCTTCTTTTTTGAAAACCTCTACAAATCTTCACCGTTGCCTCCACAAGATATATATTATATCTGTCATTATACTTCACCGTTATTTCGCATGTCAGCAAAGTAATGCCAGGTAAGACAACAAATGGCCCATCCTCGCATATACACACACATATATGCCTATATACGCACATATACAGACATATACATATACACACATGTACACATTCATACTTACTTGCCTTCATCCAATCCTGGCACTGCCCAACCCCACAGGAAACAGCAATGCTACCCCCTGCTTTAACAAGGCAGTGCCAGGAAAACAGACAAAAAGGCCACACTCAGTCTCTAGCTGTCATGTGTAATGTATCAAAACCACAGCTCCCTATATGCATGCGCAGGAATGACCTGTCCTAATCAAAGATCATCTCAAAGAAAAAAGTAAAATAAAGAGAAAGCAGAAACTCTTCAGGTTTCTACGGGCATTTGTACATCTGACCCTTACAGGTAGAAAGTGTACTGGAATAGGGAAAGACAAATAACTTTAGATATGGAAAATGATTTGCAAGAGTATCATATGATTTTGAAGTGGAAAGAATATCCACTACATTACAGAAGAATTAATATACTCTATTATGAGTAATATTGGAGAAAAGATGACCAATACAACAACAGATAATACAGGTAAAAGATCTCCAGTCTGAACACCCGAAATATGAAGAGCTAATGGTGCTTGATTACTAAAGATTTTCTCTAAAATGCCACAAGTTTCTTAGTTTGAATTTTAGGTGGTAGTGTTCTACACTTTTCAAGTTTTTATTTATCATGAGTGATCATATTTTGCCCTTATAATGGAATCCAATCGCCACACTATACATGATGCTATATTTCATGTGTTTGGAGCAGGCTAGAAATAACTTTTGTTGATAAAAAATAATGCTTTTATGTGTTCCATATACTGTACTATATATTTACATACATTACATATAAATACCATAAAAATTGAAAACTCCACCAGAAGGACTGGAGTAGAGGTATACCTGTACTAGAAGCTGACAAGATACTTTCAAAATTACATGCACTATCAAGATTCAATGAAGTGTATTCACTGCTTCAACTGCAACTCTTGGCCAATCTTCAAGGGGGTAGATATCCTTAACCTGATGAGGATGATTGGGCTGATGTTTGTAGTGTCTTCTTTTCTTTAAGAATTTATTGTTTGGTTGGGCCCGTGCCCAAAATTTGTGAGGCACATATCTTTTCTGGACCGAGTGTTGCTTGCTCTTATTAGGCTGCATAATCCCTTCAGTCTCCTTGTTATTGTTACTCTGAGGGGTGTTGAATGATTTAAGAACTTGATCTGGAGAACGGATGCCAAGAAACCTGTGAAGTAGTGATCATCAGTACTCAAGGGTTTGTTTGATCTTGTGGAACAGACACTGAGTGTGCATGAATGATGTCACAGCTATCCACCAACAATACCACTCATGGTCTACACCTGTGCCATACCCAAAAAAGAATGACCTATGCCCATCAGTTATATTGACAAGAAATCACTGGTAACTTATCAATATCATCTTGTATGTACAATACTTCATCCTGTATACACTGCACAGAGGAATGTCTGTGACAACTTAATATAATTATCAAATCCACTGTGCTCAAAGTTATGGTTCTGGATATGATTGTCTAGTGGCTTTGCAATGTTTTTTTTCTAAATGACAAATTTCACATTCTGACATGCTGCTAAATATTTGTTTCAGTTTTATGAATTTTTTACAGTTACTTAATGCTATAATGAAACTGAATCATTTGACTATTCTATACCAAGCAGCTTCTCCCTCCTTAACAAGGTAGCTCTAGGGACAAACAAAAAATGGCCTTGCAAAAATTCAATCTCAAGTTTATTATGTATCGTGCTGAAACCAGATCCCACCATCCAAAACCAAGGGCAAACAAAATGAAAAATAAGTGCACTGCATATTTCTTTTCTGAATTCTATGATTCTGTTGTAGGTGAATCTCAAGAAAGAAAACCCTTCTGCAAGAGAGAAGACAATAAGGTTGGAGTATGCCTACTCTGTCCTGAGAATAAAAAGACACTTACTGGTAAAGCACTAGGAAGATGTCTCAAAATGTCAAAAGTAAATCACCTGGGTAAGAATATACTGCTTCTGTGATTTACACTGGTGACAAAAGCAGATGTACCCATTTTGCCACCTTCCTAATTGACAAGTTGATATGAGGGAAATTTTCTCATTAAAAGTGTGCTAATATGTATCACCAAATAAAACTCCATTGATTTTTACTATCAAATATCTTCTATCAGATGCCATTCAAAAATGGTTGCTGGACTCATGAACTTAATGTAATAAAATATGGTTCCCCCTGTAAGGTCTGCAAGTTAGTCTTGAGCAGTCAGCAAAGTATACTGTTTATCCACAACTGCTTGATTAACTATTACCTTATAATCTCCACACATTCTGACTGACGTCAGGTTTAGGCACTTTCACAATAGGTACAGCCCTGTAACTCTGTGCAGTCTCTACAATGATCCCATTTCCTTCAAGCCAGTCAAGTTTCTTTTCTACCTTCTTTCACTATGATAGGGATATGCTGAGTCTTACAATAAACAGGCCTGATATCATTATGAACATTCAACTGAACTTCCTGTCATCAGACCACAATACCTCCAAAAAATGTTCATATTTACACGAGACTGGAAAACAGCAACACCAACACAATCAGCAGACAAATTGAGTATCTCATTCCAGTTCAATTCAAGATCATGCAAGCATCTTCTTCCCAAAACAATTAGTAGACAAATTAAATACCTCATTCCAGTTCATTTTAAGAATATGCAACCAACCTTTTCCCCAGGTGAATTAATTGAACAACACATCTACCATGTCCAAACTCACTGTAACTCTTATTTATCATTACCTACTTACCAGTAAGAGTTCCAAGTATGATTACTGACTTCCCATGGCATATTCATTATCAAAGAATATGCATTTGTATCAATATCCATTTTATCCTAATCATCACTTAAGAGGTCAACTGAATGAGATGCTGTCTTCACTGGCCTTGGTAGCATACACAAAAAACACATTTGCTGCATTACAATTTTCAGATTCAACACTGCTCCTCATCTACAATATTCACTTTTCCTCTAACTATACTTTTACATGCTTAATACTCATGCCTAATTTCGTCTCACTGAAAACACTCTTCTTAAATTAACATACAGAGTAGTGAGCACCCAAACACTTTCCACTTCATTTTCTTGAGTGCTCTCAACCTTTTGTTTCCACTGCTCATTATTTCCAGCCTTCAACTGCATTTCCCTCAAGGATAGACCCTTCCTCAATATTTTTATTGCTATTATCACCCAAAAATTCTTCTAGTATTTTTTTTCTACTAAATTCAATGCAAGTGCTAACCTACAGGCTTTCTGGAAAGTCAATGGTAATCAGTTGTCTTGGATTCATCCATTATTAAGGACTGTAACAACTTTTTACTTTAAAACAATGTCCAGAAGAGCCACAACTACAAAAAATAGTCTAATGCCAATATAAAATCACTAATTCATTCTTACCTCGATCTTGTGGCAAATTTGGTCTCACTTATTTCCAGTGGGGCAAAAGTGACAGGTTTGGAGGGGTCCAGCAGGTTCTCCAAGGTGTAGTACTGGATTGGTCCAGCTTTAGCAAGGAGGTCGTCCTTCTCTCATCAGTCACACATTTGCTTCTATTTCTCACTCGTCAATAGGAAGTCCATAGGCCCTGCATTGTTTCCTCTTATTTTTCATAACTTGTCGAAGTTTACAACTCTTGCTATAACTTCCACACAGCGTCTGTTCTCCTGACGGTCTCAGACATACCGACAACAATTACATCCTAGACGTCAATGCAACTTTTCGAAGCTTTGTTGGTGGAAAGGCAAAGGATGTGTGCAAATATTTGGTTACAGGGGTGGAAACGTTTTCTTTTCAAATTATCACTTTACAGAGAGGCGTCGGGCGTATCAACCTTATCTATGCAGTTTATAAACAAAAACTCCTAAATATATTACATCCTCCGGTAAGTACGGGTTGAAAAGCCTAAGAGTAGGGGGTTCCCCGGAACCATCGCAATGAGGCGCAGAAGGTGCAGGTGACGTTACCCCTGAGGAGAGCTCGAGTTCCTCGTCGTTGATCAGTACTGGGTCATCATCCCATGATGTTTTTTGGCTCCGATACGGCGCTAACGTTACCTTCATTCATTTTCTGCTTGCGTAAGTCGTAGACGGCTGTAGAAACTGGAGCTATGAGGATCAATCTAACAACAGTTGGTGAAATGTTTCCTGTGGAGAATGATTCATCAGGCTCTGAGTTTTCTAAGCGGTCCCGTTCATGTATTTACACATTAAGGCAGGTCGAAGTGATGGGGTTGGTGAAGTTACCCCACGACTCCCGGGGACACAGGCTGCCAGCAGGGACACGATAAATCGTCAAATCTTCATTTGCAGGATCTTGTCAAGTTTTGAGTACATAAAGCGGCCAGACGTTGGTGATTAATAATCGTCTTGAAGCGCCCACTACTGAGACTGTCCTATTCTATTTTTAAGAACATAGTCCATGTAGCGCCTGTAGGTTTTGGTAGATTTGACAGTCTCCACACCTTCAATGTAACGCCTGTACGTTTTGGTAGCTTTGAACAGGCTGGTGTACAGTGTCTCCACATCTGCGCCAAGGTTTACAGTGATACATCTGTTGACGCTGGGTACGTATGTTGATGTATTTCGTCGGTATACTGTAGTAAAGGCGCTCGTGTGTTGGTAACTGATGTGCTAAGGAGTACCTGGCTATGATTATGATGGTCATGTGACTGACACAATGCAGGGCCTCAGCGGACTTACAATACTGGTTAACGAGGCTACCTCTGATAAAGTAGTCCAGCGTTCTGCCTTGCTACTGTGAAAGACTATGTGGAGTGCAGATATCCAAAGAATGTTGGACACCAATAGGGGAGAGTTCTTCATTCCTCCACATTCAGTGGGTGAATAGAAATCACCAACCAAGTCCAAAATATTCCAAACTACAATCAGACTGATAAAAACCCCGTTACGTTTGATTCTCATGGCATACTAATGGTAATTGTTGTTAAACCCATTCAGGATTTTGTTCCACTGGGTATCATGTGCCAAGGTACATTTTGGGTATCGTTTAGTCCGCTGATTAGTGTCCATACACTCTGAAGGCAGGGAAACCAATGAGTGATGCTAGTGATATCTTGCCAGGTCCGTTGGATGTAGATGAACCGACTAACCTGGCCAACATAGACACTTACTCGATCAAACCACCTCACACCACATATTGTCCTCAAACATTTCATTTCCAACACATCCCCCTTCCTCCGTACATCCTCTACTATAAGCCATACCTCGCATCCACATAACATTGCTGACACTACTACATCTTCAAACATACCCATTTCCCCCTCTCAGATAACTTTTCATTCTAGATATTTTTCAATGCACCCAGAACCTTAGCCCCCCACCCTCACAAAGCCTATGACACACAGACCTATGAAGACGAAAAGTGTGCCAAGACTTAAGCTATTTTCTTTCCATAATTGTGTTATTGTCAGCCACATTCATACGTTAGAAAATTTACAGGAAAACGCTTCCGAAATTTCCAACAACTGGTTTTTCATATGAGCACAGGATCTGATCTTATAAATGTGATTTGTACTCTATTTTGTTTTGGAATTTTGTTGCTAGATACTGATGTCACGGCTATAAATGAATGAGATCTTAGGACCCGGCTCTATATATTTTGCATTCAATTTTGCATGGGTCGCTAAAAAATAGTACAGCGGTTTTATATTTCATCGTTTATTGTTTCCAGCAATAATACTTTACGACGAATGAGTTTCTCGCATCAGCTGGCCTTCTGAGGATGTAAGGTTGCGGTTAAAAGACTTCAAAACGCAGTATCTTAGACTCATTACTACTAAAGGCTGACCAGCAACTCAATTACTCATCATAAACTCGAAAGAATTCAGCTACCAAGATAAGCTGACTGCACCCAATTTCTCATAAACTCATTGGCACAAGTCAAGTGTCCATTGGGCGAATCTGGACTTCAACAAGGCTTCAAACATCTGTACCGCATTTTAGACAACCGTAAAGTACGGTTGGCGGGAGTATGCTCATTGCTGACAAATGCATAACACCAGCAATACTATCTTTCGATTTCACGATCGATACTGTAAGGGAGGCTAGGAAAAACTACTACTACAGCGGCGAGTTTCGTTCAGGGAGGAGGGACGAGGGAGACACAATGAAGGCAGTCGCACCTACAAAGCTAGAGGTCTCGCGCTCTCCTAAACAGCCTTGGAAGAATCCAGTGGTCTGTTTCTGTTTGAATTCCTTGTGTTCCTTCATAACGACGTGAAGCATTTGTTTCCAGTTTCATTCAGGAAGTAAAAATAGTAATTTGAATTTCATGTAATATAACACAGCCCCCCCCCCCCTTAGAATATAAAATGTAAGAGCTAGGCTGCTCCTCCGTACTCGACTGATGGTCGTCATAATCTTCACTTGATTCAAACTTTACCACAAGTCACCGTCCCTGCTGACCCTTCCCACCCACCCTCCGTCTCCTGACGAAGCTACAAAGAATGCGCAAAAAGCTTCAAACTGTCTGTGTTGAGTGTCGTCGTACCTTAACCTGTGAAGCACTAGATGGGGAAGTACAGCCACTGAACACACCGGATGATATGGTATATAATTATACTAAACTTACTTCTGACTATATACACAGGATGAAACTAAGAAGTTAGTTATGAGATCTATAAAAATATTACTAATAATACTATGAGCCATAACAGCTGCAATAAACATGCGAAATATATAAAATAACAACAAAGAAAATACTACTACTACTGGCATTATTCTTAATACGAAGCTCAAATCAGTGTCATGTGTGAACGCCTTCTGCAGGAGACATTCCTGCAGTGAGAGTGTAGTGGTGTGTGGGCTGGCCTACCTGCATGGCTACGATACCCCGCACTACTGCCACCACCACCACCACCACCAGCAGGAGAGACCCCTACCTCTCCGGTACGTAGGGGCTGGAGAGCAGCAAGATGCACAGCAGCAACAGCGATGAGAGCAGCGCCGCCCGGTACCTGCCGACATGAGAGGACATTCACATTATTGTTACATCTTAACCTCAACACTACTCAACACGTCTGCCTCTGTCGGTCCTTACCCTAACCAGTCTGTGATATCCACGTCAAATGTCACTCAGGTCACTGTAGGCCATAACACACCAGCCACTATTCACTACGCTACAGTTTCACCAGGTATAAATAAGAATAACAAAACAACAAAATAACTTTAAATAACAAAATAACAAAATAACTTAATGAAACGGAACAGAAGACATGGACCAAAGCTGCCTTTCAACTTGGTAAAACGTTTTACACGGTTCGAAACTGAGTCGCTGGTATTCCTGAGTGAGTGAGTCGCATAAAGATCTATAATCGTACCAGAATATAACGTACGAGGCAATACCTGTAAAACTCTTTCCGTAAGACACACACAGCAAACACATACACACGAAGTCAGGAATGACTGACCTTTAAGTTTTCTAACCGTTTAAATGATGCCAACAGTGAACAGTCCTTCGAGTGATGGAAGGAAAGACAACCAGACACCATAACATGAAATTCAGCTAGTAAATTCTTAGGAAATGACTCAAGAGAAGTACTTTTATGGCGCTGGCGTGGTGGATGAATGGTAGACGCCAAATTAGGACGTAACAAACATGGACAGCATGTATAAATAAAGAAAAATTTTCATAATGTCGAAAGATTTTGTCCCCAGGAATGCAGAACTCCCCTCCTCATACAGTACACATAACGTATTAACAAATAGGTAATCACACACACACACACACGCTGCCACAGCAACACACCGTGAAGCTGAGCTTAAGAGAGCGTTCGTGCATTAAGTACACATGAAACAGATATCTTCATTACGCACTCGCGAGAGGAGGAAGGTTGCAGGACCTGCCGCCCGCGGTGTCATGTTGTGGGAAGGCGGTGCACAACACACGTCACTCAGACTCCCACCACACCAGGTGACCCGGTCATCGCCACCGCCGCCGCCCCGCACTTAACGATGCGGTGGTGAGCCTCTTCTGCAGCACAACCCAGCCACTGGCACACACCACGCCCCACCTGACCACAACCTGCGCCACAACACACGGGGATCCCTCACCATCTGCTACACTGACCACAACCCTGCATCACGACACACTAGGATCCCTCACCTTCTGCTACACGTCAGGTGTACACTCCTGCGTGCAGGTGTCACGATTAATTGGGGTGAGTTAAGTAGTGGTCTAATCACGGGTGGGCGAGAGTTTCGCAATCTAATGTTGGGAGGAACTAATGCTACAAACTCAGCCGTAATTACTGAGCGAGTGTGGAGCAGCAGCAGCAGCAGGCTGTGCTACATACATGGAACGGGTGAGGAACACAAGTCATGCAACCATGGATGATGATTACGTGGGTCCATCATATACACAAGTACATGTAAGAGGAATACGATATACAACACAAAGACCTGACCTATCTTTACGGTCATGAGACTACGCTTGGCTGCGCGCGCGCGCGTGTGTGTGTGTGTGTGTGTGTGTGCGTGCGTGTGATTACTACTTGTGTTACGGGGAAAGAGAGTTTTACATTCGTGTTGCCCAGTAACACGACACTGTATGTTACATGTCTTTACACACACACACATCCTAGTATATGTTAGGTATCCACTCTCTCGACAAGACCCTGAGGGACGAAGAACAACTGGATCGACTGTGGACCAGGTGTTGCGACCAGAATTTGAACTTTCGCAAATTAGATTCAAGTGACGAAGTGTCTGCGAGAGCGTGTGTGAGGCTGCGATTCGTGTGAGTGGTCAGTTCGCTGACGACCCTGCAGTAGGGTCCTGCTCTCTGCTCCTGGTACCCTCAACATCTTATGATTATCACGACGGCTGCTGAGAAGTCTAGTGTCATCCAACTTTCACACTTTAATATCTTTATTTCAGAGTCATCTTTTTTAACTTCTTTGAAGAGATGTAATTTTTCATCTGGGGTGTCTCCTCCTTTGGAAATAATTGTCGTATTTCTCATGTATATTTCGTTCCTCCGTCCCAGTGCTTCCCGCCTCACGCGTGTTTCGTTCCTCCGTCCCAGTGCTTCCCGCCTCACGCGTTTCGTTCCTCCGTCCCAGTACTTCCCGCCTCACGCGTGTTTCGTTCCTCCGTCCCAATGCTTCCCGCCTCACGCGTGTTTCGTTCCTCCGTCCCAGTGCTTCCCGCCTCACGCGTTTCGTTCCTCCGTCCCAGTGCTTCCCGCCTCACGCTGGGGGAAAGCGTTGCACTCGCCACTTATGAAACGTAACACCTCTGACTCACCCAGAGTTTCACTCCTTGATTTCGCTGCTGGTTTAATGGTCGTTCTCCGTCTGTGGCACTCGCGTTAGTTAGCTAGACCCCACCATGATCATCTCAGGCAGATGTCCACTCTTTTCGGGAGGAAAGTCCGTCATGTGTCCGGAAAATAAGCCTTGAAGACCGTTCATATTCAGGAAAAGACGCTTGGTCTTTTACACATGGTATTCTCCTCATGACATACATCTACGCCCTCACTTATCAAAAAACACCAAGGGGGACATGACAATACAAGCGCCAGATCAAGCGATCCTGGCGAATACTGCCTGCGTGAGGCCAGGAGAGAATGTGGTACCTGTGTGAGGCCATGAGTGGGTGTGGTACCTATGTGAGGCCAGGAGTGCGTGTGGTACCTGTGTGAGGCCAGGAGTGCGTGTGATACCTGTGTGAGGCCAAGAGGAGGCGTGGTAACTGTATGAGGCCAAGAGGAGGCGTGGAAACTGTGTGAGGCAAGGAGTGGGAGTGGTGCCTGTGTGAGGCCAAGAGGAGGCGTGGTACCTGTGTGAGGCCAGGAGTGGCAGTGGTACCTGTGTGAGGCGAGGAGGACGGAAAGCACTTGCGTGCAGCACATGGCCGCCAGTAAGAGCGGTCGGGGTACCCGCTGGGCCAGACGCAAGATCTGCCGGTAAACCGTCTTTCGGAACCTATAGTGCAGAGAAGAACATATGTTTGAGGCATGAAGGAAGTAGGAACTCTCTTCCCTGCATGGTTCACAGGCATAGAAATATTTCATCATAAAGTCTCTGGAGAGCGGCGGTACTAATGAATACCATGAGCAGGTAGTTACTGAAGGCATGACATGATATATATATAGGTCAGTATGATGCAAGGAGGCCCACACTATCTTACGTCTACCACCACCAACCAACCGACCACCAAACACCAGACTGGCAAACCTCATCATCTCCTGCTGCAGTGACGGACGACCTCGCCACCTGTACTATATATAAAGCTCAACACACATACACACACTACCGAGAGCTGCCCGCCATCAGTGACTAGTTTCACTTGAGGTGGCGCGCACCAGACTGCTGTGACCCGGGCCACACCTCCCTCCCTACTTTCCGCTCTCCACTCCCTCACCATCACCATCCCCCGCCCTCATGCACTATCACCGCCACCTTCACGCTGTGCCACTTGGGGCGGCCGAGCAAGAAGCTGGATCACCAAGCAGGAATGAGGGGGGGAAAACTCCCTCGATGGACGGGGTTACTTTTTTTTTTCGAAAGGGGAACAAAGAGCGCATGCCAGGCGAGTCGTTCTCCAGATGCGTCCAGCGGAGTGCCACGGGTTTGTGTTCTGGGATCGTGACTGTTCTTGCCGAGAGGTGCAGATCCCTATCGGAATGTGTCTGCAGATGACACTAAACAAGAGATTATGAGGGAAGTGATACGCGACGAGGATTGAATCGCCTTCCACGGGGGACCCTTACAGACTCACATCTGAAACACGGTTGATGAAACTCGGCCCTAGCAAAATAATGAGAGTGGGTCACAGTAGGAGAAATCCTCGATATGAATAACATCCACAGGAAATAAGAAGCAGGAACCTGTGTGTGTGTGTGTGTGTGTGTGTGTGTGTGTGTGTGTGTGTGTGTGTGTGTAACTTGGGAATGGACATTGTCCCTAACCTCTCGCCAGAGTTCCGCCTGACGAAAAAATTTGAGGAGACCTACTGTAGCTGCTGCCAAAAGTATCAGAACATCATCAAATGTGGATAAGGAAATATCCATCAAGCTGTTCACGTCCTACAGAGGACTCAAAGCGTGTCTTTGCGATTCTAGAGAATCACAAAGAGTTAACTGAGAAGGTCCGGAGGAGGACAACAAAGGTGGCACTAAAAATCAAGGAAACTGAGCTGGGGGGAAAAGTCTTTAGAGGCAGTAAATTTGCCTACCGTGGAAGAGAGAAGAGTTTGAGGTGATCTGATCCCAACCTTTATAAGTTTCTACATAGACCGATGACGTAAACGGTGAACAGTCCTTTGAGAAACGTAGGAATAGACGAAGACGTAACGTGAAATTAAGCAAGATACGTGCGTAAAGAGAACGAACAGATGTAAACACTTACTTCACGAAGGTAACGAATGACAACGAATGACAGACCTCAGAGTTGACATCAACGCCATCTTCACCAGGACATCATCTACATGACAGGAATACAAACATCAGAAGCGTATGGGAGGCAATCAGGATACTGTCATACCACCACTCTCACACCCGTCACCATTATACCACCACTCTCACTCCCGTCACCATCATACCACCACTCTCACTCCCGTCACCATCATACCACCACTCTCACACCCGTCACCATTATACCATCACTCACGCCCGTCACCATTATACCACCACTCTCACTCCCGTCACCATCATACCACCACTCTCACACCCGTCACCATTATACCACCACTCTCACGCCCGTCACCATTATACCACCACTCTCACACCCGTCACCATTATACCACCACTCTCACTCCCGTCACCATTATACCACCACTCTCACACCCGTCACCATTATACCACCACTCTCACGCCCGTCACCATTATACCACCACTCTCACTCCCGTCACCATTATACCACCACTCTCACACCCGTCACCATTATACCACCACTCTCACACCCGTCACCATTATACCACCACTCTCACACCCGTCACCATTATACCAACACTCTCACACCCGTCACCATTATACCACCACTCTCACTCCCGTCACCATTATACCACCACTCTCACACCCGTCACCATTATACCACCACTCTCACGCCCGTCACCATTATACCACCACTCTCACTCCCGTCACCATTATACCACCACTCTCACACCCGTCACCATTATACCACCACTCTCACACCCGTCACCATTATACCACCACTCTCACACCCGTCACCATTATACCAACACTCTCACACCCGTCACCATTATACCACCACTCTCACGCCCGTCACCATTATACCACCACTCTCACTCCCGTCACCATTATACCACCACTCTCACACCCGTCACCATTATACCACCACTCTCACTCCCGTCACCATTATACCACCACTCTCACTCCCGTCACCATCATACCACCACTCTCACACCCGTCACCATTATACCACCACTCTCACTCCCGTCACCATCATACCACCACTCTCACACCCGTCACCATTATACCACCACTCTCACACCCGTCACCATTATACCATCACTCACGCCCGTCACCAGTCTCGCGACCACAACACGACCCCCACCGCCCTCACTCACCAGCAGCCACTACCACAGTACCACCGCCTCCCTCGAGGTAGCAGGAACCGCTGCGTCTGGCAGGTGTTTAGCAGGTGTTCACGGCACCACACGTGGCTAATGACACACCCGTATGATGTTGTGTTACTATGGTAACGTGTGGCCTTCCTCACTCATGGTTACGGTGACGGTGATGCTTTGCTCTGTTACTGACGTGTTGCGTGGCTATGACACGTCCTACGGCTGTGGTGACGTGTGACGTGTTGCGTGGCTATGACACGTCCTACGGCTGTGGTGACGTGTGGCGTGACGTGTTGCATGGCTATGACACGTCCTACGGCTGTGGTGGCGTGTTGCGTGGCTATGACACGTCCTGTGGCTGGGGTGACGTGCGCGCGACGTGTTGCTACGGCACGCCCTGTCTGTTGCACCAGTGACGTAACAGCGACGCGGAAGGATACAGGTACCGTTGAAGGCGGAAGGGGAGGACGGTGGAAGGCGCCGGGGGTGGTGAACCACGGCAGAGAAGCTAGTGTTGGTGTTGTCGTCCAGCAGGCGAGCAGGTGCTGCTCACTTACTGCGAGGCAGGAACACGCCAATCAGGATGGCTGACTCCTTTCACAACATGTTACACAAATGTCCTGATGCTCGTTTTGTTTCTCCCTCCCACCCACACACTGGGGAACATCGCTTGGCCACCACTATCAATCTCAGTTGGTGAATAAGGTTTCCGCTAGAATCAGCTCTCTCTCTCTCTCTCTCTCTCTCTCTCTCTCTCTCTCTCTCTCTCTCTCTCTCTAGTAAAGTGGGTATGAGGTCACCTGAAGACAAAGCCCAGGAACATCTTCAAGAACACACACACACACACACACATATATATATATATATATATATATATATATATATATATATATATATATATATATATATATCTTTCTTTCTTTCAAACTATTCGCCATTTCCCGCGTTAGCAAGGTAGCGTTAAGAACAGGGGACTGGGCCTCTGATGGAATATCCTCACCTGGCCTCGTTCTCTGTTTCATCTTTTGGAAAATTAAAAAAAAAACGAGAGGGGAGGATTTCCAGCCCCCCGCTCCCTCCCCTTTTAGTTGCCTTCTACGACACGCAGGGAATACGTGGGAAGTATTCTTTCTCCCCTATCCCCAGGTATATATATATATATATATATATATATATATATATATATATATATATATATATATATATATATATATAATCACATCATCAGGGGAGACACAAGATAGAAATATAACACGAAAGTGCACTTGGGAAATTTTCGTGTTTCATTTTCCCCGTGGACTCATAGGAATATCTTGATCACGCGCAAAATTGTGATCCTTTCCAATATATATATATATATATATATATATATATATATATATATATATATATATATATATATATATATATATATACATATATATATATATATATATATATATATATATATATATATATATATATATATAAGGGACAATATATATATTGTCCTTGTTATGCGGTGTTTCCCGCGTCCGCGTCTGTAACACACGACTAAAACCTTTGAGAAAAATCCTCACTTGGCCGCCTTCTGCGTTCCTTCCTTTGGGAAGTAATAATACAGAAGGGGAGAATATCCCGGAGTGGTATTATGGCGAACCGCCAGCATGAGGCTGTGTGGCGAGTGAAAAGTCACCTTTGACGAGGATATCAGCCGAGGAAGCTGGGTTCAGCCTCGGCAGACGCACTTCTCGCTCCAAAGGAATCCATCCTCCCCTGTTACTGAGTGCAGCGCACTATATGATATATCTATCTATCTATCTATCTATATATATATATATATATACGAATAAAGTGTATTTGAACGCGCACCTTTATAGAACATACAAAGCTCCATCAGCCAGGATCGAACCTGGGACCCCTTGTGCAAGAGGCAGGCGTGCTAACCGGTAGGCTAAGGTACTGTATAATAGGAAACAACTATTCGAAATACTAAGTACTCGAATACCCTTCGTCTCACTATATATATATATATATATATATATATATATATATATATATATATATATAGCTAGAGTGGATGGTATTGCATTTCAATTTATTAAGAAAGGAGGTGTGTGTGTTGCTGCCTGATTAGTGTGTGTGTGGTGTAAGCACACCATTTTAAGGTAAACCATCAACTATACTCCACAATAATTCAACCTAACAGAAATTCCATTAAAAAAAAAAGTATTTCACTTACATACTAATAAAGGCATTAGTCTATCATGTAACAAGAGTTAGATTAAATCACACGAGAAGTGGATGATTGGATGGTTTTGCCTCCCACACTCTGCTCTATCGTATCTTTCTCTTCGTTATGATGCGACATGTCGTCTGTCACATTCATCTTCTCAAGTCAGAGCCTTGGTTATATGTATATATATATTTTTTCTCTTGTGCTTAGTCGTCACCATGGCCACAGTCAACGCCAGGCTTCGGATCAGAAGGTATATTTCATCTGCATTTCAAAAATGTTTGTAAGTAACTTGTTTCATAATCTAAGCTCTGCTCTCAGGGCGTCACTCTTGAATGGATGTGAAAAAAAAAAGGTGATATGATATTGGCAAAGATGATTAAGAACGTCCTGTTACTGCCAAAATGCCGCTTTGAAAAATTAATAACAATAAAGGTCGGTACACTATGGCGACGTCAGATCAGGGATCAGTAGACTCAGGTGGGAAACACATGACCACGAGAACTTTGTATCACCTTTTTGTGGACCCCTTAAGGACACTGTTCGTATTCGTCCTTGTGGTGCAAGACTGTGGCCCGAGGCTGTGAGGAAGATGTCACCCATACTAACCCCGTCTTGTGGGTGTGGCGGTGGGCGCCGGACTCCTCCTCCTCCTCCTCCTCCTCCTACTCACACAACCATACATCCGACGCCGGCGCCAGTCGGTCACGGTGTCCCTCTCTCACGAGAGGATAACTGACCTGACCTACGCTAGGCTCGCGACGGGCGTATATCAAAAGCGCGGATTCGAGAAAGTGACCGCGTTCGAAACTCACCCTTAAAGTACTATCAAATGCGCGGCAAGGTTAATCCGTTCACTCCGGCTGGGGCTGTGTGATGCATGGCAGTGGGGGATATTGCGGCTAACTCAGGGATCAGTGTCACCGCGTGGGGCGGGGCAGTGGGGGGAGGGGCTCTGGGAGGTTGGCAATACGGGGAGATCGAGGTTCAGGTATAGATTGAAGGGGGGGGATGTTAGGGATGAGTTAAGTTAAGTTAGTAAAGTTAAGTTAAGTAAGTTAAGTTAAGTAGTAAAGTTACGTTAGTTAAGTAAAGTAAAGTTAAGTTAAGTAAAGTTAGTAGTTTAAGTTAGTTAAGTTAAGTTAAGTTAAGTTAAGTTAAGTTTAAGTTAAGTTAAGTTAAGTTAAGTTAAGTTTAAGTTAAGTTAAGTTAAGTTAAGTTAAGTTAAGTTTAAGTTAAGTTAAGTTAATTAGTTAAGTTAAGTTAAGTTAAGTTAAGTTAAGTTAAGTTAAGTTAAGTTAAGTTAAGTTAAGTTAAGTTAAGTTAAGTTAAGTTAAGTTAAGTTAAGTTAAGTTAAGTTAAGTTAAGTTAAGTTAA